>NC_135808.1:77372882-78051627 GCF_964213995.1 Mustelus asterias
ATTTTAACGCCCCTTGTGAGAATTGTAAAAGCGTGTTAAACTTGGATGCTGCAGTCTGAAAGTAACATTTCATAGAATCCCTACTGTGCAGAAGGAGGACATTTGGCCCATCGAGTCTACAGCAACAATAATCCCACCCAGGCTCTATCCCTTTAACCCTATGTATTTATCTTACTCGTTCCCCAACACTAAGGGGCAATTTAGCATAGCCAATCAACCTAACCCACACATCTTTGGACTGGGGAGGAAACCAGAGCACCCAGAGGAAACCCTCGCAGACATGGGGAGAACATGCAAACTCCACACAGTCACCCAAGGCTGGAATCGAACCCCGGGTCCCTGGCACTGTGAGGCAGCAGTGCTAACCACTGTGCCACCATGCCACCTGTTTGTGTTAGTGTGTACAACAATTTGAATCTGACAACCAAATAGGATTTGCAACTTAATCCTTTTATTGTGTTTAACCCAAGTCTTTGACACATGCAATATCTTTAAGCAGTGGACACAGAGAGAAATAAAACAATATTATTATCACATTTTTTTTCCCTTTGCAGAGACTTTCAGTGATCTTTTTGATCCTGACTTTACAATTGTAAAGGAAAGTTCAAGAACTTTATAAGCTTGTGTTCATGCACACAGTCCTTGTTGATTTATTATGACGCAATAAGTGTTATTGTAAACAGGACACCCACAATCCATTTAAATATACATTTACCATTTAAATATGCCACTAATCAACCTGAGCCGATGAACCTATTGACATATTTAACCATAAAATATCCTGGGATTAACAACTTTAACCACATTAATTCTAGCTACAGTACAAATTCACAAGCCAAGAATTATGGCACAGTGTGGTATTGTCTGGTTGGCCATCTTAGGTTGGGCAAAGCAATGCAAAAACAGCTGAAGATATAAAGGACAAAGAACAAAAAGAATTACAGCCCAGGAACAGGCTCTTCAGCCCTTCCAAGCCTGCACCGACCATGCTGTCCGACTGAACTAAAACCTCCTACCCCTTTCGGGGACCATATCCCTCTATTCCCATCCTATTCATGTATTTGTCAAGATACCCCTTAAAAGTCACTACCGTATCCGCTTCCACTACCTCCCCCGGCAGTGAGTTTCAGGCATCCACCACCCTCTGTGTAAAAATCTTGCTCGTACATCTCCTTTAAACCTTGCCCCTCGCACCTTAAACATATACCCCCTGGTAATTGACTCTTCCACCCTAGAATAATCAGACATAACTCTGATATTTGTAATGAAAGATTAGGTCCAAAATGTTAATTTTCTCTTTCCGAAACTTGCAGAAATTAACACTATTTTCTGTTCTTATCTCATTATTCTAAATCATAAATTCTAATTTTTCACATTTACCTGTGTATATATTCGTAGAACTAAATCTAACTAATCAATGCACAGAATTTCATAGGTCCCTGCAGATATTAACAATCCTGTCAGGGCTCAGCTCAAAGACACTGAACAACTTTTTAGTTGGTTTTATTCACATAGCATGTGCTAAAATAAAGCTGTGCTTTAATCAAATACAAACCCTTGAACCAACAAAATACTGCAATACAATTCATAAACAGCTTTCAAAAGTATAAAGCAAGTTGTGCATCAGATTCACCAAAAAATAGCAAACCTGTTGGTCTGTGGAAGCCAACAATAACTTGGATATTTGGCATTATTTGCTTGGTTACTTATGTTAAAATATGAATGGATTTGAAGAAAATTTAGTGAGGGGATGTTTTAAAATGTACTGAAAATTGTTAGTGACACAAAAAGCTTGTTCCTTTTTGACAAATCAGAAAGGACATAAGTCTTGCATTTATATAGTGTCTTCCATTATCTCAGGACATCCCAAAGCACTTTGGACCAATGAAATACTTTTTAAGTGTAGTCAGTCCAAAGTGTTCCCTAATTTTCTTCAATCCCTTCTCTCTCCAGAAATGTTTGCAGCTGCCTTAGGGTCACTGTTTCTTGAGCAATTGATTCCACAAATATATTATTTTTTAGATATAGCACTTGTACTTTCCTCTAATATTGGAACCTTTTATCATCAAGAACAATTTCTTAGTTCTCTTCAGAATTTCAGACCAGCCAGTCTCCCCGATTCCTTTAACCTTTTCTTTCTAAGATAACAAAGGGATAGAATTTCCAATGAAGATTCAGAGGGGAATTTTCTTGTTCCGCCCATCACGGGAATCGTAGCAGGCGGGGGCGGACCATGCAAAGGTCCATTGACGTCGGGTGGGATTTTCCAGTTTTAGGGTGAGCATGGCCAGAAAATCCCGCCCTCCGTCTTTCCGAGACAATTTCCTTTCAATTCTTTTTCAACAAAATTTCTTTTTTCCTATTTTTTCTGAAGGCTCTGACTCCTTCTCTCACTGCATGCTCTCACTGCAGGAACATATTCTGCTGAACTCTCCTGTCATGTTTTAGACTGAATTTAAACGTCCAGCTATCTTTTACTTTGAAAAAAATTGCCCTACTTGTGAAAGTTAAAAAGCAGCTGCCCCACTCCATAGATTTACAGGCAGTCGTTTGGAAATTGAAATTTAACATTTAACATGTTCGGCATCCAGGCTTCTTCCAGATTGGATTGTGGCTTGCCTTTGGGTAAAAAAACACAAAAGTCCAGGGAAAAGTCAAATATGAGTTTGGTGTGCATTTCTGAAGCTGCAAAACAACCCGATTCACATTTTGCGAGCCAGTCTGAGCCTCATTAGTTCCCCCCCCCTCCAACAATATCCAAAGTGGTATATTTTTTGCCGAGGGGAACGACCACAGGGGATCCCTGCACTGACTGCTTCCTCCTAGCCCCTCTCACCGTCACCCATCTATCTTCATTCTTCGGAGTAACTACATCCCTGAAGCTTCTATCTATGACCACCTCTGCCTCCCGAATGATCCGAAGTTCATCCAGCTCCAGATCCCTAACACGGTCTTCAAGGAGCTGGAATTGGATGCACTTCCTGCAGGTATACTCAACTGGGACACTACTGGTGTCCATCACCTCAAACATCCCACAGGATGAACATTGCACTGCCTGCACTGACATCCCTGCTAACTTCCCTTAATAAGAAACGAAAGAGAGAAAAAAAAAGCTTATCTGCTCTCACTCCAAGTCCTTTTTTTGAGGTTAGAGGAGGGGGGAGGGTGGGAGACTCTAAACTGAGATTAAACCTAAACAAACAAACTGAGATTAAACCCAAACAACTGAGATTAAACCCAAACAAACTGAGATTAAACCCAAGCAAACTGAGATTAAACCCAAACAAACTGAGATTAAACCCAAGCAAACTGAGATTAAACCCAAACAAACTGAGATTAAACCCAAGCAAACTGAGATTAAACCCAAACAACTGAGATTAAACCCAAACAACTGAGATAGTAGTAGAGGCGGGTACAATTTTATCTTTTAAAAAGCATTTAGATAGTTACATGGGTACGATGGGTATAGAGGGATATGGGCCAAATGCGGGCAATTGGGATTAGTTTAGGGGTTTTTTAAAAAAAGGGCGGCATGGGCAAGTTGGGCCGAAGGGCCTGTTTCCATGCTGTAAACCTCTATGACTCTATCTCTACACATTAACCAACCAATCAAACTCATTAAACAAGAACATTAATTTAACGAATACTTTACACATTTTGGTTGTTCTGAAGTATAGGGCAGCTTGTTGGATCTCCAAAACTGCTCAGTAATGGTTGATAACATGGAGCATAAACATTGGTTTCTCCTTCTAATTACCATCAGAAACCCAAGAATGACAACTTCACTTTTAAACACATTGTATTACAGGGTGATATCATTCTATATTTGAATACACTTTACATTTTTTAGCGAATCATAGTGACAAAAAGTTTCCGATTCTTTGTGAAGAAAATATATGTCTCCAGTGTTGAACATCCCCTTTTTTTGCTGGTTGAATCTTGGAGCTGGCCAGTCTATTTAAGTCCTGTAATTAAAGGAGCAACATAGAGAATCTGTTATCATTATTTGATGACAACACTTTAAATGTGTTCTGATTGACTAAGCATGGTTCCTTCACATGAAATGGCAACAGTTCCTTCATTAGAGGTAGCCTAACAAGGGTGTCAGCTAATTAGTTGCTTCATTATCGGGCTGGGAAACATCAGCAGGAGGCCTTTGGTGGGACTTGCAACCGGCATCCGACCGATCGCGGGTTTCCCAGGCCCTTTTTCTGATGTAATCAGCCCCACGTCAGAAATCAGCACGGGGCTGATTACCATAGGGAAATTCACATTTCCATATGATTAGCGGGCCCAAGGCAGTAGTGTGCGGGCCAGCTAGTGTCTCTCCCTGCGCTGGGAGAGGTTCCCCTACCAGCAGGGTTTACAACTGCTCCCCACCATTGGGAAACAGGTGTGCTCACCCTGCTGGTAGGGATAGAGGCCATTCAGGCCCCCCGGGAGGTCGGGGACTGGGTGCCTGGCACTCTGGCACTGCCTGCCGGGGAGACAGTGCCAAGGTGATGGTGTCAGGGGGCGGGGCCTACTGCAGGGCCAATTGGTGATGGGGACGAAGGACTACTGTGCACTCTGCAATGGGATTGGTGGGGGAGGAAGAGAGGCCGGCGATCGGGCCTTGCCATGGGGGTGGGGAGGGATTGCGGCTGGCCATAGGGAGGGGATTGAGGCTGGCCGTGGTTGGGGGGGAGATTGGGACTGGCCATGAGAGGCTGATGATTGGGGCTGGCCCGTGGTGGGAGTCTAGGATAACATTGGAAGGCCAGCGGTTGGGAGACTGGCAATGTAGGTGGGGGGTAGGGGGGTGGGGGGGGGGGGGGGGGGGCTGCCAGTGCACATATGCCAATCTCCCCACTGACAGATCGGCGCATGCACAGTGGCCTGCTGAGCACTATGCTGCCGGCCTCTCCAGGGGGATGAGGCCCCGCCCCCACTTTCCAGCATGAATCCCCCTGAGGCACTCTGTGGAGCATAGAGTGTCAGAGATTCATGAAATTAAGTATGCCCAAAAAACAGGCAGGAATATCCCATTGGGCACTTATTTTTTGGGAGAATCCCAGCCAAGTTTAATTGAGGAGGAAAGAATACAATACATATATGAAAACAATGATTAGGTGATGTAATATAGAAGACAGGAGGTAAGGAAGAAAGAAGGAGGTAAGGAGTTCCATAGTTGTCAGGCCTGAGAAGGAATAAGTGAAAGTAGAAAATAGTCAACGATTGGAGGAATAACTTGGATGAACAACTGAGCAGTGAAAAAGATCTGAGGGAAGACACAATCTGATGAAGTTGAAGGGACTGATTGTAAAATGAAATATTGGAAAGAGAATTAAAAATGAACCCGATAATCAGGTCATTGAAAAACTGCTGCGATTTGGGAATGTCAGTGAGAGGTGGAGGTGGTTTTACTATCCAGAAATCCAAGCAGATGCATTATCTAATTAACCACATCATTGTATAAGGAGCTAAAGCTGGAATCCTATTGGCTACAGTCATGATTGCATTTGTCAACCTGATTGTTCAAACATTGAGATATCAGTCAAACGGACTGCAATTTATTTTACACAGATAGATACAAAGCATTACCTTATGGATGAAAATCCTTTCTTCATCACTAGAAGACAAAAAAGTAAATATATCAACTCAATTCATAGAACATAGAACATAGAACATTACAGCGCAGTACAGGCCCTTCGGCCCTCAATGTTGCGCCAACCTGTGAAACCAATCTAAAGCCCATCTAACCTACACTATTCCAATATCATCCATATGTTTAGCCAATAACCATTTGAATGCTCTTAATGTTGACAAGTCCACTACTGCTGCAGGCAGGGCATTCCACGCCCTTACTACTCTCTGAGTAAAGAACCTACCTCTAACATCTGTCCTATATCTATCACCACTCAATTTAAAGCTATGTCCCCTAGTGTTAGCCATCACCATCCGAGGAAAAAGGCTCTCACTATCCACCCTATCTAATCCTCTGATCATCTTGTATGCCTCTATTAAGTCACCTCTTAACCTTCTTCTCTCTAACGAAAACAACCTCAAGCCCCTCAGCCTTTCCTCATACGATTTTCCCACCATATCAGGCAACATCCTGGTAAATCTCCTCTGCACCCTTTCCAACACTTCCACATCCTTCCTATAATGCGGCGACCAGAACTGTACGCAATACTCCAAGTGCGGCCGCACCAGAGTTTTGTACAGTTGCAGCATGACCTCCTGGCTCCGAAACTCAATCCCTCTACCAATAAAAGCTAACACACCGTACGCCTTCTTAACAACCCTATCAACCTGGGTGCCAACTTTCAGGGATCTATGCACATGGACACCGAGATCTCTCTGTTCATCCACACTACCAAGTATCTTACCATTAGCCCAGTACTCTGTATTCCTGTTACTCCTTCCAAAGTGAATCACTTCGCACTTTTCCACATTAAACTCCAATTCAATTCAACTTTATTACCATTATATGCTGCACAATGAAAAGTGAGCTTACAGGCTCCCAAGATACAAAGAAAAAAAAGCAAATGCAGTAGTTATTATAAAATCATGTCAATAGATCAATGTCCATCTCAGCCCAAAGATAATGGAAGTATTTTGTAATAAATTCAGATCAATGTGCATTTCTACCATAGAATTCATACAGTGCAGAAGGAGGCCAATCAGTCCATCATTTCTGCACCGACTCTCCGACAGAACATCTTACCCAGGTCCCTAGGTCGGGCCCTATCCCCATAATCCTGCGCATTTACCATGGCTGATCTACCTAACTTACACATCTTTGGACTGGGAGGAAACCGAAGCACCCGGAGGAAAGCCACGCAGACACGGGGAGAACGTGCAGACTCAAACCCACACAGACAGTCACCCAAGACTGGAATTGAACCGAGGGGTGAACCCCATCAGGTGAACCTCCCTGGTGCAGTGAGGCAGCAGTGCTAACCACTTTCAGACGGATCACTATGATAAATTTAAATCTAATTTCCACAAAGGGGAGCCAACACTATTTCTATTACATTTCTATCTGAGTTTTCTTTTAAAATAGTGGTTTACTAGTCAAATAAATAACAATTAATTTATTATTGAACTTCTGTAATCTGCCATCTTGCAAAATGCCAGATTTTTGCAATAAAAAAGACTTACACAAAACACTGTCTTTCTGCACATTTTAATAATCCCAATATCCTGCGATCTAACTCAAACTCATCCAAGAAAGATTAAATCAGTTTCTGCTCTTTGTATGGCTCTTGTCTTTATAGTCACATGAAATGGCTTTTACTGTACCATATGTTCAAGGCTAAAAAATAATTACCCACTGATCACTATTACCCATCCGGTGGGATTGCCTTCATTATTCCATTGTGTTACAACATAAGAAAACAGTCAATGGAAAAATGGCCACTGTGCACAGCGAGTTTAATTCTTACCTAACACTACACAATCCACTTTATTTTGATGTCTACTCCACCTATTTAATCTCCTGAGGAAATGTATTACAAAGATTCATCATTGGCTTCAACAGGGTAAATTCAGATCGAGGAAAATTCCAAAATATTGGAATGAAATTATTCATGCTTGACATGTTGCACTCTAGAGGGTGACAGTTATTGAAGCGTGCAAGCCAGAATGTGTCATAATGCATTCACTGTCAGATCATTTCCCCTGCACTTATTTTTATCATCTTTAAACTCCCTCCCAGATCGGATATTCAAACAGTCACTTATTTAATCATAAATCTTGAAGTTGATAGATTCCTATTTCTGTGACTCAATGCAATATGGCAGTTTAAATGCTAAAAACTGGGATATCTTATCTAACTTGCACAGGAAGTGGCCACTGATTGTACAGAAATAGCTAATAAACAGTGATAGATGTGAAAATAGAAACTGAGCCACCTGCTGCTACATTGTCTTTAACACATTTTTTTCTGAATCAGCAGTTTCAGAGCTCAATCTCGGCTCTACGATTTAGAAAAATGAACTTACCTAAATAATCCAATATAGTAATGAGTCAGTGTTGCGTTATCAGAGGTGCTGTTAACTGTGATCTATCTCTCTCCTCCACTCGATCTGACTGTGTGGTGAACCATTGTTGGTTCCCACTAGGTAGTGCTGAGCCATGGTCTGGCCAGTACTATGAGTCTGTATATATGTTACTGTTGGGGTTAGGGTTGGGCTGTTCTACCTGTTAATATAGTTGTTATGGTACACCCCAGTCGGCTCCGCCTCCTGGGAGAGGTATAAAGGTCACTGCTCTGCCTGGTGACCCTTTAGTCTGGGATCGTGTACTGTATATGGTAGTTCTGTTATTGTTGTCAATAAAAGCCTTTATTTCCCGAGTACATCACGCCTCTCGTGTGTTATATCGCGCATCAATTTTATTGACAACAAATAAATTCTTTTTTTTTGGTGAAAAAAAAACGACAAAGAAAACATGGAGCAAATGCTTAAACCCGAACGGCTTACGTTGGCCCACGTGCGGCGGGCGCATCGAACACTTTCGACCACTGGCTGAAGTGTTTCCAGGATTACCTCGACGCCTCCACAGCGGTCAACAACGACGCCGACAGACTCCGGGTCCTCCACGCGAGGGTAAGCGACGGTGTAAACCTAGCGATCCATGCGGCCACCGACTACAAAGGGGCCCTCGAGCTTCTCAAGAAGCGATACAACAAACCGCCGAATGAGATGCATGCTCGATACCTTCTAGCCACTCGACGGCGGCAGCCCGGCGAAACGACGGAACAGTACGCGTGCGAGCTTCAGCAGCTAGCCAGAGCCTGCAACTGCAAGGCAATGTCGGTAGACCAGTACATGAACGACCTCGCTCGAGATGCGTTCGTGGCGGGAATCGGCTCGTCGTACATCCACCTTCGGCTGTTGGAGCAAGGTAACCTCGACCTCACTAAATCCATAGAGTTAGCTGACGCTCTAGAAACGGCCTCCAAAAGTCTGGCGATGTACCCCGACGACCACGTGGAGACAGCGTGGCAGGGGCAGTCACTGACTCCACTTCATTCAGCGGGACCGAAAAACTGCGCGATTGCGTTCCCAGCCTCGGACCTGACGACGGCAGCAGCTCCAGGCGGCCCGCGGTGTTACTTCTGTGGGGGGGTGAAACACCCTCGGCAGCGATGTCCAGCTAAAGCGGTGTTGTGCTCCGCCTGCGGCAAGAAGGGGCACTATTCCAAGATATGCCGGTCCAAACTTTCATCCAAGACCAGCAGTGCGGCGTGTGACTCCCCGGAGCCGGCCTCCTTGTCTTCTGCATCTTCAAGGTCTTCTGCCATGTGCGATTCCAGGACGTCGCCATTCCGAACGACGGAGTCACAAGACACGTACGACCTGCAGGGGCTGCAGGTTTTGGCGCCATCGGCCATGTGCGACCTATGGGGGCAGCCATGTTGGTCGGCACCGTCCGCGAATGACCAGCAGGCATCCTCATCAACCATCTCAGCTGCCTGCAGTTGCACCCATGAACCAACGGTGGCGTCGATCATCCTGGACCAGGCCAAGCCTCACAGACTCGACAAGTCCATGATGGACATACAGGTAAACAAACGCCCGATTTATTGTCTGTTTGACAGCAGGGGCACGGAGAGCTTCATTCATCCAGACACCGTGAAGCGGTGTGGTCTCCAGATTTGGGCTGTCAAGCAGACAATTTCGATGGCGTCAAGGTCCTGGTCTGTCACCGTGCTAGGGAGTTGCGTGGTCAATCTGACAGTGCAGGACACAGTCTACGAGAACTTCAAGCTCCTTGTGTTACCGCATCTTTGCGCGCCAATAATCCTAGGACTAGGTTTTATGGTCCACTTGAAGAGTGTAACCCTGCAGTACGATGGGCCACTCCCTCCGCTTTCAGTGGGAGACCCGCAGCCTTTAAATTGCCCAACGCGCTCCACATGTAGCCTCTCAACGCTTAGGATTACTACACCCTCCCTATTCCAGAATCTCGTGCCAGGCTGCAAGCCCATCGCAACAAAGAGCAGGCGTTACAGCGCTGAAGATCGGATCTTCATTCGATCTGAAGTTCAGCGGCTCCTCAAGGAAGGGATCATCCAACCTAGCGCTAGTCCCTGGAGAGCGCAAGTCCTGGTGGTTAAGAATGGGAACAAACCCCGGATGGTCATAGACTATAGTCAGACCATCAACAGATACACGCAGCTGGATGCGTATCCCCTCCCGCGCATATCTGACATGGTTAATCAGATTGCGCAGTACCGGGTGTTCTCCACCATCGACTTAAAATCTGCTTACCACCAACTCCCCATTCGCCCAGAGGACCAACAATACACGGCCTTTGAGGCAGATGGTCGCCTGTACCATTTTTTAAGGGTTCCTTTTGGTGTCACGAATGGGGTCTCAGTTTTCCAGCGTGCTATGGACCGAATGGTGGACCAGAACGGGCTGCAGGCTACCTTCCCGTACCTGGATAACGTCACCATCTGCGGCCATGACCAGCAGGACCACGATGCCATCCTTTTTAGATTCTTACGCACTGCATCTCGCCTGAATCTGACCTACAATAGGGAGAAGTGTGTATTTTGCACGCGCCGCCTAGCTATCCTCGGATACGTGGTGGAAAAAGGGGTCCTTGGCCCTGATCCAGACCGTATGCGTCCTCTCCTCGAACTTCCCCTGCCCACTAGCGTCAAAGCACTGAGAAGATGCTTAGGCTTCTTCTCATACTACGCACAGTGGGTTCCCAATTACGCGGACAAAGCCCGTCCACTCATCAAGTCTACCTCTTTTCCCCTAGCAACAGAGGCTCGCTTAGCCTTTGCAAGAATAAAAGCCGACATCGCGAAAGCCACGATGCATGCTATCGACGAGTCCATCCCCTTCCAGGTGGAGAGTGATGCATCTGATTTCCCCCTGGCCGCCACACTTAACCAGGCGGGCAGGCCCGTCGCCTTTTTCTCTCGCACCCTCCAAGGCCCTGAAATTCGACACTCGGCGGTGGAAAAGGAGGCCCAGGCCATTGTGGAGGCCGTTCGGCATTGGCGCCATTACTTGGCGGGCAAACAGTTCACTCTGCTCACGGACCAGCGGTCCGTGGCGTTCATGTTCAACAACACGTTACGGGGTAAGATCAAGAATGATAAGATCTTGAGGTGGAGAATCGAACTCTCCACCTATAATTACGATATCATGTATCGTCCAGGGAAGCTCAACGAGCCCTCGGATGCCCTGTCGGGTGGAACATGCGCTAGTATGCAGGAGAATCGATTGCAGGCTCTCCACAATGACCTCTGCCATCCGGGGGTCACTCGGCTCTACCACTTCATAAAAGCCCGGAATCTACCCTACTCGGTGGAGGATGTCAGGTCCATAACCAGAAGCTGCCGGGTATGCGCGGAATGCAAACCGCACCTTTACCGACCTGACAGAGCACAACTCGTTAAGGCCACTCGTCCCTTCGAAAGACTGAGTGTGGACTTTAAGGGCCCCCTTCCCTCGACAGATCGGAACGTGTACTTCCTCAATGTGGTTGATGAGTACTCACGATTCCCTTTTGTCATTCCCTGTTCTGATATGACCGCTGCCACGGTTATCAAGGCATTTCGTGATCTTTTCACCCTGTTCGGTTACCCCTGTTACATCCACAGCGATAGGGGCTCGTCGTTCATGAGCGATGACTTGAGGCAATACCTGCTCTCATACAGGATTGCCTCGAGTAGAACCACGAGCTACAACCCAAGGGGTAACGGACAGGTCGAACGAGAGAATGCTACAGTCTGGAAGGCTGTCTTACTGGCGTTGAAGTCTAAAGTTCTTCCAGTCTCCTGTTGGCAAGAGGTACTCCCTGATGCGCTCCACTCCATACGCTCACTCCTGTGTACGGCAACCAACGCTACTCCTCATGAGAGAATGTTTTCATTCCCTAGGAAGTCTTCCTCTGGGACCTCATTACCGTCTTGGTTGACGTAGTCAGGACCTGTCCTCCTGCGGCGACATGTTAGGACCCGCAAGTCCGACCCTCTGGTTGAACAGGTCCACCTCCTCCACGCCAACCCTCAGTATGCCTACGTGGCACATCCTGACGGGCGAGAGGACACGGTCTCGATTCGAGATCTGGCGCCAGCAGGGGACTTGGAAACCCCTGTCGCTCCCACACCTACTGTTAGGGACCCCCCAACCATTTTTTCCCCTCCTGACACGGCGCGGGCAGTATCGGGACCATCACTTAACCCTCTTACTCCCGGGTGCAGCTTGCCTGAGTCCAGGAGATGGTCGCCACTTCAAGGCGTGGCCGAGTTCAGCGGATTGTCACCACCTCGTGGTCTACCGGCCCGTGAGGAACTGGAGGAGTCGCTGGACACCGCCTTGGAGAGAACGTCACCGCGATTGCCTGAACCGGTGTCATCGCCGGTGTTGAGGAGGTCACAGTGACGGTGCAGTCCCCCAGACCGCTTGAACTTATAGACAAATGAACAATTATTCTGTGTTTTGTATCCCGCCGGCCTTTGTTTTCAAAGGAGGGGTGAATGTGGTGAACCATTGTTGGTTCCCACTAGGTAGTGCTGAGCCATGGTCTGGCCAGTACTATGAGTCTGTATATATGTTACTGTTGGGGTTAGGGTTGGGCTGTTCTACCTGTTAATATAGTTGTTATGGTACACCCAAGTCGGCTCCGCCTCCTGGGAGAGGTATAAAGGTCACTGCTCTGCCTGGTGATCCTTTAGTCTGGGATCGTGTACTGTATATGGTAGCTCTGTTATTGTTGTCAATAAAAGCCTTTATTTCCCGAGTACATCACGCCTCTCGTGTGTTATATCGCGCATCAGACTGGAAGAACAAAGAGTTGTTCTAGTTAATATGCCAACAGGACCAAAAGACCAGATTGAGCTGTTACTTGCTGTGCTAACAGTTTTCACTGTTATTTATGCATAAATTAGACAGTAATGTCCAGAGTGTGGATGTATAGTTATACATGAAAATCTGGAAGTTGCTGTCAGAGAAGCATCATTTCTCCATAAGGAAACAAAATTAGCATCTCGTCTCTGGCTCCCATTCAAATATATTGAAGGACATGAATAATAAATCAAATCAAATTAAATCAAATATTGAAAGACATGAAATTCCTCTACTGATGTCACTGATACTGAATAAATCCCTCACAGATAGAACTTATCTATTCCTCTCTGGAACTTAAAATTAACTTTTACAAGTGTAGAATTACATTATTTCAATTTTTAATTTGTGTTGGAATTTTTTTTAAAGTTGTTTTTAAACGTTTGTTTCCCATCTGTCTCTTTTTTTCTCTCAATTCAATCTTTCTCTTCCTCTTTTTATTGCATTTTCTGCACCTGATTTGACATTGAATTGCCTGCTCTACTTCCTTATTTGGTTTCTGTGTGCTCAGTAATGATTTTCAATCTGATTGGTTAAGGTTGCTGGTCCTCTTCACACAGGCTCCAGATGGCCTGTTCTTATATGTCCCACTCACAATAACTTGCCAAGCAAGTCCCATAGCAAGTTCAAGGACAAATGGAAGTCTAACAAACATTAGCTACTTGCAACCTTTACAGCACAAATCTGGCCCAATAACTGTTATGTTCAAGATGACTACTGTGTTTGACCAGGTAACAACAGTTACAAACTTTTAGAATGGGGTCCTCTGTTGTAGTCTGTAAATTGTACTGTTTAACTTGCTTCTGAGGATTGTAGTTTTACATTCTATTTCTTTCCTGTTTGTAGGTTGTACCCGGCATCACATATCATTGCCTGTCCAGGCAGTCAATTAGACGCCAAACTGCTTTTTAGTCATCACTCATTCATCAGATCTTGTGTATTTTCTTAACTGACCAATGAAATTGACACATGGAATGTGCACCTGAGCAGAGAGAGGACTTTGTGTAGTAACCAATCAAATAGCAGAAAGGTGAAATTTGTAAAAAAAGGCATTACCTTTCTTTCGATAGTGTTTGATAAGCCAGATAATAAAAGAAATTAAGCAGGCTGTCCCAGGAAGAATGCTGATCAGTTCTGTAGGTATGTGTTGTTTCTGCTGGGTACCTAAAAAGAAAAAAAAGCTGCAAATGTGATGACTAGAATATAGGAAAGAGTGAGAACATGAAGTTGTGATGTGGGGCAGAGCTGGGCAGAGTAGGAAAGTTCCACTTATGGTTCGAGGTTTGGGCTGTCAGCTAACTGATCTAAAGCAGAGATGGGGGTGCTTGAATCAACTTTAGCGCTGCTGGCAATAGTTAGCCAGCTACTGATTACTGTCCAATCTTGCTGCTGGCAAATAGATGTCTAGGTAGGAGGTCAGTGCAGGACTGGATGGGACTGGGCTGGAATAGAATGAACATCTCAACTTGGAGGTAACATGCACTTGCTGCCCTTGTCCTTCTGGATGCCAGAGAAGGTCATGAGATTAGAATGTGCTGCTGAAGAAGCGTTGGTGAGTTGCTGCATACTATAGTTAACTCTAGATAACATACTGCAACAATGATACATTGGTGTGGTTGGGGATGAATGTTGAATCTTAGGAAGGATGTTTCACAGTACACAGTGAAGACAGTGTTGTATGCATGACACATTGGTGGTCATCCACTGTGGATGAAGTGCTGATCGAGTAGACTGTTTTGTCCTATATGGTGTTGGCCTTCTTGAGTGTTGTGGAAGTTGCACTAATTCAGGCAAGTCGAGGGTATTCCATCACACTCTCGACTCATGCCTTTCTGGTGGTGGAAAGGCTTTGGAGAGCCAGGATAATACAGAATAATGCAGCAACAGATCAAAGATCAAACAAAAGTTAACCATGCTGCTCCCCAGGAACACAAGTAGAACACACAGTCATGATAGATTGTGGGAGGTTATGGCGTGACGATATTTACTCCACTGGTCCTACAATCACTATCTCATGATCAATACTGTGTCTGAACACTGGAAACCTCAGTGGGGTGTGGTGCAATTATAGAAACAAGAATATACATGAAAGCAGAATCTAGCTGACAGATTACCTTGGCAGATGGGTACTGGTGATGACCACATTCCCAATTCCTCACACTGAAGACTCACTGACCCGTTCAATGAGAAACCTTCTACACAGCCAAAGTCACAAGTTGAGCGATAACTGAAGTCTCCAATTGGATGGGAACAGTTTCTAGTCCCATTTCTAGGGATCTTTAAAACTTCACATTTCATAACTGGAATGGAAGATTGAGAGTTGAATAATCCTTGCATTTAAATCTAAATTTATAAAGTTTGAAAATCTCAATGCATCTTAAAGGAGAGAAGCTTTCCTTGTTTTTTTGCGAAGCCACTCATGGCGCAACTCTGATAATAGTTACTCTGAGACACATGAGGGCACTCAATGCACTTTAAAGAAGAGAAGTTTTCCTTAATCTTTATGAATAAGAATTATAAGTTAAATTGTGGTTCATAGACATAAATGTAAGATTTATTATCATTAATGGTTTCCAATACATAAAAAGGTGTTTTGGCAATGAATGATAATAAAGAGATTTCTCTGAGAATATCCGTATCGATATTGTCGATACATTGGGAACTCCATGTCCAATTATGTTGGCCACTGAAGTGATGGATTGATTTGTAACTGAAATCTCTGATGACATGTGAATCTTTGTTCAGAAACCTCCAGACTTCCACATTTCACAGTTGAAGTATATTTCATTGTGACCCCAGTTTAGTAACATCTGAGACCAGCAATGAGTTAAAATATATTGCTTTTATAAAACATTTACTCCACTGGTCCTGCAATCACTATCTCATGATCAATACTGTGTCTGAACACTGGAAACCTCAGTGGGGTGTGGTGCAATTATAGAAACAAGAATATACATGAAAGCAGAATCTAGCTGACAGATTACCTTGGCAGACGGGTACTGGTGATGACCACACTCCCGATTCCTCACACTGAAGACTCACTGACCCGTTCAATGAGAAACCTTCTACACAGCCAAAGTCACAAGTTGAGCGATAACTGAAGTCTCCAATTGGATGGGAACAGTTTCTAGTCCCATTTCTAGGGATCTTTAAAACTTCACATTTCATAACTGGAATGGAAGATTGAGAGTTGAATAATCCTTGCATTTATATCTAAATTTATCAAGTTTGAAAATCTCAATGCATCTTAAAGGAGAGAAGCTTTCCTTGATCTTTATCAATAAGAACTATAAATTGAATTGTGGTTAGTCGACTTAAATATGAGATTCATCATTTTAGGTATCCAATCAAAAAAATGTGTTTTGGCCATTAATGATTAATTAGTAGATTTATCTGGGAAAATGCATATCTATATTATAGAGAACTGACGTGTAGAATTCTTTTAGCCACCGATGTTGCCAGTTGGGTTGTAATTTTAGTGGCTATTGTTGGAGACCATACCTTCACAGCTGGGTGCTTCTGCTGTCCACATTCCTGTTGCACTGCACCGGAGACTCTGAGAGCCCTGCAGTGTAAACCCCGCTGCACACTGGAATTCACACCTGGAGTCAAAGCTGAAGTTTCCATTAGGATGGACGCAGCTCATAGTCGCTTGTTCAGGAACATTGAGAGTGGTACACTGTTCAACTGGATAGGAGGGATTGGAATAATGTGTTAGTTATTGTATAATGAAGTTTGTGTTTTTATGTTGATGTGTAATAATTAAAATATTCCATTTATTTTGTTGCCAGGTATATTCTTCCTCATGTCCTCACGCATCTTTAACTCAAGAACTAACAGCCTCAGAGAGACAGACAGGGGTTTTGTTGCAAAGCCTCTCATGGTGCAATTCTGATAATAGTTACTTTGAGGTACATGGGGGCACTCAATGCACTTTAAAGAAGAGATGTTTTCCTTAATCTTTATGAATAAGAATTATAATTTAAATTGTGGTTCATCGACATAAATGTGAGATTTATTATCATTAATGGTTTCCAATACATAAAAAGGTGTTTTGGCAATGAATGATAATAAAGAGATTTCTCTGAGAATATCCGTATCGATATTGTAGATACATTGGGAACTCCATGTCCAATTATGTTGGCCACTGAAGTGATGGGTTGATTTGTAACTGAAATCTCTGATGACATGTGAATCTTTGTTCAGAAACCTCCAGACTTCCACATTTCACAGCTGAAGTATATTTCATTGTGACCCCAGTTTAGTAACATCTGAGACCCACAATGAGTTGAAATATAATGACCGGGAAACACTAATTTTTGCAATGGTGTTTCTGAACCCCAGTATGATTCACCACCTCTGTATAATTTTCGACAGTTGCCATACATTCTCAGTGAAAGATGTAAATGCGTCGGAAGCAGTTCAAAGAGGGTTTACTCAACTAATACCTGGAATTGGCGAGTTCTCTTATGAGGGAAGGTCGAACAGGTTAGGCTAGTATTTACTGGAGTTAAGAAGAGTAAGAGCAACTTGATTTAAACATTAAAGATCCTGAGGGGGTCTTGGCAGGATGGATGTGGAGAGGATATTTCCTCTTGTGGGAGAATCTAGAACTAGGAGCCATTGTTTAAATATAAAGGATCGCTCATTTATGACAGAGATGAGGCAATTTTTTTCTCTCAGTGCGTGGTGAGTCTTTGGAACTCTTCCTCAAAAGGTGTTGGAAGCAGAGTCTTTGGGCGAAATTTTCTGAGAATGGTTCTAAGGGCCCAATTTTAACATTTGGAGTCTAAGGGCCGGATCCGGGTGTAATGCAGATCCGAGCCCGGGATCTTCTTTGCAGCGCGCCCATACCCTTTTTGCCGGCTCCAGTCCAATCCGTGCAGTGGGCGGGGCTTAGCGCTGCCGGAACGATCGGAGCTCTGAACTGCGCACGCGCAGGTCGAAAAAAATCTGAAGCAGCACGCCCGGGCGCGAAAGAAAAAAACAGCAGAGCGAGCAGAGAGGGGGGCAGGATGAACTTGGGAGAATCTTGCAAACTGAAAATAATGTAGCATCTTCTTTGAAATATTTTCCAAATTTTTGACTGTCAGGTTTTTAGTTCCTGCGATTATAATTTTGACATTATCTTCCAAAGGGAATTCCTCTAATTCTGTGCAATGTTCAGATGAAAACAAGATGAAAGAAAGGATCCAAGGCTGCTCCAGAGGCAGATTAGCTGCACCCAACGTTGCCCATGCAAATCACATTCATAAGTAGGGGCACATCTGCCATGGAATGTGAGAGAAGAGTTGCCAATACAAACTTCTTTTCACTATGGTTGATTTCCTAGATTTAGTAATCTCCTTGAATCTTATTTCCAACCAAGTTCCACCACGGGGACAATTCTTCCAAGTTCACCACATGACTGAACATTTGAGCACCTGGCTCATGGCTACAGGGACATCAACAATCCAGTTACAGATCACAAATGTATTATACAGGTCACTGATTGCTCACTAGGACACTGTAGTTTAATTACCTTTCCCATAGATAATTAGGCAGCACAAAGAAGATGCTACATTATTTTCAGTTTGCAAGATTCTCCCAAGTCCATCCTCCCCCCCATCTTCTCCCCCCCCAACCAGAGACCCATCTGAACACCCCCCCCCCCCCCCCCCCCCCCGGCGGACGCCAGCAGAAGGCCAGGAAGATGCTGCAGGCTCTCGAAGGACTGCAGGTTGGAAGGATGGTGGAGGGAGACCAGTGATCGAGGTAGGTTGGGGGTGTGCTCTGCCAAGCGGGGCCTGCTTCCCAGGGGGGTCTGATCCCGGCAGAGGGAGTGGGGGTCTGCCGGGATGGTTAGCGGGGAGGTCTGCGAAGGATGGTCGAGGAGGATGGGCTTCGGAGGTTCCCCTGCAGAATAGAAATCCGCTTCGGATTTTTATTTTGCAGGTCGCTTACAGTGCGGATCCGGAACAGACCAGAAGACGCTGAAGTGGGATTTGGCGGTAGAGTTGGGCGCGCAATTCATTAAGTTGATTTAAAAGCATGCGAATACATTTAAATCATCGGGCCACCTGATTTGGGCGCAGACTGGACCCGCGCCTGAATCGGGTGTCGGTAAAGCCGCGATCTGCTCGGATTCGGGTGCAGATTGCGTTAAAGGCCCAATGCCCGACTTTACCACGATTTCACGCCCTAAAATCGGGCCCTAAGTGTCCAGTTAACGTGAAAATAGGAGAGTTGCAGATCTGTTTTTTGGGTGAACGCTTACGCCCAATCTTGTGCACATAGTGCATGAGAAAAGTGGCTCGACCATTTCTAGCTGCTGCAGGCAGTGGGTGGAGCTTAATTCGCCAGCCAGCCTGCAGTGGGAGCTATTGCGCATGTGCGGAACTCTGATTCTGCACATGCACAATAGCAACAACAGAGGTCTGACAAACAGAGAGAGAACTGTTAGGCCTCTGCTATTGCAGGCAGCCGGAACACAGTACACCCCACCTGGAATTGCAGAGGCCCGCGGGCAATTGCAGGCCCCACACCACCTAAAATGAAACCCCTGCCGCCCCCCCACCACCCAGACTGATGGCAATGCACAGCGACAGTGCCCCCCCCCTGCCCTCCACCGATCGCCTGCAAAGTGGCAGCAGGCCCCCCCCTCCCTCACTGATCAAGCCATCCTGGCCTGGCCCTGCCCCTCCGGGCCTTGCCCCATCAGCCCCACCCCTATATATCCCACCCCCGGCACTACCCGGTGGGCATTACCAAGGTACCATGCTGGCACTGTCAGGCTTGCACTGCCCACATGGCACTCACCGCTTGCCCTTGGCCTCCCCAGGGGGGGAGGCTCAATGGCCTCCAGTTCTACCAGTGAAGCCAATATGACTGTTCCCCGTTCATGGGGAGCAGATGTTTTCCTCGCCAGAGAGAACCTCTCCCAGTGAGGCCATAAAGCCAAGTGAACCCGGACGATTCAGCGCCAGGCTCGCCAATGCCATTTAAATGAGCATTAGGATACATTTAAATAATTTATTCAGCCTCTCGCCCATTTTCGCTGAGAAGCTGACCGTGCTGGAAATCCGGGGCTCTCATAAGATCACGAGAGCTGAGAAATCGGGCAGGATCTTCGGGCGATTCTCCCGTCTCGCTCTGCCCAACGATGGGCAAGGCAAACTGGTAAAATCCCGGCCTTTGAATATTTTTAGGGCAGAGCTAGATAGATTTTTGATGAACAAAGGTTGTGAAAGGTTATTGGGGTTAAGCAGGAATGTGGAGTTAAGGCCACAATCAGATCTGCTATAATCTTAGCGAATGGTGGAGCAGCCTCGAGAGGCCAAGCAGCCAACTCCTGCTCCTAATTCATATGTTCATATGACCACTACAAGAAGAAGACTTGCATGAAGCTGTGAGGAAAAAAAACAACGTAGTCCCATGCCCCTGCAGGCAAACATGGCTGCAAGCACTCGGAGCTCAATGAGGACTCATTTTACCAGTCCAAAATTCTAAGCCTCTTACTGTGGGAGCACAAATAGTCAAATTCGGGTTTGCACTGCCTGGGAGTTTGCAGACATGCATTTTAATAGTTAGAAAGTCATTAGCAATGCACACCCAAATCTCTCATGTGTATTACCAGAGGGCACGGTCTCCTCTATTAGTGAAATAATGCAGTATCGTCCTGCAATCCTTCTTCCTCCCTCTCTGCATAATTACAGTGTGATGCTCAATGCAGAGCAGTGCTGACACACTCACTTGAAATTGTTATTTATCGATAAATATTTTCACAATACTTCTTTTAATATCAGTTTCTCACCAGTGGGATGGTGCAGTCATGCACCATGATTAGAGCTCCGAAAGCTTGTGTGGCTTTTGCTACCAAATAAACCTGTTGGACTTTAACCTGGTGTTGTTAAACTTCTTACTGTGTTTACCCCAGTCCAACGCCGGCATCTCCACATCATGGTGCAGTCATGCAGGCGTTTTGATATATTAAGCATTAGAATGTAAGGGGGAGTACTTCATTTCAGAAAACTGGCAGTGTCACTCTCTTTTTCGTTCTCCCTCTCATTTATTTATTGTTTCTTCTCTCTTTTTGCTTTTCCTTTCTTCCTTATTCTTTCCTTCCTCGTTTACTTTTTCATGCGTTCTTGCTTTCTCTGTCCTTTATTCTTTGCTTTATTGCATCCATGCTCTCTCTCTCTCTCTCTCTCTCCATTGGACATTCAGTACTTGTCACCATTCTGATGTTAACTGATTCCCTGATGATGTGAGATTAGTGCACACCTCCCAGGTACAGAATCGTGCCTGATTCAAAATGTTACTCAATGTACAAAACAATTCATTACGAGCATGTTGTATATGTTTCAATTAGGATGTTCCGTTTGAAAACGGCACAAAAAGCAATGGGTTAATTGAATTCATAATCTGTAATAAATGATTCAAAACCTTGTTAAAGCAATGAGGATGGAGAAAGTAATTTGTGTCTCAAAATGTTAAGCAATTTGTTATACTTCTGTAAAGAATAATTTTAGACAATGTAATTCACGGTGTTTGGGAACATTGTTCTTACCAAATTCACATTCTGATCCATCGAATCCTTCATTACATTGACATGCATAATTTCCAATAGTTTCCACACATTCTCCATGACCACTGCATGAAGTAGACGTGCATGAAGCTGTTAGGAAAGGAACAACATAAGACCATGTACATACAGGCAAACGTGGCTGCAAGCACTCTGAACTCAATGAGGGCTCACCAAGTTCCTAACAATGAGCCTCACACTATGGGAGCACAAATCATCAAAGTTTGGTTTGCACTGCCCAGGAATTTCCAAACATGCATTTTAATAGTCAGAAAGTCATAGGTGATGCACACCCAAATGTCTGACATGAACTGCCAGAGGACAAGGTCTCCTCTATAAGTGAAATACAATTACAGCAGTGAGAATTTCACCCTGTGTGTAACACCACAGTTTATTACCCGTTTGGGAGAGGCCAATGTTAATTTTGTATTGACTGGGCCCCAAATGCTGTCTCTTACTTCCTAATCCTAAAGTATATCACATTATCCTCTCAGTATGCATAATATACCAGTAGATTCAAGAACAGCTTCTTCCCTGCTGCCATCAGACTTTTGAGTGGCCCTACCTTAAATTAAGTTGATCTTTCTCCACACCCTCGCTACGACTGTAACACTACATTCTGCAGCCCGATCTCTGGCGCTGTGAGGCAGCAGCACTAACCACTGTGCCACCGTGCCACCCAATTGGAAGTGTGAAAAACGATCAGGGGTTGAGGTGTAAAGTGTTCTGGAGATGAGGGTGATGTTCGGGAAGAAGGGTGTGTAGGCTGGGAACACAATCCGGAAAGATGGGGAGGTGATTTGGAGATATTGTAGATCAGGAGGAGCTCACCCAGAGCTGGCAAAGATGGTAAGCACCGTGATGGTGAGGGTGGATCACTCCTGTACCTCTCAGCTCCATATTCAGGTATGTTGTTTTCAATCAATTTACATTTTTGGCAAATATTTGTTTAAAATCTGATTGATTGGCTTTCCAGCTTTTGCTAGGCCAACTGCCTATGTTATTATCTTGTCTCTTTTTAATTCCCTTTGTTCAACTCCAGAATGGGCCTGAGACTTTCTAACTCCATGCATGTGAGATGTTTATTAATTGCTGAAACAAGTTAATGAATTGCTTGTTAATTACAATCTATGCAGAAACAGCATTGCTTAAAATCTAATTCATTAGCTTTACATCAATTAATCCTGTCTCTTTTTTTTCCAAAAGCTTTTGAATATATTTTGCTTTAAGAAATATACTTTTCAAATACATTCTACAAAAAAGTGGACAAAAAAATCTTACCTAAGTAGCATAATGCTCGTTTCCATCTTGTCAGACAGGGATCGTTATTCCACATTCCTTCATCTTTGCCTCTCTTTATATAAATTTCTACACAATCTTCTTCCCCAACAGTTGGTTCGCCTTCAGCCCAGTTTTCTGCTTCTTTAGTCAGTGGTTTGTTAGTTCCAACCCAAGTCCAAACATAATGAATCTTTCTTATTCCAATCCAGTAATAAGTTGGATTCTTTGGGAGTATCACATTCAGATAGTTATTTTCTTCCTTGTTCTGAATTGCAACCAGGTCAGTGAAGGATGTTTGGCAATAGTTTCTGGCATCTGGCCACGTCATATCATTTGTTGAAAAGCTATAGTTCCAGCTGTAGACTCCTTCCCAAACTGCTAGTTCTGTGAAGACAATAAATGTTCTTGTAATAGAAACAGAAATTGTTAGAAGTACACAAGAGGTTTATCGACAGTTGTAAAGTGAAAAGATAGATTAATATTTTGATTGGAGCGACTCCTTTAGGAATGAAAATTGAAAGAGAATCGTTGGACAATTTCTCAATTTTCAGTTGGAAGAAAGGGGCTAATGCCTGAAAGATCTATCTGTTATAGACGGAGAGAGAGACAAACTGAACCTCTTTATCTGCTCACTATCTGTCCATCGGCAGAAGTGTTTTTGAATTACTTTTACGTAGACTGTGATATGTTTCCCCAAACTCTCGGGTTGTGTGGTCCAATTTTCTAATAACTCTTTTTCTGATTCACTCAGAGGGTTGACTTATTTCACATTCAAATCCCGGGAGGGTGACGTTTGCATCCTTTGTCACACATGCACATTCATATACAGTAAGCTGTTCCTTCATTGTTTCTGGATCAAAATTCTGGAACCCCCTGCCTAATAGTACACTGAGTGTATCTACACCGCAGGAGTTGCAGTGGTTCAAGAAGGCAACTCACCACCACCTTCTCAAAGGCAATTAGGAATGGACAATAAATGCTGGCCTAGCCAGTGACACCCCCATCCCGTAGTCAAATAGAAAAGAAATGTTTGCAACCTTTTACAACTATGGATAACACCAATGTAAGAACCACAGAAATGAATATTAGCTCATGTGATTTCCAGAGTCCAGAAACTCAAAGTATGGAGAGGGTTTTCTTTGTGGTGAAGTTCAGTTCAGATTAGTCCCTGGTTGGAGACAGCAGTACAAAAATCCTTGAAAGCAAATGTGGATACAGCACCATGAGGTTTCTGTACCTAGCCTGCTTGGCAGGTGATGGTCAGATGCTTTTAAAATAAAACAGACTTTGAGGAGTTGAGAATAGTGTCCGGCTGCTTGGTTTACTATTGTTCTTTTCAGGTTGGAAGTTTGATCAAATGGACAAGGCCTGATAAGTTAGGCCCAACATAAAACTGGACATTTTAAATTAATACAGCTAAAAACTGCTTCTATGAGGTTACCGCAGGTCAAAATTCAACAGGGACACATACCAGGACTGTCCGGCATTTGGATCAGGGATGCTTCACCTGAACAATAGAGAAGTCATCATGACCTGAAACCAGAACCCAGGCCTTTTACATATTGAATAGAGAGGCTCAAACTTCACAATGCAAGAGTCATTATGGGCCAAAACCCAGCAGGAGGTGCTCATCCAGAAGACATTATGATTGTGTATTCAGCCAGACTCCCTACTATTAAAGAGATATGTACAACTAGGATGACCTGGCCTAACCCCATCCTAACGCTAAATTTGCCAAAAGCCAGCAGATACTCGAAGGAGGAGGTGTTTGGGGGGGGGGGGGGAGGGGGGGGGGGGGGTGGTGGGGAGAGAGGGGGGGAGTGGGGGGGGGAGGGGGAAGGGACCAGTCATTTTCAAAACAAACTCCAGCAAAGACTCCACCAAACCTACTGTGACCTGGGATGACGCAAGAGGGTGTGCGTGATTCAACCTGCCTGCCTGGGGCGGGGTGGGGGGGGGGGGGGGGTTGCTCTTGCCGAGATCAGTATATTCTGCCGGCAAGAGGTGGCCAGAAAATTCAGCCATTAATTCTGTTTCTCTCTCTGCAGATGCGTTTACAAAGACAGAAAGAAGGGGCTGCAGGATGTGGTGAAATGAGAAAGTGGGTAAGGGAACTGATCTACCTAAACGGTAGAACACATGTGTTCTTATGTCAGCACCAAAATATTTACAGAGAAACAGCAGAGTAAAACCTTACCATAAAGCAGAACTAAAAGCCAAAAGTGAGCAACACCCTTCTGAAACTGGCAATGTTTCTGTTGAGCACTGACTTCCACACAAACACCCTATTGAAAGAAAACCAAGAATTGTATTATATTCTTCCATGTAAAATAATAATATCAATCAATACGCATTGGTTAAGTGCATGTGCATTTTTATATAAGAGCTAGGTTCAGCCATTTCAAGCCTTCAAGTAAGTTATGACAAAAGATTGAACACATTTGCAATTTTGATGACTCTCTCACTGTCACAAGTATGGCCCTACTCCTTCCCACCTCTGTTTCACAGAACCACAGGAAGTTTTAGCACAGAAGGATGTAAGGATGTTGTGTCTGTACCAGCTTTATGTTAGAGCAATCCAAAGCTAATCTGATTGCCCTGTGACTCACTATCACTTTTTATTCTCCTTTGCTTTGAATATTCAATTTTTTCCTTAAAAGATGCAATGGACTTTACCTCAAAAACTGCCTGTGCTGTAACATAAATAAAGATGTTTCTCGCTCCTACATTGAGCTACCCTTTGTTTACCCAATTTCCTGGGGGTGTCCAACCATCTGACTCCCCTCTTCCTGTGAGTGATGCAGCTCCAGCCCCGCAACCGAGGAGGGTGGCACCACCAAACCCGTGCTGCCCGAAAGCAGGCTGGAGCCCTCTAAGTCTTGGACCACCAGAAGATGCCCACCAACGTCATCTCAGACAACAGGACGCAGCAGATAGCAGGCCACCTCCACCTCAGCTGTGGATCCTGGGGAAACACCGACGGGTAGCAGCAGGGTTAGGAAGGTAAAGAAGTTGCTCAGTGTGGGCACAGGTGTGGTTAGTGACTTGTGCACAGCACGCACTTATGTTGGTATTCAAACATCTCTGTAATGTATTGAACCTCACTTTTTGCATCCTATTTGCATCTGCTTGCTCTCATTAGATTTCTCTATAAAATGCTGTATCGGTCTAACATTGAAAAGTGGGATGCTCACACACACAGAGCCTCCTTCATCAGCTCCCTGCAATGCAGCCAACTCACTGGTCACAGCGACAGAGCACATCAGCCATGCCAGCGTCTCCCTGGTAATGAAGAACTCCCCCACAGTGGTTAAGCCCACCACTCAACCCAGTCAAAGGGAAGTTTCCATTTTCAGCACGGATCCCAGCCCCAGACCCATGTGAGAACTGTGCCTCTGGTCACATTGATCCTCAGGGATACCCCTAACTATGGGCAAGCCTGCATCAGGAGAGAAACGTCTGTCCGCACAACCTCACCCTGATATCATCCTGGTCGCTGAGAGTTTGCAAGCTATCTTCAGCCAGGAGTTAGACATTTACACAGAAACATAGACACGAGAAGCCGGAGTAGGCCACTCGGCCCTTTGAGCCTGCTCCGCCATTCATTATGATCATGACTGATCATCAAATTCAATATCCTGATCACCCTTTGTCCCTTTCAGGAACAATGCTCTGTCTTCACTGCAAGTGTTGGGACTAGGGGCAGGCGTGTCCTTCTCGTGACTCAAGCCATACCAGGTCAGGGGCAGCGCTGCTAGCAGACGCCAAGCAGGGCCATGTCCCACGATGGGACTCTCATGGTCACCCTAATCCTGGTAATCAGTGGAGTGGGAAGCAGTGAGGCTGTTCTGAGATCTTCTCCCCACCTCTGGCCCTCATCACTGCCTTTTTCGGTCTCCTCCAGCGTTTCCTCCTTGTCGGCCACTTCTACATGCTCCATCTCCTCCTCTGCCAGGCCTTCGCCCTGTTGAAGCACCAGGTTGTGGAGGACAAGCGGATGACCACAATATGAGCGACCCGCTGAGGACTGTACTGAGGGCTCCACCTGACCGGTCCGGGCACCGGACCTGTATCTTCAACATTCCAATTGTCTACTCCATTAAAGCATGAGTTGCAGCAAGAGCCTCATTATATCAGGTTTTGTTTCAGTCTGTGGCCTCCGCACAGGAGTCATCGGCTGTGACATCGGGGGCAGGTGAGGGGAATCCCTTGTCCCTGTCGCCACTGAGCTCTGTCTAATAACTCAGGTTTCTGTGAGTGGCCAAGGGTATAGCTGTGGTGGACATTCCCCGGGAAACTTGCAGACACCTGAGGATAAACTTAGTCTAGTCACAGATAGTCTGAACATTCAGGGAGTGGAAGCCCTTGCGGTTAATAAAGGGGACTCTTTGCTGCCTTGGGATCAGGGAACAACGTGTGTGCAGTCTATAGCTCCCTGCACTTGTAGGAAGCCAGCGATCTGGGCAAATCCCATGGCTCTCCTGTCCTGGCTAGCCTGGTCCTGCTCGAGATTGATGAAACTGGGAGCCCTCGTGAACAGAGCACCCATGAACTTCCTGATACACTTCAGTAAGGAGGCAGCAAGTGGTCACCAAGGTCACCAGTGACCCTGAAAGGAGCCAGTCACATAAAAGTTCTGGGCGGCTGTCACCTTCAAGGTGATAAGCAATGGATATTCTCTGAACCCATGTGGCACCAACTCCTGGAGCAGGTGGCACAGGTGAACGACCATATCCCTGGACATGTGGAGTCTCCTCCGACACGGTTTCTCACTCATCTCCAAGAAAGTTAGGTGCCGTCTGTAAGCCCTGGGCCGAAAATGGCTCCTCTGAGCGGCTGCTTTCTGGGGTCTCCCTTCTAACAGCTGAACAGGTCCTGCCCCCCCCTTTCCTCCTCAGGGTTCTGTGCTGCCTCTGGAGAGCCAGACGTTGAAGCCTTGGCATCTTTCTTGCCTCACGGTGAGAAGGATTGCAGGCAGTGCTATCGGCTCTATATCTCTCTCAATCTACTAACTGCATGGGATGAAAGGGCAAAAGTGAACATTATGAAGTCAACTCCATACCCAACCCATAGCCCCAGGAGCGTCCTTCTGATGGTCTCTTACTGCTGTGCTGGTCATCACACCGAGGTCCAATCCATTACTACTTCCCAGAATGGACAAGAGCCTACACCATCCTTGTCCTACTCAGTCTGACTGATTGGCCTCAGCTTCCTGTGCCCTGAGGTCACTAAAGGTGCAGGCATCTGCCCTATGGTTAAATGTTAGGCTTTGTGCTCCACCCTGTCAAGGGGAGCGGAGGGGGATTGTCCAGCGGGGACCCCACTGCAACAACATCTGATGAGGCAGGGTAGCCTGCTGAGCTTTGTAACCTTTGTCCCTTGTCAGGGTTCTTGTATATCTGCTCGGCCTCTCATCAGATGTTGGAGGGAACCCTCAGGATTCATTGAATAGAGAGTTCAGCACACAAAGGATTAAATGGTGACCAGTAATCAGAGGCACCAACAGACATGAGTGGACGTTATTGGCTAGTTTGTCAAAACAAGGGAATGTTCATTAATAAGTGGCTGAGTCATCAGTCAGGCCAAGGTGAGTGAGTTAATATCATAGCTCTGTGTCACAGTTCAGATGCTCAGTCATTTATTCATTGGGAATGCCTCCAAACCTGTTGATCCGACAGGCCTTGTGTGCTGGGCACCAGCCCAGTAACCCATGCTTCCTAGCCCAATGCCTTTGAGAAAGCACAGGCTCTTTAGCTCAGGATATCAGACTCAGGCTGGGTAAGACTCAAACGTGGCCTCCCACCCCTCTCTCCGCTTAAGGAGCACGACTCTCCACCGAAGCAGAATCCTGCCCCTCACCCACCACCCCCGCTGATAGGATCTACCCTTGCCCCCCCCCCCCCAATCCAGTGCAGAAGTGCCTCCCCCCACCCATTCAGTCCCAGTGTTCCCCCACCCACCCCCCTAACACTATTCAACCCCCAGTGACAAGGTGCCCCTGTCCATTCAACCCCCAACACACTGGGTCCCTACCCCCACCCATTCAGTCCCAGTGGTTCCCCCCCCACACTGTTCAGCCCCTAAGTGCTCTCCTCCATTCAATCCCCTGTGCCCCCTGTTCAGCACCTGTACGTCCCCTCCCCCTCCCCGCACTGTTCAGTACCCCAGTACCCAGGTGCGAAACTAGCCTGTGAGGACTCACGAGCCCCCATACCTGAGAACATCACCAAACTCACAAGACTCCCTGACCCATGGACCCTCCGAACCCACAAAATGCCCTGCCCCACAAACTGCAGCATGAACCCTTTAGTTAGCACACCCCGAGCTGTCTGGTGCCCTCTTTCACCGTGGACCCCCTGGTGGCCAATGGTGACCTCTGACCTCCTCTTGGGAAGTGAAGTCATCAGGTTCCCATTTTTAGAAAGCTGATCCCACACCGGCATGATATCATGATACCGGGGGCAGACTATTCACTGTGGGGGGCGGTTACAGTGGGGATAGCCACTAATGCGATGATGATGAGTTTCCTGGCCTTCTGGATAGGAATCACATGACCTTAATGGCGTGGTGGGGAGGGAAACGGGGAATATTACTTCAGGAAATCTCGCCATTGGAAATCAGGTTTTTGGCTCTCGCGATATTTTGTTCCTACGACGCCATTTCCACCCGCAGGAAATGGGAGCACAAAATCCCAGCCAGTTTCAAAGTTAAGATGACACAGAGATAGGTAGGAAGATAATTTGTGAAGCCTATGTATGGAGACTACAAAAGGAGTGGGCAAAGCTCTAGTAAATGTGGGAAAGTATGAAATTGTCCATTTTGGCAGGAAGAATAAAAATGAAGCATATTAACTAAATGGCGAGAGGCCGCAGAGCTCTGAGATACCGAGGGATCTGGGTGTCCTAGTGCATGGATTGCAAAAGATTAGTATGCAGGTACAGCAAGTAATTCGGAAAGCTAATGTAACATTATTGTTTATTGCAAGGGAAATTGAATACAAAAATGGAGGGGTTATGCTTCAGTTATACAGGGCATTAGTGAAATCACATCTGGAGTACTGTGTATGAAATAACTCCTCCAAGGCCGGCGTCCCTTCACCAAATTTAGATTTATTTATTTATGTAGTAAGTAGCACACAGATATGTACTTCCTCGTATAGAGTATAAATCCCAAGTGCCCGTAACCCTGACACTCCACATTATGTACACATGTAGGGCTCCCTGATTGGACAAGTCACTACTGCCTTAATCTGGAAGCTTTAGTCTAAGAGATCCACATCATGGGCCTCATTAAAGTGATTACAGTGTATGGTACTGGTTTTATTTAAGGAAGGATATAAATGCATTGGAAGCAGTTCAGAGAAGGTTTACTAGACTAATACCTGGAATAGGCAGATTGTCTTTAAAGGAAAGGTTGGACAGGCTTGTATCTGCTGGAGTTTTTCAATTCCACCCTTCCAGTAACCATATAACCATGTTTATTTTTCATATCGCTGTGTATTATCTTGCATTCCCCAATCTGAGATACCATCCATCCATTTGCTACCTCGCTCGCGAATATCTGCCTTGCTTATAATAACTCAGTATGATCTGTAACCTTAAGATTTCTGGATGGACCACTTGCCCCACCAAAAATAATTGATAAATATGAACCAACATGCCTTAAAACCCCCCCCCGATATCTGGATATTATCGCATTACTGTTTATGGAATCTGGCAATGCGCAAATTAATTGCTGAATTTCATACATCACAACAGTCACTACATACTACAATACAAAAGTTATGCCATTGACTGCAAAACACTTTGGGATGTCCTGAAGTACTAAAAGATACTGTATAAATTCAAGTTTTTTAACAAGTGTCTCAAGAGTGAGATGCACTGATCAAAGCAATCGGAAATAAAACTAGCCCGCCTGATTACTGTACTTTATTGCTCAATTCTCAGTCAACTTAAGATTCAATTTGTGTGTAGCCCAGGATGGGCGAGTATTTCAGATTTTTGCCTTCTAAAGCAGACTGATTTAGAACATTAAAAAAAAGTTATGATGCACCATTGCCTAACTATGGTTGTAATATCATATCATGGGCATTGACACTTTTACATTAGCTAGTGACCCTCGTGTCTCTTCTTCCAGGCAGATCTGTCTGATTGCTTTCTTTATGACTTCACTACAATAATCCAGCAACCAAGCACCACAGCATCTTTATTTCACACTTCATATAATGTCTACTGCCTACTCCTTTTTGAAGAAAACTAACCACTGTTCACGAACTCGCAGTAGTTCTGTAAAGAACTCCCTCTTATTGTTAAGAACCGCTTCAGCCAACATATCTTTGTTAAAATATTATTCATTCTGTTATACCTTTAAATAAATACTTGAAATCGGTTTCAACCACATACATTTACAAGTACAATTTTTCCTTTTTCATTATTCATGATGAAGCTAGTTGTTTTTGACAGTTCACGGACTGGTTGAGACAAATTGGATGTTTCCTTGTTGCAACTTTGGGTAATTTTATTTCTTTGAAGACTTTACTTTTCCCAATTCTTTCAGTTTCTACATTAATTTTGTGATTTTTCAATAAAGTTCCACTAAACCAGAATAAAATTAGTGTCACTTACCATTTCAGGGAGATTCTTATCTTGTTGTTGCCTTTTGCACCTTTTCCTTACTGATGGTTTATTATAGCTTTAAAGCTCTGCTTTCTTCTGTAAGAGGCAGTAACTCAGCTCAGCATGTGTCTATTTTCAAACTGAATGTCTCAGCCCTGGCCACACCTGTGCACCCTCCCTCCCCTCACTCTTTATTCTCTGGGCAACAAGCTTCCTGTAATGCTTGCCAAAAAAACAAACAAAATGAAAATGTGGTGTCCCTACAGAAATATCTATCAAAGTACCTTCATAAGTGTTGAACAACAATGAAAATTCAACCTTGTGAAGTGGAAAGACAAGCAGTCACCACTTACCCCACCCATGCACTCTGGCATAATACATCCTCGGAAAAAGGGCATCCTGTGTGAGTTAGTGCATCAGTACGTGTTGCATCGGTAACCTCTCCTTGATTAAAAACAGGATCATTTGCAGATGTAAAATTTGTCAATTAATCAGGAATTACATTAATGGTTTTGTTAGAAGCTGGTGTGGATATTAGGAGAATGGACCAATGTGAAACTATGGAGGTGTTTGTAGTTTCTAGCCTCGCTGAAGGAGAGACGACTTGGCATTAATGCTCTTTTAGGTGGGATTATTATTTTTTAATGATTATTAGTGTTACATGTAGGCTTACATTAACATTGCAATTAAGTTACTGTGAAAATCCCCTAGTCGCCCCACTCCTGCGCCTGTTCGGGTACACTGAGGGGGGAATTTAGCACGGCCAATGCACCTAACCAGCACATCTTTCTGACTGTGGGTGGAAACTGGTGCACCCGGAGGAAACCCACGCAGACACGGGGAGAATGTGCAAACTCCACCCAGACAGTGACCCAAGCCGGGAATCGAACCTGGGTCCCTGGAGCTGTGAGGCAGCAGTGCTAACCACTGTGCTACCGTGCTGCCCCTACTGTACGCTGGTGGTGGAGGGAGTGGTGGATTTGATAATGATCATGTGGGGCTTTTTCATTCTAGATAGTGTCGAGCTTGAGTATTGCGAGCCTTGTCACTTGTTAGCCTCATTATTTATACTTTAACCGTTTTATCAATAGAAATAACCTTTCACTTTCCGTGGAGAATGGATGAGGAAATTCTCCTGCTCATTTGCACAAACATTTATTTGGTATTTGCTGACTATTCAGTGATATCTTCAACATATTTGCTGTGTAGTTATTGAGAGAAGTGCATATCTTACACCCTTGTTCAAAAGAGAGTGCAAGGATAAACCCATCAACCGTGGGCCAGTTAGTTTAACCTCTGTGCTGGTCACGCTTGTGGAAACAATAATCTGGGACAAGAAGAACAGTCAACTAGAGCAGTGTGGATTAATTAAAGGAAGCTGCTGCCTCTGCAGTCTCCAGAAACAAGATCTCCTTCCCAGTGAAGCAAGTGGACACAAATTACCCCTGGTTGTTAAGGTACCTGTTAATGAAGGGCCATCCCACCCTCACATGATCGCTGCCTCGCGCCAAGTTGTGTCGTTTCCTCTTCAGCGAGGATAGAGGTGTGAGTGTTCATAATGGCTGGTGCTGAGAGGAGGGAAGAAAGCCAGTTGTGGAGGATGACTGTGAGGGACATAAGCTGTGGGTGAGTCTGAGGGATTTTCCGGCCGCAATCGCCCCAAGGCCAAAAAATCCCGCCTGAGGTCAACGGATCTTTGCCTGGTCTGTGTCCTGCCCGCTACGATTCCCATGGGATGGGAAAATTCCACCCTGAGTGTTGGCTGCTCGGATGTGAGGTGACTGGAGGGAGGGGAGTGAGTGGAGTTACTGTTGACCTGAGGAGTGCTATGCAGGAGAATGTTGGGAAAGTCAGACTGTGGGGCTTGCAACCTCCAAAGTGTTTATGCCATTCACTTTTCCCACCCTTCTAAAGTCCTGGGTCTTCTTGGTGAACTGGCTCCGGGTTGGAGAAGCCAATTCTGCTGCTGCCTTCCTCAACCACTTCAACTCATGCCGGCTTGTTTGGAGGGATTGGATTCTTCTTAGTGAGAACTCGCCTCAACTCCCACACCAGGAACTTGAGTGGAGAGATCTGGAAAACAACTTTCCCAGGTTTTCTCTCCACTTTTGTGGGTGCTGCATCCTCTAAAATCCTGAGAAATGTTTCACAATCTCACTCCTGACAGGCCTCCCTCTAAATATTAATATAAAAATGCGATGGTCCTGTCCTTTTTCGGTCTAAAGTGGCTGACATCACATTTGTATACGTTAAAATCCATTTACAAATCTGGAATAAAAACGGAAAATACTCAGCAGGCCCGGCAGCCACTATGGAGACAGTAACAGAGTTAACGTTCCAGATCTGTGTCTTTTCATCAGGACACATACCTGGATTGAGGGGGGGGAGGGGGGGGGGATTTTAACCCTGTCGTGTCCATGGGCAGGATCAACAGAGTGGAATCAAAATCCTGTGGAATTCATAAAGCCCGGTTCCCTCCAGTGTGACAACACTTTCTGATTTTCATTGGCCTTCACCGATGATGTAATCAGGTTCACGCCCAAAATGGGTGAAAAGCAGGTTTTAATACATTTGAATCCAGTTGAATAAAATGAACGAGTCCTCTCGTCAAATTATCCCCCTCACTGAATATCCATAACTTGCCGACATCACATCACATCGGTGAGGTTCTCGACAGGTTTATAAAAACCTAAAGCTGGGGATCTCTCCAGGTCACAAAGGTAAATATAGCCCCCGGCGGCGGCGGGGGGGGGGGGGAGATGTGGCCAGGCAGTGCCCTGGCAATGCCCCCTGGTATTGCCGTTCAGCACAGGTTGGCATGGCCAGGTTTGCATTGCCGGGGACATTGCCAGGGCTAGGCACTATTGGGCACCTCATGGGGGGGTTGGGGCATGTGTGGTAGGGGCAACTGAATTTTTTGACCTTTCTTTCAAAGCTTTATTTTGTTTAAAGATGCCCACTTTGTTTTTTTTTAATGGTGGGGGGATCTCTGTGCAGCTGTCTTTGCCTGGTCGAAGAGTCCCACTCCGTCCCACCAGAGCAAACCCCGCCCACTCTCTTGTTAGCTGTCAAAGTGTGAATATTCAGGGAGAAAACAGGCCGGTGGAGCTGGAGAGATCCACACAGCTTCTCCTGCCAGGATTCACACTTTGACAAATTCTGCTAAGGTTTCCCCAGTTAACTCTGTTTCTCTCTCCGTAGTTACTGCCATACTTGTTGGATATATGACATTCAATCCCATCATCTACGGGCCTGATTTTACCATTTTGAGTCTAAGTGCCGAATCTGGGCATCAAATAGATCTGAGCCTGGAATCCTCTTTCCAGCGCGCCCATACGCTTTTTGCCGGCTCTGGTCTGATCTGCGCAGTGGGCGGGGCTTAGCGCTGCTGGAATGATCGGAGCTCTGAACTGCGCACGCGCAGTTCGAAAAAAATCTGAAGCAGCGCGCCTGGGCGCAAAAGGAAAAAGCAGAGAGAGCGGCTCTCTGACACAGATCATCTGGGGGTGGGGGGGGGGTGGGAGGAGAGGGGGTGAGACGTATCTTCCTCTGGGGTGGGAGGGGGGGGGCCCACTGCCACTCTGCGGCCTATCGGTGGGGAGGGAGGGGGCAGGGGGTTCCGCCGAACGCTGAGATGAATAATGACAGTCGTGGTGTTTGAAGTATGCGGCCACTCCGGAGAAGAGGGATTCGTTCCTCCGGTGGGGAGGAGGGATCAGCCGCAGAGTGGCAGCGGGCCCCCGCCCCCCAGAGGATGATACGTCTCACCCCCTTTCCTCCCACCGCAGCCCCCCCTCCCCCAGGGGATGATCGGTCACACCCCCTCTCCTCCCACCCCCCTCACCCCTCAGGGGAAAATCAGTCACACCCCCTCTCCTCCCACCCCCCTCACCCCCCAGGGGATGATACGTCAGACCCCCTCTCCTCCACCCACGCCCCTCCCCTCCCCCGCCAGAGGAGGAGCTGGGTCAGAGAGCCGTTGCAGTCTCTGACCCCGCTCTTCGGAGGCTGCAGCGGCGACTTCAGATTTTTATTCGGCAGGTCGATTAGAGCGCGGATCCGCATTGGACCAGAATACGGTAAAGTGGGATTTGGCGGTAGAGTTGGGCGCGCGGTTCATTAAGTCGATTTAAATGCATGCAAATGCATTTAAATCGTCGGGCCGCCCGATTCAGGCGAGGGCCGGACCCACGCCCGAATCGGGTGTCGGTAAAGCCGCGATCTGCTCGGAATCAGGTGCAGATTCCGAGCAGATCGCGGTATAGGCCCGACGCCCGACTTTACCGCAATTTCGTGCCCAAAAACGGGTGCGAAGTTTTGTTAAAATCAGGCGCTACATCATTAATAGGAGACTTTATCCAATATCTTTCTGGAACACCATGAAGAGACAATTCAAGAATTTAATCCCCGCTTTAAACATTCAATCCAATTGGTCAGACATAACCTACCCTTTACCAATCCATTGGCTGATTGGCTGCAAACTTTCAGTGTTCAGTTTCTTTATTCTTAAATTTAAATTATAGTGATTTCCTGGTAACAGTTGTAAGGCTAACGGGTCAATAATTCTCTGGTTTCTCTAATGAGAATAAGTTTAGTTTCACCTGGAAATGCACGACTTTGCATCTGATTCCTTTGTGTGCTGTTTCAATGGAGTCATTGATTCAACAGCTTTGAATGAGTGAGCACAAATGCTATAAAAAATACATTTAAAAGTACTGCATCACTCAGGGAGGAAATTAAACCCCTCGGTATTTCATCACAACATTTTGAATAACATTAAGCTCACAATGTTATCACTGACAGTGGTCCTGACAGGGCAGTGAGGTAGATAAAGTGGAACTTTATCCGCATGCACTGATATCCTTCTGAAGAGGTACTGCCACAAAAGGCAGCAATATTGCCTTAATGTCAAAAGCCAACACTGCTCGTCAGCATTCAAGGAATCAGAGGTGGTGAAATTGGTCTTGGTCAACACTGCAAACCAGGCAGGGAGTGAATCGGCAGCCATTTTCTTATTCATTCAGGGATGTGGATGTCACTAGCGAGGTCAGTATTCATCGTCCATTCCGAATGACACTTGAGATGATGGTGAATTACTTCTTCAACCGCTGTACTCCATGTTGTGTAGGCACACCCACTGTGCTGTTGGGGAGGGTGTTCTAGAACACCAGCGTTAGTGAAGGAACGGCTTGAATATTGGTGGGGGCGATTCTCCCATCCCGCTACACTAATTTAATAGCGCAGCTTGCCGTAAGAATTGCGTGCGGGGGAGGGGGGGGGTGATTTGTGGGATTCCCACTAATGTTCAGCCCCGCTAGCATCTCCCAGGGCTGGACTTTCAGTGCGGTCTGCTCCACACCGGAAACCAGCGGGGAGGCATGGCTAGCATTCAAATGATAATTTAAATATTACTTAAATGCTATTAGCAGGCCCAGGATTGACTTCTCCAGGCTACTAGCCTCTCCCATCCCACCAGACTGTTTCACTCCTGTGGGAATTACACTAGCTCCCCACTTTCAGGGAACTGGCGGCCCGATCCCACTGGAGTGAAAGGGGAGGCAATTCAACACTTAGAATTTTTTTCGGAGAATTCCACCCGGCATTTTTGTTTTAGTTCAAACCAAGCAAAAGTGACAACGGAAATTTTACAGCCCTGTCACGGTGAGGGCGGGACCAGAAAATGCGGTGAGCCGTTCAAAACTCCCACTGGGTCGTAAAACTTCCTTCAAGGATATGAGTCACCAACAGAACTCCTCAATGTCAGTGGAAAGAAAGTCAGGCATGGTGACAGATTGCCTGCCAATTCCCTCAGATTCCATACTTCCGCTATAGACCAACCTCACTCCAATAGACCCTTACAACCCAGAAGGAGGCTAATTGACTTCCCCCCATAACCCTGCAAGATTTTCCTTCTCAGTGTTAAACCCATTTCCTTTTGAAAGTTACAATTGAATCAGCTTCCGGGGGTTGGGGGAGAAAAGCGAATCACACATCTGGTACTGATAGTGTGAAGGTGGCCACAGATATAGATAAGCAGTTTGTATGTCCGCAGCCCAAGAGTATAACACTATCACTTCTTTATGATCAATCTCTACAATAAGAAGCTTTAATTTGTACTCATATCATTGTCACATTTGAAGAATCTTTAACAATTTTTCCACAAGTATGATTTGGGAACAAGAGTTATTATTAGTGCTTTATTTTTTAAGGTAATGTATATTCATACAAATTTTAAAAATACTTCGACGAAAGGTGGCAACATGCCCACCGGATGTTGTTTCTCTCACTGTGTAAATATATGAAAATGGCAAATGGGAAAAGGCCAGTTGGTCGGTCGGGTCTGCCTCAACTCATGACAACTGTGGCATCATGACCAGAGCACACCTGATTTCCACCCCCCCCCCGCCCCCCCCCCCCCCCCCCCCCCCCCGCCCCCCGCCCATAGCCCACCCACCACAATCATGTCATCTCCTGAGGCAGACAAAATGCCAAAGAAAAGGATCCAAGACATCACCTAGACCTTGGGTGGGATTCTCCTCAAAAAGTTCCCAAAGAGCTGAATTGGCATAAAAACTGCAATAAATCCTGCTGTTTTTTTCAGTGGGATTTTCCAAATGAATCTCTCACACTCTGTGCATCACAGAGTGCCCGAGCATGAATCACGCTGAAAATCAATGGGCCTATTCCTGTTGGAGAGGCCGGCAGCATAGCGCTGAGCCGGCCACTGCGTCTGCGCCGATCGGTCAGAATGGAGATTGGCGCATGTGCACTGACCCTGCACTATTGGCCTCCCAATCGATGGCCAGCCCCACAACCCCGTGTCTCTGGCTGTGCGACTTCCCCACCACCCTATCGCTGGCCTCCCAGACGTGTCCGAGCCCAGCCTCGACCCCGCCCCCCCTCTCCTGGCTCACCTCAATCTCCCCCTCCCACCCCTCCCTTCCCGCAGTCCCGAACTCCCCTTCCAAGCGCCCCCCCCCCCCAACCCCGATATCCAGCCCCGATCGATGGCCTCCCTCCCTCTGTCACTGATCCCAGTGCAGAGCGGCAGTGGGACCTCCCCACCCACACCAATCTCCCCCCCAGAGGCACTGTCTTCTGGTAGGCCCCTCCCCCCTTGGCACTGCCCACTGCCTGGTGGGCAGTGCCAAAGTGCCCCCTGGGCATTGGCACTTGGCTCCTTGGGGCCCTTATTCCTGACCTCCTGGGGGCCTCCATGGCCCCCCTTCACTCCAGTGGGGTCGGGGCGCCAGCTCCCCGCTGGAATGAAACATTCCTGGCAGTGGTGGGGTGGGGGGGGGGGGGGGGTGGAATGATATGCTAATGGATATTAGCATAATTTATACAGCTCCGATTTCAGGCATAGAATGATGGCGCTGGAAATCTGCTGGAAATGCGGCGGCCGGAGACACACAGAGGTCGCGGCGTTCAGCAGGAAACCCGCTAAATGGCCTCACTTGAGTCTCCTGGCCCGCTGCTAGAGCAGTCAAAAAGCTGTCCATCTTCTTTTTGTTTAGTCTTTCATGGGATGTGGGCATCGCTGGCCTGGTCAGCATTTCTTGTCCTTCCCTAGTTACCTTTGAGAAGATGGTGCTGAGCTGCTTTCTTGAACCTCTGAGGCCCATGTGGTTAGGTACACCTATAGCGCTGTTGGGAGGGAGTACCCAGGGTTTTGACCCAGTGACAGTGAAGAAATGGCGATAAAGTTCCAAGTCAGGACGGTGAGTAGCTTGGAAGGGAAATTCCAGGTGATTGTGTTCCCATGTATCTGCTGCCCTTGTCCTTCTCAATGGTAGAGGTCGGGGGCTTGGTAGGTGCTGCTGAAGGAGTCTTGGTGAGTTGCTGCCATGCGCCTTGTAGATGATACACACTGCTGCTATTGTGCATTGGTGATAGAGGGAATGAATGTCGAAGGTGGCAGATGGGATGCTATTCAAGTGGGCTGCTTTGTCCTGCATGGTGCCAAGCTTCATGAGTTGCACACTCCAGACTTGTGGACAGGCTTTGGGGGAGTCAGGAAGTGAGTTACTTGTGGTGAACCATAGATGGTTACCACTATGGGTACTGAACCATAGATGGTTAGCACTATGGGTACTTGTACATATGTTACTGTTGTTACTGTTGGGGTTAGGGTTGGGGTGTTCTACCTGTTGGTATTGTTCTGTAGTACACTCCGGTTGGCTCCGCCTACCTGTAGGAGTTTAAAGGTCACTGCACTGCCTAGTGACCCTTTAGTCTGGGATTGTATTGTTATATAGTATGCTCCATTCTTGTTACTATTAAAAGCCTTTATTTCCCGGGTACGATCCAGCCTCCCGAGTGAATTAATCGCACATCAATTTTATTAGTAACAATTTTTGTTTGAAAAAAAAACCATGGAGCAAATGTTAAAACCCAATCGGCTTACCTTAGATCCGCGTGCAGCTGAAGCGTCGAACACTTTCTTTCCACGATTATATCGACGCCTCAACAGCCATTCAAAACGACATCGATAGATTGCGGGTCCTCCACGCAAGGGTAAGCGACACTGTGTATGCAACAATCCGCGATGCCCAAGACTACAAAGGGGCCATCGAACTACTTAAGAAACTGTACAACAAACTGCCAAACGAGATTCATGCTCGGCACCTACTGGCCACTCGACGGCGGCAGCCCGGCGAAACGACGGGACAGAACCTGCGCGAACTTCAGCAGCTAGCCAGAGCCTGCAATTGCAAGCCAGTGTTGGCGACCCAGTATACTAACGATTTGATCCGAGATGCATTCGTGGCGGGAATCGGCTCATCCTATATTTGCCTGCGGCTGCTAGAGCAAAGGCAACTTAGACCTAGCTAAGACGGTGGAATTGGCTGATGCAATGGAAACGGCCTCCAGAAGTCTTGAAACTTACCCCACCGACCACGTGGGAACATCGTGGCAAGTACAGGCACCGACTCAACTCTACCCAGCGGCTCCTAGGAACTGCGCGATCGTGCTTTCAACCTCAGACCTGACGGCGGCGGCGGCTCCGGGAGGCCCGCGGTGCTATTTCTGTGGATTGGCAAAGCACCCTCGTCAGCAATGGCCAGCCAGAACGGTATTTTGCTCCGCGTGTGGGAAGAAAGGGCACTATGCTAAAGTGTGCCGAGCTAAACCACCTTCGAAGCCAAGCAGTGCGGCGTGTGACTCTCCAGGATCTGTCTCCTCGTTTCCGGCTTTGTCGAAGTCTTCCACCAGGTGCGATTCACGAGCGCCACCATTCCTGAGGACGACGACGCAAGACACGTGCGACCTGCGAGTGCCGCCACTTTCAACGCCATTGACCACGTGCGATCCATGGGCGCAGCCATTTTGGTCGACACCGATCGCAGACGGCCAGCAGGGGTCATCATCATCGACCATCTCAGCTGCCTGCAGTTGCACTCAAGATTCAACGGTGGCGTCAATCATCCTGGACCAGGCCGAGCCTCACAGACTCGACAAGTCCATGATGGACATAGAGGTAAACGGACGCCTGATACATTGTCTGTTTGACAGCGGGAGCACGGAGAGTTTCATTCATCCTGACACCGTGAAAGGGTGCGGTCTCCGAGTACAAAGTCCCTCATGGTAGGCTAGTGAAAAAGGTTGGATCTCACGGGATAAAGGGGGAGGTGGCTAGATGGGTGGAGAACTGGCTTGGTCATAGAAGACAGAGGGTGGTAGTGGAAGGGTCTTTTTCCGGCTGGAGGCCTGTGACTAGTGATGTTCCGCAGGGCTCTGTATTGGGACCTCTGCTGTTTGTGATTTATATAAATGATCTGGAAGAAGGAGTAACTGGGGTGATCAGTAAGTTTGCGGACGACACAAAACTGGCAGGACTTGCAGATAGTGAGGAACATTGTCAGAGGCTACAGAAGGATATAGATAGGCTGGAAATTTGGGCAAAGAAATGGCAGATGGAGTTCAATCCTGATAAATGCGAAGTGATGCATTTTGGTGGGAATAATGTAGGGAGGAGCTACACGATAAATGGAAGAACCATAAAGGGTGTAGAGACGCAGAGGGACCTGGGTGTGCAAGTCCACAGATCTTTGAAGGTGACGTCACAGGTGGAGAAGGTGGTGAAGAAGGCATATGGCATGCTTGCCTTTATAGGACGGGGCATAGAGTATAAAAGTTGGGGTCTGATGTTGCAGATGTATAGAACGTTGGTTCGGCCACATTTGGAATACTGCGTCCAGTTCTGGTCGCCACACTACCAGAAGGACGTGGAGGCTTTGGAGAGAGTACAGAGGAGGTTTAGACCATAAGACCATAAGACATAGGAGCGGAAGTAAGGCCATTCGGCCCATCGAGTCCACTCCACCATTCAATCATGGTTGATTTCAACTCCATTTACCCGCTCTCTCCCCATAGCCCTTAATTCCTCGAGAAATCAAGAATTTATCAATTTCTGTCTTGAAGACGCTCAACGTCTCGGCCTCCACAGCCCTCTGTGGCAATGAATTCCACAGACCCACCACTCTCTGGCTGAAGAAATTTCTCCTCATCTCTGTTCTAAAGTGACTCCCTTTTATTCTAAGGCTGTGCCCCCGCGTCCTAGTCTCCCCTGTTAATGGAAACAACTTCCCTACGTCCATCCTATCTAAGCCGTTCATTATCTTGTAAGTTTCTATCAGATCTCCCCTCAACCTCCTAAACTCCAATGAATATAATCCCACGATCCTCAGACGTTCATCGTATGTCAGGCCTACCATTCCTGGGATCATCCGTGTGAATCTCCGCTGGACCCGCTCCAGTGCCAGTATGTCCTTCCTGAGGTGTGGGGCCCAAAATTGCTCACAGTACTCCAAATGGGGCCTAACCAGTGCTTTATAAAGCCTCAGAAGTACATCCCTGCTTTTGTATTCCAAGCCTCTTGAGATAAATGACAACATTACATTTGCTTTCCTAATTACGGACTCAACCTGCAAGTTTACCTTTAGAGAATCCTGGACTAGGACTCCCAAGTCCCTTTGCACTTTAGCATTATGAATTTTGTCACCGTTTAGAAAATAGTCCATGCCTCTATTCTTTTTTCCAAAGTGTACGACCTCGCACTTGCCCACGTTGAATTTCATCAGCCACTTCTTGGACCACTCTCCTAAACTGTCTAAATCTTTCTGCAGCCTCCCCACCTCCTCAATACTACCTGCCCCTCCACCTATCTTTGTATCATCGGCAAACTTGGCCAGAATGCTCCCAGTCCCGTCATCTAGATCGTTAATATATAAAGAGAACAGCTGTGGCCCCAACACTGAACCCTGCGGGACACCACTTGTCACCGGTTGCCATTCTGAGAAAGAACCTTTTATCCCAACTCTCTGCCTTCTGTCTGACAGCCAATCGTCAATCCATGTTAGTACCTTGCCTCGAATACCATGGGCCCTTATTTTACTCAGCAGTCTCCCGTGAGGCACCTTGTCAAAGGCCTTTTGGAAGTCAAGATAGATAACATCCATTGGCTCTCCTTGGTCTAACCTATTTGTTATCTCTTCAAAGAACTCTAACAGGTTTGTCAGGCACGACCTCCCCTTACTAAATCCATGCTGACTTGTCTTAATCCGACCCTGCACTTCCAAGAATTTAGAAATCTCATCCTTAACGATGGATTCTAGAATTTTGCCAACAACTGAGGTTAGGCTAATTGGCCTATAATTTTCCATCTTTTTTCTTGTTCCCTTCTTGAACAGTGGGGTTACAACAGCGATTTTCCAATCCTCTGGGACTTTCCCTGACTCCAGTGACTTTTGAAAGATCATAACTAACGCCTCCACTATTTCTTCAGCTATCTCCTTTAGAACTCTAGGATGTAGCCCATCTGGGCCCGGAGATTTATCAATTTTCAGACCTTTTAGTTTCTCTAGCACTTTCTCCTTTGTGATGGCAACCATATTCAACTCTGCCCCCTGACTTTCCTGAATTGTTGGGATATTACTCATGTCTTCTACTGTGAAGACTGACGCAAGACTGACGCAAGACTGACGCAGGATGTTGCCTGGTATGGAGGGGCTTGGTTATGAGGAGAGATTGGGGAAACTGGGGTTGTTCTCCTTGGAAAGACGGAGGATGAGGGGAGACTTAATAGAGGTGTATAAAATTATGAAAGGCATAGATAGGATGAACGGTGGGAAGCTTTTCCCCGGGTTGGTGGTGACGTTCACGAGGGGTCATAGGTTCAAGGTGAAGGGGGGGAGGTTTAACACAGATATCAGAAGGACATAGTTTACACAGAGGGTCGTGGGGGCCTGGAATGTGTTGCCAGGCAAGGTGGTGGAGGCGGACACACTGGGAACGTTTAAGACTTATCTAGACAGCTATATGAACGGAGTGGGAATGGAGGGATACAAAAGAGTGGTCTAGTTTGGACCAGGGAGCGGCGCGGGCTAATTCTTCTTTGTTTCTCGTTTCAAGGCTTCATTCTATGATCATCTTGCTGGTGCCAGTACAGAGCGAGACTGCGGATAGTTGGGAACCTGTCTCGGGGGCAGGGAATTCAGATGGTGGAAATGAATAGGGTTGGGAAGCATTTTCTGATCAGGGCCAGTGTGATCTCCTGGACTCGTTTCGATCGCCACAGGGGGTCAGAGAGGAATTTCCCAGATTTTTTTTCCCCATATTGGCCCTGGGGTTTTCCCTCTGGGTTTTCGCCTCTCCCTGGAGATCACATGGTCTGGAATGGGGTGTGGGGGTGAGTTAATAGGTTGTGATGAACAAAGCATCGTAGCTGTGAGGGACAGCTCGGTGGATAGGATATTAGGATGTAGATAGGCTGGAAAATTGGGCAGGGATCCTGGATTCAGGATTCAATCCTGGGCCGGGGAGCGGCGCGGGCTTGGAGGGCCGAAGGGCCTGTTCCTGTGCTGTATTGTTCTTTGTTCTTTTGTTCTTTGTACAGACTGTCAGACAGACAATTTCTATGGCGTCGAGGTCCCGATCTGTTACCGTTCTTGGGAGCATCGTGGTAAACCTAACGGTGCTGGGCACAGTTTATGAGAACTTCAGGCTCCTCGTGTTACCGCACCTTTGCGCTCCGGTACTCCTGGGACTAGACTTTATGGTCCACCTGAGGAGTGTGACCCTGCAGTACGATGGGCCACTCCCTCCACTTTCAGTGGGAGAACAGCAGCCTCCAAATTGCCCAGCGCGCTCCACGTGCAGTCTCTCGACACTCAGAATCACCCCACCATCTTTATTTGAGAATCTCGTGCCAGGCTGCAAGCCCATCGCAACTAAGAGCAGGCGTTACAGCGCTGAGGATCGGATCTTTATTCGATCTGAGGTTCAGCGGCTCCTCAGGGAAGGGATCATTCAACCTAGCACTAGCCCATGGAGAGCACAAGTCGTGGTGGTTAAAACTGGAGACAAGCCCCGGATGGTCATAGACTATAGTCAGACCATTAATAGATACACGTAGCTGGACGCGTACCCTCTCCCGCGCATGTCTGACATGGTCATCCAGATTGCGCAGTACCGGGTGTTCTCCACCATCGACTTGAAGTCAGCTTATCACCAGCTCCCCATTCGCCCAGAGGACCGAAAATATACGGCCTTTGAGGTGGATGGTCGTCTCTACCACTTCTTAAGGGTCCCCTTTGGCGTCACGAATGGGGTCTCGGTCTTCCAGCATGCAATGGACCGAATGGTGGACCAAAACGGTCTACGGGCTACCTTCCTGTACCTGGACAACGTCACTATCTGCGGCCATGACCAGGAGGACCACGATGCCAACCTTCTAAAGTTTTTACGCACTGCGTCTCGCCTGAATCTGACCTATAACAGGGAGAAGTGTGTATTCAGCAAGCGCCGCCTAGCAATTCTCGGATACGTGGTAGAAAACGGGGTCCTTGGCCCTGATCCAGACCGTATGCGTCCCCTCCTTGAACTTCCCCTACCCACTAGCATCAAAGCATTGAGAAGATGCACAGTGGGTTCCCAATTATGCGGACAAAGCCCGTCCGCTCATAAAGTCTACCTCTTTTCCCCTGGCAGCAGAGGCTCGCTTAGCCTTTGAAGGGATAAAAGCTGACATCGCGAAAGCCACGATGCACGCTGTCGATGAGTCCATCCCCTTCCAGGTGGAGAGTGATGCATCTGATTTCGCCCTGGCCGCCACGCTTAACCAGGCGGGCAGGCCCGTCGCCTTTTTCTCTCGCACCCTCCAAGGCCCTGAAATTCGGCACTCCGCTGTGGAAAAAGAGGCTCAGGCCATTGTGGAGGCCGTCCGGCATTGGCGCCATTACTTGGCTGGAAAACGATTCACCCTGCTCACGGACCAGCAGTCCGTGGCGTTCATGTTCAACAACACGTTAAGGGGTAAGATCAAAAATGATAAAATCTTGAGGTGGAGAATCGAACTCTCCACCTACAACTATGATATCATGTACCGTCCGGGGAAGCTCAATGAGCCCTCAGATGCCCTGTCGCGTGGAACATGTGCCAGTGTGCAGGAGGACCGGTTACAGGCCCTCCACAATGATCTCTGCCATCCGGGGATCACTCGGCTCTTCCATTTTGTAAAGGCTCGGAATCAACCCTACTCCGTAGAGGATGTCAGGTTGATAACTCGGAGCTGCCAGGTATGTGCTGAATGCAAGCCGCACTTCTACCGACCTGACAGGGCACACCTCATTAAAGCCACTCGCCCTTTTGAAAGACTGAGTGTTGATTTCAAGGGCCCCCTTCCTTCGACAGATCGGAATGCGTACTTCCTCAACGTGGTTGACGAGTACTCCCAATTCCTTTTTGCCATTCCCTGTTCAGACATGACCGCTGCCACGGTTATCAAAGCATTGCGGGATCTTTTCACCCTGTTTGGTTACCCCAGTTATATCCACAGTGATAGGGGTTCGTCGTTTATGAGTGACGACTTGAGGCAATACCTGCTCTCAAAAGGGATTGCCTCAAGTAGGACTACGAGTTACAACCCCAGGGGTAACGGGCAGGTCGAAAGAGAAAACGCTACAGTCTGGAAGGCTGTCTTACTGGCGTTGAGGTCTAAGGGTCTTCCAGTCTCCTGTTGGCAAGAGGTACTTTCTGATGCGCTCCATTCAATCCAGTCCCTCCTGTGTACGGCAACCAACGCTACCCCACATGAGCGGATGTTTACCTTCCCTAGGAAGTCTTCCTCTGGGACCTCACTGCCGTCTTGGTTGACGTACTCAGGACCTGTCCTCCTGCGGCAGCAAGTTAGGACCCGCAAGTCCGACCCTTTGGTTGAACAGGTCCATCTCCTCCACGCCAACCCTCAATATGCCTATGTTGCATACCCTGACGGGCGAGAGGACACGGTCTCTATTCGAGATCTGGTGCCTGCAGGGGGCCTGGAAACCCCCGTCGCTCCCGCACCCCTGGTTAGGGACCCCTTGCCCTTTATCTCCCCTCCTGACACGGCGCGGGCAGTATCGGGACCACCACTTAATCCTCTTACTCCCGTGTACAGCTTGCCTGAGTCCAGGAGATTGTCGCCACCTCGGGGCGTTCCTGAGTCCAGGAGATTGTCGCCACCTCGGGGTGTTCCTGAGTCCAGGAGATTGTCGCCACCTCGTGGTCCACCCGTCCGTGAGGACCTGGAGGAGTCACTGGACACCGCCTTGGAGAGAAGGTCATCACGATCACCAGAACCAGCGCTACCGCAGTGTTGAGGAGGTCACAGAGACGGTGCAGCCCTCCGATACGACTGAACTTGTGAATATATGGATAGTTCGTACTGTTTTTTTTGCCCCACCGGCCTTTGTTTTTAAAGGAGGGGTGAATGTGGTGAACCATAGATGGTTACCACTATGGGTACTGAACCATAGATGGTTAGCACCATGGGTACTTGTACATATGTTACTGTTGTTACTGTTAGGGTTGGGGTGTTCTACCTGTTGGTATTGTTCTGTGGTACACTCCGGTTGGCTCCGCCTACCTCTAGGAGTATAAAGGTCACTGCACTGCCTAGTGACCCTTTAGTCTGGGATTGTATTATTAAGCAGTATGCTCCATTCTTGTTACTAATAAAAACCTTTATTTCCAGGGTACGATCCAGCCTCCCGAGTGAATTAATCGCGCATCATTGCTCTTCACAGAATTCCCAGTCTTTGACCTGCTCTTGTAGCCACAGTATTTACATGGCTGGTCCAGTTGAATTTCTGGCCAATGGTGAACCCTGGGATATTGAACGCAGAAGGTCAGCACATACCATACCAGCTGGCAATGCATTCCAAAGGCACTTAAACAATAATTTAATATCATGTAGGCCTAATTGGAAGACTGCTTCCAACTTTTATGTTGAAAACCTTTTGATCTCTGACTATTGGTGAATGGGGCAAAAAGAGTAAAGAGCTTTTTGGCAGCAAAACTGAGGGCAGTCAGTTTTACAGCAAAGTGGTTATAACTGCTGGAGGAATCTTGTTTTAGTAAGATAAGTCATCAGTGTGAGAAAGCAAGGTCTGTACTCTATTTTGGATCATTTCATGAATACATATTAGCAGAGCTAAGTGACTTTGATCATATCTGTTGTTCTACATTTCAGCATTTGATGCCCAACCCTAATTGCCATTGAGAAGGTTCCTTCTTAAACAGCTGCAGTTCCTGAGGTGTAGGTACGCCCACAGTGCTGTTAGGGAGGGAATTCCAGGATTTTGACCCAGTGACAGTGAAATAATGGCAATATATTTCCACGTCAGGATGGTGAATGACTTGGATAGGAGCTTCCTGGTGGTGGTGGTGTTCCCAGGTATCTGCTACTCTTGTCCTTCTGGATGGTAGTGGTTGTGGGTTTGGAAGATACTGTTGAAAGAGGCTTGGTGAGTTGCTGCAGTGCATCTTGTAGATGATACACACTGTTTCCACTGTTCACAGGTGGAGGAGGGAGTGAATGCTTGTGGAAGGGGTGCTAATCATGCGGACTGCTTTGTCCTGGATGATGTCAAGCTTCTTGAGTGTTGTTGGAGCTGCACCTATCCAGGCAAGTGGAGAGTATGCCTTCACACTTTTGACTTGCAGATGGTAGAATGGCTTTGGGGCAAGGGGGGGGGGGGGGGGGGGGTCAGGAGGTGAGTTACTCGCCTCAGGATTCCTAGCCTCTGACCTGCTCTTGTAGCCACAGTATTTATATGGCTAGCCCAGATCAGTTCAATGGTAAGCCTGAATGGGCAAAGAAGATGATTTTGAAAAATTGAGACTACTTGTACAGATTGTCCCAGAATATATTGCACAATGCTACAGTAATAATTTATGCACCATCACATAACTGTGGTAGATTTTGCAGATCACAATCTATAACTCACAGTGGCACAGTGGTTAGCACTGGTGCCTCACAGCGCCACAGACCTGGGTTCAATTCTCGGCTTGGGCCACTGTCTGTGTGGAGTTTGCACGTTCTCCCCATGTCTGCATGGGTTTCCTCCGGGTTCTCCGGTTTCCTCCCACAGTCCGAAAGACGTACTGGTTAGGTTGTTGATCGGCCATGCTAAATTGCCCCTTAGTGTCAGGGGGACTAGCAGGGTAAGTATGTGGAGTTACGGGAATGGGGGGTGGGGTGGTTGTTTGTGTAGGCGTGATGGGCTGAATGGCCTCCTTCTGCACTGTAGGGATTCTATGATTCTACTGCTTGTAAAAGCTGTTCTAAACTATACTGAATTAGACCATCAAAACGGCACGGTGGAGTCTGGAATTCAGTCCAAGTGTTTTACCCCTTGCCATGCACTATAACTGTGTTATTTTAATCTTGAGATGCTGGGAAAATGTAGCTAATTTGAAGTGAATTTTAGCAACTTATTGAACAGTAAATGGAAGAAGAATATTCTTATTGTTTGTTAGGCGACATATTGGGGAATTTGGGTTGTGAAAAGCTTTTGGGAATTGGGGAAATTTCTTTTTTGTTTATTAGGTTTCCTTTTGAAATGCTGAGAGGAAAAAGAATGTGAGTCAGTGACTTCCACTCTCTGCGATAGACAGTGGTGTCTTGTATTTTGTGCAGCAACCATCTTCAAAGCACCTGCTTCCTGCATGTGTTGTTTTTCTCCTTTCTGCCCGAGTCCCAGAAGAGACAAGAGTTGTGAAAGACATGTGACTAACTGGCTATCTTCTCTATTAAAGAGAAGGAAAGGAAACGAGGCAGGAGAGTTGAACAATAACTTTTCTGTGAAACAATACAGTCAAGAGCAAGAAATAATACTTGCTTACTGTACATGGCAGACTCTAGGGAGGGATCATAAATTCACTAGACTTGTCTCCAAGTTGCCTAATAACTTCCTGTGCAGCAGGATTTAATTGTTCATCTGTGATTCATATCAGCGTGTCAATTGAGCGAATAAAGGAGAATGAATAAAATAGGTGTCAGTCCAATCAATCTCGGACCTACCTGTCCTTCAGTTTATAAATGAATTTAAATAAGTAATGGTTAACTATTTCACAAAATCTGATTTAATAAAGTGAGCTACATGTGTGAATAATCAGTTTTATGGTGTTAAGTTGAAATGTTAAACTCGAGTACACAAACTACTTATTCTGCAACTTCATGTATCGCTTACGTAACGTGTTCTCATGCGGAGTTGCCCAAATGCAGAAAGTGTTATTTGTTTTAAAAATGTGAAGTGAAAACCTTTTGAGACCTAAAACAACATTTGCACAAATAACAAGTAGAACAGCTTTTACTTTATTGCTGTATTTTTTGAAGAATTATTTATTACAAGTGCATGGGTGAGATTTAGTGATGTAGCTGTTTACCCTTCCAGACTGATAGAATAAAGTCTGGCTCATGGGGATGCCCACAGTAAGAAGTCTCACAACACCACAGGTTAAAGTCCAACAGGTTTATTTGGTGGCAAATACCATAAGCTTTCGGAGCGCTGCTCCTTCGTCAGATGGAGTCAGATCCACTCCATCTGACGAAGGAGCAGTGCTCCAAAAGCTTATGGTATTTGCCACCAAATAAACCTGATGGACTTTAACCTGATGTTGTGAGACTTCTTACTGTGTTCACCCCAGTCCAACGCCGGCATCTCCACATCATGGGGATGCCACCAGCAACTCAGTACTCCAGCCAGCAGGTAATCTCTAATGGTGGTCAGTAATCATTGTCTGAATTTACATTCAATGAAATAAAGATTCTTAGAGTTAGTAGCTGGACCATAAAAATCCTAAAGGCCCAAGACTCAATGTCCATTGACGTAACTAATGTCAGCCTGGGTGTTGGCGGGATTGTTTCCATTTCCCTCAGCATGCCTGTGTTATAGACAAAGAAACTAGGACAGAGAAAGAGTGGACTTTCATTTACTCGGTGTCTTAATCATGTTCCCAGTTGTCCATAGAACCATAGAACCATAGAAAATTACAGCTCAGAAACAGGCCTTTTGGCCTTTCTTGTCTGTGCCGAACCATTTTTTGCCTAGTCCCACTGACCTGCACTTGGACCATATCCCTCCACACCCCTCTCATCCATGAACCCGTCCAAGTTTTTCTTAAATGTTAAAAGTTTACCACTTTATCCGGCAGCACATTCCACACTCCCACCATTCTCTGCGTGAAGAAGCCCCCCCTAATATTCCCTTTAAACTTTTCTCCTTTCACCCTTAACCCATGCCCTCTGGTTTTTTTCTCCCCTAGCCTCAGCGGAAAAAGCCTGCTTGCATTCACTCTATCTATACCCATCAAAATCTTATACACCTCTATCAAATCTCCCCTCAATCTTCTACGCTCCAGGGAATAAAGTCCCAACCTATTCAATCTCTCTCTGTAACTCAGCTTCTCAAGTCCCGGAAACATCCTTGTGAACCTTCTCTGCACTCTTTCAACGTTATTTACATCCTTCCTGTAACTAGGTGACCAAAACTGTACACAATACTCCAAATTCGGCCTCACCAATGTCTTATGTAACCTTGGTAAGAAGTCTCACAACACCAGGTTAAAGTCCAACAGGTTTATTTGGTAGCAAATACCATAAGCTTTCGGAGCAATGCTCCTTCGTCAGATGGAGTGGTCTCTGTTCTCAAACAGGGCACAGACACAGAAATCAAATTACAGAATACTGATTAGAATGCAAATCTCTACAGCCAGCCAGGTCTTAAATGTACAGACAATGTGGGTGGAGGGAGCATTCAACACAGGTTAAAGAGATGTGTATTGTCTCCAGACAGTGCAGCTTGTGAAATTGTGCAAGTCCAGGAGGCAAGCTGTGGGGGTTACTGATAATGTGACATAAATCCAACATCCCGGTTTAGACCGTCCTCATGTGTGCGGAACTTGGCTATCAGTTTCTGCTCAGTGACTCTGCGCTGCAGAGGCCAATGTTCTCTTTACGACCCTATCCTAGTCCCAGAACACTTTAGCATCAATTCTATGTTTTTGAAATGTACGGTTGGATTTTACAGTTTTTGCTGGGTTGAGGGAAGTGGGATGGAAAGTGAGTGGTCAGCTTGCTCCCACTCCTGTGGTCTCAGCGTGGCGGGCGAATCAAACACATACGGCCAATTAGTGATTGCCTGGCTGAAAAGTGACCAATTAACGGTACAAAAGGGGGCTGCACACCCAATTAGGCATCTAGGCCAGGGTGTTACTTGGAAGAGGGGGCGGGGGGGGGGGGGGAGAGGGGGGGACTATACCATCAACAGGATGCTGGTCATGGCCGCCAATTTGAAGGTGCCCATCCCCCTCAATCTCTGCTTATCTTTATGACAGTTTGAAAACAGTGATTAAATGAAAACAAAAAAACAGACAAATTCTGCCACCTCCACCAAGGAGCTCTGCAGTGAGTCGGCAGAACTTTCCTTCCACCTTTATACCACTTCCTCATGCCTGCTTTAAAGCACTCCCTAACCTTTTCCTGACTGAAGCTCACAGATGGAGTGGGCAACAAAAGATTGTTTACAATTGAGATGGTTATTTCAAAATAGTGGGGGGCTGAGGAGAGGGTGGGGGGGGGGCTGAGGAGAGGGTGGGGGAGGGGCTGAGGAGAGGGCGGGGGGGGCTGAGGAGAGGGTGGGGGGGCTGAGGAGAGGGTGGGGGGGGGCTGAGGAGAGGGTGGGGGAGGGGCTGAGGAGAGGGCGGGGGGGGCTGAGGAGAGGGTGGGGGGGCTGAGGAGAGGGTGGGGGAGGGGCTGAGGAGAGGGCGGGGGGGCTGAGGAGAGGGTGGGGGGCTGAGGAGAGGGTGGGGGGGGGCTGAGGAGAGGGTGGGTGGGGCTGAGGAGAGGGCGGGGGGGCTGAGGAGAGGGAGGGGGGGGGCTGAGGAGAGGGCGGGGGGGCTGAGGAGAGGGCGGGGGGGCTGAGGAGAGGGAGGGGGGGGCTGAGGAGAGGGCGGGGGGGCTGAGGAGAGGGCGGGGGGGCTGAGGAGAGGGAGGGGGGGGCTGAGGAGAGGGTGGGGGGGGGCTGAGGAGAGGGTGGGGGAGGGCTGAGGAGAGGGCGGGGGGGGCTGAGGAGAGGGCGGGGGGGCTGAGGAGAGGGCGGGGGGGCTGAGGAGAGGGTGGGGGGGGCTGAGGAGAGGGCGGGGGGGCTGAGGAGAGGGCGGGGGGGCTGAGGAGAGGGCGGGGGGGCTGAGGAGAGGGCGGGGGGGGGCTGAGGAGAGGGCGGGGGGGCTGAGGAGAGGGCGGGGGGGCTGAGGAGAGGGTGGGGGGGCTGAGGAGAGGGTGGGGGGGGCTGAGGAGAGGGTGGGGTAGGGCTGAGGAGAGGGCGGGGAAGCTGAGGAGAGGGCGGGGGGGCTGAGGAGAGGGCGGGGGGGCTGAGGAGAGGGCGGGGGGGCTGAGGAGAGGGCGGGGGGGCTGAGGAGAGGGCGGGGGGCTGAGGAGAGGGCGGGGGGGCTGAGGAGAGGGCGGGGGGGCTGAGGAGAGGGCGGGGGGCTGAGAAGAGGGCGGGGGGGCTGAGGAGAGGGCGGGGGGGGCTGAGGAGAGGGAGGGGGGGCTGAGGAGAGGGCGGGGGGGCTGAGGAGAGGGCGGGGGGGCTGAGGAGAGGGCGGGGGACTGAGGAGAGGGCGGGGGGGCTGAGGAGAGGGCGGGGGGGCTGAGGAGAGGGCGGGGGGCTGAGAAGAGGGCGGGGGGGCTGAGGAGAGGGCGGGGGGGGCTGAGGAGAGGGAGGGGGGGCTGAGGAGAGGGCGGGGGGGCTGAGGAGAGGGCGGGGGGGGCTGAGGAGAGGGAGGGGGGGGCTGAGGAGAGGGAGGGGGGGGCTGAGGAGAGGGTGGGGGGGGCTGAGGAGAGGGTGGGGGAGGGCTGAGGAGAGGGCGGGGGGGGCTGAGGAGAGGGCGGGGGGACTGAGGAGAGGGCGGGGGGGCTGAGGAGAGGGTGGGGGGGGCTGAGGAGAGGGTGGGGGGGCTGAGGAGAGGGCGGGGGGGCTGAGGAGAGGGTGGGGGAGGGCTGAGGAGAGGGTGGGGGGGGCTGAGGAGAGGGTGGGGGGGGCTGAGGAGAGGGTGCGGGGGAGCTGAGGAGAGGGCGGGGAGGCTGAGGAGAGGGCGGGGGGGCTGAGGAGAGGGCGGGGGGGCTGAGGAGAGGGCGGGGGGGCTGAGGATAGGGCGGGGGGGCTGAGGAGAGGGCGGGGGGGCTGAGGAGAGGGCGGGGGAGCTGAGGAGAGGGCGGGGGGGCTGAGGAGAGGGCGGGGGGGCTGAGGATAGGGCGGGGGGGCTGAGGAGAGGGCGGGGGGGCTGAGGAGAGGGCGGGGGGACTGAGGAGAGGGCGGGGGGGCTGAGGAGAGGGCGGGGGGGCTGAGGAGAGGGCGGGGGGCTGAGAAGAGGGCGGGGGGACTGAGGAGAGGGCGGGGGGGCTGAGGAGAGGGCGGGGGGGCTGAGGAGAGGGCGGGGGGGCTGAGGAGAGGGCGGGGGGGCTGAGGAGAGGGCGGGGGGGGCTGAGGAGAGGGCGGGGGAGCTGAGGAGAGGGCGGGGGGACTGAGGAGAGGGCGAGGGGGCTGAGGAGAGGGTGGGGGGGGGCTGAGGAGAGGGCGGGGGGGCTGAGGAGAGGGCGGGGGAGCTGAGGAGAGGGCGGGGGGGGCTGAGGTGAGGGCGGGGGAGGGGCTGAGGAGAGGGTGGGGGGGCTGAGGAGAGGGTGGGGGGGGCTGAGGAGAGGGCGGAGGGGCTGAGGAGAGGGCGGGGGGGCTGAGGAGAGGGCGGGGGGGGCTGAGGAGAGGGCGGGGGGGGCTGAGGAGAGGGCGGGGGGGCTGAGGAGAGGGCGGGGGGGGCTGAGGAGAAGGCGGGGGGGCTGAGGAGAGGGCGGGGGGGGGGGCTGAGGAGAGGGCCGGGGGGCGGGAGGGGGTGTGCTTCTGATTTCCATGCCTGTTCCCCTTCTGTAATTTTGGAGACTGTCGACCTGACATCATCACACTGTCATTTGCGTGTGTGCGGGGCAGGTGTGGTCCACTTGATTTGCAGCCATTATTTCCAGCCCATAAAGTCACGGTCGTAATGTGGGAAATGCAGCCGTCAATTTATGTAGAGAGAGTAATGATATCAATGACCAAACCATCTGTTTTCAGATGGTGGTTTGAGAATAAATACTGGCCAGCTAGGAACTCTCCTGGTCCTCTTAGTTAAAAACCATGGGATCTTTTATGTCATGATGTGGAGATGCCGGCGTTGGACTGGGGTAAACACAGTAAGAAGTCTCACAACACCAGGTTAAAGTCCAACAGGTTTATTTGGTAGCAAATACCATAAGTTTTCGGAGCACTGCTCCTTCGTCAGATGGAGTGGAAATGTGCTCTCAAACAGTGCACAGAGACACAAAATCAAGTTACAGAATACTGATTAGAATGCGAATCCCTAAAGCCAGCCAGGTCTTAAAGGTACAGACAATGTGGGTGGAGGGAGCATTAAACACAGGTTAAAGAGATGTGTATTGTCTCCTGACAGAACAGCTAGTGAGATTCTGCAAGTCCAGGAGGCAAGCTGTGGGGGTTACTGATAGTGTGACATAAATCCAACATCCCGGTTTAGGCCGTCCTCATGTGTGCGGAACTTGGCTATCAGTTTCTGCTCAGTGACTCTGCGCTGTCATGTGTCGTGAAGGCCGCCTTGGAGAACGCTTACCTGAAGATCCAAGGCTGAATGCCCGTGACTGCTGAAGTGCTCCCCCACAGGAAGAGAACAGTCTTGCCTGGTGATTGTCGAGCGGTGTTCATTCATCCGTTGTCGTAGCGTCTGCATGGTTTCCCCAATGTACCATGCCTCGGGACATCCTTTCCTGCAGCGTATCAGGTAGACAACGTTGGCCGAGTTGCAAGAGTAGGTACCGTGTACCTGGTAGATGGTGTTCTCACGTGAGATGATGGCATCCGTGTTGATGATCCGGCACGTCTTGCAGAGGTTGCTGTGGCAGGGTTGTGTGGTGTCGTGGTCACTGTTCTCCTGAAGGCTGGGTAGTTTGCTGCGGACAATGGTCTGTTTGAGGTTGCGTGGTTGTTTGAAGGCAAGAAGTGGGGGTGTGGGGATGGCCTTGGCGAGATGTTCGTCTACATCAATGACATGTTGAAGGCTCCGGAGGAGATGCCGTAGCTTCTCCGCTCCGGGGAAGTACTGGACGACGAAGGGTACTCTGTCCACCGTGTCCCGTGTTTGTCTTCTGAGGAGGTCGGTGCGGTTTTTCGCTGTGGCGCGTCGGAACTGTTGATCGATGAGTCGAGCGCCATATCCTGTTCTTATGAGGGCATCTTTCAGCGTCTGGAGGTGTCTGTTGCGATCCTCCTCATCCGAGCAGATCCTGTGTATTCGGAGGGCTTGTCCGTAGGGGATGGCTTCTTTAACGTGTTTAGGGTGGAAGCTGGAGAAGTGGAGCATCGCGAGGTTATCCGTGGGCTTGCGGTACAGTGAAGTGCTGAGGTGACCATCCTTAATGGAGATGCGTGTGTCCAAGAATGCAACCGATTCTGGAGAGTAGTCCATGGTGAGTCTGATGCTGGGATGGAACTTGTTGATGTCATCATATTGTTGTTTCAGTGATTGCTCACCATGACTCCAAAGGAAGAAAATATCATCAATGTATCTAGTGTATAGCATCGGTTGAAGGTCCTGTGCGGTGAAGAGGTCTTGTTCGAACCTGTGCATGAAGATGTTGGCATATTGAGGTGCGAATTTGGTCCCCATGGCTGTTCCGTGTGTCTGGATGAAGAACTGGTTGTTGAAGGTGAAGACATTGCGGTCCAGGATGAAGCGGATGAGTTGTAAAATTGCATCTGGAAACTGGCAGTTGACGGCATTGAGTACTGAGGCCGTTGCAGCAATGCCATCATCGTGGGGGATGCTGGTGTAGAGTGCCGAGACATCCATTGTGACGAGGAGTGCTCCTGGTTCAACTGCTCCATGTGCGCTGAGTTTCTGTAGGAAGTCCGTAGTGTCGCGACAAAAGCTGGGGGTTCTTTGTACAATGGGTTTCAAGGTGCCCTCGACATAGCCGGAGAGGTTCTTGCACAGGGTTTCATTGCCTGAAACGATGGGACGGCCGGGTGTGTTTGCCTTGTGTATCTTCGGGAGGCAGTAGAGATCTCCAACGCGTGGAGTACGTGGGATGAGAGCACGGAGGGTGTTTTGAAGGTCCGGATCAAAGGTTTTGATCAGATCTTTTATGTCAGCAAACATATGTTCGGCACAACTTGTGGGGCTGAAGGGCCTCTTTTGTGCTGTAGTTTTTCTATGTTTCTAAACAGTTTAATGTCTCATCTGAATGAGGGCACTTGCAATATTGCAGCACTTTCTCAGTACTGAACAAGTGACACCCTAAATTATGTGCTTAAAGCTCTTAACATCAACCAGAATTCCAGCTACTGATTGCTGTCTAGTTGTCTATACTGGAAATTTATGCTAGAATAGAATTAGGATAAAATGTTTTCATTAAGTTTCAAAGTGATATAGTTCATTCTGAAACTAAGGTCTTAAATCTGAACAAAGGGAACTATGAAGGTATGAGAGGCAAGTTGACGATGGTGGATCGAAAAAATACACAAAACAATTTGGTGGTAGACAGGATTGTAGTTAAAGAAATATTACATGGGCAGTAGTAGGGAAAATCATAGAATCATAGAATCCTACAGTGCAGAAGGAGGCCATTTTCAGCCCATTGAGTCTGCACCAACCACAATCCCACCCAGGCCCTATCCCCATAACCCCAAGCATTTACAATGGCAACTCAGGGGCAATTTAGCATGGCCAATCCACCTAAAATGTTAGAATCTATGATAAAGAATGTGATAACTAGGCACTTAGAAAATAATTATATGATAGGGCAGAGTCAATGTGGATTTTTGAAATGGACAAACCTGTTGGAGGTTTTGAGGATAGATATAGGAGAACCAGTGGATGTGGCATATTTGGATTTTCAGAAGGCTTTTAATAAGGTCCCATACAGCAGGTTAGCAAACAAAATTAGAGTACTGAGATTAGGGTAACAGACAGGTATGCACTGAGATTTGGTTAACAGACAGAAAGTGGAGAGAAGAAATAAAAGGGTTATTCTCAGAATGGCAGGCAGTTACTAGTGAAATATCACAAGGATCAGTGCTGAGGCCACAGCTAATCATAATCTTTATCAATGACTTGGATGTGGGAACAAAACGTAATATTTCCCAATTTTCTGATGACACAAACCGAGTGGGAATGTGTGAGGAGGATGCAAGGAGGCTTGAAGGGACTTGGACAGGCTAAGAGAATGGGCAAGAACATGGCAGATGGAATATAATGGGAATAGAAATGAAGTTACCCACTTTGGTAGGGAAAATAGAAAGGCAGAGTATTTCGTAAATGATGATAGGTTGGGAAGTGTCGATGTCCAAAAGGACCTGGGCATCCTTGTTCATGAGTCATTAAAAGCTCGCATGCTGGTGCAGTCAGCACTTAGGGAGGTAAATGGAATGTCGGTCTTCATCACAAGGGATTCAAATACAGGAGTAAAGATGTCTTGCTGCAATTGTACAGAGCATTGGTGAGACTGCATCTGGAATACTGTGTACAGTTTTAGTCTCTTTATCTGAGGAGTGATGCATTTGCCATAGACGGAGTGCAACAGAGGTTCAATTTGAGGAAGCTGGGTCTGTATTCACTAGGGTTTTGAAGAATGAGAGGTGATCTCATTGAAACTTACAACTTTCTTACAGGTCTTGACAGGGTGGATGGGGGTGTGATTCTCCGGCTTTCCAGCCACATGTTTCCCAGTGTAGGAAGTCAGCGTGCTGTTTGCTAGTGGCAGGATTCTCTGGTCACACTGCTGTCGATGGGATTTCCCAGTGATGTCATCCACGCCGTCGGGAAACCCACAGGCAGGGCTGCGCTACTGGCGGGACCGGAAAATCCCACTGTCGTGAACGGTTGGAGAATTCTGACCAGGATGTTTCCCTGGCTGGCGAGTCTCGAACCAGGGGACACAGTCTCAGGATGAGGGGTAGGTTGTTTAAGACTAAGATGAGAAGGAAGTTGTTCACTCAGAGGGTGGTGAATCTTTGGAATTCTCTACCCCAGAGGGCTGTGGAACATCAAAAAGAGCTGACGTTTCAAGTCCAGAGCTTTGCCAGACCTGCTGAGATTTTCCAGCATTTTCTCTTTTAGTTTCAGATTCCAGCATCCGCAGTAATTTGCTTTTATCCATGGTCAGCCATGAATGGTTCAGGAGGCTTGATGTGCCAAATGGTCTACTCCTGCTCCTGTCTTCCTATGTTCATTATTGAATGTCAGGATCAGATGGAATGTTGAGCTTGATGTATATTATTTAAAGTAGGAGTGGCAAAAATACAGCTTTCTTGTTCAAGGATTAGTAGCATATGTGGCTTTAATAATTCTATCGTGGTCCATAAAGGGTTAAAACAGAAATCATGACTCACCTTAATCTGGTGCAATTGTTACAGAGTCTGTTAAGAGTTAGTTTGCCTGTGCTGGCCTTTAAGGGGCCAAGTTATTCAAGTGAAATACAAATGTCCAGTGGAAGTTTTTCAAACATTTTGTTTTGTCAGCAGCAGTTTACTATAGCGCAATGTTATTCAGGCCTGGAGGGCAGCCAAGAGATCCATCCAAGTGAGTTCAATTGATCAGAGCTGTTTGCCACATTGTTGCGCCCAAGCATATTTTCCTGGAAAACAAAGGGGCGATTATGATGTAATGGAAATCAATAAAATTAACAATTAAGTTTGGCCAGGAGACTAACCCCACCTCAGTCCTGCTCATTTGCTGCAGTCTTCAATTTTAACCTTCCCCTCCAAGCAGGTGACAGCAACAGCACCTGGAAACGTTCCTTCAAGCTCTAGTGATGTTATTGGTGCTTGATCAATGCTGTGAGCATGGAATCCGTTAGAACTTTCCGTTCAGAGGAAAGAGGGGTTTGTACCGGAAGCAACCCATAGAAGAAAGCCTTTTCACTTGCCTTATGGAGCCGATGGGATTATCTAGTCTTGCCAAAGTCAATGGCATGTTGGCTGGCTCACCATGTCCACTGTGGTGGGACCCACCACACCAGCATCAGAAAATCCCGCCTGTAACTCACCCGAGCGCCTTGGACCATTTATTGGATCCTACTTGCCGACCTCCTCATGCCTAACAGCTGCTTTCAGTCTCCTCTTACCAAGGCTGGGGGGCTGGTATTGTTGCCCTCCTGCTCCCCCATCCACCCACCCAAATTCCCAGGCTCAGTTAAAATGGGAAAGAAGACACCCGTATCTGTCTGCACAGGTAGTGGCTGCAGGGCAGAGTTCCTCACCTACAGTAACTTCCCTGTTCTCCCTCTGCATCCGGACATTATAATCAGCAAGTGGGAACACCAATGGGGGAACCAGCAAAATAAGGTGTATAATGCTGACCCCTAAGCACATCACAGCCAATAACTAGCAGTGTAGCCATAAAAATACACTTTAATTTATATACAGCTTTTCACAATTGCTGATATCTCAGAGGGCCAATGAAGTACTATTGAAAACTAACAACTACTGCAATGTTAGGAAACTTGGCAGCCAATCTGCACCCAGTAAGATCCAATAAACAGTAGCAGGGTAATGATCAGATAATCTGCTTTTTGATGTTGATTGAAGGAGAACTATTGGGTAGGGCACCAGGAATAACTCCTCTGCTCTCCTTCAGTGTAGTGCCATGGTATCTATTATATCCACCCAAGTAGCTATGAGGTCTCTGTTTAACATATCATCCTAAGGACGGCACCTCCAACAGACTGCATTCCCTTAATATTAGAGTGCCAGCTTTGGATTTTGTGCTCAAACTCTGGAGTGAGAATTGAACCTGGAATCTTGTGACTCCATTATGGACATTATTGTAAGGTACAGAAAGATGGTGCCAATTTGCAAGCAGCAAGGTCCCACAGCATTAATGGGATGAACGACCCTCATTACTTGAAACAGGATTAACCCTTGGCTCTGTTGCAACGTTCCAGACATTATTTGTCACACCGTATCAGTCTTGGTAGAAAGTACCCAGTAAAGTCGAGCATCATTTTCATTGTGCTGCTGCTGATGGTAACCTGTTTTTTCCCACAGTTGGTGCACTTTGATGTGTTTAAACACTTTCACATGGTATTTACCAGCAAACCAATGAGTAAAGGTTGGCCAAACGCTTTTGAACAACAATGACGCCTCTAATTATGTGTCACTGTGCTTTCATTTTAGGAAGTCTGTATATTCATTTGTAAACTATTCAGTGCCTGCCTCTTCATTTATCTATGTTATTTCAAGGTTCACCTGACTCATTTTAGATTTTCTAAATCTGCTCTCAGTCCAAAACCAGTTAAAACAAACAAGCTGAATTTCCTGCGTTGCTCACGGGTTGTTTACAGTCTTGCTAAGAATAAAGTGGATCAGGCCTTAACACAATATCCAACCACTGACTGGAAATGTAAAAGCAATTCAACTGTGTGAACTGTAAATATGTTGTGCAATAAAGGGCATTCCCACATTCCTAAGCAGCAGCACCACTGTCGATATCACAGTACGCAGCGATGGACTAAATGCTCAGAAAGTAATGAATGTTTTAAAAGTCCACACTGTAAGCAGACACAAATTTCTGTGATTCCTTAGATTAAATATTTCTTAGAATAAAATCAAATAAATGAAACAGGACAAAGCAGCACCCAGGCACAAAGCGTGAACAGACAAGCAGGTCTTTTAAAATGCAGAAACAAGGCTGACAAAGGGACTCAGGAACTCACATTAGCATAACCTTCCATTTAATTAAATTGGCTCCAAGGATATCAGGAAGCCCTTATCAAACAGAAAGTCTTCTAGACATGAAAGACTTCCTGATAAAACACCTATTGTATAAGAAACTCCAGAGATCTCAGACAGTTATCACCTCCCTAGACTGGGCAATCACCAGACTTAACACATCAACTCCGCACCTAAAAACCCATTAAACAGGATGACCATATCAGAACACCATAAACAAACCATTTACACATCAACCACAGAATGGTCAGAGTCAAATACTGTAAACAAACATTAACATTTGAATCATACAAAGTATCAAAGTTCGAGTATAACTGTAGCCCATTGCGGCGGGCTTTCAGAGTGCTTTTGGGACAGTGCTGTTTGTATGTCCTGATTGCACCTCCGTCGACGTTAATAAAGCTGTACCGCTGTTGAACCTGACTCTGAGTCCGAAGTGGTCGTGTTCGCCCACTCGCGCTAACAACACATTTATAGCCCTAATGTTAGGGCTATAATTCATAGAAACCCTACAGTGCAGAAGGAGGCCATTCGGCCCATCGAGTCTGCACCGACCACAATCCCACCCAGGCCCTACCCCCACATATTTACCCGCTAATCCCTAATAATGTTAGGGCTCAGTTGTTAATTGGACACCCCAGTGAGGAATCGAGTTACATAGATCAAGGATATTCCATGCATGATCCCGGATCTGTGCTGAGTTCACTCATTTCAGTTTGGGCTGCAGTAAGAGTCTACAGGTCATAGAATCCCTACAGTATAGAAAGAGGCCATTCGGCCCATCGAGTCTGCACCAACCACAATCCCACCCATATCCCTATATATTTACCCACTAATCCCTCTAACTTGCACATCCCAGGACACTAAGGGGCAATTTTTAGCATGGCCAATCAACCTAACCCGCACATCTTTGGACTGTGGGAGGAAACCGGAGCACCCGGAGGAAACCCACGCAGACACGAGGAGAATGTGCAAACTCCACACAGACAGTGACCCGAGCCGGGAATCGAACCCAGGTCCCTGGAGCTGTGAAGCAACAGTGCTAACCGCTGTGCTACCGTGCCGCTCCTTGCATCCCTTGGTTTAAGGAGAAGGAATTAAATCTGCCCATTCAGGAGTGCACTTCACATTGAATCATGCGGCTTTGTAACGACAGCAATTTCACATAAAATTAAAAATCCCCCTTTTCTCCCCAACTGTTCTGAACACTCACATGAACCCTCCTTCGGTCCAGGGAATGGGAGGTTGAGGGGGTCGCCATTCCCACTATCTGCCCCTCTTCCACGGCTATATTCGCTACTGGATGTCCCTGGAATGGAGCACGTGGTGTCCACCAGCACAATCACGGCCATCCGTGCCCAGTGGGCACTGCGGGGACTGTGGGTGTTTTATTGACCCCTTCAATCACACTGTGCTTTGATATTTTGGGTGGAAATATGGGGTGAACTGCACCGATTTCTCAGGCACACTCTGCATCGCAATCTTTTGACACAGTGCAATGTGATTGACGCCATTATGGAGATTCCAGGCACCTGACTCGCCCAAAGTGCCTGAAGCTGTGCACCATTAAGCAGGGGGAGCTGCATTTAAACGCTCCTGCTGACCTGCAGTCTGTGGCGGCACACGGCATCCGGCAGCTCATCAAAGGATGGGGTTTCCGTCTGCGACGTTCTCTCCCCCCCTCCCCCCTCGGGCCGATGGACGGCCGTGCCCTGGCCCTACCTGGAAGGCCCCTGTCCTTCTGCTGCGGCTTCTAGCCTGGGCTGGCCTTGCCGTGGGTGGCTGTCTCCCTCATCCACCTCAGCAGCTACAAGTATAACTGCCAGCCCTACTGGCTCCAATGTGAAATCCATTGTTCCTCTGTGGTGGGGTAGGGAAAGAGAGAGAGAGACAGTCCGTGAGGTTATCCACGCAGGGTCCCTCACTCCCTCCCAGCAACCTGTGTCCCCATGAGCCTTGATGCTGGCAACCCAACACCATCCCCGGTGCCATGCGCCACCTAAATGGGCTGCCAAGCACTGCCACATCCTCGCCAGAGTGGACAAGGAGAGTGGAAGGGTGGCTGTGATGGGGTCCCCATTGGGAACCCTTGATGCGTACACATGGGTGCACCCACCTAGATGTCTGGTGCAGTGGCTTTCAGGAATGGTTTGCAGTTCAGATAGACGGTAGAGAAGAACCCTCGTGACTTTCACGAAATGGGTTCCCACCGAGGGCACACTGCAAAGTCCAAGCGGTGTGTGGAGCCATGTTAACACCTACCAAGCTCCCGTGATTGGAGCAGCAACTGACAGAGCTGGTTCCTGTTACTGTTAGTGGGGCCTGGGATCGGAATGTCAGCAATTAGCCACAGAGCCTGTCCAGCAGACAGATGGCAGGGTAACCATGGCAACATCAGTGGGGTTGGGGCTCGACCTCCTATACAACCGCTCAGAGGTCGTTCAGCGGCCAGGGGGAATGTGCGCAACACAAGCCCCAAGCCAGTGGTGACCCCCCGACCTGAAGACATCCAGACTGACACGGGCACTCCCAAACTCCTGCAGCCATGAAAGCCCCCCCGGCCCCTTCCTGCACCACGGCAGGGGTTGAGGCCCCCCCTCATCCCTGCATCCCAGAGTTGGTACTCAGTGGGACTCACCTCCTCGCTCTGCTTCACTACTGCTGCACCTGAGCCACACTTTACAAGAGCAGTACTGATTGGCGTCGACATGATGTCACACCGGAGAGGTGGGAAGCATCTGGGAGGGGGGAAACATGTGTACTGAACTTGCTATTGATACTGAAATCCACTTAATCTGATGCTAATAAGCTTTGCGTCCTTTCTGGGTGAGATGCTGTCACAGTGAGGTGGCAAAATCATGCCCGTTAAATTTCCTTGGCAGCTCTGTTTACTTTGATGCAATATCCCTTTAAGAGGCTGCTTTTTAATTTATTCCTTAATTTTTTTGATTTAGTTTATGTTGTTAAGAAGCACGAAATCTCCTTTCTGTGATTCCTGATCCGATTCTCCTCAGTATTGGAGGTTAATTGATTATAAAAACCTTTAGAGACGGCCCCAATTCTAACTGTTAATGTTAGAATCTGGTCACAATGGAACATTTTAATTTGTAAGCAAGAGCTGCTGTTAAAAATTGGGGAAAAACGAGGGAATTATTCTTATGTATACAAGAATGTGTTCATGCTGGTATAGGGGGAAGGAAAAGGAGAGTCGGTGCTCTTGTGAATAAACCTGTGTTAAAGAAAGGTCTGGCTCCAGATCTGTTCTTCTGAACAGTAATTTTAACAGCCACCTCTCCAGCCTATTCCTTTCAGACAGTACCCAATAGCAGCAGGTTTTTTGGGGGGAGAGCAGTGGTTGAACTGCACTCAATGTTGCAGCACGATATTTTACATCGAGCATTCTCTTCTGGTTCTGTCCAGTACTGCTACCTGAAAAAGCATAAAAAGAAATGTATGCGCCATTCAGGTGGAAACGAGGGTTGGGAGGTTGGGTTAACACTTATCCTTTCTGTGTTTCATGCCCATTTTGCAATCATTATTTGGGCTCTATAGCCAGGAATATCAGCTATGTTAAGTAGCACTATTATTTCTTGTTGACAGGAGAATGCCTTTCCACGGATGTCCACGTGAACCTCACGGTGTAGAATTCGGGTGCTTAGCACTGTTGAAAGTTGCAGAATGGAAGCTAGAAGCCCTGTAACTTATTGGGTGAAGGTTTCATTGGCGCAGTTCTTGACAAGTGTTTGTTATACTTATAGAATCCCTAAAGTGCAGGAGGAGGCCATTGAGCCCATCGAGTCTGCACCAACCACAATCCCACCCAGGCCCTATCCCCGTAGCCCCACGTATTGACCCTGCTAATCTGCTTGATACTAAAGGGCAATTTAGCATGGCCGATCAACGTAACCCGCACATCTTTGGACTGTGGGAGGATACCGGAGCACCCGGAGGAAACCCTCGCAGACACGGGGAGAAGGTGCAAATTCCACAAAGACAGTCATCCAAGCCAGGAATTGAACCCGGGTCCCTGGCGTTATGAGGCAGCAGTGCTAACCACTGTGCCACTGTGCTGCCCATTTCCATCAGGTGGATAGGAGCACAAGCACTCATTTAATCAGAAAATAGAAACCTATTCTGCAAAAATATGACTCAAATGCGCAAACCAATTTCAGTCAAAATTTCACTGTCTATTCCAAAAAGCAATCAACTTAATTGGATTCCTAACAGACATTATTCAAGGGATCCATGGTGGTAGGATTCAAAGATTGAATGAAAGATTTGATTGAATAATGCTATAACTATAACGTAAACTGTTTGGAATACTATTCATTCCTTTCATTCTTTTTCCATTGGGAGACCCTTGCTGAATGTTTGTCAAAACCCCAATAATTTTCCTGGGCTGGTGTTAATGATAGATTCCCCTAGTATTGGGAATTATGGTTTATTAACCTCAATTAGAGTAGTGTAGAATTGATGAATTGCATGCGTTTGTGTGTGTATGATGTGCAGATGTGCAGGTTAGGTTGATTGGCCAGGTTAAAAAAATTGCCCCTTAGAGTCCTGGGATGCGTAGGTTAGAGGGATTAGCGGGTAAAATATGTGGGGGTAGGGCCTGGGTGGGATTGTGGTCGGTGCAGACTCGATTGGCCGAATGGCCTCCTTCTGCACTGTAGGGTTTCTATGAATGACTTCTATGAATTCTATGAATGAGTGCGGTGTATATACTTGTCTATGTTTTATATATGTTCACCTGTTCCTTCCATGGCTCAGTGAATTTATCTGGTGAGTATGTGAACAGTAAACCAGGAAGACATAAGTTCTGTCCCTGATCTGTTTAGCTTATCCCGACTAGGACAGTAGTAGTAAGACTACAATTGACTTCAATGCACCTGAGATAGTGGAGAAAAGTGGGGCAGAATTCCCACTCCAGAACCTATACCCTGAAAATGAGCACAAGAGAATGTTGGATGAGAAAGTTGAACCTGAATATGTTCACATTCAATATTAATTCCTGCAGATCAATAACAGATATTAGGGTGAATAAGCGAGGGGGAAATTTAAACCAGTTTAAATTAAATTTAAATTTAAATGTGATATCCTGAATACCTAAAATAATAATTTGTCATTCACTATAGAACTCGCCCTCACCGGCTCAGAGTTGTTCGAATTTCACAGCTTGGAATATAAATGAAGGTTATCTTCTCGGCTCGAGTAGCTCACCTAGTTTTCATTGCAGATTCAAAAGATTCACACAATACAGGGGCAAGCAAGTGAATTCCAGCTTTTCACATGTCCAGGCATGGAGCCGGCATCAACCTAAATCGCACAGAGAACTAGGGCAATGTTGTAGTGAGACTTTACGATGCAATCTAGATAACAGATTCCTACACACCACAGGCGACTAGATAAAAAATAAATTCACTGAGCCATGGCTTCAAATCTGCAACCTTTGTGGCCTGGATATTCATCCAGCTCCAGCTCTATCGCTTTTAATAACAAAACGTTAGCTGCAGGAAGTGTGAAATATTACATAACAATAGATGGAAGATGTGGAGAATTACTTACCCAATCTTACAGGAAAGGCAGGCTAACTTGTCCATGCCTAGAGAGGGGCTTATCTAAGCTCAAAATTGTGAATTTATTGTGTAAAAGCTTAATGTAATCCTCGTAAACATCTCTTTAACATTTTAATGTAGGTGTTAAACAATAAGGCAATTGTTAATATAGTTACCATAGCTTGGTGGGTATGTTACCACACTAGTAATCCTCAGGCCTGGACTAATGATCTAGAGACATGAGTTCAAATTCCACCATGGCATTGGAGAAATTTAAATTGAATTAATGAAATTGTCATGACCGCTGAACGTTACAAGGTGATTTAATTTTAAAAATATCCTTCTAATTTAAAGTAAAATATTTGGAGGATGGGTGAATTCCAGGTAACACCTCAGTTCGGAGATGTGCCCATGTGATAGGGTAAATATGTGGGGTTAAGGGGATCGGGCCTGGGTTGCATTGTTGTGGTGCAGGCTCGATGGGCCAAATGGCCTCCTTCTGCACTGTAGGGATCCTATGATTCTATGATCTCAGGGCGACATGGGGATGAGAGTTGAGAAGAGATAGAAAATCAAATAGAAACCCATTGAGGTGTTGAACCGCAGTTTCTGTCATGTTTCTGGGGCGGTCTTGTGGTGCAGTGGGTAACATCCCTATGTCTGAACCAGGAGCTCTGGATTCAAGCCTCACTTCAGGACTTCTGACCATAGAAGGCGCATGCGTAATGATGACAAGCAGGTTGATTATTATCCTGTAAGTCCCTCCCATTTGACTAATGGCAGATAGTAAAGAGTGGGAGAGTTTCCTGATCAGCCATATGGCAAGATAATGGCAAACCACTACAGTACTTTGCAAAGCCTAATCATGGACCAACCCAATGGAAGTCCATGGTTGCCAATGCCCACCTGGGATTTGATACTTGAAGGAAGAGGAGGGTGACCTTTAACAGAAAAGGCTCAGCTCACAGAGTTAAAGCTGCTTCTGAGAGGCAGGGAGGAAAGATTTGAAACTCTCCCAGGTTTAGCTTTCTTCTCTTTGGTTTACTAAAACTATCTACATGGCAAACAGTTCTACCAGGGCTGACTGAGCCATTTTCAGAGGTCAGACACAGGATATCTCTGAGAGACTGGGTTATCTGGACTGTCATGACCTGAGGGGGATTCATTGATGTGTCCCACACTGTAATAATTGGATCTAGAAAACTCAAGCGGAATCAAACGATTGTCAAAGGACACTGGAATGGCAGGGAGGGGTGACCCCCTCCTGGAGAATTATTACTGACGTTCAGACTGTCCATTTAATGCTACAAATCTGCCAATAGCATGGTGTAGAGTAAAATAAGTTTCATAAGACATACTCTGGTTGCCTCAAATAATTAATATTTGATTGATCAATTTCTGTTATTTAATGCTTGATCTAAAGTGATTTTAGTTTGTTTGTTAAAACAAAAGTTTTAAAAAGTAAAATCTTGTCCTTTGATTATTGCCTTGGATCATTTGGGAAATTCATCCATTTTAAAAGGTTATTGGTCTCTATGGGAATGGTGACAAACTAAAATCTGGAATTACTAAGCTAAGTCTAGGATCAGTGACCATGGAGCAACCTGATTGTTATAAAAACCCATCTGATTCACGAATGTCCAATAATGTCTGCCAGTCTAGACTATATATGAATCTGGAACATAGCAATATGGTTGACTCTTAACTGCACTCTGAAAAGATTCAGCAAATCATGTGGTTATGTTCACCCCCACCTTCCCAAGGGCAATAAATGCAGATTTTGCCAGAATAAAAACATCACATTAAATGGTATAACACTGGAAGAATCATGCCTCAAGCAGTAATATTTCAGTTACATTACTTGTTGAGCCCGAGACATAGGCCTGAACTTTCAGAATGGCCAGTGCTCGGTGTCCACCATCCTGAGAGTCGGTGGGGAATGCATCGAGTAGGCCCTCTGCCATTTCACGCTCCATTGAGTTCTGATTGGCAGCAGGCGGGACTTCCATCTGCACTTGGATGGGCATCTTGCCTTGGAGAGCTGACGACCAATCAGATTGTTTGCATGTCTGGACCAATGTGGTGTGCACAAGAAGGAGCAACTCATCTTGTGCCATTCTTCCATCTTCTCCTAAGCCTGTACATTCTTCTTTTTCAAGTAACAGCCTAATTCCCTTTTGAATATTTCAATTGAAGCTGCCTCCATTAAACTCTCAGGCAGTGCATTCCAAACCATAATCACTTGCTGTGTGAAAGTTTTTGCTCATATTGCTTTTGCTTCTTTTGCCAAGTTAAACCTGTGTCTTTGTCTGAGATAGTCGTTACCTGACATTTTCATGACAGAACCATTCCTTACAAGTCTTAGTATTCCTTTATACGCACATTATCAGGTAAACATTCCTACTGGGTTTGTTCCCTGGAAATATTATGAGCCCTTTTGGTACTTGGGCAATATTAGGTCATAAAAAATATTAATCATTCTGTGTGGCATTATTTCTAATCTATGCATCAGGTCAAAAAAAAAGCACCAAAACATTGCCAGAGATATCAGTATATTGCAATATTTACTTATCAACCATCCTGATTCACAAAATGATAGATTATATTTTAACAAAAACAGAAAATGCTGGAAGATCTCAGCAGGTCTGACAGCATCTGTAAAGTAAGAAGTCTCACAACACCAGGTTAAAGTCCAACAGGTTTATTTGGCAGCACAAGCTTTCGGAGCCTCAAGCTCCTTCTTCAGGTGAGTGAGGACTTGTGTTCACAAACAGGGCATATAAAGACACAAACTCAATTTCCAAGATAATGGTTGGAATGCGAGTCTTTACAGGTAATCAAGTCTTAAAGGTACAGACAATGTGAGTAGAGAGAGGGTTAAGCACAAGTTAAAGAGATGTGAATTGTCTCCAGCCAGGACAGTTAGTGAGATTTTGCAAGCCCAGGCAAGTCGTGGGGGTTACAGATAGTGTGACATGAACCCAAGATCCCGGTTGAGGCCGTCCTCATGTGTGCGGAACTTGGTTATCAGTTTCTGCTCAGCGATTCTGCTTTGTCGTGTGTCGTGAAGGCCGCCTTGGAGTGTTCCCCAACTAAAAAGGGGAACACTTCAGCAGTCACGGGCATTCAGCCTCCGATCTTTGGGTAAGCGTTCTCCAAGGCGGCCTTCACGACACACGACAACACAGAATTGCTGAGCAGAAACTGATAGTCAAGTTCCGCACACATGAGGACGGCCTCAACCGGGATCTTGGGTTCATGTCACACTATCTGTAATCCCCACGACTTGCCTGGGCTTGCAAAATCTCACTAACTGGCCCGGCTGGAGACAATTCACATCTCTTTAACCGGTGCTTAACACTCTCTCTACTCACATTGTCTGTACCTTTAAGACTTGATTACCTGTAAAGACTCGCATTCCAACCATTATCTTGTAAATTGAGTTTGTGTCTTTATATGCTGTGTTTGTGAACACAAGTCCTCACTCACCTGAAGAAGGAGCTTGAGACTCCGAAAGTTAGTGCTGCCAAATAAACGTATTGGACTTTAACCTGGTGTTGTGAGACTTCTTACTGTGCTTACCCCAGTCCAACGCCGGCATCGCCACATCACAGCATCTGTAGATCTAGATTTGAAGCTTTGGTTCTATTCTCTCTCCACATGATGCAGTCAGATGCTGAGATTTTCCAGCATTCTTTCTTTTTGTTTCAGATTCCAGCATCCGCAGTGTTTGGCTTTTATTTTATTATATAGGATATATTTTAATCCCACCAGCTGAGGGTGGTACAAGGTTACTATAAGTTGCAATCGATTGTGTGTTAGTTTATGTTCCTCTTATGTCCTGTGCCTCCTTCACTAGAAGTGCACAGAGTAAGCTACACCTGCAACTCTCATGTCCCTGGCTTGGACATCACAAAAAATCAAACACAATCCAGTTCCAATTAACTGGAAAGATCAAGAGAATCCTGGAATGGATCCAAGAGTAAAGTTTTCTTCCTTTCAGATCGGAGCATATGCAAGAATGAGATGAAACGCATAACTGTGTAGTTCCATGTATTGTTTCATGTCCCATGAGTATTAATTGGCACAACCTTCTATCTTAACACACATGTATACCAGGAATGAAAACAGGATAGTGACATTTATGAGCCATGATACTCTCAGGAAATGAAAGGCTGGAGAAGCCTCTGCAACACAACAGAAATATTTTTATCAGAGAAACTCTCAGCTTTGTTTGAGGCGGACCTGAACAAAGCTACACATTTCAGCTGACTTGCCATTTTGGTCAGGATTAGCTCTCAGCTCCGGCCCCCGTACGATTTAGTTTTAGGATGCTTCATGCTAGTGGACTAATAACAACAAAGGCAAATTAGATCAATCTAGGTAGTCCAGTCAATGACAAATCTATCTGGAGATAGGCTGTAATATCTCCGACTGGCTGAGACCAATGGGGTCTAAATACTCATCCTAACAGCATTGGTGGCTGCCTTAAACCAATATAGACTTCAAATTGAAATGAGCCCCATGTGCTCATTCTAGATCTGGACTCCTAAATGCACAAGCTCAGACCATCACATCTGGGTTTTGACAAATGTACCACTAAACATTAAAAGGATGGCTATAAAATGCAGAAATAGACAAACGTTTGGTACATTATGGAAGGAGCAGAAATGTACCTCCTGGTTCCACAAAACAATTAGGCATTCCACCCTCGCCTCCCTCCCCTCTAGGCCTTATTATGAGCTGAAATTAGCAAGGCTTTGACAACTGCCCCTGACTGGCACCCATAGCCCACCTGAGTTGTTGTAATGATGCCCAAGGAGGAACTTGGTTTGGTCCTCCACAGTCCAGTGTGTATGACTGGAATCGAGCCAATATTTCATGGCAGTGTATTTTACACAGGACAGAATTCCAACTGTCCAGTTTACATTTGGTATTATATTATTGCACAACAATGCATCATCCAAAAATACTGAAGAATATTAAGAATATTGTTGTTTTGCTTCATGTAGAATATTGATTGTGTACTCCAAGGGCACATTTCAATTTAGAACTTATGGGGGAGGGTGGGGGAGGATGGGGGGATATAATTCTTTGCCCCCATTTTTGGAGGGTGAGAATAATGAATAAGAGCGCGGGAGCCCCAAAATGGCTTTCACACTGTGGGATTTCCCCGATCAATTGTCCCTCTGTTCTCCCCCCACAACCTTCACCAATGACTGAACAGGAACCCCGTCTTTAAAGGTTAGGATCCCCATTGCATTATTTGTCAGCCCTTTTGTCAAGCCACTGACGCGAATCACAACATGAATCCTCCACAATATGCACTGGCTAGCTGCATCCTCCGGAGATGCACAGGTGAGGACTTCTCCTGGGGGAGAGGCTCATGTCTGGATAGTACTCACCACCGGGATACTGACCCCTTCACTACTCCCGGCACTACTGCCAGGGGGCAGTGCTAGGTGGGTTTTCTGCTGTGGGGGGGGGGGGGGGGGCTTCCGAGTGGAGATGGTTCTGTGGTGGGGGAGTGCAGTGCCATGGGGGTGGGGGTTAGTTCCTTGGGGTGGGCAAGAGGTAGTTGCATGGGGGGAGGGCTATTGCCATGGTGTGGGGTAGGGGGAGTTGCATGGGGGTGGGAGGGCTATTGCCATGGGGTGGGCAGGGGGAGTTCTGTGGGGGTGGGTGCAGTTATTGCCATGGCGTGGGGAAGGGGGAGTTGTGTGAGGTGGGGTGGTTAGTTCCATGGGGTGGGCAGGGGGGAGTTAGAATTATAGAGTCTTAGAGATTTACAGCATGGAAACAGGCCCTTCAGCCCAACCTGTCCATGCCGCCCATTTTTTTTACCCCTAAACTAGTCCCAATTGCCCGCGTTTGACCCATATCCCTCTATGCTCATCTTACCCATGTAACTGTCCAAATGCTTTTTAAAAAACAAAATTGTACCTGTCTCTACTACTACCTCTGGCAGCTTGTTCCAGACACTCACTACCTTCTATGTGAAAAAATTGCCCCTCTGGACACTTTTGTATCTCTCCTCTCTCACCTTAAACCTATGCCCTCTAGTTTTAGACTCCCCTACCTTTGGGAAAATATATTGACTATCTAGCTGATCTATGCCCCTCATTATTTTATAGACCTCTATAAGATTACCCCAAAGCCTCCTACGCTCCAGAGAAAAACGTCCCAATCTATCCAGCCTCTCCTTGTAACTCAAACTATCAAGTCCCGGTAGCATCCTAGTAAATCTTTTCTGCACTCTTTCTAGTTTAATAATATCCTTTCTATAATAGGGTGACCAGAACTGTACACAGTATTCCAAGTGCGGCCTTACCAATGTCTTGTACAATTTCAACAAGACGTCCCAACTCCTGTATTCAATGTTCTGACCAATGAAACCAAGCATGCTGAATGCCTTCTTCACCACTCTGTCCATCTGTGACTCCACTTTCAAGGAGCTATGAACCTGTACCCCTAGATCTCTTTGTTCTGTAACTCTCCCCAACGCCCTACCATTAACTGAATAAGTCCTGCCCTGGTTCGATCGACCAAAATGCATCACCTCGCATTTATCTAAATTAAACTCCATCTGCCATTCGTCAGCCCACTGGCTCAGTTGATCAAGATCCCCTTGCAATCTTAGGTAATCTACTTCACTGTCCACTATGCCACCAATCTTGGTGTCATCTGCAAACTTACTAACCATGCCTCCTAAATTCTCATCCAAATCATTAATCAGCACTGATCCCTGAGGCACACCATTGGTCACAGGTCTCCAGTTTGAAAAACAACTCTCTACAACCCTCTGTCTTCTGTCATCAAGCCAATTTTGTATCCATTTGGCTACCTCACCCTGGATCCCGTGAGATTTAACCTTATGCAACAACCTACCATGTGGTACCTTGTCAAAGGCCTTGCTAAAGTCCATGTAAACACCATCAACTGCACTGCCCTCATCTACCTTCTTGATTACCCTTTCAGAAAACTTAATCAAATTTGTGAGACATGATTTTCCACTTACAAAGCCATGCTGACTGTTCCTAATCAGTCCTTGCGTCTCTAATTGCCTATAGATCCTGTCTCTCAAAATACCTTCTAACAATTTACCCACCACAGATGTGAGGCTCACCAGCCTGTAGTTCCCAGGCTTTTCCCTGCAGCCCTTCTTAAACAAAGGCACAACATTTGCCACCCTCCAATCTTCAGGCATCTCACCTGTGACTATTGTTGATTCAAATATCTTTGCTAGGGGACCCGCAATTTCCTCCCAAGCCTTCCACAGTGTCCCGGGATACACGTCATCAGGTCCCAGGCTTTAAGATTTCCAGCACCTCCTTCTCTGTTATATGTACACTCTCAAGATATCACTATTTATTTCCCCAAGTTCCCTAAAATCCATGCTTTTCTCAACAGTGAATATTGATGAGAAATATTCATTTAGGATCTCACCCATCTCTTGTGGATCCGCACATAGATGACCTTGTTGATCTTCAAGAGGTCCTACTCCCTCCCTAGTTACTCTTTTGCCCTTTATGTATTTGTAGAAGCTCTTTGGATTCTCCTTTGCCTTATCTGCCAAAACAATCTCGTGTCCCCTTTTTGCCCTCCTGATTTCTCTCTTAACTCTACTCCTACACCCTTGATACACTTCAAGGAATCCACTTGATTCCAGCTGCCTATGCATGTCATGTGCCTCCTTCTTCTTCTTGATCAGGGCCTCAAATATCCCGAGTCATCCAGGGTTCCCTACTTCTACCAGCCTTGCTCTTCACTCTAAGAGGAATGTGCTTACCCTGAACCCTGGTTAACATACTTTTGAAAGTCTCCCACATACCAGACGTCCCTTTGCCTTCCCACAGACTCTCCCAATTAACTGTTGAAAGTTTCTGCCTGATACCATCAAAATTAGCCTTGCTCCAATTTAGAATTTTAACTTTTGGGCCAGACCTATCATTCTCCATAGCTATCTTAAAACTAATGGAATTATGGTCACTGGTCCCAAAGTGATCCCTTACTAACGTTTCTGTCACCTACCTTTTCTTATTTCTCAAGAGGAGGTCAAGTTTTGCCCCTTCTCTAGTCTACTGAATGAGAAATTCCTCCTGAATACACTCAACAAATTTCTCTCCATCCAAGCCTCTAATCCTATGGCTGTCCCAGTCAATGTTGGGAAAGTTAAAATCTCCGACTATTACCACCCTATTTTTCTTGGAGCTACCTGTAATCTCCTTACATATTTGCTCCTCAATTTCCCGCCGACTATTTGGGGACCTATAGTACAACCCTATCAAAGTGATATTCCCCTTCTTATTTCTCAGTTCAACCCACATAAACTCAGTTGGCGAACCCTCGATATATCCCCTCTCTGTACTGCCATGGTGTTTTCCTTAATCAAAAGTTCAACTCCCCCTCCTCTCTTTCCTCCTGTTCTATCTTTCCTATAGCATCTGTACCCTGGAACATTGAGCTGCCAGTCCTGTCCCTCCCTTAGCCATGTTTCAGTAATTGCTATAATATCCCAGTCCCATGTACCCATCCATGCCCTGAGTTCATCTGCCCGTCAGGCCTCTTGCATTGAAATAAATGCAGTTTAATCTGGACTTCCCTTGCTCTCTGTCTTGCTTTTGCCTGATCTGTCTGGTACTAGGATTACTGACACTGCCTTTACTATTTAATGTGCTCTCTTTAACCTCTGTGTTGTCCTCAACCTTCTCTTCTGCTACTTTGGGTCCCACCCCCTCTGCCAAACTAATTGAAGCCCTCCCGAGTAGCTCTAGCAAAACACCCCACCAGGATATTAGTCCCCCTCCAGTTCAGAACTGTGTGGGGGTGGCGGTGGTGGGGGGCTTTTGCCATGGTATGGGAGTGGGTGTCTCCATATTTATTTTTGCCAAAGAGAATAAAATACCACTGGAAAACCCGGCAACATTGCCGGCGGGCTACCTTCTACTTTTCCCACCCAGGATGACACTTTGCAAAAAATGGCAAAACTCCCTCCAAAGTATACTTTGATAGGATTGTGGGCTGCACAGTTCCCAAAATGAAAATGATCCTCAGTGCCACTTTATATAGATACACTACCTCAAAGAAGAATATTCCCAGTAAATATACTGGAATTTGTCTGTGTAACTTATTATCTAGCACTTGAATGAATAACCGAGTCAATTGTCCAAACATACACCAAGTAAAATAATAAAGTCAGTTTTTCCTCCCCTGAGAATCCGAATGGGAAATGAAAGTGATAAGCTGCCAATTTGTTGTCAGAAGCTTTGTCCGGATTTAGAGTTTTATTCTTTAATATGTGGCCAAGACCATAACTTTACTGTAATTCGAGATCAGGAAAGTAAAAGTATTATCTTTTTTCTTACTGTGGAAATCCCTGACTGAATATTCGGGAAGTTCTCAGATTCTGGAAATAACTTTGGCATGAGAATCGCTGGGATGAGGATGGGGTGTAACTGTGATAGCAAATGTAAAAGGGCACAGGGATGGCGATGTGTGAGTAGTTGGCACCCGTTCCTTGAGACGGCGGCAACAGCATTGTGCCAAATTGTGCTGCTTGCCCATTTGTATGATATAGTTTTTCTAAAGTCCAATCAGCGCTAACCACGCTGTTCATTGTCTGGGTGCATCTACAGCGGTGACTCGCTGGTTGGATAGCCTATACTGCGTAAAGATAGCTGATTTACGCTAGGAAGGCGCATTGCAGCTGGAGCAAGTGCCGGCAACAGTTCATTAGTTCAATAGTTTGAATCTGACCTGCAAAAGAGTGACGGATGGTAGAAAAGGTGAGACAGCTACATCACTCCAACAGATTGCACAATATTCAATTCCCCCTCTCTTGCAGGACAACTAGAAGCAGCAGGAGCTAAGCAGAGAAGCACAGGCACATCTGCTGCCCTAACCTCCAGAGAAGAGATGATGCTTGACCATGACTAGGACACCCATTGCCGGGGCAATGGCTACAGGAGGGGTGCTGAAACCATCAAAATATCTTCATGGTTCATCCTTCTTCTCACATCGCATCTCACATCTTCCCACCATCTCTTCTGATTTCCAAGCTGGAGATGGTATAAGGACCCACCTCTTACTTTACCCTATCACTGCATCATAATCTTACCCTTGTTGCTTTCTCCAGATATCCAAGGAATGTTAGCTAGCCAGGCAGTGCAGAAACAGCAAGAAGAGCGCAATGATAAAGACCATGAGACCAGGAGAGGTAGGAGCCGGAGTCAGACACTTGGCCCATTGAGTGATGAAGACACTTGATTCCACACTCACATCACTATCTCAGATACTGACCTAATTTAGGGGATAAATTAGAGGAGATCAAGAATGGTGAAGCACTGGGCATGAGTGGCCTGCAACCAGTGCCGGGGGCAAGGATAGGTGCCAACTTACTGGAGGGTGAGGAAGCACATGACCTTCACTGCAGAAGATCTGGATTGGCACGTTGATGGGACAGCCTATAGAAGCTGATGGGCATCCACGATGAAATGCTTGATGCATTAGGAAGTTTGCAGAGCCTGTGGTCAATGACAAGGAACACAGAGAAGTTCAGCACAAACTTGCTAAAGGGCTTTGTGCAGATTTTGGAGCCCAGCCTTTCCAGCATGGAAGTCATGGCTATCTCCAAAGGGACTTTACCCTAATGCAGCATCTAAAGGTCTATGTAACAGCTGGCATTGCAGCAGAAACCGTGGGTTGAATGGGCTGAATAGTCTACTCCTGCTCCGACTTCTTCTGTTCTTGACTATATTCAATAACCCAGTCTCTATTTTCTCTGGGGTAGAGAATTCCAAAGATTAACAACCCTCTGAGAGAAGAAATCCCTTCTTGCTTCTGTCTTAAATGGGAGATCCTTTATTCTGAAATTGTATGGAAACATTCCATGTCCTCTGAGTGGAAACATCCCACACTACTGTCTCATTCCCCTCAGAATCTTAAATGTTTCAATAAGATAAACTCTCCTTTCTCTGAACTCTAATGAGTCTAACTTGCTCTACCTTTTCTCATACACCAAGCCCTCCATCCCTGGAACAACCTGGTAAACCTGCTCCAAACTGCCTCCAATGCAAGTATATCTTTCCTTAAATAAGGAGACATAAGACGACTCTAAGTGTGTTCTCCCCAATACCCTGTACAGTCGTATCAATAAAAGCCAACATTTAATTTGCTTTCTTAATTATTGGCTGTACCTGCATGCTAACTTATTGTGTATGAGGACATGCAGTACTGCAGCGCTCTACACTCTCTCTCTATTTAAATAATGTGCTGTTTCCCTTTATTTCCGACCAAAGTGGATAATCTCACATTTTCCCACACTATGCTCCTTCTGTTGATTTTTTGCCCACTCATTCAGCCTCCTTATTATCTTTTTTCAGACCTTTCGAGTCTGATTTTCAATTGCCTGTGGAGTCCTGGTACTTGGATGCAGGAGCGATTGAAAAATCATACTCACGGAGGGTGTCTCTGGATCTCGAATGCATTTTTCTGAAGTGCTCATGGGGATGAGGGAGGGAGCGGGCAACTTGCTCGCCCCAGTTAACGGCGCAAGAAGCTTTCTGAGGAGTTTGTTAATGGGTTGGGGAGGTCAGGACTGCCATTTTCAACACTGCAGGAGATGCGCTGCAGGAAAGGATGTCCCGAGGCATGGTATATTGGGGAAACCATGCAGACGCTACGACAACGGATGAATGAACACCACTCGACAATCACCAGGCAAGACTGTTCTCTTCCTGTGGGGGAGCACTTCAGCGGTCACGGGCATTCGGCCTCTGATCTTTGGGTAAGCATTCTCCAAGGCGGCCTTCACGACACACGACAGCGCAGAGTTGCTGAGCAGAAACTGATAGCCAAGTTCCGCACACATGAGGACGGCCTAAACCGGGATCTTGGGTTCATGTCACACTATCGGTAACCCCCACAGCTTGCCTCCTGGACTTGCAGAATCTCACTGGCTGTCATGTCTGGAGACAATACACATTTCTTTAACCTGTGCCTAATGCTCCCTCCATTCACATTGTCTGTATCTTTAAGACTTGATTAGCTGTAAAGATTCGCATTCTAATCAGTATTCTGTAACTTGATTTTGTGTCTCTGTGCCTTGTTTGAGAGCAGATATCCACTCCATCTGACGAAGGAGCAGGGCTCTGAAAGCTAATGGCATTTGCTACCAAATAAACCTGTTGGACTTTAACCTGGTGTTGTTAAAACTCTTACTGTATTTTCAACAAACCCAAACAGTCCAGTGCGCGTTAGTGCACAGCTTTCCGCTTCAAAGCGGGGTGAGGGAAAAGTGTTTTGTTTATTAAGTGGAAATAATTGTTTCTTCAATTATTATTTAAAAACCTGTGGCTGGCTGGAGGAAGGGATGACTCAGGGAGGCAAGGAGCTTTCAGATGCTGAGAAAGAATTATTCAGTGTCGGAGGCGCTACAATAGTAGTGGATTTCAATACAGTGGGCAGAGGAAAGCCATGACGGATAATTCGTCTAGAGCTGAGAACAACAAAGGAAGAAAAGTACAAAATAAATATGAGGGTCACAAACCAAGGGGTTAAGGGGATTTTCACAATAAATTCATTGCAGTGTGAATGTAAGCCTACTTGTGACTAATAAATAAACTTGAACTTTTAAAAAAAGGATGTTACACTAACAATCTTGTTTAAGAATTCAATATAATGGTTACATCTTGACTATTTGTTTGATTAGTAACTGGATTATTTTGATGTGGAGATGCTGGCTTTGGACTGGGGTTGGCACATATAGGTGCCTATATATGCCCAGTTTGTGAACCCAAGTCTTCACTCACCTGATGAAGGAGCAGCGCTCCGAAAGCTCGTGCTACCAAATAAACCTGTTGGACTTTAACCTGGTGTTATGAGACTTCTTACCGGGATTATTTTGCTGAAGTACAAAACCAGAGAAACAGATTAAATGTTGTCTACTCACAGGCTGTTTCTAAACTAAATTACCACCACATTCGATGAGTAATGTGCACAGTTGTTTCTTTACCCATCAGAATATTAAGAGCAGTGAACTGTTCACCTACACAGATGACTACACTTGGCTGTAATCAGTTTGCGGTTGTATCACAGTTCATCAGGCCTTGCTTTATGGAAAGGAAGATGATACCACAGATAAACAGAAGTGTAAAAAGCTGCAGGAGCTCAGCCTTGCTCAGAATAACAGAAAAACACTAACCGAGAGACTTTCTGACAGAAAGTGGCACTAAACTCAGCCTCAAGGATGAGGTGAATTTGAACAGAAGTAAATACTGGCTGGAGTTCTCCGACCTGGCCCACGACTGGGATTCTTCGGTCCCGCGGCAGTGAATGGAGATTTGGCTGAATGCCAAATTCTCTGTTCTCGCTGCCAGCGGTGGCGGGGCGAACGAGGCCAAAGAATTCCGGCCATTGTCCTCAAAAACAGCTCTCTTTCACCATGACTGCACAATACACTGACCAACACTTGCTAAATCAAAGATTTTGATTTCCAATGATTTTTGAAATTCGTTTTCATGAATTCTACTGCCACTTGCCAGTTTTTAAATGAAATTTATTCAGAATACACAGGACTCTGCAACATGCCACTTATTTTTGAAGATCTACTCCTTGTGCTAACACTGAGACTCACTAAACTGTATGTGCTAACTCTACTTCTCTGGAGATGGCCTGGAAACAATAACCTCAATTCCAAATGACATCTTGTTTTCAATTACATAATCATTTAAAGACAATTAAAATAATCACCTATTGTACAGAGCTGTCACATTGCTGGTGCATCTGCATTTACTATATGTATCTGTGAGTGCTGTGTGTATCTGTGAGTGCTGTATGTATCTGTGAGTGCTGTGTGTATCTGTGAGTGCTGTGTGTACCTGTGAGTGCTGTATGTCCCTGTGAGTGCTGTGTGTATCTGTGAGTGCTGTGTGTATATGTGAGTGCTGTGTGTATCTGTGAGTGCTGTGTGTATCTGTGAGTGCTGTGTGTATCTGTGAGTGCTGTATGTCCCTGTGAGTGCTGTGTGTATCTGTGAGTGCTGTGTGTATCTGTGAGTGCTGTGTGTATCTGTGAGTGCTGTATGTCCCTGTGAGTGCTGTGTGTATCTGTGAGTGCTGTGTGTATCTGTGAGTGCTCTGTGTATCTGTGAGTGCTGTGTGTATCTGTGAGTGCTGTGTATATCTGTGAGTGCTGTATGTATCTGAGTGCTGTGTGTATCTGTGAGTGCTGTGTGTATCTGAGAGTGCTGTGTGTATCTGTGAGTGCTGTGTGTATCTGTGAGTGCTGTGTGTACCTGTGAGTGCTGTGTGTATCTGTGAGTGCTGTATGTATCTGAGTGCTGTGTGTATCTGTGAGTGCTGTATGTATCTGTGAGTGCTGTGTGTATCTGAGAGTGCTGTGTGTATCTGTGAGTGCTGTGTGTATCTGTGAGTTCTGTATGTATCTGTGAGTGCTGTGTGTATGTGAGTGCTGTGTGTATCTGTGAGTGCTGTATGTATCTGAGTGCTGTGTGTATCTGTGAGTGCTGTGTGTATCTGAGTGCTGTGTGTATCTGTGAGTGCTGTGTGTATCTGAGTGCTGTGTGTATCTGTGAGTGCTGTGTGTATCTGTGAGTGCTGTGTGTATCTGTGAGTGCTGTGTGTATCTGTGAGTGCTGTATGTATCTGAGTGCTGTGTGTATCTGTGAGTGCTGTGTGTATCTGTGAGTGCTGTGTGTATCTGTGAGTGCTGTGTGTATCTGTGATTGCTGTGTGTATCTGTGAGTGCTGTATGTATCTGTGAGTGCTGTGTGTATCTGTGAGTGCTGTATGTATCTGTGAGTGCTGTGTGTATCTGTGAGTGCTGTATGTATCTGTGAGTGCTGTGTGTACCTGTGAGTGCTGTGTGTATCTGTGAGTGCTGTGTGTACCTGTGAGTGCTGTATGTATCTGTGAGTGCTGTGTGTACCTGTGAGTGCTGTATGTATCTGTGAGTGCTGTGTGTACCTGTGAGTGCTGTATGTATCTGTGAGTGTTGTGTGTACCTGTGAGTGCTGTGTGTATCTGTGAGTGCTGTGTGTATCTGTGAGTGCTGTATGTATCTGAGTGCTGTGTGTATCTGTGAGTGCTGTGTGTATCTGTGAGTGCTGTATGTATCTGAGAGTGCTGTATGTATCTGTGAGTGCTGTATGTATCTGTGAGTGCTGTGTGTATCTGTGAGTGCTGTATGTATCTGTGAGTGCTGTGTGTACCTGTGAGTGCTGTGTGTATCTGTGAGTGCTGTGTGTATCTGTGAGTGCTGTGTGTATCTGTGAGTGCTGTGTGTATGTGAGTGCTGTCTGTATCTGAGAGTGCTGTATGTATCTGTGAGTGCTGTGTGTATGTGAGTGCTGTCTGTATCTGTGAGTGCTGTATGTATCTGTGAGTGCTGTGTGTATGTGAGTGCTGTCTGTATCTGTGAGTGCTGTGTGTATCTGAGAGTGCTGTATGTGATCAGTGAGTTTGAGTTTGACTTGTTTTTCCTCCAGTGAGGTTGAAGGGAGTGTTCCAGAAGTCGGACGTTGGTTCAATGACAGTTAGCGGAATATGGGACAACCCTGGAGAACCCACAATTCCCTTCTGACTTTTTAAAAAACTATTTGTAACAACTGATTCCATTGGTTTCAGTAAGGACAATGTCCATTTGGTTATACACATTGAGCTACTTTTGAAAAATATACAAATTCAGTTTAATATTGCAACTTCTACTGGAAATGTGATCCTTACTGAATTAGATTCGATACATCCTCCACGTTGGTGTAAGGGGACATCCCAAGGCTCCAGAAGGGCATCTGTATGTTAGAGAGGTCTATCTTCCTCAGCCATCTGCAACTCTCGAATTTCTACTCTCGAACTACTATTCTCGAAACTGCCCAACTATTTGACATTACTATTGTTGGCGCACTTTGGTTCTTGTGGGCATAGAGGGCAAAACACAGGAAAACCACAAAAGTAGCACAGTGAAGAGGCAGATCACTATCTCAGTGCCCTGAGGCTGGGACATGGTATAATTTTCCCTCGTTGCTCTTTTCATATTAGAGGTGTTTTATAAACACACATTGGTATTATTGTGTGCAGTGTGTTATTTACATTCTTGATGCTGTGTCTATAAGCAGAGTTTGGTCAATTTTAATCGGAGAGTCCTTTCTTCCTGATGTTGTGGTTTGATAAAGTGATAGTACACCAAAAAACTGCTTTACAATGCACAACAGGAAAGATAAATACTGGTTCATTATTCATGAGCATTTCCCAGTTCACATTATTTGATGAAGCCATTGTGGGATTTTATTGATTCCTGGGCTGGAAAATCTCCAGCCCCTTTCCTGGCTGGAAAGAATGGGAGATTTAACACTTGGACTCCCTACAATGCAGAAGCAGGCCATTCGGCCCATCGACTCTGCACCAACCACAATCCCACCCAGGCCCTATTCCCATAACCCCACATATTTCCCTTGCTCATCCCCTGACATTAAGGGGCAATTTAGCGTGGCCAATCAACCTAACCTGCACATCTTTGGACTGTGAGAGGAAACCGGAGCACCCGGAGGAATCCCACACAGGCATAGGGAGAAAGTGCAAACTCCACACAGACAGTGACCTGAGGCCAGAATTGAACCTGGGTCCCTGGCACTGTGAGGCAGCAGTGCTAACCACTGTGCCACCATGCCGGCCAGCTGATTACTGGTCAACGTTTTGAAGCAGGATGCTGTGAGGTGGTCGGATTCAGCAAACACTGAGCTTAGAATGCAGAGGATAGATAGAAATTACAGTGAAGTCAATCAGAATGAACAGAAGAATCAGTTGCGCTGGATGAGCTCCATTCTCATTCTCGTCCCTGTACATTTTAACCGCATGTTGGCTGCATGTTTGTGCAATTGGTTTACACATTTAAGGGTTGGAATCATTGTTTGACCTTGATCCCTGAGTTTCAGTTGTACTGCTGGAGGGAACATTGGGATCTTCTGCTCGTTGGGTGTGAGAAATTGGATGTAAATCCGTGACAAAGTGCAGCTGGAGGAGCTGAGCCAGCAACATTGTAATGCTAATCCCAGATTTGCATGGGACTTCCCTTGGTGAGAATTTGGGGCAAGGTCTCTGTTGATCCATGCAATTGTTGTGAGTGGAGATTCCCGGCACTGGGAGCTTTGGAAAGATTTGGTGTGAGTAGACTAGACAGTAGACTTGGGGACTCGGCACATCATGCTGTCAGATGTTGAAGCTTATGGAGCTGAGGCTCCAGCCTGGGAACATGTCTCGAACCCCAAAAACCGTAAATCTACTTTATTTAAATTACTTTAAAGCTGAGGATGGGAGGAGAATGATCAAAATCTTCTTTCCTGCAATTTGCAGCTTGTGGTGCGAGGCAGGTGCCTCGAATTTACACAGGGCCTTTAATGGAGAAAAATATGTTCCAAGGATCCTCACAGAAGCAGGAGCTGAATACCAATCTCAAAAACAAGCTATTAAACGATTAAGACACAAAGTGTGATCAAAGAGTTTCATTTTAAGAAGGGTTTTAAAAGGCAGAGAAGGCGGTGGAGGGGATTGGGGAGTGAATTCCAAGAGCAGTAGTGCAGGAGCCTGTCATTAGCATGGATCAGTGTCAGATATCCCAGATGGCCTCACCCAGCACTTATTCCAGAATGTGTTTCCCACTCCAACTCCCACCCAACTCCCATTGTAGATTTTTGGCCCCATTAATTTAAAATTTTATGCTTTAAAAGGTTTAGGAATTTTTTTGTGCTTTATATTCTGTCCTTTTTTTTAAAAAAATGAGCCGCAACAGATTGCCTGATTTCCTCCATTGTTAGAATGTTGTGCTTCCACGCTTCCTTCAACCTTTTTATTGATAGACCTGTAGTAGTGTGGCCCTTGAAGGGGGACGTGTTCAGAAGGCCACATGACTGGTGAGGATCCTATGGATCACTCCAGCAGGAAACTAAGCCAATTGGCAGGAGGGTGTGGACGACGGGTCAAGGAGAGGCTGGCAGTTGGAGTCCAGAACAGCAGTCACACTGTAGTCAAGACTTACCTTGTTGCACAGGGTTTAATTACTCCATTGATAACAATAGTCAATAGTTAAGCTCCATTGAGTTGCCCACAATCTATTCCAAGGCCTTTGTTTCCTTGCTGACTCCATTCATTCTACTTCAGTCTCGTAACAATTGCTCATCATTTCCAGCTTATTCCCTTTATTTTTTTTTGGATATCTATTCTGGGTTACGTTGCTGTCATTTGGTCCTGTTTAATGCCATGTGCTCAACCAGTAGTTTGTTATCTTGGTGAAAGAAAAAGACTGACGTTTACACAGCACCTTTCAGCACCTCGGGACTCTGCAAGGTGCTTCACAGCCAATGCAAGTACTTTTGAAGTGTTAGTTCCTGTTGTAACTTGGACAAGGCAGCAATCAGTTTCATAGAATCATAGAATCCGTACAGTGCAGAAGGGGGCCATTCGGCCCATCGAGTGCGCACAGACCCTCTGAACAGCATCCCACCCACGCCCACTCACCCCATCCCTGCAATACAGCACATCCATCTAATTCACCTAACCTACACACTTGGGTCAATTTAACATGGCCTTCCACCTAACCTGTACATCTTGGAGCACCCGGTGGAGCACTCGGTGGAAACCCACGCAGATATGGGAAGAAGGAAGAAACTCCACACGGTGACCCGAGGCCGGAATTGAATCCATTCTCTGGTGCTGTGGGGCAGCAGTGCTAACCACCGTGCCACCCAGAGTTTGCACACAGCAAATTAGACAACGTGATAATGCCCAGATAATCAGATGTTTTGGTTTGTCTGAGGGGTCAATGTTGGCCAGATCATTAGGGATAATTCCCCAGCTCTTCTTCAAGTAAAGTGCCATGGGATCTTTTATCTAAGAGGCCAGACCGGACTTCGTCTCATTGGAAAGATGGCTTGTCCAGCAGTGCAGCACTTACTGAGTGTGATAATGAAGTGTCAGCCCTGAATTTTAGTGCTCACGTCCCTGGAGTGAGAACTGAATCTAGAATGTTCTGACTCAGAAGTAGAAATGTTACAAAGTGAGTAATATCTGTGAGAGACTGCAGTAGATCAGTTCTCATGCCTGACTGAAGATTTAGCCTACCTTCCGACTGCCACAAAGGAGCTGCTCAAAGCTGGCTCCTTGCCTTGACATTAAAGAAGGGCCTGGAACTAAGGAAGTCCAATAAAACTGGGTCAATTTTCATCTCACTACTGTCCATCTATTAACCTGAATAGGATGATAATGAGAGAAAAATAGACAAGAAATAAACTAAATGCCAACTTCCTACCCAAAGCTCACTCAATGTGATTTTACAGGAGGCTTCAATTTAGGTGGCCCTACAGTGCAGAAGGAGGCCATTTGGCCCATTGAGTCTGCACCGACAACAATCCCACCCAGGCCCTACCCCCATCACCCCACTAATCCCTCTAACTTATGCATCGCAGGACACTAAGGGGCAATTTAGCATGGCCAATGCACCTAACCCACACATCTTTCGGACAGTGGGAGGAAACCAGAGCACCTGGAGGAAACCCACACAGACACGGGGAGAACATGCAAACTCCACACAGACAGTCATACAAGCCAGGAATCGAACCCAGATCCCTGGAGCTGTGAGGCAGCAGTGCGAACCACTGTGCCACTGTGCCACCCTTAGAGGGAGGGGTTTTCTGCTGGAAAAATTAAACTAGCATCTTAAAGTAAGATTCAGACTCAGACACCAAGGTCTGACACTTTTTCAGATTGGCGACCTGTAACTAGTGGAATTCCACAAGCATTGGTGTTGGAACTGCAACTGTTTACAATATATATTAATGACGTGAAGGAAGGAAGTGAACGTACTATAGTTAAATTTGCAGTCGACACAGAAATAGGTGGAAAGGCAAGTTGTGAAAGGGATACAAACTGTTTACAAAGTGATAAGTACGTGGACAAAGAGTTGGTAAATGGAGTATAATGTGGGAATCTGTGAAGTTGTTCATTTTGGAAGGGAGAACAAAAGAACAGAGTATTATTTAAATGGAGAAAGACTACAGCAGTCTAAGGGACTTGGGGGGAACCTGTGCACAAAACACAGAAAGCTAGCGCACAGGTGCGGCAGGTAATCAGGGAGGCGAATGGAATGTTGGCCCCTATTTCGAGGGGGTTGGAGTAGAAGATGAGGGAAGTGTTGCTGCAACTGTACAAGGAACTGGTGAGACCACATCTGGAGTTCTGTGAGCGGTTTTAGTTCCCTTGTTTAAGGAAGGATATTGGCCTGAATTTCCCAGCCGTTCATGCCCCGCTGCCGCTACACGTGAGGATGGAGAATATGGCACTCAGCCACATCTCCGTTCACTGCAGCGTGACCAGAGAATCCGGTGTGAACGGCCGGAAAATTCCGACCTTTATTTCAGAGAAGGTTCACTAGGATGATTCCTGGTATGGAGGGTTTGTCTTATGAGGAAAGGTCAAACAGGTTGGCACTCATTGGAATTTAGAAGAATGAGAGGTGATTTCATTGACACATATAAGAATTCTTAAGGGCTTTGACAGTATAAATGCTGAGACGATGTTTCCCCTCATGGGAGAGTCGATGACCAAAGGGCATAGTCTCAGAATAAAAGGGTGGCAATTTAAGACTGAGATGAGAAGGAATTTCTTCTCTCAGAGGGTGTTGAGTCTTTGAAACACTTGCCACAGAGAGCTGTGGGGGCAGAGTCAGTGGCCGGAATTTAACCACCTCGCCTGCCCTGGAATTGGGGTGGGCAAGGCTTGCAGAAAGGAATTCTCCATTGGCCTCAGGCAGGATTTTACGAGCCTCACCCGAGCAAGGCCGTAAAATCCCGATGAACGTGTATATTTAAGGCCGAGATGGATAGATTTTAGATCAATAAGGGAATCAAGGGTTACGGAGAAAGGGCAGGAAAGTGGACGTGAGGAATGTTGGATCCGCCATGCTCCTATTGAATGATGGAGCAGGCTTGAGGGGCCGAATGGCCTAACTCCTGTTCCTATTTCTTATGGTCTTAGTCGCGATCATCATTGTCAGCAGTTTCCCAACCTACCCTAAAACTCATTGGGGGTAAAAATCAGGAGGTGGGCAATTATCATGGAGATTTTAAAGCTATTTTTAAGGCGCTATACAAATGCAAGTTGTTGTAGATGTTTACAGGGATTCTCCACTTCTATCAGGTAAAAACATTTTGGGAGATGAATTACTTTTATTGCATTGCAGATTTTGGCCATTCAAACTGCTTACAGTTTGTGTAGAAAGTTTGGGATTATTAGTTGCCTTCTGCAATGTGCTTTTATCATTATGGATGTGCTTCTGGCAATTCTGGCTCGAGGAAAAGGAGGAGCAGGCTCAGAAGAAAGAAACATAGAACAATAGCTGCTGACAAGCAAAGACAAGGCAGCATGCTCACACACTATATACTGTGAATATGGAAGATACGGCCACTTCTTTAAGGAGCTGTGCACGAGGTTTTGGGTCAGGCAGGCTGTCACAGAGTTGGGACCAATAACCAAGAACCACAGCTATTGTGCACAGCTTGTTGGTGTCAAGGGCACAGCAGCTCTTTGTTTAGATCCTCTCCTCCTGGCTGCACCAGGAGATTATCAACAACATCAGCCTTTGTGCAGCTCAGCTTGGATCCAGGATCAGGCAGAAAGGCAGCTCCAGGCTTCAGAACCAGATTTGGAAAAGCAACAGGCTTCAGTAGGCCCCGCAGTCTCTGCGGTTGGCTCCCAGAGTCTGGGTGCACACACACCGAATGACAGATAGCTTGCTAGCAATCCGTGTCAAAAATCCTAAGATTATGGCACCCTCTCTTGAGATGACATGTGAGGCTGAATTTTACTTTGAAATTAGTCTTTTGCAGGAGTTGGCAGGTTTGCAATACTGACACGAATTATAAAGGCTTCCACAGCACCAATGAGGAACTGGTGCGTGATGACCAGTAAGCACATCAATGTCCTTCATCTTGGCACTCACTAGGATGATTTAATCATGTGCCAATCTTCCCCATTGCCCCTTGCCACCCTTTGCCCCAGCTAGCTCTTGCACACTGTAAATCCTCTCAGGAACACCCGAACATGGTCAGATTCAGTTCCCCTTGAGCCCTCATCAAGCGGACCATCAAAATCTTCAAGTGATGGGTCCACTGCCTGGTGGGTTTAATGTGTCCTCTGTGGAACTGCCCACCAGGGTACAGAATACTGTATACTACACAACTTTGCTACTGTACATTGCACAACTCTGCTCTGCAACAGGCAAAATAATTGGAGACATCTTCACGGAATGATCTTCTACATGAGGGAGAAAAGGGAAGTGGCACGGAGGATGGCAAAGATGTGATGCCAGCTCCTAACAGTTCCTACAGCCAAAGATCTTCAGCAGATGCTTATTGAGGAGAGCGTCACCCGGACCAACCTCTGACCTGCTGCATTCCAGACTTAATCTTTACTGCAAACCACAATGGACCCCATTGGGTTGGCACATGAGGGGACGGCTTGACATTTTCTGGAATATTTTTTAGTTATATAGAGTGGGGGGTGAGGGGGGACCACTTTGAATAAGAAGTATCTCTCCAGATTATTCTTTCGTTTTTGATACCCACATTCCATGAAGCTGTCGCATCACATTCTCATGACTGGAAATATTTGACCTCTGGAAAATGAGAGGAAGTTTGCAATTAACCACATTGCACAGAAAATGACTGAGAGCCCACATTGCCAACTGCACTGGAACCAAATTACAAATAAATACAGAACAGCAAACCAATTTAGACACTTAATTTAATGCTCTTACCTTAATTCTTTACCAGATTAGTTTTTAATATCTGATATAAACAGATTGCACTGTAAGGTTCTAGGGTTCTTACAGGGTGTCACTTATAAACTACTCATTGCTTGTAGGTTCTTAGATCAAATCATTTGGGGGAAAATCAATTCTCACAGCTTCTCCTTTTACATTCTTCTAGTTCCTCAGAGATTTCCGCATCCTTTATTTTAATCGCTTCACCATTGGTGGATGTGTCTTTAGCTGCTTCGGCCCCAAGCTCTGGAATTCCCTCCCTAACCTCTCCAACTCCCTTTCCCTCTGTAAGGTGCTCCTTAAAGCCTATCTCTTTGACACAGCTTTTGATCATCTACTCTAGCCCCTCATCTGGTTCGAAATCAAAATTTGTTTGATAACACTCCTGTGATCTGGCACCTTAAGCCATCATGTTACAATGTTAAAGGAGCTACATAAATACAAGTAGTTGTTGTTATTATTTCAGTAGCTTTACTGTACAGAATTAGAATGTTAGCCATTAAAAGGAAAGGAGCTAAGAATTAGCAGCGTTTAGCAGCGTCTCTGTGCATCAATAGCACCACAGCTCATGGGAAACTTGGAGCATTTGAATGAGTGAAGTTCTTTGTTTCACTGAAACTCCCAGATAAAGTTATAAACCACAAGAGGAAAGTTTGAGTGGTTTACAGACGTCAATTGACACTCAAGATAAATCGCAAAGACGTCGGCCACTGCCAGCTCTCTGTTGTTATTTAGAACTGGAGGACATAAAATTTGATAAGGCCTGGAAACCGAAACCTGGATTGCGATGTGTAATTCAGCCCTGCTTGTTGGTTCTGATGCACGTCGTGGGTAAATGTAATGCTGCCTTCTAACTCAAATGATTTCTGCTTACAAATAATGCTGCTGAGTGGTTGTGTGCCTGAGGAGACACAGAAATGTGCAATTCCAGCAACACTTAAAGCCAACCTGCATCACTTGAAGATGAAGTGTATTTTGGCTGGAGCAAGTGCTGGAACTGGTTGCATGAGGGCATGCAGGTGAGAAGAACGCAGAATGATGGCACAGTGTGGTTGAGAATGAGCTGTAAGATTTTCTGACATGGCACTGTGGGCCACGTGGGTGAGGAGACTAAATGTCCAATGCCTGTAGGGGCCAGGGAATCTACAACTAGTTATAATTAATTCTGATCTCATTGATCATGTTTTCACAGGTATGATACCAAAACAGATATGATCTCAAAACAAGTGTTAGTAGTATTCTTTCATGTAAATATCATTTTCTAAGTGAGAAAAGAGTGTGAAGGTATGCAGACAACAATAAAAATGATTATTCTGTCCTGCTGAAAAATAAAATACACAAGGGCGGCACGGTAGCACAGTGGTTAGCACTGCTGCTTCACAGCTCCAGGGACCTGGGTTCGATTCCCGGCTTAGGTCATGTCTGTGTGGAGTTTGCACATTCTCCTCGTGTCTGCGTGGGTTTCCTCCGGGTGCTCCGGTTTCCTCCCACATTCCAAAGATGTGCGGGTTAGGTTGATTGGCCATGCTTAAATTGCCCCTTAGTGTCCTGAGATGTGTAGGTTTGAGGGATTAGTGGGTAAAATATGTAGGGATATGGGTGGGATTGTGGTCGGTGCAGACTCGATGGGCCGAATGGCCTTTTTCTGTATTGTAGGGTTTCTATGATTTCTATGATTTCTATAAATCACAGTAAATATCTACCCTAAGGAGACCACCTATCATCACTGCTCAATTTACCAGACTGTCTCACTTGACTTGGGCTGTTATTCTGTATCACTGTTCCTGAACTGCATCTTCAGCGAGGGTGGACAATTGAGAAAATGTTTGCCTCCTTAAAACTCTGACGGAAGATTCAACGCAGGAATCATGTGCAATAATAAACTGAAAAGTGAAACATTTTCAGCTTCTGGCCAGGTGTGAAAGTAATTTTCCATAACCGGTTAATCAGACACCCTGATGAATTTAGTCAGAGTGGAGTCAGCCAGTTTGTATCACCCAAAATGGGAAATGGCCTCTTTCCTGTACTGAGGACAATGACGCATTCGGGAGAGGGGGATAAATGTCCACAGACGTAGACATGCAGACGATGCATCACAACCAGGGACTGGAAAAGTTATGAGAGATAAAGAAGCTATTGAGCAGAATAACACTAGAAATGCAGATATTTCTCACATGATATCATAAACATTTCGAAAATTAAAGAATGTTTTCAATGATTTTGGAGGGAATATTCTGACTGCATCCTGTTTAATTTATTTGTATCCTATCTTGCCATTGGATATCATTTCTCCGCTATTTACTGGAAACCAAATAAAATGGAAAATTACCTGAAGATGGCCCTTCATGGAGGACTGATTCTGCAGTTCCCCCTCGGACCCTGGTGCCTGGTCTCTCTGCAGCAGTCATTCCACCCACTTCTACCATGGTTATTTCTTCATTCTGAGCCAATTTCAAGTCCCACATGCCACCCCTTGCTCATTCATCCTGGCTTGGTGCATTATTTTTGAAAAGCACATCATCATTCCATGGGCAGGTGAATGCCGAATCCCTACAGTGCAGAATTGGGCCATTGAGTCTGCACTGACAACAATCCCACCCAGGCCCTATCCTTGTAACCCCACATAATCCCCTTGACAATAAGGAGCAATCCCACCCAGATCTATTCCCCGTAACCCCAAGTATTTACCCCGCTAATCCCCCTAACCTACACATCTTGGGACGCTAAGGGGCAAGTTAGCATGGCCGGTCCACCTAACCCACACATCTTTGGAGTGTGAGAGGAAACCAGAGCACCGGAGGAAATCCATGCAGACAGAGGGAGAATGTGCAAACTCCGCACAATCACCTGAGGCTGGAATTGAACCCGGGTCCTTGGCGTTGTGAGGCAGCAGTGCTAACCACTGTGCCACCATGTCACTGCTCCTCAGCAAGCCACATTGCAGTGTCCTGGGGTCTTCCACTTTCTGTCATGCCAGTGAACGCCTGGAAAGTCCATGGGCTAGATTCCTGGGACAGAGGTTTACTGGCTCCCGGTAACATAGCAGGGAGCTGTCACGGGATGGTTGCCTGATGCAGGCCCACTGCTGGGGAAGATTTCCAGTAATGGGTGTGAAGCGGGCAGCTGATCTACACAATGAAATGCCAATACTAAGGATCATTTGATGAGGCTCACAGTGGGATGGTGAGCCCCTGCATTATGGGGCCACCAACCTCACAGAGCCAGTCTCCCTGTGGCAACCGGTGGGCTGGCTTGAGGGGAGGGTATGGGTGACTGGAGTTAGACATTCCATGGCCTACAGAGGCACAAAAATTGCCTGCGGGTCCACTGACTCCCTCTCCCACAAAGGAATTTCTCTTCTGATAGTTTTAACCTGCTTACCTTGAAGGTGCCCCGAGGATTGCTGCCTGCCTCAGCACTAATCACTGCCCCTGGACTGGCAGCATCAGGAACCTGCCCGATGCACTCAGATGGACAGCAGACCCACAAATGGCTATTTAGGAGCTGCCTGTGATAAAATCACTCAGCCAGTCCCACTGGCAGCAAGCACATACCCAGGACATGCTTATTGCCCTAATGACAGGCTCCCAAAGCCCATGGTCAAATTCAGGCCCTACAGCCGAAAGTAGGCCATTCAGTCCATTGAACCTCTCCCAGCTCTTTGAAAACTCTATGGGATGTAAATTTAGTTTTGGTCGTGCTCCAGGAGGGAGGTGCTACGTAAATCTTGTGCCCTCCAGCAGCGAGGTGCAAGCTTCATCCAAGGTGCAACCCCTGCATAAGGTATATAAAGTGGCGCATTCCTAACATCACACACCTCCATTGCACTTCTTAATTTAGACCACACAGATCCATTGAATGGACACGTGTCATTCCATGGACTGTTTGAGGAGTTCAGTTCCTGGATTGGGCAGGGTTCATTGCTACATCCTGTTCACACAATGACTGCAACAGGAATGGGTCGACAACGCGGCAGGGATGGAGCAGAAGCTGTAGAGATGACAAAATCAACGTGCTGCTTCTTGGAGCTGGATATCTCTGGGCTCTTTGACAGTTGCGGGAGGCTGTGTGGTGTACTGGCTAATGTACCCAGAAGATGGGTATACATGCCCACCGATGATTTCCTGTATGCTGCCCATTCAGTTCTTGACGCTGACCAATTGCTGTCTCCCCAGACCTCCTGATATTCAGCTGGTATAGGCACATCACCCCCCCGCCCCCCCCCGCCAACCCCCCCGCCCCCCTGGCCACATACCCACCCTCTCTCCAGGGGAGGGTGGGAGGAGGGTGGGGGGTGGCGGGTGCGGGGTGGGGGGGTGGGGGTTGGGGGAGGTGGGGGGGGGTGGGGGTGGAGGTCATGACCTGCCCTCTTTCCCGTGACAGTGAGGATAGTTGGCACTGGGAATGGAAGCAGGTCTGCCAGATCCAGCTGCCATTTTTTCCTGTCTTCGTCTTCATTTGGTCCTGAACCATGAAAGTTCATCCGGAAGAGTTTGCAAAGGGCCATGGGCCACGATTCCCCTGAATAAAACATAGTGCTGCTATCAGCAGGAAATCCGGAATGTTTTCCCGCTGGTGCTGGCAGCGCTAACCAGGTGGGATTCAGCCACCTTTTGTTGAAGAAGATTCCCAACAGGAAACATGCCGGCCACCCAGCTTCAGAGAGATCATTGGCAGGAGCATTCCGGGAGGATGGAGCTAGACTATTAATCCTGAAACTCAGATAATGTTCGAATCCTGCCACAGCAACTGGTGGAATTTGAATTCAATTTAATAAATCTGGAATTAAGAATCTACCGATGACCATGAAACCATGGTGGATTGCTGGAAAAACTCATCTGGTTCACTAATGTCCTTTAGGGAAGGAAAATCCACCCTCCTTACATGGTCTGACCTACATGTGACTCCAGAGCCACAGCAATGTGGTTCACTCTTAACTGCCCTTCAAGGGCAACTAGGGCTGGGCAATAAATGCTGGCCAACCTGTCCCAAGAATGAATAAAAAAACAGTCATTATATTAAAATGCATTGAAATGAGTATTTATCAGGTTCTTACCCATTCTGTGGGTTGTGGTGTTTAGTTTCTGGGTGTAGTTAAGGCTGAAATAGATTAGGGAATCAAGGAATATGGCAATGTGGTGGAAGAATTAAATTGGGATTGAAGATCACCCATAATTGAATGTAAGGGTGGGGGAGGTGTGCAGGGCCTGAAGATCTGCTCCTATCTGTTATGTTCCAAGGGTAAATTCACTGACCTACACTTCTGGCATGAAGGCTTGCATCATGAGACCAGGCCTCAGTGGAGGTCAGAGGTCAGCAAAGTGAGCAAGTTGAGCTCGACACCCAGTTCTGCAATCCAAGCACCTGGAAGGCAGCCTTGCTGAATTTACTCTTAGACACTGCTGTAGGAATTACATTGAGTGAACAACATAAATAGGCCATCCCAGCCAACCAGGCTATGCCAGAGCTTGTACCTGACACACGCCTTCTCTCATGCGATCAAACCTTTCCCAGAACAAACCCTTCTATGTGGCTCACCCTCATTATCCAGCCTCCTGTTAAAAGCTGCTTTACCTCGGAGGACTGTACGCATACAGCGGAAACATACACAAAACTTACCTTCTGATGAAATGCCCTGCAACAAAAATATTAACTCTGTTTCTCTCTCATCAGATCCTCCTGAGGTTTTCCAGCACTTTCCGTTTTTATTTGATTAAAAAAAGACATAAATTAAATTGATTCAACCTTTGAGCACTTCATACATACAGGGGCTGACAGAGAGACATACATGGAGAAATTAATTTATCCTACTTTGAAGAACAATCATACTTACAGAAGCTGCTGGACACTAACGTCTGACATATTAGATGGGAGTGCTTCTGGAGGTGGCACGGTGGCACGGTGGACAGTACTGCAGCCTCATGGCACCAGGAACCCGGGTTCGATTCCTGGCTTGAGTCACTGTCTGTGCAGAGTCTGCACATTCTCCCCATGTCTGCATGGGTTTCCTCTGGGTGCTCTGGTTTCCTCCCACAATCCGAAAGACGTGCTGGTTAAGTGCATTGGCCATGCTAAATACTCCCTCAGTGTACCCGAACAGGCACCGGAGTGTGGCGACTAAGGGATTTTCACAGTAACTTCATTGCAGTGTTAATGTAAGCCTACGTGTGACACTACTAAATCATAGAAAGATCATAGAAAGATCATAGAAACCCTACAGTACAGAAAGAGGCCATTCGGCCCATCGAGTCTGCACCGACCACAATCCCACCCAGGCCCTACCCCCATATCCCCACACATTTACCCACTAATCCCTCCAACCTACACATCCCAGGACACTAAGGACAATTTTTAGCATGGCCAATCAACCTAACCGGCACATCTTTGGACTGTGGGAGGAAACCAGAGCACCCGGAGGAAACCCACGCAGACACGAGGAGAATGTGCAAACTCCACACAGACAGTGACCCAAGCCGGGAATCGAACCCAGGCCCCTGGAGCTGTGAAGCAGCAGTGCTAACCACTGTGCTACCCCGAATCTTACACTCGTGCATTTAATACCAACAAAAATATTTATGATAGCTTTTACTTTAAAAAAGGATGAAAGTGGGTAATTCCCAGCGCCATTCGATTTTGTTTTTTGCCAGTATCTAGCGACAGGCTGTCTAACAGGAAGAGCTCAAATAAGTCTTTGTTTAGACAAGTATCCTTTTCCTGTCTTATTGGAATATCGTCAATTACCGTTACACAAGGCGCACTTTTGGCTGTCAGTCTTCCTGGACTAAAATAAAACGAAACTAATAAAAATTAAATGAACTGCCTGATGTGAATAGGTGTTTTAACACAAAGAAACATTTGGAAGTGAAAAAGGGCAATTCAAAGGTCCCTTCCTTAATGTAGCAGTTGGCAAATTTGAATCTAATCCACACTAGTCAGGAAAATCCCAGAATAATTCCTTGTCTGTGCTGAGTTAAAAGCTTTGTAACTAGGGGATGATGGTAAAAACCTAAGGAGGGGTAACCTGGCTTGGGGTTAGGTTCCTTACCAGCATCCACAGACTCCTACTTGCCCAGACAGGATATGATCTGAGGCAGCTGTGGTCCCACCAATGCAGTATTTGTTTGCTGACTCAATCTTTATACTTGTACATGAACATTGCGACTCTGGGGAGATGGGAAAAGGACAACTGCCACAAATGGAACAAGTCAAATTCTGTTAATTTTCTCCCTATATGTTGAATATCTGGTTAACACTCAGTGGAATTCAGGGGTGCAGACAATAAAACTTAATGCTGAACACATTTTTTCCAAGGACTGTTATATTGCAGAAAGCCAGCTGGTGAAGGATAGAACCAGAGCCAATTTTTATACACTTTTATAATCATTTATTTACAGAGAGATACATTCTAAACATGCCCCTCCTTGTCCAACAATAGCTGTTTCAGTCCATTCCATGTATAGGAGCACAAGTGAACCCCAATCAATGCCCACCATCTATATACAATTACATGCAATTAATATACAATTAACAAGGGCTCCATACTCACTCATGCCATCTTTTAGTACCTACTTTCTTAGGAATATTCTTTCTTTCTTCTGCATGGCTATTAGTAGTGGAGTGCAAGAAATGGGTGATGCACAAAAGGTTGTGGTCAATGGACAGAGGCAGGTGGAGATGGAGAGTATAATGCAGGTGAGACTAGGTAAGTTTTCTTTGTGTGGGATAGGCAATGAGATCAAAAGTTCAGCTCAGCGTCAAATAGCTTACCAAGGATGTGAATAGTTTGATTCAGCTTGAGAGGGTAGCCAAGGTGATGGATGGAATTACAGGTGAGGAAAATTGGGTTTGTGACAGGGAAAATGTGTTCGGTCTTCCCAGTGTTTAGTTGGTGGGAATTTGCTCACACAATGTTGGATGTTGGACAAGCTGCCTGACCATGCAGAGATCCTGGAGTAGTCCGAGAGATGTGATGATGAACGATATCAGAGAACATGTGAAATTTGAGTTGTGTCTTCAACTGATGTCGCGAGGAGGAATATAGAGAATAGAAATGGCAGGGGAAGAAGTGGGTAAAGGAGATGGAGACTCTATGGGTAATGATGTGGGGAAAAAAGGTAATTGCAGTAGATTCTCTAGGTAAGAGTGGAACTAAGTGAAGCAGTTCAACTTAGCTGGACATTGCAGAAGCATTGGAGCAGAATGAAATGGTCAACCTTGTTAAAGACTAGAGAAATCCTGAGAAGAATGAGGAGAGTTCGGGCACTATGTCAAAGAGGATGACATTCATGATTTTGATTAGTGTATTTTCAGTGCTGTGACAGAGTGGAAAAATGATTGGAGAGGCTCAAATACGGAGATGACCAGAAAAGCAAAATTCTGGTAGCCGCGATGCATTGAGACAGAGTTTAGAATCTCTATCGCTATCATAGCTGACATTTGTTAAAAAGTAAATTCCTCTTTCTAGCACTCAGTTCAGCTACAATATATTTGGATGTGCTTTTTAAAAAATATTATCATGCTTCCAGTTTTGTTGAAAAGTTGCACAAAAAATAAGAAATTCATTGTAGGAAACTACATGGAAAATTATGGCTATGCATAGTTCATAACAGGCAACAGAAAAAATCTTTGATGTCACTCCTTACACTTCGGGAGATTCCACAGTGGAGTTCCGTCTATTTTATTCTAATCAGTCAACGTCACAGGGAATTTTCTGGGAAGGTCAGGAAGTTGTGTAATTGCTTGCATGAAGGAGGATATAAAGTTAGCTAGCAGCTGCAGTGAAAGTGTCAATCTGCAAAGATCACCTTTTCAGGCATTGCTCCTTTTCTGAGCAGAGAGACAGCCAGAAACATCTCTCAACATTCATTCAACATTCAACGGAGCACTTGTAGAATACCAGAATCAACAGGAGTGATCTGAGACTGAATTTGATAAGGTAAGACAGACTGGTGTGCTAACTGCATGCAAATTTTCAAATAGTTTTATCAAACTTTTATTTCTTTGAAAGGGAAAAGCTCTTCTCTCCTCTCTTTAATTCCCTTCACCTCCCAAAGTGTGGTTTGATGGGTCTTTTATATTTTGACCAAATGGCCACACTTCAGATATGATCCTAAACAGGCTATTCAGCTCAAGGGAATCACAGTTGTGGGGTCAGATTGTCTCCACATCCAAAAGCTACACAAAGGGCCATCCAGTAGAAGGGTTATTCTTCTGTTGAGTGTTAGTCTTTATAGGGATTATAGCAATAACCAGCCATCAAGGGAGAGGATTGTTCCAGTCCAAAGCCGAGCACTACCATGAGTTGAAATGAATAAATTTAGCTGTTATGATGCATGGAAAGTCAGAATTTTATCATTGCAGTATTATATAAACGGAAATGAAAGCAAAGTCCTGCAAATGCTGGAAATCTGAAATTAAGAACAGAAAACGCTGGAAAAACTCGGCAGGTCTGGCAGCATCTGTGGCGAGAGAAACAGTTAACAGGGCCGGGGGGGGGGGGATTTTCCTTGTAACCCGCTGTGGGTTTCTCCACAGCAGAGGCATTCTGTTATTGGCTGGTGGCGGGATTTTGTGGTCCCGCCATTGGCAATGGGGTTTCCTGTTCCCCTTGCTGCCGGGAAACCTGTGGTGAAGGTGAGCTGTCAGCGGGAGCATAAGGTCTCACCGGCATGAACAGCCAGAACATTCGAGCCAACATTTTGATTCCATGTGACTCTTCTTCAGAGTGAATGGATGCTTGTATGAAATTCCCTTTGATAGTTTAAGGGAGCTGTTAGATAGTGAAACACAAACATTGCATAATTTCAAATCTCATGATTTTAATATACTTGAAGAATGAGTGCTATAATGAGAATGTTATAGGTGCTATATTTTTAAATAAAGTAACAAAATGAGAAATACATCTTCAATATTATATATGTACCTTGGTTGTGGCACACAGGATCTATTCTGTTTGAAATTGTTTAACCATAGCTTATTCTCTGCAGGTTTACAGCAAAATGATGAAGAAGTTGAATCAACAATCTCCATTGGTTCAGAAAGGTGGAAGTCAACTGTGGTTCTTCACCATCATTGTTCTTGGTAAGAAACAAGTAACATTAAATAGAAGCTGCAATAAAACGGCTTTTTGACCAATATGGGTGATTTCTATCGTACTTCATTCTTATATGCATTGCCTTGGGTTGCGAATAATATTTCTGAAATACTACAAGAACTGACACAAGAAAAGTATCTGGACTTGATAGTTAAGTAAGTTAGACCTCTGAAATCTCCAAATCCACTCAAACTCCTCTGTCGGATGATTACAAGGATCTAATTTCTTGTGGTAGGCATCAACCTGTGCCTTAGTAGGGACTAACATCTATCTTACTCAGAATTGCCACAGACTGGTGTGGGCAATGGGAATATATCAGACTGGCACAGAGGAGGTTATTCTGTAGCGCAATCTACCTTTGCTTCTAAATAGACATGAGAATGTCTGATGCTGCCATTAGAACCAGCAGTGCAAAAATATTCCACTTCCCAACACATTCCCAAAGATAATAAACACAACATTTGGTACAAAACAAAACATGTAAGTCAGGAAGTAAATTCATTCAAACAGTGTGAAGATTACTCATTCATTCAAATTGCTCTTTTCTTTATAGAACTAATGTTTCTGGGAAGAATCCACGGCTGGACCTATAAATATATTAATGAAGATATGATCTGGGACAATGCAAGACAGTTCTGTCAACGACATTACACAGATCTAGTTGCAATCCAGAATGCAGAAGAAATTGAGCATTTGAATAAATTCATACCTTTTGCAAAATATTACTACTGGATTGGAATAAGAAAAATGAATGGCATTTGGACCTGGGTTGGTACTAACAAACCTCTCACCAAAGAAGCCGAGAACTGGGCTCGGAATGAACCTAATAATGTAGGAGCAGATGGGAATGAAGACTGCGTAGAAATGTACATCAAAAGGCAAAACGATACAGGGAAGTGGAACGATATCAACTGTAATAAGAAGAAAAGACCTTTGTGTTACATAGGTAAGAAGACAAATTGACCAAAGATTACTTTAATGAGTTTAATGAGTTACTATTACAATCATGCTTAATCTCAAAGTCTTTGGTACATTATTCAATTATACATTATTGGTACATTTTTAACTGAAACAGGATAATTTATCAGTAATCTCTAAATATGAGATCAGGCATTAAAATAAGACAATTTGTGATTTCCACATGTTAAGATATTCCTTAATTACCCTGTAAATATGATCAAATGGAATCATTTAAATACAATGCTCATTGTGACACTGTCAATATAGTACTGACTTAAATAGGAGCTTACATTGATTTTGGAATTATATTGTCTTTTTTTCAGCTTCATGCACTCCCACTTCGTGCAGTGGTCATGGGGAATGTGTCGAGAATATTGGAAGCTACACATGTGCATGCAATGCTGGATACTATGGGCAAGAGTGCGAACATGGTAAGGGCATGTCACCTTCATTGAGAGTGTGAGCTGACTTGTACCAACTAACATGATCAATTATTTGAGGTATATATTGAATTAACCTTCTGCACTCATCAGTAATCTGAATTCTAATCATTGTCAAGCTGTTTTTTTTTGCCTGTGGATTTTTTCCCCTCATCTCATTTCAATGGTAAATCTTTACAGGGTGTAGTTACATGTCTGCTGCTCAGCCATCATCATTTCACCCTAGTGATATTTCTTCATTTGTTAATCCAAAACCCTGGGATGGTCTTGCCTTATTCCATGCCAATACACTTTTAGTTTCCAGTAGGGGACCGTAGGTTGTGAGCAGAAGCAAGGTCAGGTTGATCACTCAGATCCAGAACCTCCTCTGTCCAGTTCATGAGAACCAGGGCCCAATGTTCAAGTTTCTACCTGAGCTTAGACCAGCTAAACCATCATAGGCTGAAGAGAGTCTTCCTTCATATGAGGAGTCAATGACAATACACAAGCAAGTTCAGAAATGGCTGTCAAAATATTCAGAAAGCACGGTGAAAACATTTAAATATTAACCAGATATAAGACAATTGTGAAGATTGCATTATCACTATGGATGAATGACATCTTCAGCCCATTGCAGTACATCCATCCAGAATGTCCGTAATACCCTTTCCCCACTCTATTGCAACACAATTACTTCTTAAATGGTTCCTGAATTTTATTTTCCACTGCCCTATCTGGCAATCCATTCCACGCATTGCTTACTCAGTGACAAACAATTTCCGAATATCAGTCCCAAGTCTGACTTCTGAAGGTTTAAATTGGTGAGCCCTTGCTCTAATTTCATGAAGCGGTTTTTATATAAATATTATTATATAAATATAAAGGTTACAGGGGAAAGGCGGGAGGATGGGATTGAGAACCTTATCAGCCATGATTGAATGGCAGAGCAGACTCAATTGGCCAGGTGGCCTAGTTCTCCTCCCAGGATTAAGGGCGGCACGGTAGCACAGTGGTTAGCACTGCTGCTTCACAGCTCCAGGGACCTGGGTTCCCGGCTTGGGTCACTGTCTGTGTGGAGTTTGCACATCCTCCTCGTGTCTGCGTGGGTTTCCTCCGGGTGCTCCGGTTTCCTCCCACAGTCCAAAGATGTGCGGGTTAGGTTGATTGGCCACGCTAAAATTGCCCCTTAGTGTCCTGAGATGCGTAGGTTAGAGGGATTAGTGGGTAAAATATGTAGGGATATGGGGGTAGGGCCTGGGTGGGATTGTGGTTGGTGCAGACTCGATGGGCCGAATGGCCTCTTTCTGTACTGTAGGGATTCTATGATTCAAAAAATATATATATAAAAGAAAATTGTAGCACAATAACTAACATCTTATTCCAATCCCTCCTGTCCAGTTGAACAGTGTGCCACTCTCAATGTTCCCGAGCAAGCGACTATGAGCTGCGTCCATCCTAATGGAAACTTCAGCTTTGACTCCAGGTGTGAATTCCAGTGTGCAGCGGGGTTTACATTGCAGGGCTCTCAGAGTCTCCGGTGCAATGCAACAGGAATGTGGACAGCAGACACACCCAGCTGTGAAGGTATAGTCTCCAACAATACCCACCAAAAGAAAGAGCAGAGTCAGAATTTAGAACATTTACAGATGATGGTCTTTAAGCTTATGTTCAATTTCATAATTTATATATTATAGTTGTAAGATGTGGAGACCTGGAAATTCCTCAAGGATTCAAGAACTGTTCTCATCCCATTGGAGATTTCAGTTACAACTCAACATGTGACTTCAGCTGTGCTGACGGGTTTGAGCTCCGAGGATCAGAGAGACTGGAGTGTGGAGCATCTGGAGAATGGTCAGCGCCCGTCCCCAGCTGTGAAGGTAGCGTGTGAACTTGTACCCAGGAATCCATCCATCCACAATTATTCACAATCCACATGGGATCATAAACAACTCTCTGTTCACTGTCACTCCTCCCTCTGTCCATTTGCTGATGCTGTCCACCCTCCAGTCCTTCTCTGACCTGTCCAGTACTTTCCTGATGTTCCACATTTTCTATTCACCAACACCAGACCCTCACCCTACCCTTTCCAGTGGTTTTACTTTCTCAGTTCCACTTCTTCACTTCAGCTAAATGCCCATGAGATGCTGGGAATCTGATTTTCCAAGGAATTTGTAATAAGTCTTCGGAGGCAGAAGTCCCTTCACCAAAATTCCTTTATTTACAATTCCAACAGCAGTACACAGAGTGCTATCAGTCAGCAGTCTACCTTTGGGAGTGCCAGAGGAACAGACACTCCTGGTTACATGCAAGGAAAAGACTCACTGGCCCATCAATTGACTGCTTAGTTTGGGAGTTCATATTCCAATAGGCCAACCTCAATGGCCTGATTGCAGTCATTACAGAATGAAAAGTAGAAACTTGAGATTTATTCAATAGACAGGCTTTCATATGTTCAGAGTGGGAGCTTTCCGATTTATTTATGTGGACTTATAATTGTTTGATGTTGGTTTCAGCTGTGAAATGTGAAAGTCTGATGATTCCTGGACAAGGAAGAATGGACTGTTCTCATCCCATTGGAGATTTCAGTTACAGCTCAACATGTGACTTCAACTGTGCTGACGGGTTTGAGCTCCGAGGATCAGAGAGACTGGAGTGTGGAGCATCTGGAGAATGGTCAGCGCCTGTCCCCAGCTGTGAAGGTAGAGGCAAATAGAATCTAAAGACTAAAGAGAAAAATGTTTAAACGTATGCTAAAATTTTAAAGATACATATAGCAGAGCGGGAGTCCAGAGAAGTTGAGATTTATGCTGTAAGATTATCGTGAGTTAATTAGTTTACTTATTTACTTTCTAGACAATTGTGCATTAGACCATATGCTAACCTGAATAATTTTAAATATGTAACCATCTTTCTGTGCATAATCATTTAAAAACAACCTAGATAAGCTGGTGTATCTTGAGAATTATTTGTCAATGAATAAGCTGCTGAACTCTAGGAATAGAACTGCGTTTTCCACTAGAATTTAGTAAGGGGTGACTTGACTGAAGTATATCAGATCCTGAATGATCTTGACAAGCTAGATATGGAACGGATGTTTCTTCTTGTGGCTGAGTCCAGAACTAGGGGGCACAGTTTTAAAATTAGAGAATGCCCTTATCGCACAGAGATAACTTTTGTCTCTGAGGGCTGTGCAACTTTGGAACTCTCCCTTCAGAAGTTGGTGGAGGTGGGGGTCACTGAATATTTTTAAGGCAGAGATAGATAGATTCTTGTTGTCACGGGAAGCAAAGGTTATTGAGGGTGGATGGGAATGTGAAACTCAACATAAACATATCAGTCATGATCTTATCGAATGGTGCAAACAGATTGGTGAATGTGCAGTGGCCCGTTCAGTGCTATGCTGTGAGCCTCTCCGGCGGGAATAAGCCCCATCCATTGATTTTCAATGGGATTTACGCTGAGGCACTCTGCGATGCTCGGTGTGGGAGATTCATTTTGAAACACCCGCTGAAAAAACCAGCATGATTTACTGCAGTTTTTTACGCAAATTCGCCATTTAGAATTTTTTTGGGAGAATCGTCCCCATTATGCTTACACTAGCCAAATTCAAAATGCAAAACTTATGACCCAGGTGGACGTCATAAAACACTTTGGAGGTTCTGACCTGAATTATAACAATGTTAAATTGCAGTCTTTAACGTGTATTACATTTGATATTGCAGCCATAAAATGTGAAGCACTCGAAATTTCCAACCCAGGATCCAAGAACTGTTCTCATCCCATTGGAGATTTCAGTTACAACTCAACATGTGACTTCAGCTGTGCTGACGGGTTTGAGCTCCGAGGATCAGAGAGACTGCAGTGTGGAGCATCTGGAGAATGGTCAGCGCCCGTCCCCAGCTGTGAAGGTAGCGTGTGAACTTGTACCCAGGAATCCATCCATCCACAATTATTCACAATCCACATGGGATCATAAACAACTCTCTGTTCACTGTCACTCCTCCCTCTGTCCATTTGCTGATGCTGTCCACCCTCCAGTCCTTCTCTGACCTGTCCAGTACTTTCCTGATGTTCCACATTTTCTATTCACCAACACCAGACCCTCACCCTACCCTTTCCAGTGGTTTTACTTTCTCAGTTCCACTTCTTCACTTCAGCTAAATGCCCATGAGATGCTGGGAATCTGATTTTCCAAGGAATTTGTAATAAGTCTTCGGAGGCAGAAGTCCCTTCACCAAAATTCCTTTATTTACAATTCCAACAGCAGTACACAGAGTGCTATCAGTCAGCAGTCTACCTTTGGGAGTGCCAGAGGAACAGACACTCCTGGTTACATGCAAGGAAAAGACTCACTGGCCCATCAATTGACTGCTTAGTTTGGGAGTTCATATTCCAATAGGCCAACCTCAATGGCCTGATTGCAGTCATTACAGAATGAAAAGTAGAAACTTGAGATTTATTCAATAGACAGGCTTTCATATGTTCAGTGTGGGAGCTTTCCGATTTATTTATGTGGACTTATAATTGTTTGATGTTGGTTTCAGCTGTGAAATGTGAAAGTCTGATGATTCCTGGACAAGGAAGAATGGACTGTTCTCATCCCATTGGAGATTTCAGTTACAACTCAACATGTGACTTCAACTGTGCTGACGGGTTTGAGCTCCGAGGATCAGAGAGACTGGAGTGTGGAGCATCTGGAGAATGGTCAGCGCCTGTCCCCAGCTGTGAAGGTAGAGGCAAATAGAATCTAAAGACTAAAGAGAAAAATGTTTAAACGTATGCTAAAATTTTAAAGATACATATAGCAGAGCGGGAGTCCAGAGAAGTTGAGATTTATGCTGTAAGATTATCGTGAGTTAATTAGTTTACTTATTTACTTTCTAGACAATTGTGCATTAGACCATATGCTAACCTGAATAATTTTAAATATGTAACCATCTTTCTGTGCATAATCATTTAAAAACAACCTAGATAAGCTGGTGTATCTTGAGAATTATTTGTCAATGAATAAGCTGCTGAACTCTAGGAATAGAACTGCGTTTTCCACTAGAATTTAGTAAGGGGTGACTTGACTGAAGTATATCAGATCCTGAATGATCTTGACAAGCTAGATATGGAACGGATGTTTCTTCTTGTGGCTGAGTCCAGAACTAGGGGGCACAGTTTTAAAATTAGAGAATGCCCTTATCGCACAGAGATAACTTTTGTCTCTGAGGGCTGTGCAACTTTGGAACTCTCCCTTCAGAAGTTGGTGGAGGTGGGGGTCACTGAATATTTTTAAGGCAGAGATAGATAGATTCTTGTTGTCACGGGAAGCAAAGGTTATTGAGGGTGGATGGGAATGTGAAACTCAACATAAACATATCAGTCATGATCTTATCGAATGGTGCAAACAGATTGGTGAATGTGCAGTGGCCCGTTCAGTGCTATGCTGTGAGCCTCTCCAGCGGGAATAAGCCCCATCCATTGATTTTCAATGGGATTTACGCTGAGGCACTCTGCGATGCTCGGTGTGGGAGATTCATTTTGAAACACCCGCTGAAAAAACCAGCATGATTTACTGCAGTTTTTTACGCAAATTCGCCATTTAGAATTTTTTTGGGAGAATCGTCCCCATTATGCTTACACTAGCCAAATTCAAAATGCAAAACTTATGACCCAGGTGGACGTCATAAAACACTTTGGAGGTTCTGACCTGAATTATAACAATGTTAAATTGCAGTCTTTAACGTGTATTACATTTGATATTGCAGCCATAAAATGTGAAGCACTCGAAATTTCCAACCCAGGATCCAAGAACTGTTCTCATCCCATTGGAGATTTCAGTTACAACTCAACATGTGACTTCAGCTGTGCTGACGGGTTTGAGCTCCGAGGATCAGAGAGACTGGAGTGTGGAGCATCTGGAGAATGGTCAGCGCCCGTCCCCAGCTGTGAAGGTAGCGTGTGAACTTGTACCCAGGAATCCATCCATCCACAATTATTCACAATCCACATGGGATCATAAACAACTCTCTGTTCACTGTCACTCCTCCCTCTGTCCATTTGCTGATGCTGTCCACCCTCCAGTCCTTCTCTGACCTGTCCAGTACTTTCCTGATGTTCCACATTTTCTATTCACCAACACCAGACCCTCACCCTACCCTTTCCAGTGGTTTTACTTTCTCAGTTCCACTTCTTCACTTCAGCTAAATGCCCATGAGATGCTGGGAATCTGATTTTCCAAGGAATTTGTAATAAGTCTTCGGAGGCAGAAGTCCCTTCACCAAAATTCCTTTATTTACAATTCCAACAGCAGTACACAGAGTGCTATCAGTCAGCAGTCTACCTTTGGGAGTGCCAGAGGAACAGACACTCCTGGTTACATGCAAGGAAAAGACTCACTGGCCCATCAATTGACTGCTTAGTTTGGGAGTTCATATTCCAATAGGCCAACCTCAATGGCCTGATTGCAGTCATTACAGAATGAAAAGTAGAAACTTGAGATTTATTCAATAGACAGGCTTTCATATGTTCAGAGTGGGAGCTTTCCGATTTATTTATGTGGACTTATAATTGTTTGATGTTTGTTTCAGCTGTGAAATGTGAAAGTCTGATGATTCCTGGACAAGGAAGAATGGACTGTTCTCATCCCATTGGAGATTTCAGTTACAACTCAACATGTGACTTCAACTGTGCTGACGGGTTTGTGCTCCGAGGATCAGAGAGACTGGAGTGTGGAGCATCTGGAGAATGGTCAGCGCCCGTCCCCAGCTGTGAAGGTAGCGTGTGAACTTGTACCCAGGAATCCATCCATCCACAATTATTCACAATCCACATGGGATCATAAACAACTCTCTGTTCACTGTCACTCCTCCCTCTGTCCATTTGCTGATGCTGTCCACCCTCCAGTCCTTCTCTGACCTGTCCAGTACTTTCCTGATGTTCCACATTTTCTATTCACCAACACCAGACCCTCACCCTACCCTTTCCAGTGGTTTTACTTTCTCAGTTCCACTTCTTCACTTCAGCTAAATGCCCATGAGATGCTGGGAATCTGATTTTCCAAGGAATTTGTAATAAGTCTTCGGAGGCAGAAGTCCCTTCACCAAAATCCCTTTATTTACAATTCCAACAGCAGTACACAGAGTGCTATCAGCTACTTTCTGTGGTAGTGAATTCCATACATTCAAAACTCTCTGGGTGAAGAAATTTCTCCTCTCCTCAGTTCTAAAATGTTTACTTCTTATCTTCAAACCATGGACTCCCCCACCATTCTTTCTGAATTTACCCTGTCTAACCCTATTTGAATGTTGTAAGTTTCTATAAGATCCACTCTCACTCTTCTAAATTCCAGTGAATATAATCCTAACTGACTTAGTCTCTCTTCATATGACAGTCTTGCCATCCCAGGAATCAGCCTGGCAAACGTTTGCTGTACTCCCCTTATAGCTTGTGGAATGTATGAACCTGAATTCCTTTGCATCATGTATCACAACTGAACAACTTCTCCTTTGTATGTTTCAGTTGTACAGTGTAAAAAACTGGAGAGCCGAGATCAGGTTATTGTAACATGCTCAAAACCAATTGCACCATTCAGTCACAACTCGACATGTGACTTTAGCTGCCCAGAAGGATTTGTATTGAGTGGATCAAGCAGTGTCAAATGTGAAGCTACAGGCCAATGGACAACACCGATGCCGGCCTGTAAAGGTAATTTTCAGTTCAAGTGGTACCAGCTGAAAACATGTTTTAAAACTGCTTCTGAAGTTTCTTCTGTTGCTAATCAACTTAGGAATCTGAGAATCGTCTCTTTATAATTCCAAATTAATGCCTCTACAATGCATTAATTTATTGCTATGACATACATACAAGAGGCATGCGTCTTGATGTATCATATATTATTTACAGCCCATCTCTAAGAGAGATCAATTAATAGTCTCTCAGTTACAAAGTTATATTACTCCTGAAGAGACATATTGACAGAATTAAAGCTCTTTGAATGATGCTATCCACCTAAGATACTGATGTTCTCAGAACAAATCCGCATAATGTGTTTCCACCCTGCTAGAGATCTCGCCTGCAAGTTTGCATGTTACTTCCGCAGTGTTGAAGGATTTGGATTAAAAAGATCCAAGAAGCTGGAGTGTGGAGCTATGCTCAGCCTTCATTTATTATCCCTGCTTAGATAGTGTGTCCTTTACAATCTTTGGCTTACATGTTTCATTAATCTCAAATGATGAGGAAATATATCCATTTTCTTAGCATGGCTTGACAAACAGTGATCATTTACATTCGCTTCTTGGCCTTTCATTGCAGCTGTGAAATGTGATGTCCCAGAGAGTCCTAGAAATGGGAACATGAACTGTTCCCATCCGATTGGAACCTTCAGTTACCTTTCAGCTTGTGACTTTGGCTGTGTAGAAGGTTTCTCACTGAATGGGTCAGTGAGTCTTCAGTGCGAGGAATCGGGAATGTGGTCTTCACTAGTACCAGTCTGCCAAGGTATGTTACTTCACTTTAAAGCCTTCTTACTCATCACATGCCTTTGCACTCGTAAAATATTGGAAATAATTTCACTTTAAATTTGAATAACAGCATGTATTGAAATATCCTGTGATGGATTTAATACTGGTTTTTCATCTCCAGAACTATTGCCTGAAAATTATTCACCCGTATTGACAGTGACCGCTGTTGCATCTGGCATCTCCGCGATGACACTGATAGGCTGGATAGTGAGACAGCTCAGAAAGAAAAGTAATTATACCTTTCATTTTCACTTTCTATTCTTACAATTTCCTGTATAGGTTTTGATCAGATTTCAGCTATTATTGTTTGACCAGAAAGCACTGCATGATGTGTCATGGTCTACCTGCACTTCAGAACACATCTGCTCAGGGTGTTCAGAGTGGCACAACTCTATTCAAGGACAGACACATGCACACTTAATCTGCTATCATAGTTATTGGACTATAGAACAGTTCCTAGTCAATCCCATGTAAGAACTAGCTTCCCCTTGAATTCCTCGAGTTTGAACCCCATTATGGATTGCCATTTAAACTTTATTCCCCTCAAACACAAGTCTCTAACTCAAAAACAGAAAATGCTGGAAAATCCAGCAGGTCTGACAGCATCTGTGGGGAGAGAATAGAGCCAACATTTCGAGTCAGGATGACCCTTCGTCAGAGCTGAGAGCAAAGAGTGAAGATTTATACTATGAAGGTGCAGGGATGGAATGGGACAAAGGGAATGTAAATGATTCTCTTTCCTCTCAGCTCTGACGAAGGGTCATCTAGTCAGATGACCCTCGAAACACTGGCTCTATTCTCTCCTCACAGATGCTGTCAGACCTGCTGAGATTTTCTCGCATTTTCTGTTTTTGTTTCAGATTCCAGCATCCGCAGTATTTTGCTTTTATACAAGTCTCTGGCTACTGTTGCTCTGAGATGGACTGCTAGATCCAATATTTGAAGTTGTGTCTTATGCCCATCTCGATGCATGGGGGCACGGGGGGGGGGGGGGGGCGGGGGGGTTGGATGGGGTAGGTTGGGGGGTGGGATGCAGTAGTTGATGGCACAGAAATTGAAAGGGACACACCTTGTGGAAGCATATTTCCTCTCAGAGTATCTCCAACCATTAATGACTATTCTCAGTTGTAGAGATCTGCTTCAGACACTATTCTGCTCCAGCAGAAAACAGCAAACTTGGTGTGTAGCAGGTGTGGAAATCCAATGGGGAAATCTGGGCAAAAGTACGACAACTTAAGTAGGTCACAAAGTACAAAGAGTAAAAACTATAAGGATTGAAATCATTCTGTGATGTTAATAACAAACATATCGACAATTTCCATTGTCACTTTTTATTTAAATTGCAAAGGGGGAAATTTCACACTAATGTTACTACTGCTCAATAATATTACCATGAAGTGTGATTCCAACACTTACTTGGCATATTACAAACGATTTTCATATGAGAAGGCTATTAGAAAAACAAGAGTACGTGCTCACAAACACCTCTTGCTTAGATTGTTGAGCTGATAAATATTGAGGGTTTCCTGCTCTAAGGGTGGAGTCTGTCCCCTGATAAAAAACTATGAAGAGTAAAGGCCATATTGATCAAAAACAAAATTAACAATAAACAAAATAAATAGGGAGGGGTGGGCAGCACTTTAGCACCTTTTCTCACTGGGTACTGCATCTAAATCAAGTCACAATGGATAAGATGCAAACAGAATCCCTACAGTGCAGGAGGAGGCCATTCAGCCCATCAAAATAGACACCGATTCTCTGAAAGAGCATCATACACATGGCTCTACGGAATCCCAAATTCTGAAACAGCATTTCCAGCAAGTGCTGCTCCAGGGAATCAGTTTCTGTTTAGAATGATCCGAAATTACACAAACTCTTTCTGTTCATCGTACAAATTCTCCATCTACATTTAAATGTCTCTTTCTGATGCTGATTTTATACCTGAGGCAAGTGATCCGACAGTGCATAACATCCTGTGTCACCCTACACACACTCCTGCATTTAGTATGCGGTACAATTTGGTGTCACAAGGAATCCTCGAGGAAATGAAAATGGTACTTTGAGCAACTCTGACCAGTGACAGTCATATACTGCAATAAGTAATTGGCCCTAATTATAACAATGTTAATAGTAGTTGGTCCATCGTTGTTTTGTTGATACCGATTGTATGAAATTTCAGTTCTCTATATCACAATGAACTGAGTGTCTTATCCTGAAGGACTCCTTCTGAGAAAAAATAAAATCAATTAACTTTCTTTCCTTCTTTCCCTTATAGCACAAGCAAAGAAGTTTTCACTTTTAAGGTAAAAATTTGTAATTTTTAAAATTATGTTATTTAGAAGTGAGATGCCACATGGCTACGATTAAACATTATTCTCTTCTGCATGACCTGTGGCTTTATGTAAACTCAGTGATACCAGGGTTATAAATTACTGAAACAGTATGTAATGGCTTTGTACATTAAAGTGAAACCATTTTCTGACATGAGGCGGCACGGTGGCACAGTGGTCAGCACTGCTGCCCCACAGCGCCAAGGATCTGGGTTCAATTCCGGCCTTGGGTCACTGTCTGTGTGGAGTTTGCACATTCTTCCCATATGGGTTTCCTCTGGGTGCTCCGGTTTCCTCCCACAGTCGAAAGATGTACGGGTTAGGTTGATTGGCCATGATAAATTGCCCTTAATTTCAGGGGGATTAGCAGGGTAAATGCATAGGGTTATGGGGATAGGGCCTGGGTGGGATTGTGGTCGGTGTAGTCTCGATGGGCCAAATGGCCTCCTTCTGCACTGTAGGATTCTATGATCTTAGCTGCAGGTGACAACATGCAATGTACACCGAGCCTTCTAAACCAAGACGGTGCCTGCATCATTCAGGTTCTGTGCTGAGTTAACAACTCTCAGCTGGATTCATGTACCAGGCAAGGGCTGAGATACGCAATCAGTTAGAATCACTATAGCCAATCATGTGTGGACAGGGCACACATGGGATTTGAGCTGGCTGAGATGGTCTACTTGGTCAAGTAGCTGGACAACCCTTGCTGTGTCAGCTCACAGATTAAAATGGGATGTCAGCAATCACGAAACCATACACTGTTAGCACTGTAAGGGCAAGAGGGAAAAATGTACAGTAAATTTCATTTTAAAATTTATTGGGCACAAACTAATTTCATTTTTTTAATGCTAATGAAGACTTTCCTTTTTTCAGGAATGAAAGTCAGGATAAAATATCAGGAACCTACAAGGCGAATGATGAACAGAGTGACAACATGTGCTGAGGTGAGACGCCTTATCATCATTAACCATGATTAAACTTTTCTGCTGGGACCAGTGAGACAACTACACTGAAACCTTCAGCAATTTCTGTTAGAATCAAAAGAATAAATCTTTAAGCTTTAAGAGTGGAATCATGTAGGACAGCATGCCAAATAGCTCTAATTGTTCTTTGCATTTCTTATTACAGGTCTTTGACAGTTTTTATTGTTCAACGAACAGAGAAGTCTGAGAAAGGATTGGCAATCATTTTCACGATCACTGTTTTGCCTGTTCCACATGCCAACAACTTGGCATCATTCATAAACGGATGGATCTCCCCCCACGAACAGGATTCAGTTCCCTGTCTTGAATTTAGTTAACATCAATTTGCCATCTTTCTGAAAGACAAGTGCCAACGATAAGGCAGTAAAGTTTACTGCACAATTCATCATGTGAAGATACTAATAATAGTCTTATGTTTACCATCACAGAATTAAGTCCCAAGACTGCACTTTTATGGCTGTTATATTAATGGCAAATATGTCACTTATAGAAAATAGCCGCGAGAGTTGAGATGACAATAGACCACCGGAAAATGAAACAATTCCGCGTAAAGGTGGTAGAAGTGGTCCCGTGATTGATATCAAACAATTTGTTATTTCAGTGATGTTCCCAGAATAGATTATATATAGCGACAGTTTTGCACAGTTTGTTTACAGTGTAGTATGTATGCGTTCCTAGTGGCTTCTGTGACTCGTACGTAAAGTACAAACACGCTCAGGGATGGGGTAATTTATTGTTTGCCAAATGTGTTTAATATAATTTCAAACACTACACTTGTAAAAAAACTAAACTGAGTTTTAAAAAAAATTTCTTTGTCCTATCCTTCAGTTTTCCTCCTAGATCACATAGCATTTTCAATGAAGGCAGGAAAGCAGCCTACATCTTGGCCTGCTCCTTAGCCTCTGTATCGGGCCCAGGATTATGTCCTCACTTACTTTTCCCTCCTTCAAAGCCTCTGTCCAGTGATTTTCTTAGGAAGTTGTGAACAAATTGGCGCCCACGCTTCCCAATGCCACGACTCATTCATGCCTAAACCCACTGCAGGTTTTGTGAAATCTAACTTCAACAGACCTAAAAACGAACACGCGTGATTCCAGTTTAATTTGTTAGAACACTAGTTGAACTCAAGATTTCATTTACTAAATATGTAGATGGTAATTTATAGAACAACAAACTGAATGGTGAGGTGGTCAATTCCCTGACTACAAACAGATTAAAAATCAAACTCCATTTGGTATGATAGTACAAACGATTCTTTTGTGAATCAGAGTGAAACTGCACAATGAGCATTGAATGTATTACATTGTTCTGTAATATTTCTTTACTCGCTGTATCGGTATATGTTGGTTAAATGTGTGGGTGCACAGTTGATATTTATTATTGGTTTATTTAATTCTTCCCTATGGCTGAGATATTACCCAAAGAGTGAATGATAGATTTGTACAGTTATCTCATCAGACAAACCATATTTATTACAATTGTGGCTCACTGTTATTTATATGGCTCAATGTGTTTGGACATTTATAATTCCTGAGTTGTCCATCGCATTTTTTTTGGTGAGCTGACAGGGGTTACTCCCTCTCATTGTGAAAAGATAATTAGGATATCAACTTGTGTGAAAATTCAGGAACAAATAATTTGCAGAAAAAGCACACTGCAGCTGGTCACTTAGTGGCCCCCCCTATCATTGTGGTGGGAGAGTCATTTGACAAGATTTAAATTGATAAATTGATGACATATCTGCATGGAGAAATAAGCCTGTTGGGGAGCCTATTAGTGTGAATAATTTTAGTAAAACAATACAAAATTGTTCCACATGAAAATTGAAAAAAAATTCCATTCCTCAGCAGTGATCTCCCTCACCAAAATAAGCACAATATTTACTTAAAGAAAGAAATCACAGATTGGAAAACCTTAATGTATCATTTCTTACAGTGATTACTGGGAAGTATGAGTGTTTTAAAAAATGTTTGCAAGATGTTTTCCTCATTGTACATAAGGATTCGATAATTTATTTATCTGTTGTTAATTAATGTATTAATTCCTTGATTGACATGTTATTCATTTGTCCTTTCCAATAAAATGTAATGCTGTTCATAAAGTGGTTTTGCTGTCATTTGCTTTTTTCGATCCCTACAGGGAAAGGCAAGGCCTTTCTAACTGTTCCATATCATTAGTAATCCAGAGACCCAGGATAATGCTCTGGGGACCTGGCTTTAAATCCCATCATGGTAGATGGTAAAATTTGAATTCAATAAAAAATCTGGAATAAACGAAAACCTCATGATGACCATGAAACCATTGTCAAAAACCCAACTGGTTCGCTGATGGCCTTTAGGGAAGGAAATTTGCTGACCTTAACTGGTGTGGCCCACATGTGACTCCAGAGCCACAGCAACATGGTTGACTCTTAGCTGCCCTCTGAAATGTTCTAGCAAACCACTCAGTTCACAGGGCAAATAGGGATGGGTAACAAATGCTGGCCCAGCCAGCGATGCCCACATCCCATGAAAGAATTAAAAAAATAATATTTTACCCATTGTTAACTGGAAAGTTTAACACAACACTCCAATCAGTCTCTGTGGTGAAATTGATCAGCATGTTTGGCTGTTAATTGAGAGGTTGGTGTTTCAAAACTATCCAGAGTTTGAATATCCTGTACAACTCTGGCTCTAAGATGTCTTAGGTGTTAAACTGGTCTCTCCAGCTCTTAGCAGTTACAATTCCTCTTGGCTGTGAGATATTAAACTGGCCTGCCTGCTTCTATAAGTGCTAGCAGTCATACCGTGGTTCCTCTTTGATTCTCCACCACCACCGCCCCCGTGTATTTGGGCTGTCTGCATCTTTCACATTCTGTAATTCTCAAAATTAGCATCTGTATACCCCCACTGATCTCTGTCATCTAGGTAAGCTGTTCCCCGATGATAGGTCTATTTACGGCTGATTCTGTCTGGGTGCCTACCAATCTCGTTACTGGGAAAGATCACATTTCATCAACCCTTTGAATGCTGGCTACTGCTGTCACTATGCAGGTCTTTACACATTGCTGTGCAGATCATATCCAAATCATTCCTGCTCTTACTAGGCAGATCCATGGCACTTGCTAGGCCATTTCAGAGGGCAGTTAGGAGTCACCCACATTGCCATTGGTCTGGAGTCACATGTAGGCCATATTGGGCAAAGATGGCAGATTTTCTTCTCTAAAGAACAAGAGAGAACTACTTGGGTTTTTAATAACAGTTGATGATAGTTGTCAAGGTCACCATCTGTAAGACTAGCTTTATATTTCAGATTTACAAATTGAATTCAAATTCCACCAGTTGCCTTATCTTCAGAGTATGAGCCTGAGCTTCTAGATTACTAGTCCAGTGATATTAACACGACACTGACCATCTCCCCCAACAGCCAAAACCGGTGCTCTACTCAGAGCGATACCAGGGAGCTCATTCACATGAGGGCTGATGGAAACATTTCAAAAGACAATCTCAAAGCCTCTTGGGAATCAGGCACTCAATCATGACCAAAATGGTGACCCATTATTAAAGATGATGGCTGGAATCTTATCACTGTTCACACTGGCGGGATTTTCCCATTCTGCTGCAGTGAATGGAGATTTGGTTGGCCGCCAAATTCCCTGACCTCGCTGCAGTGGGAGCGTGGCGTGAACGGCCGGTAAGATCACGCCCAATGTCAGGGCCTTCTGATCAACAGGCAGTCACTGATACAGAACGATAAGATAAGCAGAAAGAGGAGCCAGCTGCTGGAGCCAACAATCTGCCACAATCTCTACCAGCTGACAACTCATAACATTACTGTGAGAGCACGCAAGGCTAAGATAGAACTCATAATGTGTCTGTAAATCAACACCAAAAATGACACCTCACTTCCACCCTGCCCACCATGAAGAAGATACCAGGGATTATCGATGATGGTGATGCACTCAGCTGATCTGCGGCACCAGCTCAGTTGAATTATGTATGTAAGATCTTATTATAGCTTTGCCCTTGTCTCAGCCATTCAAGTAATAGTGGGTTTGCAGTTCACATTTAATGGAATTTAGCAATTGAGGCTTCAGTATATTCTTATAAAAGAAATAGATTAAAGTAAGACCTGACTCAATTTTTAAAATAACTAATTAATCTGCAGGGACTCTGCTCAGAGAGATAAATTAATGCTTATTATATTTTTTGGTTTGATTTGATTTATTGTTGTCACATGTATTAATATACAGTGCAAAGCATTGTTTCTTGTGCGCTATATAGATAAAACATACCATTCATAGAGAAGGAAACGAGAGAGTGCAGAATATAGTGTTACAGTCATATCTAGGGTGTATTTTATGTGTCCCTTTTGCTGGAATTTTACCACCTCGCTCGCCCGAGGCTCGTAAGATCCTACCCAAGACCAACGGAGAATGCCGTTCTGCGAGCCTCGCCCACCCCGATTCTGGGGCGGGCGAGGCGGTTAAATTCCGGCCTTTGTCTCTTCCATCTTGGGATGAATGTTGTCCTAGTTTCCATTTTATCTGTCTCCCCCTCTATATTCCACATATATTTTCTCTAGTTAATGCCTTGGTATCTGTGTTATATTATGGTTTTTCTCATATTTCCTCACCTTTTGTGTTTGATTCCATCTCCTGTACATCTCTTTCAACATTTGTTGCACAGTTTCTGTCCTTCATTCAGCCAAAGGGAATAATTAAATAAACCAATAATAAATATTAACACTGCATCCACACATTTACAACCATCCTTCTTCAGGACTCTTGATCGGGTCATTTCATGATCCCTCTCTTATCTGTGCTCTAGTGTTTTAATTTTAGTAACTATAAAACTTTAAAGGCTCTCAAAAAGCAAACATATTTGTTAAACTGAGTTAGAAACATAGAAACATAGAAAAACAACAGCACAAAACAGGCCCTTCAGCCCCACAAGTTGTGCCGAACATATCCCTACATTTTTGGCCATAGAAATATAGAAAAACTACAGCACAAAACCAAAAACAAAGAGTTGACTGAAAAGGATATTTCCAAAAGCAGCATTACAGATGAAATATCACTGATCCCTTTCTTTAGGTTAAGTGAAGAGAAGGTTTCATGAACAATAAATCTGTAGGAAATACATTTTCACCACTTTCAGGATAAATAAGACACAACTCCCATAATAGGAAGTACATTTTCATCACCTTGAACAAAGGTAAGTCCTGTTTCCTGTTTTCTTGATGTCTTGATGGGGATAGCAAGTGTGGGGTGGCACGGTGACACAGTGGTTAGCACTGCTGCCTCACCGCGCCAGGGAACTGGGTTTGATTCCTGGCTTGGATCACTGTCTGTGCAGAGTTTGCACGTTCTCCCTGTGTCTGTGTAGGTTTCCTCTGGGTGCTCCAGTTTCCTCCCGCAGTCCAAAGATGTGCGGGTCAGCCGTGCTAAATTGCCTCTTAGGGCCCTATTTTACCATTGCCTCGCGTCCGATCTTGGGCGCGAAAACGTGGTAAAGTCGGGTGAGAGGCCATTAACGCGATCCGCACCCGCGTCCACGCAGATTGCCACTTTACCGAAACCCGGGAATGGCGGCGATTCGATTCGCGTCCAAAACGGGCGCAATGACGATTTAAATGCATTTGTATGCATTTAAATTGAATTAGTGAACTGCCTGCCCAACTTTATCAGCATTTCCCCCCTTACCACCGTGTTTGCCAACCCGGAACCGTGCCATAACGGACCTGCTAAATAAAAGTCTGAATCGGGTGCTCCAGCTCCAGATCATTCTCTGGTTGGAGGGGGGAGAGGAGAGTGAGGCCAGATCGTTGTCTGGGGGTGGGAGGGGGGGGAACGGGTGAGGCCAGACCATTCTCTGGGGGGGGGGGGGAGGGGAGTGAGGCCAGATCGTTGTCTGGGGGGTGGGGAGGAGGGAGGCGGGTAAGATGTATCTTGGGGGGGGGCAGATGGATCTCTGGTGGGGGGGCAGATGGATCTCTGGTGGGGGGGAGGGGCAGATGGATCTCTGGTGGGGGGGGCAGATGGACCTCTGGTGGGGGGGCAGGGGGGTCCGCTGCCACTCTGCGGGTGATCGGTGGGGGGGGAGGCAGAGGTGGCGATCAGTCTGGGTTGTGGGGGGGGTGGATAAGGGGGACAGTGATGTGTGTGGGTAGTGGAGGTGAATAAGGGGGACAGTGATGTGTGTGGGTAGTGGGGGGGGGTGGATAAGGGGGACAGTGATGTGTGTGGGTAGTGGTGGGGTGGATAAGGGAGACAGTGATGTGTGTGGGTAGTGGGGGGGGTGAGTAAGGGGGACAGTGATATGTGTGGGTAGTGATGGGATGGATAAGGGGGACAGTGATGCGTGTGGATAGTGAGGGGGTGGGTGAGGGGGACAGTGATGTGTGTGGGTAGTGGGGGGGTGGATAAGGGGGACAGTGATGTGTGTGGGTGGTGGGGGGGGGGGTTGATAAGGGGGACAGTGATGTGTGTGGGTAGTGGGGGGGTGGATAAGGGGGACAGTTATGTGTGTGGGTTGTGAGGGGGTGGATAAGGGGGACAGTGATGTGTGTGGGTTGTAGGGGGGGCGTCAGGATTTGTAGATCTGCCATTTTGGCCCTTCCTTGGTGTTATGTGCTGTCTTCTCCAAGCACAAAAAAGGACGATGTTAGTTTCCCCACAAAGACAAGCCCAATACCTATGCTGGTGCAGCACAGCTGTCCATGATGGCGGCACCGCAATGGCCACTACATGACGTTCTTGAGGGATGTTGTGGAGATCGGCAGTGATAAATGAACACTTCTCACTGAGATGCAGCCAGGCCTCTGGCAGCACATGCTACTGCCTAACCACGGGGCAGCATGGTGGCACAGTGGTTATCACTGATGCCTCACAGCGCCAGGAACCCGGGTTCGATTCCCAGCCTTGGATGACTCGGTATGTGGAGTTTCCTCTGGGTGCTCCAGTTTCCAACCACAGTCCAAAGGTGTGCAGTTAAGGTGAATTGGCCATGCTAAATTGCCCCTGAGTGTCCCAAGATGTGTAGGTTAGAGGGATTCGTGGGGTAATTATGTGAGGTTACAGGGCAAGGGCCTGGGTGAGATGCTCTGTTGAAAAGTCGGTGCAGACCTGATGGGCTGAATGGCCTCCTTCTGCACTGTAGGGTCTCTATGACTCTATCATCTTGCCACCAACTGCATTTCTAAGCCCACCCATTCAAGTTGCCACATGTCAGTCCCAAAAGGGAAAAAGATAATGAGTACTCACCTTGATAGACTGAATGGAATGATTGATGCATTTGTGGCACTGGATCCACATTCTTGGGATGAGCCCATGCCTGCGAATTTCCTCTGTGATCATCATCCCGGCTCAGTCAAGCGGGACAGGAAGATGACCACCCGCCTTGCCCTGACAGTCTGGAAGAGAACCTGCAGGGAGGTTCTGTGGATCCACCTGGCGTCTTCCAACAGCCACTGCAGCTGTAGCCTTCCATTCAGCTTCTAGTAGACTGTGAATGCACCACTGACAGCCCTTTCAACATGGCAGCATCAACTAATGCCACCTTCACAGCCTTTCTTCCTGCCACTGCCGTGTTAGTGGAGAGCCCCCTTCCAGAGTTAATTGACTGGCTGCTGTTAGATTGTGAGCCGCCAGCTGTTGAATGCACAATGGTTAGCACTGCTGCTTCACAGCTCCAGGGTCCTGGGTTCGATTCCCGGCTCGGGTCACTGTCTGTGTGGAGTTTGCACATTCTCCTCGTGTCTGCGTGGGTTTCCTCCGGGTGCTCCGGTTTCCTCCCACAGTCCAAAGATGTGCGGGTTAGGTTGATTGGCCAGGTTAAAAAAAAAAAATTGTCCCTGAGATGTGTAGTTAGAGGGATTAGAGGGTAAATATGTGGGGGTAGGGCCTGGGTGGGATTGTGGTCGGTGCAGACTCGATGGGCCGAATGGCCTCCTTCTGCACTGTAGGGTTTCTATGTTCTATGTTCATCTGGTCCCAACGTCAGCCCAATGTTGCAGTATGATGTAGAAGGATGCATCTCACTCTCTATCTGTTAATTTGCTACAATACTGTTCATGTCTGTACTCCTTAACAGTGTAATTACAGTTTTTCTGCTACAATGGATGTTGCTGTGTATAGCCTGTGTTACTGCTGCCCCATACAGCCTCATTCATGTTCCTACATTTATTTATTTGAAGAGCTGTCTGAATTCAGCAGAAAATACCTTACTTTATAGTCTAACATGAAGTGTGTAGCACTGTGCTGCTACATCATGATCAGACTTATTTTGTATTCTACCTGATGAGCTTATGGCTATTTTTCCTGAGTTGATGTAAGTGCAACTCCATCAGACAGATGCATTGAAACAATGTTTTTCTGTGCTCTCGCTCACATGAATTCTGGAAAAAATTGTCTGAGATTACGCAACTCTGTCCATTTATAATAACTACCTTCTGTCACCGATCTGACTGTTTCCCTTAACAGTTCATTTCATCTGCTTAGGTGCTTCTTCTCTTTTCCCTTTTAAATTTCCTTTCCCTATAATTTCCTGTTTTTATGTCTCCCAGTTTTCAGGACTGTTTCTTCTCTGAATTGACAAGTTTAATTTGTACGTCGAAGTCAGTTTAGTCAGTCAAGCTGCAAACCAATCTAACAGCTTATCGTGCAAATATATAAAGTACCCGGAGACCTGAGGGGAAAGTGATGTCCTTGGACTCCTAAACGTTAAAACTATTATCAACACAGCTGTAAATTTTCATTCGACTGCCATTTCTGGTGAAATCATAAACCTGGTCCCTTAGCAACACCTAAATAGCGAATATAGAAAATTATTCCGCAACCGTCATGATTCTGTTCACTAATAATTATTAGAGAAAATTTTCCATTCCATCCCCAGTGAGTCACAAGGATAATGAAGGGAACGCTGCTGCCAGAGGCACAGGAGTGAATCTTAGCCAATTTATACACTTCCCCTAATGATGAGATTAGTCAACCAGATTGCCTGAACTCCATCCTTCATTTCTCTCACTTTAATAATTACATTCCATGTGTGAAATTTTATAGTTGATATTTTTCTTTCAACTTCACCCCTTATCAGTTACTGCCAAATGGTTTCATGAACACGGGTCACCATCGAGCAGCTCACCCAAATAATCATTCTTCCTGTTTACTCAAGGGCAAACTCTTCAACACTGCGAGGTCTTACAGCTAGAGCTTCACCCTACCCCCCCATCTGACATACACACATCATCAGCAGAGATCACTTGATCAGGAGTAGGGCTCCTAGTTGCCTTTATCTCTTCCATAGCCTGGAACTGCCATGGTTAATCAGTAGTACCACCCCAGCCAAAGTCAGCAACTCAGCGACAACAAAAAGGACAGCTAAAACTGCACAACAATCACACTTCCTTTAATAATTTACGTACAGCACAGAACAGGTCATCTGGTACAACTGGTCATTGACAATATTTAAGCTCCATACAAGCCCCCATCCATCCAAGTTTATTAGCATAACCTTCCATTCCCTAATTTTCCTGTCATGTTGTTTACCTAGCTTCCCATAAATGCCCTAATGCTAGTCAACTATACCCTGAGGTGGCACATGCCACATAATAGACACCCTCTGAATAAAGAGGTTTCTGCTGAACTTCCTATTTATTGGTGACTATCTAATATTTAGGTACCCTAGCTTTGGTCTCAACAGAAGTGAAAACATCCTCTTGTCACCTACATTATCAAACTCTTTCATAATCTTAAAGATCTCTATCAGACCACCCTTCCCTTTTCTAGAGAAAAGAGCCTCGGGCAGTTTAAACTTTCTTCATCAGTATAAACTTTCCGTTCTGGTTCAAGCCATGTAAATACTTTTGCGGCAAGACAGTGGCGTAGTGGTAACGTTACTGGATTAGTAATCCAGAGGCCCAGGCTAATGTTCTAGTAACAGAGGTTCAAATCCCTTCATGGCAGCAGGTGGAATTTAAATTCAATTAATAACCTGGAATCGAAAAGCTTCTCGCAGTAATGGTGACCATTGTTGGTTGTCATCAAAACCCATCTGGTTCATTAATGCCTATTAGGGAAGGAAATCTGCCATCCTTACCTGGTCTGGCCTATGTGTGACTCCCGATACAGCAATGTGGTTGACTCTAACTGCCCTCTGAAATCTTGAGGCATGTCAATCAGTTCCAGGGCAATTAGACATGGACAGCATGTGCAGGCCTTGCTAATGACACCTCCATCCTATAAAAGAGAAATGGTGAAGTGAATTTCGGACGTTTGGACCAGAGGACCTATTGGTTACAAAGAACAAAGAACAGTACAGCACAGGAAACAGGCCCTTCGGCCCTCCAAGCCTGTGCCGCTCCTTGGTCCAACTGGACCAATCGTTTGTATCCCTCCATTCCCAGGCTGCTCATGTGACTATCAAGACGTTGTGCCACAAGAAGTCAAGTGCCATCTTATCCTGCAAGAGAGGGCAGAATGTTAGTGTCTGTGAAGTGCTGTGCTTGTGTGAGGTACCTGCCATATGTGAATAGTTAGAGGCATGTGGAGATAGCAACAGAGGAGTTTGAGGCTGGCAGCATTGATAGGCGAGTTAGAGTGATGCAGAATAACTGGGTTTTGGGGTGAGGAATCATAGAAACCCCACAGTGCAGAAGGAGGCCATTCAGCCCATCGAGTCTGCACCGACCACAATCCCACCCAGGCCCTACCCCCACATATTTACCCGCTAATCCCTCTAACCTACGCATCCCAGGACTCTAAGGGGCAATTTTTAACCTGGCCAATCAACCTAACCCGCACATCTTTGGACTGTGGGAGGAAACCGGAGCACCCGGAGTAATGGGATGTGATGGGATGCTGAGAGGTTGATAGTGCAATGGGGTAGGAGGTGTCTTGTGAAGATGCATTCACTGAACTTTACCACCCCGGGATCTGCAATGTTAGCAAGCTGCTGATGGTGTGACCATGGACCTGTGGCTTCCCACATCAACTCCGTTCCCTCACCGCAGCCTTCTTCTCTTTCATTTCCTGCATTCAGACTCTCAAAAACTACTTACTGCCTACCTAGCCTTGGCACACCTCAGGGGAGGAGAGCAAGCAACAATACAACCTGCTAAGACCTGACATTCATAGCCAGCAGCTCAGATACTGGCACTGTACATACCTTAGAGGCAAGTATAAAGTAAGGACTAGCAGGTAGTGAATCCTCAGTGTACACATCAACCTGCAACCAAGTCAAGAGTAAAGGACAGTGTGCTTGCCACCTCAACAGAAGGCAAATTCACAGGGGTTTTACTGCAAAGGTCATAGATGAGGACTTTGTTTGGGTGGCACACATGAGTGTTGATGGGCATGCACACTGAGATGTGGGTAGCGTACAGGTGAGTGTGGATGGACATGCACACTGAGATGCTGGATACATTGGCTTATCATCTTGCACTCAAATGCATGAATGACAAATTTCAAACAATCACAACAATTTTTACTACAGGGGAAAAGGGTGCTGATTGATTAGCAAGTCAACTCTGATTGATCTATGCATATGGCATTTGCTACCAAATAAACCTGGTGGACTTTAACCTGGTGTTGTGAGACTTCTTACTGTGTTCACCCCAGTCCAACGCCGGCATCTCCACATCATGATCTATGCATTGCCATGGAGAAACCAATGGGGAACTATAGGCTCCGCAGGCTTCCAGGTAATTCAAAAGGTGGACAAGGCTTGAAGATATTGCTTTTGTTTGCAGGAAACATGTCCCTGTGTATGAATGGGCATGTCGCTTCTAACCAGTGTAAATGAGCCATGTTCTGGGCTTGACTGATTATTCTAAATTGGTTGTTATTGTAGATATTGACACTCTCGGATTGTTCAGCAAGTGGAATCACATCTAATAATAGATGTGGTAGATTGGCTTTTGCAATGACTGCTTGGTTGAGGATTGAGTATCCATCAGCACACTTTGCTCCTTTCGTGTAACTTGGTGTGATTGTTTGAACTTTGACATTGGTCCAGATGAGTGCAGACTTTGGCAATGAAAAGCTCCCTTTTCAGTCAGATAGATCGCGTGAAAGATCTCCATCTGTTCATCACGCAAAGACCAAAATAGTGATACAAAGCACAAGGTTAGCGTGACCCAGGAATATGAGTGAAAATCTATGAAAAGGGTGAAGTAAGTGCGAGAAAAATTCAGATGTCTTTCTTTTGCCAATTAATCATATTCTCTCACCCAGAAAGTGAAAATATAATTCCATTTGAAAATACGCAGGAAACATTAACAGTCAATAAAGCTTTTGTCGTGGCATTTTTCAACAGCTAATTAAAGGCTCCAAAATTGTACTCAGACTAATGTTGGAGCCAAACCATATCCTTTCTAATGCAGTTCAAAAGTTTAATAAGGCTTTTGTTCCTTTAGTGAGTAAAATATTATGAAATAAAAGTTGACTTTTTGTTTCAAAACCAATTAACCATAAAATCTTATATGCTACAATGTCTCTTTGAAGATGTCGTTCCCTTCCCCATCTTATTTCTCACCTTACAATCTTTGAACCGTGCAGTCCCATCCCCCACCTCAAAGGTCACCACTAATGGTCACCACCACCTCACAACTAAGTTGGAAGGGCACAAATATCCTGGCTGGGAGCTTTGCTAATGCAGTTCGGGGGGGTTTAAACTAGTATGGCAGGGGGGTGGGGATCAAACTATTAGGTCTATAAGTGTGGTGGCTGGGGACGAGCTTGGGGCTGGGACAAGGCTGGCAAAGAAGAAGAGCACTCTGGGGGAGGACGACCTCACTGAGCCTGGGGGTCTGGAGTGCTTATACTTCAATGCAAGGAGCGTAGCAGGTAAAACAGACGAACTTGGGGCCTTAATGCGTTCGAGGAATTTGGATGTGGTTGCGGTGACAGAGACTTGGTTGAAAGAGGGACAGGACTGGCAGCTGAATATTCCAGGGTACAAGTGTTTTAGGCGAGACAGAGGAGGGGCCAAAAGAGGTGGGGGAGTAGCGGTATTGGTTGGAGAGCATATTACAGCGGTGCAGAGGGAGGACAATTCGGAGGAGTCGTGTAGCGAGTCACTCTGGGTGGAGCTTAGAAACAGGAAAGGCGCAGTCACTATGTTGGGGGTGTACTACAGGCCCCCCAACAGCCCAAGGGAAGTGGAAGAATGGATATGTCAGGAGATACTGGATAGGTGCAGGAAATATAGGGTTGTTGTAGTGGGAGACTTCAATTTCCCTGGTATAGACTGGAAATCGCTGAGGGCAGGGACTCTGGATGGGGAGGAATTTGTAAAATGTGTACAGGAGGGTTCGTTGGAACAATATGTGGACAGCCCAACTAGAGAGGGGGCTATACTGGACCTGGTACTGGGGAATGAGCCCGGTCAGGTCTTCAAATTTTTGGTAGGGGAACATGTGGCAAATAGTGACCACAATTCTGTTAGCTTTAGGATAGTGATGGAAAAGGATGAGTGGTGTCCCAAAGGTAAGGTGTTGGATTGGGGGAAGGCTAACTTTATTGGGATCAGGCAGAAATTGGCAGCTCTTGATTGGGAGAGGCTGTTTGAGGGTAAATCCACATCTGGTATGTGGCAGTCTTTTAAGGAACGGTTGTTAGGGCTACAGGACAAGCATGTGCCTGTAAAAAAGAAGGATAGGAAGGGTAGGATTAGAGAACCGTGGATAACCAGGGAAATTGAGGGACTGGTCAAAAGGAAAAGAGATGCGTATGTTAGGTCCAAGCAGCTAAAAACGGAGGGAGCTCTGGAGGAGTATAATGAAAGTAGGAAAATACTCAAACGGGGAATTAGAAGAGCAAAAAGGGGTCACGAAATGTTCTTGGCAGACAGGATTAAGGAGAATCCCAAGGCATTTTATTCATACGTTAGGAACAAAAGGGTTGTTAGGGAAAAAATCGGACCTCTCAGGGACAAAAGTGGGGACTTATGCTTGGAGCCCAAAGAGGTAGGGGAGATCCTAAATGAATACTTTGCGTCGGTATTCACTAAGGAGAGGGATGTGTTGACTGGGAGTGTCTCGGAGGGGAGTGTTGAACCGTTGGAGAAAATCTCCATTACAAAGGAGGAAGTGTTAGGTTTGTTAGAGAATATAAAGACTGACAAATCCCCAGGGCCTGATGGAATCTATCCAAGGCTGCTCAGGGAGACGAGAGGTGAAATCGTTGGGCCTCTGACGCAAATCTTTGTCTCGTCACTGGACACAGGTGAGGTCCCAGAGGATTGGAGGATAGCCAATGTGGTCCCGTTATTTAAGAAGGGTAGGAAGGATAACCCGGGTAATTATAGGCCGGTGAGCTTGACGTCCGTGGTGGGGAAGTTGTTGGAGAAGATTCTTAAAGATAGGATGTATGCGCATTTAGAAAGGAATAAACTCATTAACGATAGTCAACATGGTTTTGTGAGAGGGAGGTCATGCCTCACTAACCTGGTGGTGTTTTTTGAAGAAGTGACCAAAATGGTTGACGAAGGAAGGGCCGTGGATGTTGTCTATATGGACTTTAGTAAAGCGTTTGACAAAGTCCCTCATGGTAGGCTAGTGTAAAAGGTTGGATCCCATGGGATAAAGGGGGAGGTGGCTAGATGGGTGGAGAACTGGCTTGGTCATAGAAGACAGAGGGTGGTAGTGGAAGGGTCTTTTCCCGTCTGGAGGCCTGTGACTAGTGGTGTACCGCAGGGCTCTGTATTGGGACCTCTGCTGTTTGTGATTTATATAAATGATCTGGAAGAAGGAGTAACTGGGGTGATCAGTAAGTTTGCGGACGACACAAAACTGGCAGGACTTGCAGATAGTGAGGAACATTGTCAGAGGCTACAGAAGGATATAGATAGGCTGGAAATTTGGGCAAGGAAATGGCAGATGGAGTTCAATCCTGATAAATGCGAAGTGATGCATTTTGGTGGGAATAATGTAGGGAGGAGCTACACGATAAATGGAAGAACCATAAAGGGTGTAGAGACGCAGAGGGACCTGGGTGTGCAAGTCCACAGATCTTTGAAGGTGACATCACAGGTGGAGAAGGTGGTGAAGAAGGCATATGGCATGCTTGCCTTTATAGGACGGGGCATAGAGTATAAAAGTTGGGGTCTGATGTTGCAGATGTATAGAACGTTAGTTCGGCCACATTTGGAATACTGCGTCCAGTTCTGGTCGCCACACTACCAGAAGGACGTGGAGGCTTTGGAGAGAGTACAGAGGAGGTTTACCAGGATGTTGCCTGGTATGGAGGGGCTTGGTTATGAGGAGAGATTGGGGAAACTGGGGTTGTTCTCCTTGGAAAGACGGAGGATGAGGGGAGACTTAATAGAGGTGTATAAAATTATGAAAGGCATAGATAGGGTGAACGGTGGGAAGCTTTTCCCCGGGTCGGTGGTGACGTTCACGAGGGGTCATAGGTTCAAGGTGAAGCGGGGGAGGTTTAACACAGATATCAGAAGGACATATTTCACACAGAGGGTCGTGGGGGCCTGGAATGTGTTGCCGGGCAAGGTGGTGGAGGCGGACACACTGGGAACGTTTAAGACTTATCTAGACAGCTATATGAACGGAGTGGGAATGGAGGGATACAAAAGAGTGGTCTAGTTTGGACCAGGGAGCGGCGCGGGCTAATTGTTCCTGGTTTCTCGTTTCAAGGCTTCATTCTATGATCATCTTGCTGGTGCCAGTACAGAGTGAGGCTACGGATAGTTGGGAACCTGTCTCGGGGGCAGGGAATTCATATGGTGTTCGTGGAAGTGGAAATGACGGGTTGGGAAGCATTTTCCGATCAGGGCCATTGTGATCTCCTGGACTCGTTTCGATCGCCTCAGGGGGTCGGAGAGGAATTTCCCAGATTTTTTTTTCCCCATATTGGCCCTGGGGTTTTTCACTCTGGGTTTTCGCCTCTCCCTGGAGATCACATGGTCTGGAATGGGGGAGTGGGGGTGAGTTAATAGGTTGTAATGAACAAAGCATCGTAGGATAGGATATTGGTATGTAGATAGGCTGGAAAATTGGGCGGGGATCCTGGATTCAGGATTCAATCCTGGACCGGGGAGCGGCGCGGGCTTGGAGGGCCGAAGGGCCTGTTCCTGTGCTGTATTGTTCTTTGTTCTTTGTTCTTTGTTCTAATGCTGATCTTAAATCAGCCACTAGATGGCCTATGGCAGCAAACAGACATTGGTTTGTGTTCTATTCCCCTCTTGCCTCCTTGGGGCAACAGGGATCAGAACATCAGGAAAGTTGGAAGAAAGGCTGACTCCAGGGTGTCACATATTGGTGCTTTGATTGGTGCTGTTCTACAATGTCGTCTCTTCAACTTCAAATTCCTTTAATAAATGTAACATCCTCACAAAGATCACATTATATGAAGAAGGCCTTTCGGCTCATTTGATTTCACTCTTCCGGAATACCCAATGCTTTCGTCTGATTAATATACTGACATCCTGACCAGGAGAGACAATGGCATAGTGGTAAGATCACTGGTCTAGTCACCCAAAGGCTCAGACTAATGTTCTGGAGATATGGGTTCAAATCTCACCATGGCAGCTGGTGGAATTTAAATTCAATAAATAAAAATGAAAACCTGGAACTAAAAGTTAGTTTCAGTAATAGTGACCATTGAATGACCACTGATGGTTGGAAAAACCTATCTAATCTCCAGGAAATGTGCTACCTGGGCTGATCTACATGTAACTCCAGACACACTGTGATGCGCGATTAATTCACTCGGGAGGCTGGATCGTACCCGGGAAATAAAGGCTTTTATTAGCAACAAGAATAGAGCATACTGCTTAACAATACAATCCCAGACTAAAGGGTCACTAGGAAGTGCAGTGACCTTTATACTCCTATAGGAAGTCGGAGCCAACCGGAGTGTACCACAGAACAATGCCAACAGCTGGAACACCCCAACCCTAACCCCAACAGTAACAAGAGTAACATATGTACAAGTACCCATAGTGGTAACCATCTATGGTTCAGTACCCATAGTGGTAACCATCTATGGTTCACCACATTCACCCCTCCTTTAAAAACAAAGGCCGGTGAGGCAAAAAAAACAGTACGAACTGTCCATATATTCACAAGTTCAGTCGTATCGGAGGGCTCCACCGTCTCTGCGACCTCCTCAACACTGGCGGTAGCGCCGGTTCTGGTGACCGTGGTGTCCCTCTCTCCAAGGTGGTGTCCAGTGACTCCTCCAGTTCCTCGCGGACGGGTGGACCACGAGGTGGCGACAATCTCCTGGACTCAGGCAAGCCTCGAGGTGGCGACAATCTCCTGGACTCAGGCAAGCTGTACACGGGAGTAAGAGGATTAAGTGGAGGTCCCGATACTGCCCGCGCCATGTCAGGAGGGGAGAGAATGGGCAAAGGAACCCTAACCAGAGGTGCGGGAGCGACGGGGGTTTCCAGGTCCCCTGCAGGCGCCAGATCTCGAATAGAGACCGTGTCCTCTCGCCCGTCAGGATATGCTACATAGGCATATTGAGGGTTGGCGTGGAGGAGATGGACCTGTTCAACCAAAGAGTCGGACTTGCGGGTCCTAACATGCCGCCGCAGGAGGACCGGTCCTGAGTACGTCAACCAAGACCGCAGTGAGGTCCCAGAGGAAGACTTCCTAGGGAAGGTAAACATCCGCTCATGTGGGGTAGCATTGGTTGCCGTACACAGGAGGGACCGGATTGAATGGAGCGCATCAGAAAGTACCTCTTGCCAACGGGAGACTGGAAGACCCCTAGACCTTAACGCCAGTAAGACAGCCTTCCAGACGTAGCGTTTTCTCTTTCGACCTGCCCGTTACCCCTGGGGTTGTAACTCGTAGTCATACTTGAGGCAAATCCTTTAGAGAGCAGGTATTGCCTCAAGTCGTCGCTCATAAACGACGAACCCCTATCACTGTGGATATAACTGGGGTAGCCGAACAGGGTAAAAAGACTCCGCAGGGCTTTGATGACCGTGGCAGCGGACATGTCAGAACAGGGAATGGCAAAAGGGAATCGGGAGTACTCGTCAACCACGTTGAGGAAGTACACATTCCGATCTGTCGAAGGAAGGGGGCCCTTGAAATCAACACTCAGTCGTTCAAAAGGGCGAGTGGCCTTAATGAGGTGTGCCCTGTCAGGTCGGTAGAAGTGCGTCTTGCATTCAGCACATACCTGGCAGCTTCGAGTTATCGACCTGACATCTTCTATGGAGTAGGGCAGATTCCGGGCCTTTACAAAATAGAAGAGCCGAGTGATCCCCGGATGGCAGAGATCATTGTGGAGGGCCTGTAACCGGTCCTCCTGCACACTGGCACATGTTCCACGCGACAGGGCATCTGAGGGCTCATTGAGCTTCCCCGGACGGTACATGATATCATGGATGTAGGTGGAGAGTTCGATTCTCCACCTCAAGATTTTATCATTCTTAATTTTACTCCTTAACGTGTTGTTGAACATGAATGCCACGGACCGCTGGTCCGTGAGCAGGGTAAATCGTTTTCCAGCCAAATAATGGCGCCAATGCCGGACGGCCTCCACAATGGCCTGAGCCTCTTTTTCCACAGAGGAGTGCCGAATTTCAGGGTCTTGGAGGGTGCGAGAGAAAAAGGCGACGGGCCTGCCCGCCTGGTTAAGTGTGGCGGCCAGGGCGAAATCAGATGCAGCACTCTCCACCTGGAAGGGGATGGACTCATCGACAGCGTGCATCGTGGCTTTTGCGATGTCAGCTTTTATCCCTTCAAAGGCTAAGTGAGCCTCTGCTGCCAGGGGAAAAGAGGTAGATTTTTTGAGCGGACGGGCTTTGTCCGCATAATTGGGAACCCACTGTGCGTAATACGAGAAGAAGCCTAAACATCTTCTCAGTGCTTTGACGCTAGTGGGTAGGGAAAGTTCAAGGAGGGGACGCATACGGTCTGGATCAGGGCCAAGGACCCCGTTTTCCACCATGTATCCGAGAATTGCTAGGCGGCGCTTGCTGAATACACACTTCTCCCTGTTATAGGTCAGATTCAGGCGAGACACAGTGCGTAAAAACTTCAGGAGGTTGGTGTCGTGGTCCTGCTGGTCATGGCCGCAGATAGTGACGTTGTCCAGGTACGGGAAGGTAGCCCATAGCCCGTTTTGGTCCACCATTCGGTCCATCTCACGCTGGAAGACCGAGACCCCATTAGTGACGCCAAAAGGGACCCTTAAGAAGTGGTAGAGACGGCCATCCGCCTCAAAGGCTGTATATTTTCGGTCCTCTGGGCAAATGGGGAGTTGGTGGTAGGCTGGCTTCAAGTCGATGGTGGAGAACACCCGGTACTGCGCAATCTGGTTGACCACGTCAGATATGCGCGGGAGAGGGTACGCGTCCAGCTGCGTGTATCTATTAATGGTCTGACTATAGTCTATGACCATCCGGGGCTTGTCTCCAGTCTTAACCACCACGACTTGCGCTCTCCATAGGCTAGTGCTAGGTTGAATGATCCCTTCCCTGAGGAGCCGCTGAACCTCAGATCGAATAAAGATCCGATCCTCAACGCTGTAACGCTTGCTCTTAGTTGCAATGGGCTTGCAGCCTGGCACGAGATTTTCAAATAAAGAAGGCGGGGTAATATTGAGTGTCGAGAGACTGCACGTGGAGCGCGCTGGACAATTTGGAGGCTGCTGTTCTCCCACTGAAAGTGGAGGGAGTGGCCCATCGTACTGCAGGGTCACACTCCTCAGGTGGACCATAAAGTCTAGTCCCAGGAGTACTGGAGCGCAAAGGTGCGGTAACACGAGGAGCCTGAAGTTCTCATAAACTGTGCCCCGCACCGTTAGAGTTACCACGCAGCTCCCAAGAACGGTAACAGATCGGGACCTCGACACCATAGAGATTGTCTGCCTGACAGTTTGTACTCGAAGAGCGCACCGTTTCACGGTATCCGGATGAATGAAACTCTCTGTGCTCCCGCTGTCAAACAGACAATGTATCAGGCGTCCGTTTACCTCTATGTCCATCATGGACTTGTCGAGTGTGTGAGGCTTGGCCTGGTCCAGGATGATTGACGCCACTGTTGGATCCCGAGTGCAACTGCAGGCAGCTGAGATGGTCGACGATGAGGACCCCTGCTGGTCGTCTGCAGCTGGTGTCGACCAAAATGGCTGCGCTCATGGATCGCACGTGGTTGATGGCGTTGAAAGTGGCGGCACCTGCAGGTCGCACGTGTCTTGCGTCGTCGTCATCAGGAATGACGGCGCTCGTGAATCGCACGTGGTTGAAGACATCGACGAAGCTGGAGACAAGGAGACGGATCCTGGGGAGTCACACGCAGCACTGCTTGGCTTCGAAGGGGGCTTCGCTCGGCACACTTTAGCATAGTGCCCTTTCTTTCCACAAGCGGAGCAAAATACCGTCCTGGCCGGACATCTCTGGCGAGGGTGTTTCGCCAATCCACAGAAATAGCACCGTGGGCCTCCTGGAGCTGCCGCAGCCGTCAGGTCTGAGGTTGAAAGCACGATCGCGCAGTTTCTAGGAGCCGCTGGGTAGAGTTGAGTCGGTGGCTGTGCTTGCCACGACGTTCCCACGTGGTCGGTGGGGTAAGTTTCAAGACTTCTGGAGGCCGTTTCCATCGCATCAGCCAATTCTACCGTCTTAGCTAGGTCCAAGTTACCTTGCTCTAGCAGCCGCAGGCAAATATAGGATGAGCCGATTCCCGCCACGAACGCATCTCAGATCAAATCGTTAGTGTATTGAGTACCGACACTGGCTTGCAATTGCAGGCTCTGGCTAGCTGCTGAAGTTCACGCAGGTTCTGTCCCGTCGTTTCGCCGGGCTTCCGCCGTCGAGTGGCTAGTAGGTGACGAGCATGAATCTCGTTTGGCGGTTTATGGTACAGCTTCTTGAGTAATTCGATGGCCTCTTTGTAGTCTTGGGCATCGCGGATTGTTGCATACACAGTGTCGCTTACCCTTGCGTGGAGGACCCGCAATCTGTCGGCATCGTTTTGGACTGCTGTTGAGGCGTCGATATAATCCTGGAAACACTTCAACCAATGGTCGAAAGTGTTCGACGCTCCAGCAGCACGCGGATCTAAGGTAAGCCGATCGGGTTTTAGCATCAGCGCCATGTTTTCTTTTTCAAAACAAAAATTGTTGCTAATAAAATTGATGTGCGATTAATTCACTCGGGAGGCTGGATCGTACCCGGGAAATAAAGGCTTTTATTAGCAACAAGAATAGAGCATACTCCTTAACAATACAATCCCAGACTAAAGGGTCACTAGGAAGTGCAGTGACCTTTATACTCCTATAGGAAGGTGGAGCCAACCGAGTATACCACAGAACAATACCAACAGGTGGAACACCCCAACCCTAACCTCAACAGTAACAAGAGTAACATATGTACAAGTACCCATAGTGATAACCATCTATGGTTCAGTACCCATAGTGGTAACCATCTATGGTTCACCACACACTGCAACTCAGTTCAAAAGCAATTAGGAATGGGTGGTTGGCCTTGTCAGTGATGTTCACATTCTATGAGAGAATAAACAAACAAAAGAAAGTCCCCTAAATAAACTGGAACACACCTAAAGAAAGGCACCTCCCGACAATGCAGAGTTCCATCAGTAGTGCATGGGAGTACCATGCACTTAAAATCAATGTGGAACTTAAATCTTTTGACCCAGAGGCAAGTGTGCCACCGCCACTTGAACTAAGTTGACACATTAAAAAAGAAACGCAAAACAACATATTTTAAAAGTACATGAGCTGCCTAAATTAACTTTGTTTTCTTGTTTGGTAACTTTTATTAAGAGTGACCTATTCAGTCATTCCTACAATATTTCCCTGTACCCTCTTCTGAGTATGAAATTAATATGTGGTTCACTGGGAAATAACTTTTAATGTGAATGAGATGCTGATAGCAGATAATATCTGTTGTGTTTTTGTTGGCTTTGGGAGTTTAAGCATTAACACGCAATTATTCAATGTTGTTTATCCAACGTCATTGGGGGGTTGGTGTCAGACGATATAAGACCCTGAGCAACACTGAAAGGCTTAGTCTATAAGGGGCAGTCTGTGCAGAACCACAAAGTCGCAGAACCACAAAGTCACAGCACCAGAAATCAATCCCACCAGTTTCTTCACCAGTAGAACATCTGTATGAAGACTTGGCGAGGCAAAGTGGAGAGAGGATTCTGTGCACAACAGAAATGGTAGGGTACATTTGTGTTTGGGATGGTTTCTGTTGATCCATACAGCAGAAAGTAATTTGACAAAACATTTTAAAATCTGTGCTTTCATATATACTGAAATACAAAATAAGTGAACATAGAATGATAAAGAAAAGCAGTATCATGTAAATGTGATTGAATTTTTATTTGAGATTGTCAATGATGTCTTAAAGAAAGATTTGCATTTATATATGCTGCTGGGTGTCTCAAAGTATTTTACAGCCAATTAAATATATTCAAAATGTAGTCACCCTTGAACCATAGGAAACGCAGCAGCCAATTTCCACACAGCAAGCTCCTACGAACAATCATGCGATAATGGCTAAATGATCTGATTTTGGGATGTTGATCGAGGGATAAATATTGGCCAGGATACCGGCGATATTGTCCCTGCCCTTCTTCAAAATAGGGCCTCGGGATCTCCTATAACCATTTCACAAAGGCAGATGACACCTCAGTTTAACGTCTCATCTGAAAGATAGCACCTCTGACAATGCAGCACTCCCTCCGTATTACTGGAGTGTTGGTTTTTTTGTGCTCAAGCCCTGGAATGGGACTTGAATTAAGAGGCAAGTGGGCAACCAGCGGAGCCACAAAGTACATTATACTATGTACAGTATGCTGGAGTTCGTCATGTGAGTGCGTTTTACTTGAATAAAATGATTAAAAGTGAGAGGATACGCCAACTACTTTCTACAGTCGCTGTATGAACCAGAACTAGTATAAGACAATACTGACATTTAACAGCAGGAAAAGTATTGGATCAAATGGCATGAGTTTTCTGCTGCTACATTATTATTGTATCCCCTAGTTTTGTCCATTTTGGTTACAGTCAGCATTATCAGCAGTCAAAAGCTTAATACTCTTGTATAGTTTCTCACTCCACCATTTCAATACAAGTGTTGGACCATTTAAATTAGTAAATTAATGCATCAGCCAAAGCAGTCAATCCACCAACATCAGCAAGACTAACCGCTGAGCTAATTGCTTTTTCCCTGCTGCTGTCATTTTCTTTCTGATTTTCCAACAAGAAAACCTGTCAAAATTGGGTTGAATGTTTCCAGTTTTTGAAACAAACCCGTGATATGTGTGAAAACGTTTCTCCAGGAGCTACAAGTACTAACATTTATAAAATAAAGTTCTATTTCAAAATACATGCAGGGGGGATGGTTTTTAAATGTTGCATTCTGGTTTTATTTCCTTGAAATAACAACATATTGACGATTTCCTTCAATAGGCGTCCTGTACGGAAACCCACGAAAGGCAGAAACACAGTCAGCCTCACTTTTGGCTTTTAGTTGCCATCTATGGTAAGTTTTTATTCTTCATGTTAAAGCCTAGCAGTGATCTTAGTAATGGCATGTATTTGTGAATCTTTTACAGTTATATTTTAGTGTCACAAGTAGGCTTGCAATGAAGTTATGTCAGGAACACCATTTAATTTGTTTTAACACTCTTTCCTGCCACTGCTGAACTATTGGGGAGAACCAGGTGAGAAGAAAGATTAAAGTAAGTCTACAAGCAGCTGCAATGGTCAGAGGGGAGGTCAAGAAACATATTCATCGTTTCAATTTTAAGTCAAATTAATGATAAATGTAATAAAATTACAAAGAGAACATTTGCCAGCTCTCATGCACAAATCGCATGGACCCCCTGACCCACACCCAGTCTCTCCTAAAAAGCAATTTGTGCGCCTATGTTGGTATTAGCTGACCGAGAGCAGGGTGAGAAAGATAGAGATTTGTGTATCAATATTTTATAAGCTTCTCTGAATGGTCAGTTATGGGGGGGCGGGGGGGGGGGGGGGTTGCTGTGGGGAGGGGGGAACATCTGTATTGAGTTGCTTTGGTGGTTGGGGGACTGGTTTGCCTTCTTAAGGTGTCTGTGATTTACTATCTAGTAATTTTAATTGGAGGGGTACCAGTTTTTGAGTTTCTGGGAAAACTATTAATGAGACAGGAATCTATAACTGAGTTTCTTGTTGGTCCAGTGGAGTCTTCTCTCTTTGTGATATTCCTTTGTCACCTTGAGAGGAGAGAGCTATCTGCTTTTGTTTGTTTGTCCAGTTGGAGTGAGGGCTGCATTTCATTAGGGTAACAACAGGAGATTAACAGCAAATGGAATATGAGGAATCTCAAACTCAACAGGAGGCAATTAGTATGTCTAAAGACTCAAATTTCACCTCATTGGCTTTTTCCTGCATGCGATATTTTGTACGATAATGATTTTCCATACAAAATAATTAACCTTTTAATTGGATTAAAAATAAAAATATAAGTTTAAAGGAACAGTGGGTAATAGTAACTTACTGTAGGTAATACTAGGCCAAGATAAATGAGTTTGTATGACAGTTTTCAGATTGCAGTTTCAGTTAAGGAAATTCTGGGCCAGATCTTCAGGTACTGGGAGCAGCAGTGCATTGAATTTAAGATGCTGATGTGCCTGGGGATCCACTGGAAGAGTTGATGCATTGCACAGGCACTGTACTTGCTTGGATGGGTCTGTTTGTGCTGACTAGAACCACCTGATCACTGTTGGAGACTTTGGGCCACTCACCCAAATACTTACCCTACAATTCTTACACAGTTTAATCTAGAGTTTTAAAGTTTATTGATTAGTGTCGCAAGTAGGCTTTTATTAACACTGTGATGAAGTTACTGTGAAAATCCCCTAGCCGTCACACTCCAGCACCTGTTCGGGTACACTGAGGGAGAATTTAGCATGGCCAATGCACCTAACCAGCTCATCTTTCAGACTGTGGGAGGAAACCGGAGCACCCGGAGAAAACCCATGCAGACGCAGGGAGAACTTGTAGACTCTGCACAGACAGTGACCCAAGCTGGGAATCGAACCCGGGTCCCTGGTGCTGTGGGGCAGCAGTGCTAACCACTGTGTCACCAATCTTTGCTGTAACTCAAGGATTGACAGCGCAACCCAGGCCTCCTCCACCCCACACCTAACCTCAACAATCCCCACCCTCCAACTGAACTACCAACCCACTCACTCACCGACACACTCACCCATCCACTCATCCATACATACAACATAGCTAGTGCCAATGGCTGTCGAGATTTGGAGGCAAATTCTTAAAGTTCTACTTGAGCAGGCAACAATCTTGTGGGATCATATATATTGTGACTTGTTTATATTACATCTAGTTCAGGCATTTCAACGAAGTGTATTGTCTTCACAGAACTAGCAGTTTGGGAAGGAGTCTACAGCTGGAACTATAGCTTTTCAACAAATGATATGATGTGGCCAGATGCCAGAAACTATTGCCAAACATCCTCCACTGACCTGGTTGCAATTCAGAACAGGGAAGAAAATAACTATCTGAATGTGATACTCCCAAAGAATCCAACTTATTACTGGATTGGAATAAGAAAGATTCACAGTGTTTGGACCTGGATTGGAACCAAGGAACCACTGACTCAAGAGGCAGAAAACTGGGCTAAAGGTGAACCAACCTCTGGGTCAGAAGATTGTGTAGAAATATATATAAAGAGAGACAAAGATGAAGGAATGTGGAATAACGATCCCTGTGGAAAAAAGAAAAGAGCTATATGTTATTTAGGTAAGATCCAAATCTTCTTCATTTATCAGAGTTTGGTGACTTCAATACTAAATCCATTCCAAACATTAGGAGATGTGAAGGAATTTCCAACTCACTGTGGGAGTCCCTCAGGGTAGTGTCCTCGGCCCAACCATCTTCAGCTGCTTCATTAATGACCTTCCCTTTGTCATAAGGTCAGAGTTGGGGATGTTCGCTGATGATTGCACAGTGTTCAGCACCGTTTGTAACTCCTCCGATACTGAAGATACTTGGAGCTATATCACTGTTCCTTCACTGGCACTAGGTCAAAATCCTGGAACTCCCTTACAGCACTGTGAGTGTACCTACTGATGATTCATTTCTCGACTCTAATCTTAAAGCCACCTCTCTCCCTGACTCAGTTTCATTGCTCAATAATGAATCAGTCGTTGCTCCTCAGAACATTCTGCTGTGTCAGGACCACGTTCAAAACAAGACACATGGCACACTGGGCAGAATTCTCCCAAAATTAACCATGGGCCTGATTTTACCAGCAATTTGCGCCCGTTTTCGGGCGTGAAATCGCGGTACAGTCGGGTGTGAGGCCTTTATCGCGATCTGTACCCGCGTCCGTGCAGATCGCCACTTTACCGAGACCCGTGAATGGCGGGAATCTGTTCCGCACCCAAATCGGGCGCAACGGGATGATTTAAATGCATTTGCGTGCATTTAAATTGAATTAATGAACTGCCTGCCCAACTTTATCAGTATTTCCCCCTTTACCACCGCGTTTGCCGATCCAGAACCGCGCTTTTAGGGACCTGCTAAATAAAAGTCTGAATCGGGCGCTCCAGCCTCTGAAGAGCGAGTTCAGAGCTTCCAACGGCTCTCTGACTCAGATCAGTGGTGGGGGGAGGAGGGAGGCGGGTCAGATCATTCTCGGGTTGGAGGGAGGAGGAGGGGAGTGAGGCCAGATCATTGTCTTGGGGGGTGGTGGGGGGGGGGGGGGAGTGAGGCCAGATCGTTGTCTTGGGGGGGGAGGCGGGTAAGATGTATCTTGGGGAGGGGGTGCAGATGGATCTCTGGTCGGGGGGGGGGCAGATGGATCTCTGGTGGGGGAGGGGCAGATGGATCTCTGGTGGGGGGGGGAGATGGATCTCTGGTGGGGGGACAGATGGATCTCTGGTGGGGGCTGCAGATGGATCTCTGGTGGGGGGCAGATGGATCACTGGTGGGGGGCAGATGGATCTCTGGTGGGGGGCAGGGGGGTCCGCTGCCACTCTGCGGGCGATCGGTGGGGGGGGAGGGAGGCAGGGGTGGCGATCGGTCTGGGTAGTGGGGGGGGGTGAATAAGGGGGACACACAAATCACTGTGCCCCTTATCCACCACCCCCCGCTACCCAGACCGATCACCACCCCTGCCCCCTTCCCACCCCACCGATCGCCCGCAGAGTGGCAGCAGACCTCCCTGCACCCCCACCAGAGATCCATCTGTACCCCCCCACCAGAGATCCATCTGCGCTCCCCCGCCTCCCCGCCCCACCCCGAGATACACCTCGCTCCTGCTTTTCGCTCCCGGTGCGCTTTCTCCGCTTTCTGCAGCCTGGGAGTGATCCGACACGGGCGCGCTTTTTCCAATTTTTTTCTAACTGCTCATGCACGGTTCAGAGCTCCGATCGTTCCAGCAGCGCTAAGCCCCGCCCACAGCACGAATCGGACTGGAGACGGCTGAGAGCGTATGGGGGCGCCTGAAAGCGGATTTCTAAGTCAGATCTGCATTATGCCCAGACTCGGCACTTAGTGTCATAACAGCGAGAATAATGGGGTAATCCGTGTCAGTCTCTTAGACGAGCATCGCACCACACTGCACCTCACCACATCGCACCACTCCACACCGCAGCTCACCGCATCGCACCACTCCACACCTCACCGCATTTCAGCGCACCTCACTGCATCGCACCGCATCGCACCACTCCACACCGCACCGCACCTCACCGCATCGCACCACTCCACACCGCATCGCACCACTCCACACCGCACCGCACCTCACCGCATCGCACCACTCCACACTGCACCTCACCACATCGCACCACTCCACACTGCACCTCACCGCATCGCACCACTCCACATGGCACCTCACCGCATTTCAGCGCACCTCACTGCATTGCACTGCGTTGCACCACTCCACACCGCACCGCATCGCACCACTCCACACCGCACCTCACCGCACCACACCGCACCACACCGCACCTCACCTCACCACACCTCACCGCACCTCACCACACCGCACCGCACCACACCGCACCACACCGCACCGCACCCCACCTCACCGCACCGCACCTCACCGCACCACACCTCACCGCACCTCACCGCACCTCACCGCACCACACCTCACCGCACCTCACCGCACCGCACCCCACCTCACCGCACCACACCTCACCGCACCTCACCTCACCTCACCGCACCACACCTCACCGCACCCCACCGCACCGCACCTCACCACACCGCACCACACCGCACCGCACCGCACCGCACCGCACCTCACCTCACCTCACCTCACCGCACCTCACCGCACCTCACCGCACTGCACCTCACCGCACCTCACCGCACCACACCGCACCACACTGCACCACACCACACCGCACCTCACCGCACCTCACCGCACCTCACCACACCGCACCACACTGCACCACACCACACGGCACCTCACCTCACCACACCTGACCGCATCTCACCGCACTTCACCGCATTTCACCGCCACTCACCTCACCGCACCGCCCCTCACCGCACTGCACTGCACCTCACTGCACCGTACGGCACCGCACCACACCACACCACATCGCACCTCACTGCACCTCACCGCACCACACCGCACCGCACCTCATCGCACCGCACCGCACCTCACCGCACCTCACTGCACCTCACCGCACCTCACTGCACCTCACCGCACCGCACCACACCGCACCTCACCACACGTGACCGCACTTCACCGCACCGCACCTCACCTCACCGCACTGTACTGAACCGCACCTCACCGCATCGCACCTCACCGCACCTCACCTCACCGCACCGCACCTCACCTCACCGCACCTCACCGCACCTAAACGCACCGCACCTCACCGAACCTCACCGCACCGCACCACACCTAAACGCACCTCACCTCACCGCACCTAAACGCACTGCACCTCACCGCACCTCACCGCACCTAAACGCACCGAACCTCACCGCACCGCACCACACCTCACCGCACCTCACCACACCGCACCGCACCTCACCGCACCGCAACCCACCTCACCGCACCGCACCTCACCGCACCTCACCTCACCGCACCTCACCGCACCTCACCGCACCACACCTCACCGCACCTCACCGCACCTCACCGCACCTCACCGCACCGCACCCCACCTCACCGCACCACACCTCACCGCACCTCACCTCACCTCACCGCACCACACCTCACCGCACCTCACCGCACCTCACCGCACCACACCGCACCGCACCTCACCGCGCCACACCTCACCGCACCTCACCGCACCACACCTCACCGCACCTCACCGCACCTCACCGCACCGCATCCCACCTCACCGCACCTCACCGCACCACACCTCACCGCACCTCACCACACCACACCTCACCGCACCTCACCTCACCTCACCGCACCTCACCGCACCACACCTCACCGCACCTCACCGCACCTCACCGCACCGCACCTCACCTCACCTCACCGCACCTCACCGCACCGCACCACACCTCACCGCACCTCACCGCACCTCACCGCACCACACCTCACCGCACCTCCCCTCACCTCACCGCACCTCACTGCACCTCACCGCACCACACCTCACCGCACCTCACCGCACCTCACCGCACCACACCTCACCGCACCTCACCGCACCTCACCGCACCACACCTCACCGCACCTCACCTCACCTCACCGCACCTCACCGCACCACCCCTCACCGCACCTCACCGCACCGCACCCCACCTCACTGCACCACACCTCACCGCACCTCACCGCACCTCACCGCACCACACCTCACCGCACCTCACCGCACCTCACCGCACCACACCTCACCGCACCTCACCTCACCTCACCTCACCTTACCTCACCTCACCGCACCGCACCTCACCACACTGCACCTCACCGCAGCTCACCGCACCTCACCGCGCCGCACCGCACCTCACCGCACCGCACCTCACCACACCTCACCGCACCGCACCGCACCTCACCGCACCGCACCGCGCCTCACCGTACCGCACCTCACCGCACCTCAACGCACTGCACCGCACCTCACCGCACTGCACTTCACCGCATCGCACCTCACCTCACCGCACCGCGCCTCACCACACCTCACCGCACCGCACCTCACCACACCTCACCACACCTCACCTCACCGCACCGCACCTCACCGCACTTCACCGCATCGCACCTCACCGCACCTCATCGCACCGCACCTCACCACACCGCACCGCACCTCACCACATCGCACTGCACTGCACCGCATCTCACTGCCAAAGCACGCTGGAAAGCCCGTTTTCAGAGGGCTCAGGAGCCATTTCACAAGGGTGACCTCAGAGTACACTGGAAGACCCCCTCCCTCACCACACGGACATTGGGACCCAACATCCCATCAGCAGCATGTTCCCCTTCCCTCACCCCAACACAGGTCGCTGGCATCGGGGCACCGGGGCCCTCCCGAAAGCTTCCCTTCCTGACCCCAGACATAATCCACGTCTGCATGACACCTGACATGCCCCCAATCAAGTCCACCTTCACGATCCACCCCTGCACGACTATCCCCATCAGACCCCCCCAACGCATGGTCCCACTGTCATGGCCCCCACGCAGGCCTCACCCCCTCATCACTGCCCCTGGCACACTGGCAGTGCCCAACTGGCACTTCTAGGCTGTTTGGTTCCCATTGCTTTGTGAGCAAGTTTCCGATCACCCGGGGGCTTAAATGGCCTCCGAGCCTGCCCACAAAAATCTTTAATTGGCATTATTAGTACGCTATAGCGGAAGCCTCTGGTTCATTTTTCTGTGCTCTCAAGTTTTGTTTATTTGTCTGGTCCCATATTAATTGCCCAAGCCTAATTGTTCTTGAGAAGGTGGTGGTGAGCTGCTTTCTTGAATCGCCGCAGTCCCTGTGGTGTAGGTACACTCACAGTGCTGCAAGGGAGTTCCAGGATTTTGACCTAGTGCCAGTGAAGGAACAGTGATATAGCTCCAAGTATCTTCAGTATCGGAGGAGTTACAAACGGTGCTGAACACTGTGCAATCATCAGCGAACATCCCCAACTCTGACCTTATGATAAAGGGAAGGTCATTGATGAAGCAGCTGAAGATGGTTGGGCCGAGGACACTACCCTGAGGGATTCCCACAGTGAATTCCTGGAGCTGAGATGAATGACCTCCCACCAGAACCATCTCCCTTTGTGCCAGGTATGACTCCGACCAGCAGAGGGTTTTCCCCTGATTCCTATTGACTCCAGTTTTGATCGGGCTTCTTAATGCCACACACACAGCTGTGTTCCTGCTCCCGGCTTACAGGCAAAAACTGAAACGGGAGAATCCATCAAAGAAAGTCGTGCAATGTTGGTCTGAGGAATTGGATGATCTCCTATGGAACTGCTTGGAGTCAAGGGACTGGTCAGTATTTAAAAACTTTGCAACCAGCCTGAACGAGTACGCCACTACAGTAACTGACTTCATTAGTAAGTGTGTAGAAGACTGTGTGCCAAAGAGGAAAATCCGTGTGTTTCCCAACCGGAAACCATGGATGAACCGGGATATCCACTGCTTGCTGAAGTCCAGGTCTGAGGCGTTCAAGTCAGGCGACACTGACAAGAAAGCCAGATACGGTCTAAGGAGATCCATCAAAGATGCCAAAAGACAACACCGGACCAAGCTAGAGTCCCAGGCTAGCCGACTCTCGCCGATTATGGCAAGGTCTGCAAGACATAACAAGCTATAAGATGAAGGCATGTAAAATCATTGGCTCCAACACCCCTCTCCCTGATGAGCTCAATGCATTCTACGCCCGTTTTGAGCAAGAGGTCAGCGAGAGCATGCCCGCCACCCTGGAAGTCCTGGATGAACCTGTATCTGGGGTCACCATTGCAGACGTCAGAGCAGCTTTCTTGAAGGTCAACCCACGGAAAGCGACTGGCCCAGATGGGGTACCCGGACGAGCACTCAGATCCTGCGCTGTTCAGCTGGCGGGAGTATTCACAGATATCTTCAACCTCTCTTTACAACAATCTGAGGTCCCGATCTGCTTCAAGAAGATGACCATCATCCCGGTACCTAAGAAAAACCAAGCAGCGTGCCTTAATGACTATCATCTCGTGGCTCTGACATCCATCATTATGAAGTGCTTCGAAAGGTTAGTCATGGCATGATCAATTCCAGCCTCCCGGACTACCTGGATCCACTACAGTTTGCCTCCCGCCGCAATAGGTCCACAGCAGATGCCATCTCCCTGCACTCAACCCTGGAACACCTAGATAACAAGGACACCTATGTCAGACTCCTTTTATTGACTACAGCTCAGCCTTCAACACTATTACTCCCGTGAAATTCATCTCCAAACTCCACGGCCTGGGTCTCGGCACCTCCCTCTGCGACTGGATCCTGAACTTCCTAACTCACAGACCACAATCAGTAAGGATAGGCAACAACACCTCCTTCACAATCATCCTCAACACCGGTGCCCCACAAGGCTGTGTTCTCAGCCCCCTACTATACTCCTTATACACCTATGACTGTGTGGCCAAATTCCCCTCCAATTCGATTTTCAAGTTTGCTGACGACACCACTGTAGTGGGTCGGATCTCAAACAATGACGAGACAGAGTACAGGAATGAGATAGAGAATCTGGTGAACTGGTGCAGCAACAATAATCTCTCCCTCAATGTCAACAAAACGAAGGAGATTGTCATCGACTTCAGGAAGCGTAAAGGAGAACATGTTCCTGTCTACATCAATGGGGACAAAGTAGAAAGAATCGAGAACTTCAAGGGTTTAGGTCCAGATCACCAGCAACTTGTCCTGGTGCCCCCATGCTGACACTATGGGCCTGATTTTACCATTTTCATTCTAAGTGCTGAATCTGGACTTAATTCAGATCCGACTTGGGAATCTGCTTCCAGGCGCCCCCATACGCACTCAGCCTGAAAGAAAAAATCGCGGGTCCGAATCGCACTGTGGGCGGGGCCTAGCACGGCAGAAACGATCGGAGCTCTGAACTGCGCGTGCGCAGTTGGAAATAAATTTGAAAAAGCGCGCCCGTGTCAGATCGCTCCCGGGCCGCAGAAAGTGGAAACAGCGGCCCAGGAGCGAAAAGCAGGAGCGATGGTGCACACACACATCACTGCCCCCCCGTATCCAGCCCCCCCCCTCCCCGCTACCCAAACCAATCGCGATCCCTGCCCCTTCCTCACCCCCCACCGATCGCCCGCAGAAAGGCAGCGGGCGCCCCTCCCCCCTCCTCCCCTCCCTACCAGAGATCCATCTGCCCTCCCCACCAGTGAGCGATCGGGCCTCCCCCCCCTCCCCCCCCCCCCCCCCCCCGCACCAAAGATACATCTTACCTACCTCCCTCCCCCCTCAGAGAACGACCTGGCCTCACTCAGGGTGGCACGGTGGCACAGTGGTTAGCACTGCTGCTTCACAGCTCCAGGGACCTGGGTTCGATTCCCGGCTTGGGTCACTGTCTGTGTGGAGTTTGCACTTTCTCCTCGTGTCTGCGTGGGTTTCCTCCGGGTGCTCCGGTTTCCTCCCACAGTCCAAAGATGTGCGGGTTAGGTTGATTGGCCATGCTAAAATTGCCCTTAGTGTCCTGAGATGCGTAGGTTAGTGGGATTAGTGGATAAATATGTAGGGATATGGGGGTAGGGCCTGGGTGGGATTGTGGTCGGTGCAGACTCGATGGGCCGAATGGCCTCTTTCTGTACTGTAGGGTTTATATGATTCTATGACCCTCACCCTCCCCCCCTCTGAGAACAATCTGGCCTCACACGCACCCCCCAGAGGACCATCTGACCCGCCTCCTCCCCCTCCCCCCCTTCAAACCAGACAACGATCTGGCCTCACACCCCTCCCCCCTCCAACCAGAGAATGATCTGTCCCGCCTCCCTCCTCCCCCCCCACCACTGGTCTGAGTCAGAGAGCCGTTGGAAGCTCTGAACGCGCTCTTCAGCAGCTGGAGCGCCCGATTCAGACTTTTATTCAGCAGGTCCATTTTGGTGCGATTCCGGATCGGCGAACGCGGTGGTAAAGGGGGAAATGCTGATAAAGTTGGGCGGGCAGTTCATTAATTCAATTTAAATGCGTGCAAATTCATTTAAATCGCCCGTTCCGGGCGCGAATCGGATCGCCGCCATTCCCGGGTTTCGGTAAAGTGGCTATTTGCGCGGACGTGGGTGTGGATCGCGCTAATGGCCTCACACCCGACTTTACCATGTTTTTGCACCTTAAAACGGGCGTGACGCAATGGTAAAATAGGGCCCTATAGTTAAGAAAGCCCCACCAACGCCTCTACTTCCTCAGAAGACTAAGGAAATTTGGCATGTCAGCTACGGCTCTCACCAACTTTTACAGATGCACCATAGAAAGCATTCTTTCTGGTTGTATCACAGCTTGGTATGGCTCCTGCTCTGACCAAGATTGCAAGGAACTACAAAAGGTCATGAATGTAGCCCAATCCATCACGCAAACCAGCCTCCCATCCATTGACTCTGTCTATACTTCCTGCTGCCTTGGCAAAGCAGCCAGCAAAATTAAGGACCCCACGCACCCCGGACATTTTCTCTTCCACCTTCTTCCTTCAGGGAAAAGATACAAAAGTCTGAGGTCACATACCAACCGACTCAAGAACAGCTTCTTCCCTGCTGCTATCAAATTTTTGAATGGACTTACCTTGCATTAAGTGGATCTTTCTCTACACCCTTGGTATAACTGTAACACTACATTCTGCATTCTCTCGTTTCCTTCTCTATGAACGGTATGCTTTGTCTGTATAGCGCGCAAGAAACAATATTTTTCACTGTATACTAATACATGTGACAATAATAAATCGAATCAGTCAATTGCTGCCTTAATGTCAAGAGCAGTCACTCTCACCTCACCTCTTAAGTTCAGCTCTTTTGTCCATACTTGGACTAAGACTGTAGTGAGCTGAGTGGACCTGGCTGAACCTAAACTGAGTGTCGGTGAGCTGGTTATTGTTAAGTACAACTTGATAACACTATTGTTGACATCTTCCATCACTTTGCTAATGAAAGGTGTTGGCGACAGTGCTATCACACAGCGTTTTCCTATTCATTTCATGAGGGAGTTTATATGATGTGATGAACACTATAACAGAGAAGGAAGAGATTGATCACAGCAAACCAACAGTTCAAACTGATTATAGAGCAGGAGTCCCTCTGAAAACAATTCCAGTCTGCCAATAACAATTTACAACCATAGTGATAGTTCCTCTGTCTGCTTCTGCACAATCACCAATGCAACAACGCTGCTAGTTCTACAACTATGCCAGGAAAGAGGGGTGGAATTGAGGGAAAAAGCAACATTAAGTTATAAAGCACCTTGGCATCGGGCAGGGTCCAAGGGGGCGGGGCCTATTGTGGGCAGGGCCTATGGGGGATTGGTGGGTGTGGGGGGGTCCCGCTGCCACTCTGCATGGCGATCGGTTTGGGCTGAAGGGAGGCCAGCGATTGGGGCGGGCTGGGGGGGGGGGGGGGGGGGGGTTGTGGTCTGCCGGGGGTCCAGCGGGGGAGGGGTCTGCCAGGGTGAGGGGGTGGGGGGACCCATTGCTGAGGGTTGGGCTGGACATCGGTGCACTCTGGGGAGGGGGACGGTCAGGGCTGGCGGGAATTGTTGTGGGGGCCGCAATCAGGCCATGGGGAGGTGCTGGAGGGGCAGCACAGCGGGGGTCCCGGGCTGGCCAGCGATCGAGTTGGCCAGCAAATGGGGAGACTGACAGATCGGGACCACTGCACATGCGCAGAGTTCCAGAACTGTCAAACAGTGGCGCAAATAGGCCCTGCCCCCCTGGGTTTTTTAATGATATTCACGATTGGGACCTCTGCAGCGCACAGAGTGCGGAGAAGTTGAACTGAGAAAACAGTCGTGAGCTCGAACAATTTTCCCACCAATTCAGCACTTTTGGGAGAATCGCCCTCATCATTTCAGATCAGTCATGATCTCACTGAATAGCAGAGCGGACTTGATGGGCTGAATGGCCTACTTCTGCTTCTACATCTTATGGTCTGATGACTGCATTATGATGGAATACAATTTTTAATGTGTGGAAGAAGGAGAGGTAAAAAAATACCAGAAGAAATTAAAAACATTTTGGAATGAATTACTAATGAATTAGAATGGTGCTGAGCTGCAGGCAGAATTAAACTCTCCAGATGGAACTTTACCATTTTTTTGGTGTTTTCTCCGGTGGGAAAAGCAGAGGACAGCCCGCCAGCTGCTTTGCTGGGATTTCATGCCGTATTTTCAAATACTTAGAAAGAAACGTTAAGGGACGCGTCCCAGGATATCACTCTGCCGGAGCGGGCTCTAAATGTAAAAAAGGACCCCCGCTCCCCCCCAGACATGTGCCCACCCCCACGTACATAGGAACCCTACCCCCAAGGAACCTCCTGGAAACCCTCACCTAAGGACACCCCCCCTTCCCCCACAGAAACCTCCCCCAGCAGGGCCCGGGCATGACCCTGTCATGAGGTGACATGGTAGCACAGTGGTTAGCACTGTTGCTTCACAGCTCCAGGGACCCGGGTTCGATTCCCGGCTTGGGTCACTGTCTGTGTGGAGTTTGCACATTCTCCTCGTGTCTGTGTGGGTTTCCTCCAGGTGCTCCGGTTTCCCCCCACAGTCCAAAGATGTGCGGGTTAGGTTAATTGGCCATTCTAAATTGCCACTTAGTGTCCCGGGATGCGTAGGTTAGAGGGATTAGCGGGTAAATATGTGGGGATATGGGGATAGGGCCTGGGTGGGATTGTGGTCGGTGCAAGCTCGATGGGCCGAATGGCCTCTTTCTGCACTGTAGGGTTTCTATGATTCTATGTCCCTCCTGGGGGCTGAACTTTCCTGTGTGCCCCTGGTTCTCTTCACTAGGGCCCTTAGTCAGGACCTGTTGTACTGCCACACAGCACCAGGGACCTGGGTTCAATTCCCGGCTTGGGTCACTGTCTGTGTGTAGTTTGCACATTCCCCCTGCGTCTATGTGGGTTTCCTCCGGGTGCTCCGGTTTCCCCCCACAGTCCAACAGACGTGCTGTTTAGTTGCATTGGCCATGCTAAATTCTCCCTCAGTGTTACCCAAACAGACGCCGGAGTGTGGCGACTAGTGGATTTTCACAGTAACTTCATTGCAGTGTACTTGTGACTAATAATAAATACACTTAACCTTTAGAAATGCTAACATGGGGTATAATAGAGTGGGGAAGGCTATCAATGATATTTAAGTGTGAAGTAATGGGTTCTCTCCTACCTTTCATGGTGGGAACCCCATTTCACCATCTGGCAACAGGGCTGGAGGGGAGCAGGGGCAATCTGAACGATAAATCCTGCCAGTGTGAAAGCCATTTGGAGACTCCCACTGGATTCTCATTCCTCATCGGCATCCCTGCCCACCGAAAACAGGGACGGGAAATCCGCCCCTCGGTGTTCTACCCCCCATAGTTTATGTCACATTGCTTCTCAGCACAGTTCCTTGAACATGTTTCTGGGTTTGTGTTACGCTCTGTAATAGCATCGTGCAAGCCTACTTCATGCAGTGGACGTGGAGAATGTGTGGAAACTATTGGAAATTACACATGCCGATGCGACGAAGGGTTCTGTGGACCAGAGTGTGAGTTTGGTAAGAGTCTTTTTCTATGTACCCTGAATCCAAAGGGTGAAGGATTTAGATTCGACTGCTACGATGGGCACACTCTGATTGTAAATTACCCCTTCAGCAAAATAATTTGAAATTGGTGAGGTCGTAAGAGTCGCTGATACTCCCCTCTTACCCAAGAAAAACTGTAAGAAGCCTCACAACACCAGGTTAAAGTCCAACAGATTTATTTGGAATCAAATTGAGTCACCTGATGAAGGAGCAGGGCTCCGAAAGCTCGTGATTCCAAATAAATCTGTTGGGCTTTAACCTGGTGTTGTGAGACTTCTTACTGTGCCCACCCCAGTCCAATGCCAGCGTCTCCACCCCAAGAAAAAGTAACCAGTCTTCAACTAGTGTCATCCCTTGAATCTGTTCATGAAATGAGGGTCTCATGTTCTACAAATCAGTGGGTAAAACAGGCTCCTCCAGACACTCTCTTCTCATGCAGATTCTGTGAGTAAGCCCATGCTTTCACCCAACTCAGCAGTTAGTTAATGTGGGATAGTGTGCCCTGGTCAAGAGACCTGTTTATGGCCTCTGAATTTTCACTATGTGCCCACATCACTGCAGAAAATTATCAATATAACTCACACAAGGCATTCATATGACTGACTGACTCATTGGAAAGGTTTATCCACTCAGTCAGTTTCATAAAGGAAAGCTAATATTGTGATGGCCTTTAACCCAGAAGCAGTACGGCAAGGAAAATTGGTCATTTCTTTAATATGTGTGTGGAATCTAATTGTTCTGGATAAGTTTTTAATTGTTTTTAATATGACATAAACAGCTTGTATAAATTGTAAAAGGATCGACTGTGATTTTCTTGAATAATAAGAAAAACCCCGGTCCATGTGATCAAGTGGCCCTGGTGACCTGACAGCATTACCAGAAGAAAGTTAAAATACAAAGAAGCCATGTGACCAGACACAAAGGAGAGCTAGAAGCAGGAGAACGGGAGGGCGTAAGCAATCAGCACACAGATGCAGACACAAAGAGAAGCCAGACAGAGACAAAAAGAGGAGAATTAGTGTACAGAGAAGCCAGCACAGCTTTATGAAAGGGTTGGTTTTCTAATAGGCAGCAAGGAAAAGAGAGTTCCAGAAGCTCTTGGGGAAGTGATGTATGAGCAAGCTCAAAGGAACTGAATCCTAAAAATTGGTACAAATAGCTCAGGCACGTGAAAGAGCTGAGATTTTGTGTCAGAGGATCGGATCATGAACTAGGTGTTGTTGGTTGGTTTGTTGAAAAGGAACTCTGAAAAGCTATACCGCCAAAACTGACATAACCTGAGTGAGAGCAGATCCAGAGGAGGATTATCAGGTTAATGGATATTAAAGACAGTGAGGGTCGAGATCATGGGCTGATTGAACACAAGAAAGAGAATATTAAATTTGAGGTTTTAGTTAACTATATGGGTCAGCATGAGAGGGGTGATGGGTGATTTGCTGAATGCTGAGATACTGGTGGCAGAGTTTTGGGTAAAATGAAGCTAGTGAAATCGGAATAGGAGCCTGGCCAGGAGACCAGCAGAGTAGCCAAGAATAAACGCCACAGATGGGCTGATCGGGGTGGACTATATTATTACAGACTTGAGAGTAGGCAGTCTTAGTAATGGGAATCACATGGAATTGGAAGCTCAGCTTGCATTCGAAAAGAATATTTAAGTTGTGAGTTGTTTTAGTCTCTGCCAGAGTTCTGTCACCATCCCACAGCTGGTATTCATGTCATCTGCGTAGACAATACAGTGACTGTTTGTGAAGTAATTTAGTTAGACAAAGAAGACTCTGCACTTTGAAACAATACTTATAAATGAAGAAATATAAAATAATAGCTTTCTGTATGATTAAAAACAGAACAGATCCTCAACTAATTACAGTCAAAATCAACGTCTCAATGGTACCAACACAAGGCAATATTTGACCTTAGATATAATCAATTATTATAATCTTTAATGACATAAATAATTCATGTATTATTCCAATCCCTCCTGTCCAGTTGAACAGTGTGCCACTCTCAATGTTCCTGAGCAAGCGACTATGAGCTGCGTCCATCCTAATGGAAACTTCAGCTTTGACTCCAGGTGTGAATTCCAGTGTGCAGCAGGGTTTACATTGCAGGGCTCTCAGAGTCTCCGGTGCAGTGCAACAGGAATGTGGACAGCAGAAACACCCAACTGTGAAGGTATAGTCTCCAACAATATCCACCGAAAGAAAAAATTTCAAAGCAGAATTTAAAATGTTAATTTAATCAAGTAAATTGGTTGGGTGGCATGGTGGTACATTGTTGCCTCACAGTGCCAGGGACCCAGGTTCGATTCCTGGTTTGGGTCACTGTCTGTGTGGAGTCAGCACGTTCTCCCGTGTGTTAGGGGAATTCACCGGGTCCTCCAATCTTCAGGGTCCTGCATGTAGCTGAGTCCAGCAAAACACAAAGACTTGCGAGAGACAGTATGTGGTTAAAGACGTTCTTTATTTGACCAGTGCGCATTGGGAGACAGAGAGATGCAGGATAGCTTCCTGCCGCTCTCTCTGAAATTGCATCACATGAACACTTCTGATATACTATTTACTAAGATTCATATTCCCCTCCTCACCTGTCATCCAAACTGGATGATCCAATTACATTAATACACACTATTTACCTCGGCCAACAGCATTCTACCCTTTAGCATAATTAGGCACTCATTGGCTAACTGGACCTGGAGATCTTCCCCCTGTTGCCTAGCAACCTTACCTATGCATGTCTGACAGGTTCAAGGTTCCCCCTGGTCACTTGGCTGTGGGAACCTGATGCACTATCAATCAAGCAAGACAAATAGGCTTTTATTAGCAAGAACTTGGAGCCATCCCTGTCGGAGATCTGGTCTGTACTAAAAGCTAGGGGGAGGAGCCACCGCCTTTATACCCGGACCAGGGGGAGGAGTCTTGGGCGGAGCCGACAGGGATGTGCCACATATACAGGTAATAGTAAATACTAACTAACAGTGGTTAACCACAACAGATAACAGACAACAGTGGTTTACCACATTCACCCCCTGTTTAAAAAAGAGTCCGCCGGGGGGTGAGGCAGAGTGAACAATATTTACAATATTTACAGGTTCAGTCTATCTGGAAGCTTGCTCTGCCGCTGCAACCGCCATAATGCCGGTTCTGATGTAGTTTCAGGTCGCGGTGTCGTTTCAAGTGCCAGGACGTTGTTGTCATCCGTAGTCTCGTCCGCTCGTCGAGTGCGTGGTGACGACTCCTGGGGCTCAGGCGAGCTGTATACGGGGGTGAGAGGAGTGTATAGTGGTTCTAATGTGGTAGGGACAAAGTTGGGGATTGGGGGTGAGGGCTTGGAGGCCATAGTGGTCCCTGAGTCACCTGCGGGCGTTAGGTCACGGATAGATACCGTGTCCTCCCGCCCATCGGAGTACGCCACATAGGCGTACTGGAGGTTGGCGTGGAGGAGTTGAACCCTTTCGACCAGGGGGTCTGGCATGCTTCCGAAGCAGGACAGGGCCCGGGTATGCCAACCACGACGGTAGTGGAGTCCCTGAGGAAAACTTCCTGGGGAACACGAACATCTGTTCGTGGGGGGTGGCATTGGTTGCCGTGCACAGGAGGGACCTAATGGAGTGTAGTGCCTCCGGTAGGACCTCTTGCCAGCGGGTGACTGGAAGGCCTTTAGACCGTAGCACTAGTAAAACGGTCTTCCAGACTGTTGCGTTCTCTCTCTCCACCTGTCTGTTACCCCAGGGGTTGTAGCTAGTAGTCCTACTCGAGGCTATGCCTTCAGAGAGCAGGTACCGTCGCAGTTCCTCACTCATGAAGGAGGATCCCCGGTCGCTATGGATATAGCTGGGGTAACCAAACAGAGTGAAGAGGCTGTGGAAGGTCCTGATGACTGTGGCCGAGGACATATCTGGGCTGGGAATCGCAAAGGGGAAACGTGAGTACTCGTCAATGACATTGAGGAAGTATATGTTGCGATCAGATGAGGGGAGGGGGCCTTTGAAGTCAATGCTTAGGCGTTCAAAGGGGCGGGTGGCTTTTATGAGGTGTGCCCTGTCTGGTCAGTAGAAGTGCGGCTTGCATTCCGCGCAGACCTGGCAATTTCGAGATATAGACCTGACATCCTCAACAGAATAGGGCAGGTTATGGGCTCTAATGAAGTGAAAAAACCTGGTGACCCCTGGGTGGCAGAGGTTGTTGTGGAGAGCCTGTAACCAGTCCACCTGCGCACTGGCGCATGTTCCATGGGACAGGGCATCAGGTGGCTCATTGAGCTTCCCGGGCCGATACAAGATATCATAATTGTAGGTGGAGAGTTCGATCCTCCACCGCAATATCTTGTCGTTCTTGATCTTGCCCCGCTGCGTATTGTTGAACATGAAGGCAACGGATCGTTGGTCCGTGAGTAGGGCGAACCGTTTACCAACTAAATAGTGGCGCCAGTGCCGTACAGCTTCCACTATGGCTTGGGCCTCCTTTTCGACAGAGGAGTGTCGAGTTTCGGGGCCTTGGAGGGTTCATGAAAAGAAGGCCACGGGTCTGCCTGCCTGGTTAAGAGTGGCGGCTAAGGCGAAGTCAGACGCATCGCTCTCCACCTGGAACGGGATGGATTCGTCTATAGCGTGCATCGTGGCCTTCGCGATGTCAGCTTTGATGCGGTCGAAGGCCAGACGGGCCTCTGCCGTCAGGGGAAAAAGGGTGGATTTTATGAGCGGACGGGCTTTATCCGCATAGTCGGGGACCCACTGTGCATAGTACGAGAAGAAACCCAGGCATCTTCTCAGTGCTTTGAGGCTAGTGGGGAGGGGAAGTTCCAGGAGGGGACGCATACGGTCGGGATCGGGGCCGATGACCCCATTCTCCACTACGTACCCGAGGATGGCGAGGCGGTGTGTACGGAACACGCACTTCTCCTTATTGTAGGTCAGGTTAAGGAGACTAGCCGTGTGCAGGAATCTGTGGAGGTTGGCATTGTGGTCTTGCTGGTCATGGCCGCAGATGGTGACGTTATCCAGGTACGGGAAGGTGGCCCGCAGCCCGTTCTGGTCTACCATTCGGTCCATTTCGTGCTGGAAGACCGAGACCCTGTTGGTAAGGAAATGGTAAAGGCGACCATCCGGCTCGAACGCCGTATATTGGCGGTCCTCCGGGCGGATAGGGAGCTGGTGGTATGCCGACTTCAAATCAATGGTGGAGAACACCCGATATTGTGCAATCTGATTGACCATGTCAGATATGCGGGGAAGGGGGTACGGGTCCAGCTGCGTATATCGATTAATGGTCTGACTGTAGTCAATGACTATTCTGTGTTTCTCCCCAGACTTAACGACTACCACTTGTGCTCTCCAGGGGCTGGTACTGGCCTCGATGATCCCTTCCTTGAGGAGCCGCTGGACTTCGGACCTGATAAAGGCCCTGTCTCCAGCACTATACCGCCTGCTCTTGGTGGCGATGGGCTTGCAGTCAGGAGTGAGATTCTCAAACAAGGAGGGAGGGACGATTTTAAGGGTCGAGAGACTACAGGTGGTGCGCGGTGGGCAATTTAGACGCTGCTGATTGCAGACGGAGAGCGGGGGAAAAGGCCCATTATACTGTATAGTGACACTCTTCAGATGGGTCATGAAATCTAGCCCCAGGAGTACAGCAGCGCAGAGATGTGGCAGCACGAGGAGCCTGAAGTTATCGTATACTGTGCCCCGCACCTTCAGGGTCACCACGCAGCAGCCGAGGACATTTACAGAGCGGGACTGCGATGCCATGGAGATCATTTGCTTGACGGGCCGCACGGAAAGGGCGTATCGGCGCACCGTATCAGGGTGAATGAAGATTTCTGTACTCCCGCTGTCAAACAAACAATGCTCCCTGTGCCCGTTTCCCTTGATGTCCATCATGGACTTGGCGAGTCGATGAGGCTTGGACTGGTCCAGGGTAACCGACGCCACCGTTGAGTCCTGCAGATAGCCGTAGGGGGCTGATGAGGTAGGAGATGGCGGCCCCTGCTGGTCGTTCGCGGCCGAAGTCGTCCAAGATGGCGGCCCCCGCAGGTCGCCGGCGGCCAATGACGCCATCCAAGATGGCTGCCCCCGCGAGTCGCACGTGGCCGGAGTCATCCTAGATGGCGGCCCCCGCGGGTCGCACGCGGCCGGGGTCATCCAAGATGGTGGCCCCCATGGGTCACATGCGGCGCTCGTGGATTTGGCGGTAGACTTACAGCAGACTTTGGCATAGTGCCCCTTCTTCCCGCACGCGGAGCAGAACGACTCCCTCGCCGGGCAGCGTTGTCGGGGGTGCTTACCCAGGCCGCAGAAGTAGCATTTCGGGCCTCCAGAGGCTGCTGCAGTGGTCAGATCACCGGTGAGACGTGGGGCGGCGTAGATCTGTGGCCCTTCCGGTAGCGACAGCTGCGGTGTCCACGATGCGCCCACGTGGTCAGGTGAGTAGGCCTCGAGATATTGGGAGGTCATCTCTAAGGATTCAGCCAGTTGCACCATTTTCTTTAAGTCCAGCGCACCCTGTTCCAGTAGCCGTTGTCGGATATAGGTAGTTCCGATGCCCGTGACAAAGGCATCCCTGATTAAGTCCTCTGTGTATTGGGTGGCAGTCACAGTCTTGCAGTTGCAGTTCCGGCCAAGCAGTCGCAACGCGCGCAGGAATTGGTCAACCGATTCTCCTGGCTGCCGTCTGCGCGTAGCGAGGAGATGTCTCGCGTAGACTTCATTAGGCCATTTGTTATACTGGCCCTTTAAAAGTTCGATAGCGTCCTTGTAATTTTCCGCGTCCCGAATCGTAGAATATACTACGTCGCTTACCCGGCCGTGGAGCACCCGTAGTTTGTCGGCATCCGTACGGACAGCAGTGGAGGCTTCGATGTAGTCTTCGAAGCATTTCAGCCAGTGATCAAACGTGTCTGACGCTCCTGCAGTTTGAGGATCCAGATTCAGTCTGTCGGGTTTTAGCAACTGCTCCATTTAAAAAAAATCTTGCTAATGAAATTGATGCACCATCAATCAAGTCAAGACTAGTTGTGAGCAAGACAAATAGGCTTTTATTAGCAAGAACTTGGAGCCATCCCTGTCGGAGATCTGGTCTGTACTGAAGGCTAGGGGGAGGAGCCACCGCCTTTATACCCGGACCAGGGGAAGGAGTCTTGGACGGAGCCGACAGGGATGTGCCACATATACAGGTAATAGTAAATACTAACTAACAGTGGTTAACCGCAACAGGTAACAGATAACAGTGGTTTACCACAGAACCGAAAGGAAATCATCCTATGTCTAATTATCACAGCCCCTAGAGAGGCAAGAGTAAGGAACAGAACGCTCCTATTCATTCTAATTAGCAATTAAATTATTCTATTCACATCACTATCTTAGTACCTTCCAGCTGCAAGGCCTTCCAAAGCCGTTCACTGATTAGGTTCTATGTGGCCTGTCTGGTTCTGCTTTTCCCATTATGCTTTTAGGGCAGGCACCTTGGCCGGAAGCTTACAAGACATTCAAAACTACATTTTAAAATTACGATATTTGTTAACAATTCACTACTATTGATTATGTTGTGTTTAATAGTCAATACCTTCATAATATATATGTGGGAGGTACATTGTAATACCTTTGGTATAAGGCACATCATGGTCCCTATTTTAAATTAACCTACTTTGGTTTAAAAGCCCCTAAATGAGCAAGGGTTTCAACATCCACTGCTACACCGTGTCTGCATGGGTTTCCTCCGGGTGCTCCAGTTTCCTCCCACAGTCTGAAAGGCATGTTGGTTAGGTGCATTGGCTATGCTAAATTCTCCCTCAGTGTACCCGAACAGGCGCCAGAGTGTGGCGACTAGGGGACTTTCACAGTAACTTCATTGCAGTGTTAATGTGAGCCTACTTGTGACACTAATAAATGATTAAAGTTTGAACTTAAACTTTAAATTGATAACTTTTGAATTTGTGTACATCAAATCTTTTAATGTTTACGTTTCAGCCACAACATGTGGAAGTCTGGAAACTCCTAGAGAAGGATTTATGAACTGCAAGCATCCCTTTGGACATTTTAGTTACAGTTCTTCATGTGACTTTAGCTGTGATGAAGGTTTTGAGCTTCATGGATCAGTCAGACTTCAATGTGGAGCTTCTCGACGATGGATAGGGCAGAAACCCAACTGTGAAGGTACAATCAGTTAAAGTAATACTGGAGAAAATAAAGGTAGTTGGAAGATGTCCAACCTGTTTAGCTTAGTTTAATGTATGCTAATGTGAAACATATTCTTCAGTTGTACAGTGTGGAAGGCTGCAGAGACTTGGAAATGAATTGATGAATTGCACACATCCCTTTGGAGAATTCAGTTACAACTCGACGTGTCACTTTAGCTGTACTGAAGGGTCAGAGCTTTCTGGACCTGGTATGTTGGCGTGTGGAGCTTCTGGAAATTGGACAGCGCAGCAGCCCACCTGTGAAGGTACACACAATTATACAATAGAAGTGAGAATGAAGATCAGCTATGATTTTGCATCTGTCTGCAATTTAAACCATAGAATCCCTACAATGCAGAAGAAGGCTATTTGGCCCATTGAGTCTGGACCAATTCTCCAACAGAGCATCTCAGCTAGGCCCACCCTCACTCTATCCCCGCAACTCCACATATTTACCTCACTAATCCCCCTAACCTACACATCTTTGGGCACTAAGGGGCAATTTATCCTGGCCAACCCGCTTAACCGGCACACCTTTGGACTGCAGGGGGAAACCGGAGCATCCGGAGGAAACCCACACAGCAACGGAGAGAGCGTGCAAACTTCACACAGGCAGTTACCCAAGGCTGGAATTGAATGCCGGTCCCTGGTGCTGTGAGGCAGCGATGCTAACCACTGTGCCACCGTGCCTGGCACAAACATCCATTGAATTCCAAAATGTATGTGAACTCCCATTAGTTCTGGACAAGGACTGAGGAACTGCTCACATCAGATTGGAAATTTCAATTACTCAAAATCTGACATTAGTTATGTAAAATGTCTTGAGGTCCATACACCTGATTCACTGTGGACATAGTGAATAGAAAGGATGTCCACCTGTAAAGGTATTGTGTTGCTCCCCGACCCTCAGAAACACAACTCATCACCTTCCTGTGTTATTGATGCAAATGATGACTCCAAAGCCATAAAGGCTACTGAAGTCAGCAAGATGAAATTACTTCTATAGAATTACATCTCTTAGATGATGGATTTCTTTGTTTGAGAGTGGAACCCACCTTCACCTTTCAATACTGAGAGGTAGGCTTTCCTCTTTTCTTCCTGAGAGGACTATTCTCTTTTTATGGAATCCACACTACTAGTGGACTATTGTGGTGAATATTAAGATTCTGCAATGATACAGTAGGAGGTGCTCTTCTAAGGCTAAACGCAGGTAAATTCTTGGAGTGGAGAAAGGGAAGCATTTAAGCTTAGAGTACTCAATGCCGACGTTATTATGCTGCAGGAAATGATCAGACCCAGAGTCTATTCCATGTATGAAGTCTGAGGCTTGGTCAATGGAATGAACAATGTGACTTAGACTGATCTAAGCTTCTGGTTCGATTGCAGAGAAAATCTGCCGCATTTCCATAATTAGTTCAAGAGAGGAAACTGGCATTTACCCAGCGATGCTTAAGTATTCAATGTTGACAAGATAATGCTGCAGGGAATGTACATACCAAGCTTAATTTAATGTATCACAACAACTTAATGTATGCTAATGTGAAACATATTCTTCAGTTGTACAGTGTGGAAGGCTGCAGAGACTTGGAAATGAATTGATGAATTGCACACATCCCTTTGGAGAATTCAGCTACAACTCGACGTGTCACTTTAGCTGTACTGAAGGGTCAGAGCTTTCTGGACCTGGTATGTTGGCGTGTGGAGCTTCTGGAAATTGGACAGCGCAGCAGCCCACCTGTGAAGGTACACACAATTATACAATAGAAGTGAGAATTAAGATCAGCTATGATTTTATATCTGTCTGCAATTTATGTCGGTAAATATCCATTGAATTCCAATATGTGGCCGCGATTCCCCCGATTTCAGGCTAAGTATTCCCGCTGGTGTGAAAACTGGAGTGAGTCCCACTGCCCCTGGGAGTGTCCATCAGGTGGAATTCACCCACCCCAAGAAACTCGCCGGCCAGCCTTGCTGTTCAGAGATCAAGGGCGCCCTAAACTCTGCTTTCGAGCACAGGTCCCCCTCCCCTGCAAATACTGAATGGTGCCCCCCCCGCCCGTCCACCACCACCAACACTCCCTACCGAGCAGGGCATCACCACCACCCCCTCAGCAAAGAGGGGCATCCTTCCCCCACCACTCAAATAAGAGTCACCCCCCTCCCACACCACACATACATGAGGGTAACCCAACTCAACCCCCCCCCCCCCACACTTAGGCCCCCTTCAGGCCATGTGCTTTGGCATTGCCCACGGTGCACTGCCCTCTTGGATCCCAGCACTGATATCCTGGTCTGGTGCCTTGGGCCTGAAGAGGGCCAAGGTCTGGTGAACATTTGCCCCTGTGCCACTGCCAGACTGCAGAGGGAGGATCCCCCAAGGGTCCTGGAGGTTGTGTGGGGTTTGGGTTGGGGGCAAGGGGTTGACCTCACTGTTCTGTGGGATAGGGCCGTCATGCCCCTTCTAGCCCTGGCAGACCTGAAGTTCACCCCTGGCATGGTTAGTTCAGGCAGATCTGCGATCAACATCTTTATTCCTGCCAGTTAGCTGTGGCCTGATCGCTTTAATCTCCATGCCACTGGACAGCTGACAGGCTTTTAAATTATTGCAGCACTATATTCTCAGCAGAGATTTTCTTTTTTTCCCCTGTCAGAAGCTGCAGGTGAGAGGAGACCCCTTTGAAATCCTCTGACAGGAGGGGTGGGGTTCCTTCTCCAAAGCTGTTCAATCAGCCCTAATATATACACATAGCTTTTATTTAAGGTCTCTGAGACTTCCCAGAAAGCTGAAACCTTTGAAACCCTCTCTACTCCACTGAAAACCTTAGATCGTTTTCAATTTCATATTGCAGTGCTTTGAAATAGGCTTTGAAAGACAGCACAATGGATGTTTACTCAGTGTCCAGTCAGCTGTGTTTATTTACCTTTCCCTTCACACTTAACTGCACCTCAAGTACCCCATTGTTCCTAACCACAATGTTTACAAAGACTCTAAGCCTGATTAACAGCTGGTTTCACTGCTTCTTTAGCAGACCACTTACCCCACCAATTTTGGGAAGATTGCACCCACAGTCAATTTATAAACCCGTTGAAGAAATATAACAAGCGGAATTTTACAACCTTGCTCGTCCCAGAATCATAAAATCCCGCCCGAGGCCAATGGACCTTTCTATTGTCTGCCCTTCACCCGCTCAGATTACCGTGGCAGGCGAGGCGGTAAAATTCCAGCCAATATCTATCCTAATGCTTTACCCCTCTTTGTCTCCAGGGGGTCTGAGGTGAAATTGCAGTTTAAAATCTATGGTCAAATTCTAATGTTAGTGACAATTCTTCAGAATAAATTGGTGATTCCTTGCTGTCCATCAACGTCGGATTAACAGTGGTGTTGCTACACTTTTAACTTATTTGCTAGTTTTTAAAATTTGTTTTGGTGCAGTTCTTGCTTCAGACAGGATGTGGAAACCACATAAATCTCCAGGAGTAATTACTGTGACGTTATTAGCCTTACTTCTCCTGTCATTTATAATTTGGGCTATTATACGTCATCAAAGAAAAGGTAAGATCTTGTAGTAACTTTTACTAATGTTTTTTCCTGTTGTGCAGATGTCTACAGGCCAAAGATTGCTCTCTGTTGTAAGAGTGGGCAGGTGAGCTTGCTACTGACTGGAAATCTTAGAAATCTTAGAAACCCTACAGTGCAGAAAGAGGCCATTCGGCCCATCGAGTCTGCACCGACCACAATCCCACCCAGGCCCTACCTCCATATCCCTACACATTTACCCACTAATCCCTCTAACCTACGCATCCCAGGACACTAAGGGCAATTTTAGCATGGCCAATCAACCTAGCCCGCACATCTTTGGACTGTGGGAGGAAACCGGAGCAAACCCACGCAGACACGAGGAGAATGTGCAAACTCCACACAGACAGTGACCCAAGCCGGGAATCAAACCCAGGTCCCTGGAGCTGTGAAGCAGCAGTGCTAACCACTGTGCTACCGTGCCGCCCAAATGCTTCTGTAAAGCTCAACCAAAGCAAATGGTTGTAAGTTCTTTATTTTTTTCCTCCTGGTGGTTTAAGTGGCATTAGGAAATAAAGGAAACAGCAAACAAACTTGAATCCAGTTAGCACCACCACACCACCAGGACATTCTGAAGTGCTGCATAACCAATGAATTACTTTTGAAATGAGTCACTGTTTTCATTTAGGCAAACATAGCAGGTTGATTTTCACACCACATAGCAGTTCATCTATTTGATGGTGGTGATGGAAGGATGAACATTTGCCAAGACACAGAGAACTCCCTCCTTACTTCAAAACGGTGCCATGGGATCTTGTGATTAGGCATGAATCTGTCACACGGAAAGGCTGCTAACAAAGTCCAGGCCTGAACATTACCATTGTCAGAGTTCTTTGGGTAACAGCAATCTAAAGGCACTCAGTCAACTCTTAACACAAACAGCGCAGGACACCTTCCATCCCGCTGCAGTGAACGGAGATTTGGCTGGGTGCCAGGTTCTCCGACCTTGCTGTAGCGGGAGCGTGGCATGAACGGCTGATAAGATCGCGCCCAGGTATTTACTTAGACTTGAGACTTTCCTGGGTGTATGCTAAGGTGCAACAAATCTCAGAAAATCAGAGGAGTAATATGTGCAAAGGAACATGCTCTAGTTTCCTTCCTCTTCAATTAACAGAAGGAAAGGAAATGGGTTCTATATAGGCTTCACACTGACATGCTTAACCTCTTAATATCCATTGGTCCAGTCGATCCAGTTTGCGTGAACACAGACCAAGGATAATCTGCCTTAAATATATCCTCAGAACAAGGAACTGAACTTCATTCTGCACTCCTGTAGTTCACATGCAATTGGATTGCTCAAGAATAGCAATGACAAGACTCCTGGGAGCAAGGGAGCTGCTTCCAGCTGTGAAAGCAGCAAGTGACACAACACAGGAGAAAATGTAAATGATGTAAAAGCAGTGATAAATACATTAACAATCATATTAATTTTCTTTCACAGCAAAACAAGAAAAACTTCCTGTTGCAAGGTAATATTCTGCACTCATTACATGGGTGATTTTACAAATCTGTGCCTTACTGATGGAACTTTGTCCGCTGGCATACCAGAATTAGTAAGAAAGATTTGTGGGCAGCTTGTGTCCAGATGTTCCACAAGATCTACCAGAGGGAAAGACAGTCACCTTTTTCTTCACCCGCCCCCCCCACCCCGCCCCCTCCCCCCACCCCCCCACCCCGCCCCCTCCCCCCACCCCCACACCACCCCCCCACCCCCCACCCAAACAACAAAACCTAGTGAATGAAGCTCTTATAGTTATATTTAGAGGATTATAAGTGAACTGGAGAGTGTGGAGTTGCACTCTCTTATAAAAGACTTGCATTTCTATAGCTGTTCTCACAACCTCAAGATATTCCAAAGCAGTTTACAGCAAATTAAATACTGTTGAAGTGTTGTCACTGCTGTAAAATAGGAAACATGGCATTAATTCAGTGCACAGCAAGATCCCACATACACCAATATGTTTTACTGATGTCAGTTGAGAAACAAATTTTGGCCAGGACATTGGGGAGGACTTAGAACATAGAACATAGAACAGTACAGCACAGAACAGGCCCTTCGGCCCACGATGTTGGGCCGAGCTTTGTCTGAAACCCAGATCAAGCTATTTCCTCCCTATCATCCCGAAGTACTCCATGTGCCTATCCAATAGCTTCTTAAATGTTCCTAAAGTTTCTGACTCCACTATCCCTGCAGGCAGTCCATTCCACACCCCAACCACTCTCTGAGTAAAAAACCTACCTCGGACATCCTTCCTATATCTCCCACCATGAACCCTATAGTTATGTACCCTAGTTACCGCTCCATTCACCCGAGGAAATAGTCTTTGAACGTTCACTCTATCTATCCCCCTCATCATCTTATAAACCTCTATCAAGTCTCCTCTCAACCTCCTCCGCTCCAAAGAGAAAAGCCCAAGTTCCCTCAACCTTTCCTCATAAGACCTACCCTCCAAACCAGGCAGCATCCTGGTAAATCTCCTTTGCACTCTTTCCAGTGTCTCCACATCCTTCTTGTAGTGAGGTGACCAGAACTGCACACAATATTCCAAATGTGGTCTCACCAAGGTCCTGTACAGTTGCAGCATAACCCCACGGCTCTTAAATTCAAACCCCCAGTTAATGAACGCCAACACACTATAGGCCTTCTTCACGGCTCTATCCACTTGAGGGGCAACCTTCAGAGATCTATGGATATGAACCCCAAGATCTCTCTGTTCCTCCACATTCTTCAGAACCCTACCTTTGACCCTGTAATCCACATTTAAATTTGTCCTACCAAAATGAATCACCTCGCATTTGTCAGGGTTAAACTCCATTTGCCATTTTTCAGCCCAGCTCTGCATCCTATCTATATCTCTTTGCAGCCTACAACAACCCTCCACCTCATCCACTACTCCACCAAACTTGGTGTCATCAGCAAATTTACTGATCCACCCTTCAGCCCCCTCCTCCAAGTCATTTATAAAAATGACAAATAGCAGAGGACCAAAAACTGATCCCTGTGGCACTCCGCTGGTAACCGGTTTCCAGTCCGAAAATTTTCCATCCACCACCCCCCTCTGTCTTCTGTTAGATAGCCAGTTACCTATCCAATCGGCCAAACTTCCCTCTATCCCACACATCCTTACTTTCTTCATAAGCCAACCGTGGGGGACTTTATCAAACGCCTTACTAAAATCCATGTATATGACATCAACTGCACTACCTTCATCTACACACTTAGTTACCTCCTCAAAAAATTCTATCAAATTTGTGAGGCAAGACTTGCCCTTCACAAATCCATGCTGACTGTCCCGGATTAAGCTGCATCTTTCTAAATGGTCGTAAATCCTATCCCTAAGGACCTTTTCCATCAACTTACCGACCACCGAAGTAAGACTAACCGGCCTATAATTACCAGGGTCATTTCTATTCCCTTTCTTAAACAGAGGAACAACATTCGCCACTCTCCAGTCCTCTGGCACCACCCCCGTGGACAGTGAGGACCCAAAGATCAATGCCAAAGGCTCTGCTATCTCATCCTTTGCCTCCCAAAGAATCCTAGGATATATTTCATCAAGCCCAGGGGACTTATCAACTTTCAGTTTATTCAAAATTGCTAGTACATCTTCCCTCCGAACATCTACTTCCTCCAGCCTATCAGCCTGTGACACCTTCTCTTCCTCAAAAACATGGCCCCTCTCCTTGGTGAACACCGAAGAAAAGTATTCATTCATCACCTCTCCTATCTCTTCTGACTCCATGCACAAATCCCCACTGCCGTCCTTGACCGGCCCCAACCTCACCCTGGTCATTCTTTTATTCCTCACATAAGAGTAAAAAGCCTTGGGGTTTTCCTTGATCCGACCCACCAAGGACTTCTCATGCCCCCTCCTAGCTCTCCTAAGCCCCTTTTTCAGCTCATTTCTTGCTAACTTGTAACCCTCCATCGAGCCAACTGAACCTTGTTTTCTCAACATAACATACGCTTCCTTCTTCCTCTTGACAAGACATTCCACCTCTTTTGTGAACCATGGTTCCCTCACTCGGCCATTTCCTCTCTGCCTGGCAGGGACATACCTATCAAGGACACGCAGTATTTGTTCCTTGAAAAAGTTCCACTTATCATTAGTGCCTTTGCCTGACAATTTTTGTTCCCATCCTATGCTTCCTAATTCCCGCCTGATTGCATCATAATTACCTCTCCCCCAATTGTAAACTATGCCCTGCCGTATGGCCCTCTCCATTGCAATAACAAAAGACACCGAATTGTGGTCACTATCTCCAAAGTGCTCTCCCACAACCAAATCCAACACTTGGCCCGGTTCATTTCCCATTACCAAATCCAATGTGGCCCCACCTCTTGTCAGCTTATCCACATATTGTGTCAGGAACCCCTCCTGCACACACTGCACAAAAACTGCCCCATCCGAACTATTCGACCTATAAAGGTTCCAATCAATATTTGGAAGGTTAAATCCCACATGACAACTACCCTGTGACCTCCACACCTATCCATAATCTGCTTAGCAATTTCTTGCTCCACATCTCTATTACTATTTGGGGGCCTTCTTAGCTGTTCTTCAGGATGCTCTGGGATCTTTTACTGCCACCTTGGAGGGCAGACAAGGTCTCATCCAAAAGATGGCACTTCCAATAGGGCAGCATCCCTTCAGTATTACATTGGAGTATCAGCATAGATTTTGTATTCAAGTCTCTGTAGTGGGACTTAGTTTCTGTCTTTGAGGCGAGGGTGACTCATGACTGTTAAGACATCAACCCACAAACAGGTAGGTGGGAATTTCCTCCTTTAAGTTTAGAGGTCTTTTTTTCAATGATTGGAATCGGTGTTGTGGGATCACATTCAGGAAACAAAGATCTTACGTTTGTGAAAGCTAGCTTAATTTTAAAGGATTTTTCAATGTGAGTGCCAAGTTTATGTTTGACCTTTTATTTCATCTTTATCTATTCTTTAACTAATGACTATAGAAGATCATCTGCTCCCACCTCACTTTTACTTCCAAGCTTTTGTCCGATGTTTCCAATTTTTGCCGCTTGCCTTCTGTGCTCCCACAGCTGTCATTGCTTTTCTCAGGATTTTAAACCATGGAACCTCTTGTTTCCTTCAATCTCATCCTATAATTGGACCCAGAGTTCATGTCACCTTTTCATTTCCTTACTTACCTTGTTTCCTTCCCTCCTGTTTTCAATCTTGCCAATGACTTTCATGATGGGACCTAAATTTCCAAAATTAAAGCAAATTATTTTATTAAAGTTACTTAGCACTTTGGGGGAGTATGTATTGCATGACATCAGAGGAAATTCTCCAAAGAATGGCTAATTTCAGCTCAGTACAGTGAAGAAACTGTACAATGAAACATGAACTGAAAACATACATTTTAAATGATAAATAACACCTTTAATTACACCTTCAGACTACATAGCTGGCTCATTCTAATAAAACAATGAGCTTATCATTTTTATTTACTCATTCATTCATGGGATATGGATATCATTAGCAAAACCCATCTCTAACAGTGTTTGAGAAGCGAGTGGTGACAACTAAGCTTCTTGCTAGGCTGTTTCAGAGGGCAATTAAGGGGAAAACATGTTGGTGTGTGACAGAAGTGACACATGGGCAAGACCAAGCAAAGACAGCAGATTTCCTTCCCCAAAGGGACATTGATGAACCAGATGGCTTTTTATGATAATCCAATTATTTCACATTCACTATTGCTGATATGAGCTTTTCATTCCAAATTTATTTAATCAACTGAATTCAAATTCACAAACTACTATGATAAGAACTCAAAAATCTTGACTATTTAGGCCTCTGGATTACCCGTCCAGTATCATAACCACTATTGCACCTTATCCTTTAATAGAAACACAGATTATGTAGTTTAGAGCTATAAAAGGAATTTCATAATTGTCAAGAAGTCAGAAATTTTACTCTCAATAATTACATAGCAAATATATTGAAGATATCACTGAATAGTCAGCAAATGTCAAATAAATGTTTGTGCAAATGAACTGGAGATCTTCCTCATCCATTCTCCACAGAAAGTGAAAGGTTATTTCTATTGATAAAACAGTTAAAGTATAAATAATGAGGCTAACAAGTGATAAGGCTTGCAATACTCAAGCTCGACACCATCTAGAACAAAGCAGCCCCACATGATCATTATCCCACCCACCACTCCCCCCACCACCAGCGTACAGTAGGGGCGGCATGGTGGCACAGTGGTTAGCACTGCTGCCTCATGGCGACAAGGACCCGGGTTTGATTCCCAGTTTGGGTCACTGTCTGTTTGGAGTGTGCACGTTTTCCCCGTGTCTGCATGGATTTCCTCCGGGTGCTCCGGTTTCCGCCCACAGTCCAAAAGACGTGCTGGTTAGGTGCATTGGCCATGCTAAATTCTCCCTCAGTGCACCCGAACAGGCGCCGGAGTGTGGCGACTAGGAGATTTTCACAGTAACTTTATTGCAGTATTATTGCAAGCTTACTTGTGACACTAATAAATAAACCTTAAAAAAAAGTGGCATTAGCATGCACATTCTACAACATTAACTTCAGCATCTTGCCAAGGCTCCTCCAACAACATCTTCCAAACCTCAGCTTCTAATACCGAGAGGATAAGGTGCCTGATGCACAGAACATCACCATCTGCAGGTTCCGCTCTAAGTGACACAGCATCCAAACCTGGAACAAGATTGTCATTCCTTTAGAAAGTCCTGGAATCTGATCCCTGACAGCACGATAGATGTACCTACACCACATGGACTGCTCTGGTTCAGGGCAATAGTTACCACTTCCTTCTGAATAGCAATTAAGACTGGACAATAAATGCCAGCCCACTTTCCATGAACAAATATAAAAAAGTGAGAGAAACAAAAGTCTCCAGTGTAAATATTATATAAATTAGATGGAAAGCAGCAAGTTCAAGGCTAACTAGTAGGAGTCACATGTTGTTTGAAAACCCTTCACTTAGAGCGTAATGACATCTTGATATTCATTATACAAATAAACTCAGTGCCAACAGTTAAAGCTTCAAATATTTTGTTTCTGCTTACAGCAATGAAGAAAATATGGAAACAACTGCAGTTTAACTGTATACAGTTTTGGATTACAACTAGTGTTGAATTGCTCAAGTAGATAAAATGAACATTTAGAAACTTCTAACAATATTGCAGTGACCTCTGGGACTGGTGTGATGTAACTTGTGACAGAAGCAACTGTCTGAAAAGCAAGACCCAACTCTGCAGAGACTCTGAGAAGTAACCTGGAGAACCACATCCCAGATTAACCCTTAATAAGACTGTAGTAATTGTCATGCTGTACAATGGAGTTGTCGAGGGTTACTCCAGAATGTTCATTACTGCTAGTAAATATTGAAACAAATTAAGAAATCTGAAGATGGAGGAGGCAGCAAAGGATTTCTCAAGAAGAGTTCTGATTATCCCCTTTAAGATCCAAAATTGAAGATTTGTTTTGCCTGCATGTTTGGAAAGAAGTATTTGCATAAAAAGATCCCTGATGCATGTCAAAGCTTTGACAAAGGGTCATCTGGACTCAAAATGTCAGCTCTTTTCTCTCCTTACAGATGCTGCCAGATCTGCTGAGATTTTCCAGCATTTTCTCTTTTGGTTTCAGATTCCAGCATCCACAGTAATTTGCTTTTATCCCTGATGTATGTATCAGCTTTAGATACACAAATCCTTGTCTCAGTGTCTCCTCACCACAAAGATTATTTCACTCATTCAAGTGATGCCAACTCCATACTCTTCTGCTTGGCTCAAATGCATGATACTCTCTTGAGTAGAGGCTAAAAATACACTTCTGTGTTTTAGCACACATGATCTGTGAATACAGGAACAGCTTGCTGAATACATTAATCCTCCAAAGATAAATTCAAGTGCTAGTGAATGTTGCTGCTATTCGTCAACCATCATCATATTGGAGCACTGGCAGAGAGAGCAGTGAAAAATTATAATTACACCAGTTCCTCTGAGAACCAGATGAAAAGCCTTAAAGGGATTACTTAGGTTAGCTATTTGTAATTCTTCGGTTCGACTGCTGAGAATTCCTGACCCTAGGTTCTCTCTTTAATTTCAATAACTCTGCAAGAATGGGACTTGTTAACTAAGCCAGGATGCTTTGACGACCTATGTTGTCCAATTTAATTCCACTCCATTGCTCTTTCTCAATAACCCGGCAATTTTTTTTCTCCATCAAGTATTTATTGAATTTCCTTTTGAAAATTACCATTGAACCGATTTCCGACTCTGTAATTACTTACTGTGTAAAACAGCTTTTTCTCCATGTCACCGTCAATATTGTTTGGAGTGCCCTTTAAATGTTTTTGTGCAGCCGCCTTCTAAAGGGCCGGCTTGTACACGGCCTATATGGGAACTTAACAGCTTGCTGGATGAATGTGCAGCTAAGAGGAAACATTGGTTATCAATTGTTCTTCAGTTAATCATATTAAATCTGTTCGGTCTGGTTATTACGCTTCATCTTTGGAAAAGATTCACTTTAGTTCCTCTGTCTCTAAACCACTCATGATTTCAAACACCTCTATCAAATTTCCCCTTTGCCTTCCCTGCTGTAAAGAGTACAACATCAGCCTTTCCTCTAACCATGGAATTGTGTGCCCTCGTCTGCATCAAATCTCTTCTGTACTACTTCCAAAGATTTCACACCCCTCCAAAAGTACGGTGGTCAGAATTGGACATAATGGGCCTGATTTTACCATTTTCATTCCAAGTGCTGAATCTGGGCGCAATTCAGATCCGACTTGGAAATCTGTTCTCAGGCGTCCCCATACGCACTCAGCCTGAAAAAAAAAATCGTCTGAATCGCGCTGTGGACGGGGCTTATCACGCCTGAAATGCTGCCGGGAGCTTTGAACTGCGCATGCGCAGTGAGAAAAAATTTTGAAAAATCGCGCACCTGTCACATCGCTCCTGAGCCGCAAAAAGCGGATAGAGCAGCCTGGGAGCGATGGCCTCCACAGATATCGCCCCACCCCCACAACATAACTGTCCCCCTTATCCACCCACCCCCCTGCTACCCAGGCCGAGCATGTCTGTTTTGCGCCGAATCTGGACGGCCGAACGCGATGGTAAAGGGGGAAGTGCTGGTAAAGTTGGGCGGGCAGCCTATTAATTCAATTTAAATGCATGCATTTCGGGCACGGTTCAGATCGCGGCCATTTCCGGGCCGTAGTAAAGTGGGCATCTGCATGGACGCAGGCGCAGATCGCGCTAATGGCCTCACGCCCGACTTTACCAAGTTTTCGCGGCTGAAAACAGGCGTGATGCAATGGTAAAATCGGGCACAATGAGTGGGATTTTCCAGACCTTTCCTCCAGTCAGTTTTTCCAGTCCCACCAAAGGAGAGATTCCGCCCCACCCCCACCGCGGCAGGAGCCCCAGTAGTGCAGCTGGTGAGAAACACAAATGGCCATTGACTTTGGCCGGACTGGAAGATCCAACCGGCGGCCAATAATGAGCCGCTTCCACTGCCAGAAAATTTGCCGGGGATGGGGTGGAAAACTCCAGCCAATACTCTTGTTTTATGAAGGTTTAACTTCCTGGTTATTGTACTCGATGACCTGAAATTCAGCTCCACAGTATCGCTGCAGTTGACATTATGGATTCCCCAGTACTCTCGCCTGGCATTGGCTGCCTTTGAGCTGCTTCTTGGGCTAGGAAGAGCACACGCATAGGTGTGTCATGCATGTTCCAAAAATATCACAAGATATGCAAACATCACATTGCACAGCCATTTAGGCTGATTCTCTTGTGTCCATTTTCTCACCATGTATCTATCCTGACTCTCTGTACTGCCCTCTATAAAGATAGTGCAGTGCTAGTTTCTGAGCTGGTGACTGTGTGTCAAATCAGATGATGGCACTTCCTCAACTATGCTTTAGGATGGCTCTTTCTCATCATTCTGGCTATGCTGTGATTGACCAGACAGCAATTCTTGGGTATCCGAAGGCATAAACTCAGAAGGGAAGGGTTGGCAGGAAGGGGTTGGGGAAAAGCAAGAATTCCATGGTCACACCAACTGCAGCTTGCATATTGTGCAAATCATAGACCGGGGGTTTGAAGAGATTTGAAAAGAGGCTTACCATCATCATGAATGGTCCTGACAATGACTGATCATATCAGCCTGATTATGGAGCACCATCTCCTGTCAGGCTCAGTGGATGAAGATGTATCTAATCCCACCAGATCTCCGCTACTTCTTTCTATTGTGGGTTACTTTGTTCTTCAATAGAGAGGGAGGAAGGACTGTCATTATGTTGCACTGTGTTTGGGTGGATGTGCCCACTGTAGTTGAATAATTGGAGGTATGTGTAGATGATAGGCAGTTGTGAAATTGTCAAAAGTGGAAGGTGTATGAGAGTGAGGTGAAGCATGTGAATGTTAGGTGTGAATCCTGAGTGTAGCGAGTTCAGCTTGGTGAGTGATGGGGGTTTGGGGTGAGCACTATGAGATGACAGTGATATGATGGGTTTGAGTTATCAAAACAGATTTACTGAATTTGTCTTTGCTAACAGGTCTTCGGAGTCAGACTCCAGGTGACTGCATTGGGGGCAAGAGCAAGAGGATGACCAGGGAAAGAAAGAGGCCCATTAGAGACTGTTGTGGGAAATTCTTTTAGGTGGCCTGATTAAGTAAGACTAAATCTTTTCATTAAACATTTCATTTCACAAAGGAAAAACAAGTTTAAGTTCTATGAAATTCTTCAATTAAACTAATTTTATTAAAAACATTGAAATATTATAAATTAACAATATTCAGATAAACATACAATTAAGACAAGACAAATCTCATTTTGGCCCAAAATGGGAGATCTATGGTTCCACCTACACAGCTAATGCGCTAGCCGGCTTTTCACAAAGATCTCAGATTTCATGCCAAAAAAGGTAGTTATACTTTTTAAAATCAGATTAATCAGCCCAGCACTTAATTAACAGCTATTTCATTCATTCACTGATCTGTCAATCTATTGATGGCATGTCCTTCAATGAATAATTCAAATATAAATATGTCATTAGTCTGTCTGTTTTATGGAAGTTCTCTCCCAAAAAAATGGCTTCTTATGATTCAGCATTTCTCAAAGCAATTTAAACCGGTTCTATTGAAGGCACCTTTATCTATTGGACTTATTTTCCCCGGCTTAGATATGCACTGGTAATTTACTTTGTTGCATTATTTGTGCCTGACTTGTGCTGATATTTTTCATGAATACATCTTTCATTTTAATGGACTGTTACAAATTCATTTCTTAAAAAGCCAAATCTAATTTCTTAGAGAACATTATTAATGTTACTTAAATACTTTGTACTATTCTCAAACTACATATTAAAACATTAGCTGCTAATTATCCCCAAGTTGGGTGTATAGAATTAATCAGAATTCTCAACTACTAATTCAGTTTTCTTAACTGGTTTCCTTATCTCTGATACTGACCTGCTGTCTGACTTCTGTCCCAGAATATTGTATACTTTATGCTTCAGTTTCTTAATCAAAAAGTCCATTGTGTTTCTACATCTTTCATTTCAGTTTGAATTTATCTTGCACATTGACCTCGGATGAATATTCAACATTAATTTTTTCAGAAAAGTTTAATATAGTTCAATTCTTCCTAAAAATAATTCCTAATTTACCTAGTCCTTTCTATTATTAATTCCCATCTACAGAGACCAAAGGGGCAATCTGTGCGAGGAGCCAAAGGATGTGGGCTAGGTCTTAAATGAATATTTTTCACCTGTAATCACTGAGGAGAAAGACATTGTAGCTGGAGATTTAAATGGGATGAAGTTCTAGAGCACGTTAAGATTAATAAGGAGGAGGTATTAGATGTTTTCACAGGCATAAAGGTGGATAAATCACCAGGGCCTGATGATATTTATCCCAGGCGGCATGGTAGCACAGTGGTTAGCACTGCTGCTTCACAGCTCCAGGGTCCCGGGTTCGATTCCCAGCTTGGGTCACTGTCTGTGTGGAGTTTGCACATTCTCCTCGTGTCTGCGTGGGTTTCCTCCGGGTGCTCCGTTTTCCTCCCACAGTCCAAAGATGTGTGGATTAGGTTGATTGGCCACGCTAAAATTGCCCCTTAGTGTCCTGGGATGTGTGGATTAGCGGGTAAATATGTAGGGATATGGGGGTAGGGCCTGGGTGGGATTGTGGTTGGTGCAGACTCGATGGGCCGAATGGCCTCTTTCTGTACTGTAGGGTTTCTATGATTTATTTCGATGATGGGAGATAAGGAAAGAAATTTCAGGGGCCCTGACAGAGATATTTGAATCTTCGTTGGCCACAGGCAAAATGCCAGATAACTGGAGGATAGCTAATGTGGTACCTTTTATTCAAGAAGGGCAGCAGGGATAAGCCAGGTAATTGCAGGCCAATTAGTCTTGTCAGTGGTAGGCAAATTATGGGAAAAAGTTCTGAGGGACAGCATTCATCAACACATGGAAAGGCAGGGATTGATCAGGGATAGTCAGCACTGATTTGCTGGTGGGAGATCCTGTCTAATGAATTTAATTGACTTTTTGAAAAGGTAGCTAAATATATTATTGATCAGGGTAGTGCAGTTGATGTGGTTTACATGAACTTCAGTAAGGCCTTTGATAGGCTCCCATATGGAAGGCTGGTCCAAAAGGTTAGAGCCCATGGGATCCAAGGCAAGCTGGCACATTGGATCCAAAATTGGCCTGTTAATAGGAGGCAAAGAGTGATGATGGAGGGCTGATTTTGTGATTGGAAGCCTGTGACCAGTGGTGTACCGCAGGGATTGGTGCTGAGAGCCTTGCTGTTTATTATATATATTAACAACTTGGATGTGAATGTAGCAAGTATAACTAGTAAGTTTGCAGATGACACAAAAATTGGTGATGTTGTTGATAGTGAAGAGGATAATCTGAGGCTACAGACTCATATTGATCATCTGGTAAATTGGACAGAACAATGGCAGATGGAATTTAATCCTAATAAGAGTGAGATGATGCATTTTGGGAAGTCTAATAAGGGTAGGATATATACAATGAATGGTAGGTCCCTAGGGAGTACTGAGGAACCAAGGGACCTTGGTGTACAAGTCCATAGATTCCTGAAGGTGACAGTACAGGTAGATAGGGCAGTGAAGAAAGCATACAGAATGCTTGCCTTCATTAGCCAGGGCATAGAATATATGAGGGAGATCTTGGTACAACTTTATAAAACATTGGTTAGCCACAGAGTATTGTGTGCAGTCCTGGTCCCCACCCCATTGTGATTGCTTTGGAGGGGGTGCAGAGGAGATTCACCAGGATATTGCCTGGGATGAAAAGTTTCAACTGAGGAGAGATTGGATAGGCTGGCTTTGTTTTCTCTGGGGCAAATGAGGCTGAGGGGGGGAATGACAGAGGTATACAGAATTATGAGAGGTATAGATAGGGTAGATTGTAAGAATCTTTTCCCCATGATAGAGGTGTCTAGGACCAGAGGACATAGATTCAAGGTGAGTAGTAAGTGGCTTAGAGAGGATCAGAGGAAAACCTTTCTCACCCAAAGGGTGAGAACATGGGATGCCTTAGAGGGTGATGGAGATAGGTACTCTCTCATTTAAGAAGCATTTGGATGAGCACTTAAATCACCAAAGCATAATAGGCTATGGTCCAAGTGCTGGTAAATGGGATTAGTATAGATTGATATTTGATGGTCAATGTTAGAGGACTTCAAAATACTGATTTAAAACACTAATGAAGATTAGAACATAGTGAATTAACTTAGGATGAGAATCACAGACTGCCTTATATATTTTGCAGAGGTACAATCTGCATAGAAACCCATATCACCACAGTTAGAGAATTTAAACACGTATTATTGAATAGGTATACATCTTGGCTAATAGCACAAGATTCTAAGGCATCATGGGAAATAGGCCAGTAAAGCGAACCACATGGCACAACTCATCAGTATGAGTACCAGACAGCTCAATGAATGAGACAGTCATTGAACAAGGACAAGCTAATGATTTTTATGTATGTGTTTATCTAGAGGACTCTTAATCAATATTTTATTTCAGAGCTAAACATGGAGATATATTATGACCAACTGAGTGAAGTTGCTGAAAGTACAATCCTGTCACTCTTCATCTTTACAGAAATGTTATTAGTCTTTCTGTATTTACCAAGGCACTTGTTAATCCTATTTTTTATCACTTTCTCCTATAGACAGAACCTTACATATAGACACACTCTTTCTTCTGCCATATTGCTATGGATTTAATGTGCCTTTCAATAAAAGCTAACACACAAATCACTGAGCCATTCCCATTATTGGTTAATCTCTGAAAGAAGTGGCTTCATCACTTGGAACTGTCAAGTATCTCTTGACACAATACTGAATTTGCCAAATATTTTCTTTGATAGAAAGTGGGCTGGTAACTGCAATCCACATGCCTGCTGGACCAATTTTAAGTCACTCCACTGGAGAGAAACAAGGTGGTAACGATTTGAAAATCACACTGGACCTGTCTGCCAGGCACATTCGTCACCTGCTCAAAAGGGTGGCCCGGGAGTCTGCCTCTTTGGGGTCCTATGTGATCTGTATAAGGCCCCAAAGCAAGTGTACGGCATCAGAAGTGCTGCTTGCACTTGATCTGCTCATTGATACTTGGCATTGCAAGGTCTAATCAGCACCTCTTTAAAGAGACCACTGCACACTCCTCTGGAGAAGGTATGCTGGGTTATTTTTCTTCGTATTTTGTTGAGCCAGGACAGCAAATGCTTTCTGGTCCCATAAGTCATTTGGCTGCTGCCAGTCCACCCAAACAGTCCTTTCTGATATAATGTTCAGGTTGTCCTCATGTAAGAACTACTGGAATCCCTTTGCCCTGCTACACCCACCCCAACTGACAAGATGTTAACAAGTGCCAGAGTTTGCATCTTGATGGCTTAATTTAAAGGAGACCTTTCTCTCAAAGTTCACCCAAGCTTCAAACTGTTGACATCAGACACCCTCCACAACCCACATCTTTCCATGGTTAACATGGATCTGGGGTTGCCAACTCGCCAGGATTGACCGGAAGTCAAATTGAAGGTCAATCTCCAGGACACTGCTGAGTGTAACCCTGGAAGAAAAAAAAAACACATGGGGATGTCAAAACTGTTTGACAGTCAAGCATCAACTATTTGGCTAATTAATCCTTTTGCTTTTCAATGGGAAGGCAGTGCACGAGAAGGGTTGTAAGGCTCACTAATCGCTGGAGTGTGGGGACTAATCATGTAAAGAAACTTCCAGGAATACACTTAATCACAGTTGGCAATACATTGATCCCAAGTATCCTAATACTTGCATTGTGATTGGTTAGCAGTGGTGTAGGTAATGAGAGTGGTGGTTGTGTGGGGGGGGGGGGGGGGGGGGGGGGGCGGTGTGGGGGGGGGCGGTGTGGGGGGGGGGGCGGTGTGGGGGGTGGGGGGGGCGGTGTGGGGGGTGGGGGGGCGGCATGGGGGGGGGGGAACTGTGGGGACAAGTGTAGTGATCGAGAAAAGTCTTACTCAGTAAACCAGCTGTGATTCTTACAGCCAGTTCCAAACACTGAACTTAAACAAATGTTCAGAGTTCCGAGCATCAACTTTACCTGAAATAGAAAGGGAGGTTAATGTCACAGAACCAGCCAGTTTTGATAAGTTAGGTAAATATTCTGGGTTAATCGGTCTCTTTCAAAGAATAATCAACTAAATGTGCTTTTCAGTAATTTCTAGTTTTATTTAATTTTTGAACAACTCTGTATTTATATAGCATCTTTAACTTGGAACGTTGGCTCAAAACACTTTACAGAGGTGCTTGAAAAAGAGTATTGTAACTTTCAACCCCTGATCAGGCACTGGTTATACTTGAGCTATTATTGTGCATCATGCAAATAATGATCCTGGGATAAATTGACTGTAACAGGATGGAGGAACCAATTCTTTGTAACAAAAAGTAGCAGAAAGTACTCCAAGATTAATGACATGCTGATAAAATGGGCCATTTCAAAGCCCTATTAACTTCCATTTAGAGCTTGTTTTATGGAAGAAAAACAGCTTTTCTCAATTTTCCATTGAATGTAGAGGCTTGGATTGTTCCAAGTTATTATTATTCAAAAATATTACTTTTTCAAACATGTAATTAATTTGCATGTAATAGGGATTGTTAAATCCTATGGACTATAACACAAACTTATATCTGGATACATGATTTTTTTTTTTAAAAAAGGTATTGTTTTGCATATTTTAGCCATTTTGTTCCTTTCGTTGCATTTTACCTCCAAGCTTCCGGCAAAACCACTGAAGGAAAGTTGATCTGAGGAACTGTTTCCTGTCGACAACACTCCAAGTCAGATAAGTTTCTTTGATGATTTAATATCTTGATAACAAAGGTCAATAAATTGAACATCTTATGATAAGTTCCAAACTCATAATTTGACCCATAACCCTCCATGTCTTCTGTTTTGATTGAAGTCAGCACAAGTAATAGGAGTCAAATATAAAGGTTTAACACAAAACTAAGGAATACACAAGTAAACAATAGTGTACCTGATAAGCTAAATAGTAACATAACAGAAGAAATATCAATCAATAACCATCTTGGGAATAATTTACACGCATTCCTCATTAAAATATGTCAGTAAAAATTAATTGGCATAAACTTGTACTGTGTAAAACTGTATTAAAAGGAAGTTATAGAGCCAATTGCAAGAACATATACATGCCATTCATTAAGAATAAACCATTTATTGATTCAGAAGCTTCAGGGTTCCTGGTCGTGACTGATAACTTATAGAGTTCCATAAAATGCTCAGAGTATTTTAATGACGTATTCAGAAATGCAATGGAAACAATCGGATATATTTTTTAAAAATGGATTGTTCTTTAAATATATTCATTATGATCACTGTAAATCTTCCACATTTCAACTAGCCATTCCTCCATATCAATTATTACATGCTGTAATGCAGATCGAGGATAAGACAGCTGAAATTTCATGTAACTTTGGTTATCACATGGTACCAAATGTAAATACTAAATTAAAGATATTGCATGTTAGAGTAATTGCCCTTATTAAATTCTTCAACATGCATCATTCCGCTGCTGTGAAGAATTATTTTAATTTTCAGTATTTGTTCTATTAATTACCACACTATGCTGAATACAACATCCGCAGTGTATTTTCAGAATTGTGGCATATTTCTCCATGCGAAATGCACTCCCCATTGAGACAACTCAGTCTCAAATGTCAGCATTGGCTCAGTGATGGCAGTATTGCCTCTGGGGCAGATGGTTCAAGTGCCACTTCAGCATATAATTCAAACCGGTACTTCAGTGCAGTGGAAGGACTGTTGCACTGGAGGGAATGCCATCTTTCAGACACACTCTTAAATCAATTTCCTGTCACCTCTCTCGAGTGGATGCAATAGATCTCAAGGCACGATTTGAAGAGGAGCAGGTCAGTTCTCTGTGTCCTGTGTCCTTCAACTAACATTATTAAAACAGATTAACTGGTCATTATTTCATTGGAAACCTGGCAAATTGACTGTTGTATTTTCCTACAATGGGGTTGACACTTCAATGGAATTTCATTGGTTGTAAAGGCTTTGGAAACATCCTGGGATTGGGAAAAGCACCATATAAACCGGAGCTCTTTTCCTTATTTCTATCGCAAACTGTGGAAAGAGAAGAACTGCAAAATATTTATCGAAGGTCTCAATCATTGTTAATAAGCAAGCATTTGACTACTTGCGTGACTGTAGAGGTGTATTGATCCAGACTTTGCAGTCAGCATTGAAGGAACAGCACTTGCTGTTCATCACAGCTGTCTACATACTTTTCATGAGCTTTCAAGTGGCAACATACATTACTTAGAGGTCATTTCAGTGCAGCGCAATCAACAGGGGATCTGTAGCGTGCAAGGAGGGGACGCAAGAGTGTGGCTCTTTAACCGATCAGACTGAAGAATCCTCATTGAGATTCAAACTGGAATTTTACCACCCCGCCTACCATGGGAATCAGAGCGGGCGACGGGCGGATAATGGAAAGGTCCGTTGACCTCGGGCGGGATTTTACGGTTTCGGGACGAGCGAAGCTGTAAAATCCCACCCACTGAGTCCAAACCATAAGTATGCATGAGAATATTTAACAAATTGGAAACTAGTACAGAAAGACATAGCAATGGAAAGAAAGATGGGATTAGGAGACAGAGAATTTCTGGCACTAATTAAATCCTGAAGAAATGGGACTACATTTGTAAAATTAAAATGTTCAAAGCCAGAGAGATTGTTTGACAGTACTTCTGACTTATCATATATTAGGATAGCATGGTGGCACAGTGGTTAGCACTGCTGCTTCATAGCGCCAGGGATCCAGGTTCAATTCCCAGCTTGGGTCACTGTCTGTGCGGAGTCTGCACGTTCTTCCCCATGTCTGTGTGGGTTTCCTCCGGGTGCTCTGGTTTCCTCCCACAGTCCGAAAGATGTACTTGTTAGGTGCATTGGCCATGCTAAATTCCCCGTCAGTGTACTTGAACAGGTGACGGAGTGTGGCAACTAGGAGATTTTCACAGTAACTTCATTGCAGTGTTAATGTAAACTGCTTGTGACACTAATAAATAAATTTAAAGCTTAAACATTAAAATTCACTTTCACCTACATGCACCAGGCCTAACTTTTTCTGGGATATTTAGTGGGTAAGTAAAACAACTTTATGTCCTTATGTGGATTTCAAATGAGTTGCTTGGCAAAGTACTGGTGTAACGCAGCAGGGCAATTTGGATAGCAGCTTCCAGATTTCTGCAATTAACCGTTGACTCCAAACAGCCTCTGCCATTTTTATTGCAAAATATAGGCTTTCATTGTTCTATGCACTGTGAAACGTGAATAATTCCACCTTTTCATAAAACTTGACCATTGAACATTGTCAGGAGCTGTACCAAAGCTGCTTTAAGAGTTTCTGTTTTTAATCATTGTGGATCTATTTGATGAACTGATTCACAGTACAATTTTTGAACTAACACATGCACAGAATGTATTAACCAGTCCAAGTAAATGTCACCATCTACCCTTCATATAATCGTGTAAAACAGCTTATGTTTAAGGAGTGATGGTAAAAGTTTCCTCTGCTTTACCAGTTGCTCAAATAGTCCAGGTTTTCCACATTTGCAACACTCACGTGTGTGTTATTCAACTACTAACATTTCTCACACTGGAGAATTTTAAATGTTTCATTTCATCAACACGATTCTTGTGAATCTGGAAGGCAGGAGTTACCCAATGAGCACAGGAACACTGATCGCCGTACCAGTTGAAAGATCCCAATTTTGATTTGCACTTTGGGCAAAGCAACTGAAAATAACAAATTAAGCATTAAAAAAATGCATAAAATAAATAATGTACATTTTATCCATAATTTCAGACTGAAAGAAACATGCTTGACAGATAAGTCAGTCATGAGGAAAGAAGGTGTTTTTTTCTTTTTGACAAAAAGGGTGAACAGAATTTTATTGCAATGATGCTACCTTTGTCACCATTAGTATTCCAGTATAATAATTTATTAATAAAGATGGTGCCTTAATGACTATCGGTCAGTGGCTCTGACATCCATCATTACGAAGTGCTTCGAAAGGTTAGTCATGGCATGATCAATTCCAGCCTCCCGGACTACCTGGATCCAGTAGTTTGCCGACTGCCGCAACAGGTCCTCAGCAGATGCAATTTCCCTGGCCCTGCACTCAACCTTGGAACACCTAGATAACAAGGACTATTTATTGACTATAGCTCAGCCTTCAACACTATTATTCCCACGAAACTCATCTTCAAACTCTGTGGCCTGGGCCTCGACACATCCCTCTGCGACTGGATCCTGAACTTCCTAACTCACAGACCACAATCAGTAAGGATAGACAACAACACCTCCTCCATGATAATCCTCAACACCGGTGCCCCACAAGGCTGTGTTCTCAGCCCTCTACTATACTCCTTGTTCCCTTATGACTGTGCGGCCAAATTCCCCTCCAATTCGATTTTCAAGTTTGCTGACGACACCACTGTAGTGGGTCGGATCTCAAACAATGACGAGACAGAGTACAGGAATGAGATAGAGAATCTGGTGAACTGGTGCAGCAACAATAATCTCTCCCTCAATGTCAACAAAACGAAGGAGATTGTCATCGACTTCAGGAAGCGTAAAGGAGAACATGCCCCTGTCTACATCAATGGGACGAAGTACAAAGGGTCGAGAGCTTCAAGATTTTAGGTGTCCAGATCACCAACAACCTGTCCTGGTCCCCCCATGCCGACACTATAGTTAAGAAAGCCCACCAACACCTCTACTTTCTTAGAAGACTAAGGAAAGTTGGCATGTCAGCTATGACTCTCACCAACTTTTACAGATGCACCATAGAAAGCATTCTTTCTGGTTGTATCACAGATTGGTTATGGCTCCTGCTCTGCCCAAGACTGCAAGAAACTACAAAAGGTCGTGAATGTAGCCCAATCCATCACGCAAACCAGCCTCTCATCCACTGACTCTGTCTACACTTCCCGCTGCCTTGGCAAAACAGCCAGCATAATTAAGGATCCCATGCATCCTGGACATTCTCTCTTCCACCTTCTTCCTTCGGGAAAAAGATACAAAAATCTGAGGTCACGTACCAACCGATTCAAGAACAGCTTCTTCCCTGCTGCTGTCAGACTTTTGAATGGACTTACCTTGCATTAAGTTGATCTTTCTCTACACCCTAGCTATGACTGTAACACTACATTCTGCACTCTCTCGTTTCCTTCTCTATGAACGATATGTTTTGTCTGTATAGCGTGCAAGAAACAATACTTTTCACTGTATGTTAATACGTGACAACAATAAATCAAATAAGATTTCTATGGGATGAACCATTTTTTAAAATTTCTAAAGTGATTGGGATTTGATGATTTTGTCTATTTCCTCCTTTCAGTCTCATAGATAAATGACCACTTTCAAACATGTCTGTTTTTCAAACCTTCATTCCACCTATCAGCTTTGAATTCTCATTCCATTCTTTTCTTCCACTGTTGCTCTCTCCTTCCTTTTTGGTGAGATAGGAAATAACTTGGTGCCAGAATTATTTCAGTTTTCTCAGCGCTGGTAAAAGCAGGAACCCCAATGCCAGAACTGCTCTCCCTCTGCAACACTATCTACTCAGTGGTCATGGTGAAAACAGTCAGCTCAGCTTTGGTTCTGGCTGAAGATAAAGGGCAGGAGTGGACAGGTTGGAAGGGGGATTGAGGTGCACAGCAAGAAAAAGGAGCTGAAGACAGCAAAAGGTCATGGAAGATCTGAAACTGATTCAGTACCTTAAAAATCCTATATAAAAGTTATTCTAACACAGAAAATGCTTCAGGATGCTTCACAGAAGTGTACATAGAACATTACAGCGCAGTACAGGCCCTTCGGCCCTCGATGTTGCGCCGACCAGTGGAACCAATCTAAAGCCCCTCTAATCTACACTATTCCAATATCATCCATATGTTTATCCAATAACCATTTGAATGCTCTTAATGTTGACAAGTCCACTACTGCTGCAGGCAGGGCATTCCACGCCCTTACTACTCTCTGAGTAAAGGACCTACCTCTAACATCTGTCCTATATCTCTCACCCCTCAATTTAAAGCTATGTCCCCTTGTGCTAGCCAACACCATCCGAGGAAAAAGGCTCTCACTATCCACCCTATCCAATCCTCTGATCATCTTGTATGCCTCTATTAAGTCACCTCTTAACCTTCTTCTCTCTAACGAAAACAACCTCAAGCCCCTCAGCCTTTCCTCATATGATTTTCCCACCATACCAGGCAACATTATGGTAAATCTCCTCTGCACTCTTTCCAACACTTCCACATCTTTCCTATAATACGGCGACCAGAACTGTACACAATACTCCAAATGCGGCCGCACCAGAGTTTTGTACAGTTGCAGCATGACCTCCTGGCTCCGAAACTCAATCCCTCTACCAATAAAAGCTAACACACCGTACACCTTCTTAACAACCCTATCAACCTGGGTGCCAACTTTCAGGGATCTATGCACATGGACACCCAGATCCCTCTGTTCATCCACACTACCAAGTATCTTACCATTAGCCCAGTACTCTGTATTCCTGTTACTCCTTCCAAAGTACTCCTTCACCTCACACTTTTCCGCATTAAACTCCATTTGCCACCGCTCAGCCCAGCAGCTTACCTATGTCCCTCTGTAACCTGCCACTTCCCTCCGCACTGTCTACAACTCCACCGACTTTAGTGTCATCCGCAAATTTACTAATCCATCCTTCCACGCCCTCATCCAGGTCATTAATAAAAATTACAAACAGCAGTGGCCCCAAAACAGATCCTTGCGGTACACCACTAGTAACTGAACTCCAGGATGAATATTTCCCATCAACCACCACCCTTTGTTTTCTTACAGCTAGCCAATTCCTGATCCAAACCACTAAATCACCCTCAATCCCATGTGTCTGTATTTTCTGCAAAAGCTTACCATGGGGAACCTTATCAAACGCTTTGCTGAAATCCATATACACCACATCAACCGCTTTACCCTCATCCACCTCTTTGGTCACCTTCTCAAAGAACTCAATAACGTTTGTGAGGCACGACCTACCCTTCACAAAACCGTGCTGACTATCCCTAATCAAATTATTCCTTTCTAGGTGATTATAAATCCCATCTCTTATAATCCTTTCCAATACTTTGCCCACAACAGAAGTAAGGCTCACCGGTCTATAATTACCAGGGTTGTCCCTACTCCCCTTCTTGAACAAGGGGACAACATTTGCTATCCTCCAGTCTTCTGGCACTGTTCCTGTAGACAATGACACAAAGATCAAAGCCAAAGGCTCTGCAATCTCCTCTCTAGCCTCCCAGAGAATCCTAGGATAAATCCCATCCGGCCCAGGGGACTTATCTATTTTTACCTCAGTAAAACAAAACAACAGTATAAATTGTTACCTGCTTCCTAGAAGCTATTGATTGCTTGAGGTAATTAAAAAGTTGAAACAGTAAAGTTAATAAAGATATTTGTCCACCAAGTCCTGTTTGCAAATGAACATTACTCCCGTGTTCACTGGCCCACAGTGGTTGAGAAGTACCTCAATTTTAGAATTCTCATCCTTGTATTCAAATCCTCTGTGGCCTCTATCTCTGAAATATCCTCCAGTTCACAACCCTCCAAGATATCTTTGTTTCAATTATTCTGGCTTTTTGAACATTGTTGAATTTTAATTGCTCCACTATTGATGGTGGAGCCTTCAGGTGCCAAAAGCCTAAACTCTGAAATTCCCTTCCTCGGCCTCTCTTTTTTTCCCTTTAGGGTGTTGCTTAAAAATTTTCATCTGGTAATCTGCCTTAATCTCTCCTATATGGTTGCTGTCAAATTCTCCTTCATTACACTCTGTGAATTGTGTTGGGATGTTTTATTATATTGAAAGTTGCTGTTATTATTAATTAGCACAAGCAATCCCAGTTCTTATTATTTTACTTCATGTCTGTATTTACCTAGCTTATGTGTGGGAAAATAATTCTTAAAAGTTGATAAATTTTGGTACTTCACAAATATATATTTACTTCTTATTCAGCTACAAACCCTGCATTGTTAACTAGTTGATCTCCAATCTTGGCTTATTAATGGCAAGATTAAAAAGGATTTACTGGGTGGTTTCAGGTACTTCAATTTCGAAGGGGCAGAAAATAATCTACATTGTACACAGATCAACATCAATTAAATTGAGTTTTATACTTCCATTTAATACAGGAAATATAGATTATGTTGTATTTCTTTTGGTTGCCTTTAAAAGTCAACAATATATAGGTGACAATCTCACCTGAGCTTGTTCGAGCAAATAGATACAGTAATCTCCTTACTAGAGTCACTTACCTGTCCATCTAAAACACCAAGTAGTGCAGGTTCCATCCATTGCACCGGCTCAATAAAATATGATGTACATTTGGTTTGGTCCTCTCTCGGGGTTTGTGTCAACCTCTTGTGAGCAAAGGCAATTGGTCCTGTTCCAGGTACATGATTCAAAATACTTGAGCCACGAAATAAAGACCGCCTGAATTTTTTTTTTAAAAGAAGAAATTGTCATAGGAATACCTGCATATTAACATTCAGAATTTGTAACCCACACAAGTAGATTACCATGAATACGTTATGGAACAGTTAGGTAAATGAAGAGTTCACAGGAGGTTATGAACTATAAGACTGTAGCTTGAGCTGTAGATCCCCATCAAAACCACAACTTTTGCATTCATAGGATTAGATGAATCAGAGAATAGAATCCCTACAGTGCAGGAGGCAATTCAGCCCATTGAGTCTACACTGACAACAATCCCACCCAGGCCCTATCCCCTCAATCCCACATATTTACTGCTAATTCCCCTGACACTAAGAGGCAATTTACCATGGCCAATCAACCTAGCCCACACATCTTTGGACTGTAGGAGGGAACCCACGCAGATATGGGGTGAATGTGCAAACTCCACACAGACAGTGGCCCGAGGCCGGAACTGAAACCGAGTCTCTGGCACTGTGAGGCAGCAGCGCTAACCACTGTGCCACCGTGCCGTCCTCGAAGGGAGCATAAAGAGGCTTGTATACAGAATAAATACTGCATTGGCCTTTTGGGCCAAGTGGCTTGTTCCTAAACTGTGATTTAAGGAATTCTGATATAATTCAGCATTTTTATCATTCTATTTCCTAACCTACATAAAACCCTAACAATTAAATAGTTGTTGCTGGGGCCAGAAAGCTGTGGGAAGCTAATGGAACAAGCGGGGCAGAGAACAAGAAATACTAAACACTCAATGTCACAAATCATCGTAAATTGCTTTCCTCAGTGTCTTGAATAACATTCTAAATAACTTTACCAATTTAACTAATCCTTGAGGCGGTGCATGAGCAGCGAGGAATCGAAGTGACACAACACATTATGTGAGAAGTCACAAGGATGGTCAGCTTCTCTTGTTTTGATTATTGCCAAATAGCACTAAGAAGTCATTAATGTTTTCAGGCACAATTGTAAGAAATTAATCTCACATACTCTGACCATCTATTACGCCTTAATTTTGAGTTTTGTGATCATTTTAAAAAATAGAAATATGCTCTCATTCCTACGAATTACATGTAAGAATATGATTCAACAACCTTGGAGTGATTTAAGAACCAATTAAATACTGTAATAAGGGAAACTGGGTACTTTCTGGATGGATGAACTAAGATGGAACAAATGGTCTGTGTCATCTGTAATTAACTTGTTACAGTACGCGAAGTCAAACAAAAATAACAGATAAAACAGGGAGACCAGTAAGCTGAACAATAAATCTACAGCAGTTGGAATTACAAAGGGTTCAACACTTATGGATACTCAGTACATCATGCCCATACATAGAGAAATATTCTTGCATGCACCATTTTGAAACAACACTTACCCATATTTGACACTGTGAGCATATTATCTATTATATTGAGAAACCAGCAACGTTTCTGAAGTTGTGGCCCGTTAAGCTGTTGTTTAAATTGCATTGTATCTGGCAGTATAAAGTTGAGTTCATACAAAATAAAATGGGGTATGAAAATAATTACAATTCCACCAAAACAAAGACATTCTTCAAACAGAGTTGTACAGGTATCATATTTAGCTACGGTATACAGCGACTGGCTTCGTGGAATTAAGAGGAATGGCCTTCTCAAATCGGGTTTAATTTGGATGTTCAGTTTCACTTGTAGAATAAAGAGCATGACATTACCCACTAAAAAACTCTGCTCACCTACACTTTCTGCACCGGTAGAGAACATCATCTGTTTTCTCGAGACTCATGGGATCCAAGGCAAATAACTCCCGAGGTAAATTCTGCAGCTCTGAGTAAAAGAAACAAAGGACTTGTAAGCAAATTACAGTTAAGATATTAGTAGGCAGCAAGTTTGTTTAAAAACTCACGGACCTTACATCAGCGAGAGCAGACATTGCTAAAATAGAACTGGAATGATGGGAAGCACAACGTACTATATTTTAAAAATTTATAAAACAGATAATTTCACTCAAGATCTTAATTGCCATTCGGTAATTGATTAGAATGGTAGGATTCCTGTACCTGCCAACTTTGTAGAGCAAAGAGAGCCGGAAATGACCGTTCTCTTTTTACATACTGTTGACACAGTGCAATGTATAATGGATTAGACAGAAACAGATATAAGTTAACCATGAGGGAAACCAATCTTGAGCATTTATTTGAAATTTCTTAAAGAATAAAGCATTCAGAAATTTGGACAGTTATGAGACCAAGCATTTTTAACTGAGCGAATTTTTAAAAACGTTAAGACCTAATTAAAGGAATGAATAAAGTAGATGCACATGAATACATTGCGAAAATTTATGAACACAACAAAGCAATGAGCTAAATGCAAATTAGTAGCAGTCAGCAAGGTTAAGGAATATTGATTGTTGACTGTACAACTTAGTGAAGTGAATCACAGAATGCCTACAGTGCAGAAGGAGGCCATTTGACCCATTGGGCCCTATTTTACCATTTTGATTCTAAGTGCTGGGCAGACTTGAATCTGAGAGTGTTTCAGATCCAACTTTTAGACCCGCCCTCCGGTGCCCCCATACACACTCTGCCTGAAAAAAAAATCAGCAAGTCCGAATCGAACTGCACAAGCCTGTAGGTGGGGCTTACCGCATCCAAAACCCTGCCGCTCCGATCGGCACCTCCAACTGCACAGGCGCAGAAAAATTATAGAATGCCACTCCCCTGCCACATCACTCCCGGGCCGGATAATGTCTCCCCTTGGCCCCCACAGACATTGCCCCACCCCCACTGACCCCATTATCCCCCCCCACACCTCCGCCACCCAGACCGATCGCGGGCCTCTCCCCCCCTTCCTGCCCACCAATCTCAGGCAGAGTGGCAGCAGACACTGTTTCCCACCCACTGATCTCAAGCAGAGTGGCAGCAGACCCCCCCTTACCCTCAATGAACCCAGGCAGAGTGGCAGCGGACTCCTCCTCCTCCTCCTCCCCCCCCACCCCACCCCACAGATCTCAAGCAGAATGGCAACTGACCTCCCCCCGATGTCAAGCAGAGAGCCGTCGGACGCTAGGCACTTACCTCCTCACTAACCCTCACTGATGGGAGTACCTGAATCGGACTTGAATGGAGCATGTCTATTTCGTGCCGATTCCGGATGGGTGAACGCTGTGGTACAGGGGGAAGTGCCAGTAAAGTTGGGTGTGCAGCTCATTAAGTCAATTAAATGCATGCAAATGCATTTAAATGACCGTTGCACCCGTTTCAGGTGCGGTCCCGATCGTGGCCATTTTCGGGCCTTGACAAAGGGAGAACCGGTGTGGAAGTGGGCACAGATCACGCCTCATGCCCGACATTACCAGGTTTTCGCGCCTGAAAACGGGCACAACGCACTGGTAAAATCGGGCCCATCGAGTCTGCACCTACTCTCCATCTTACCCAGAACTCCCACCTTATCTCCATAACCCTGTGTGTCTACCCCACTAATCACCCTAACCTACACATCTTGGGACACTAAGAGGCAAATTCTCATGGCCAATCCACCTAATAAGTGTCAACAGTTGAAACACTCAAAAAGAGCAGAAGAACAATTCCTCATCCACCATCTACAAGGGAGAGATGTAAAAACAGACAATGTGGCACATCCCAATTATGGGATGTGAATCTCTTTTTCTTGCTCTTGCCAGCATCTAGCCAGTAGTAGCAGCAGATTACCCGGGTACTTGTCGATGACTTTCTGCAGTCGATATTGTTTATAATCAGCACTTGTTGAATCCACTCTGCAGCCCATTGCTTCAAATAACTTCAGCTGCTTCACAAACTCATCATTTATCCTACAATACAGATAATAGAAACATTTTAAAAACTTTGCAGTTTAAATAGTAGCATAGAATCAGAGACAAATAAATAAAAACTTACTTGACATCAGGTTTAACAGCCTGGAGTTTATTATACGCCTCTTCAAACGTCAGGTCATCAGTTTTCATTATAAAAGCAGTGACTACAGCAGCACTTCTACTCACTCCGGCATGGCTGATGTTGGAGAAAATAATGCATTTTACAATAGATTAAATTTCATTGTTAATACAAAAGCCATTCCTTCCTAACAAAAACTATAAAATGGGCAAAAGTTTGATTTTACTTTTAAGTTGCTGCATCAGATTAAAACAAATTTGGAATTATTTCTCAAATAAGTTTTTTTTAAAAAGTCTTATTTATTAGTGTCACAAGTAGGCTTACATTAACACTGCAATGAAGTTATTGTGAAAATCCCCTAGTTGCCACACTCTGGCGCCTGTTCAGGTACATTGAGGGAGAATTTAGCATGGCCAATGCACCTAACCAGCACGTCTTTTGGACTCTGGGAGGAAACCAGAGCACCCGGAGGAAACCCACACAGACACAGAGGGAACGTGCAGACTCTGCACAGACGGTGACCCAAGCCGGGAATCAAACCCGGGTCCTTGGCGCTGTGAGGCAGGGACATGAGGTCAGATATGTAACAGCTCTGTTTATTAATGAGGAAGAATCTTAGTTTTGGTTTGCATTCCGAGCCTGAGTGTTTTTTAAAAATCTAAAATACATTGCAACTTTGTGTAGCACATGCTGAATGGTGGTGAGCTGGAACCACGTATGTTTAATGCATAGGATAGTACTTTATTCATCACAAAGCAATAACTGTGTTTCTGTGAACAAGCCACAGTAACCTTCAGTTATTATTTGAAACGTGCACAATACATTCTAAGAAAATGTGAATTTTCTATTTTGATTCATAAGTTCACAGCAGTTATGCTTGTTAACATCTGTCATGATCTGGGTGAGAACCGTCTGAAATCGCCAACCTTTAACTCAGAATTGGAGACTTTTTGGAGGGTCCTTGGGAAGAGGGGTAATAACCCATTGGAAGTTAAAAGCATCCTGGGCAATTCCCATAAAGTCCAAGTATTAGAAATTTAGAAGTATCCCTTTGATAGCATATCATCAAGGATAGGTCTAGTCGACAAAAAACAAATCAGAGACTAAAAGATCTGAATCGTTGTAACAGTAGAAAGTAGTGACTATCCCAAGGCAGAGACTGTCCCAATGACTGTACCATAGAAATCATAGAAACCCTACAGTACAGAAAGAGGCCATTCGGCCCATCGAGTCTGCACCGACCACAATCCCACCCAGGCCCTACCCCCATATATTTACCCACTAATCCCTCAAACCTATGCATCTCAGGACACTAAGGGCAATTTTTAGCATGGCCTATCAACCTAACCTGCACATCTTTGGACTGTGGGAGGAAACCGGAGCACCCGGAGGAAACCCACGCAGACACGAGGAGAATGTGCAAACTCCACACAGACAGTGACCCAAGCCGGGAATCGAACCCAGGTCCCTGGAGCTGTGAAGCAGCAGTGCTAACCACTGTGCTACCGTGCCGCCAAAGCAAGAGACTGCCCAATGTCTGTACCAAAGCAAGAGACTGTCCCAATGACTGGACCAAAGCAGAGGCTGTACTAATGCAGAGATTGTATCAGTGACTGTACCAATGCAGAGACTATACCAATGACTGTACCAAAGCAGAGACTATACTAATGCAGAGACTGTACCAATGACTGTACCAAAGCAGAGACTGTACTAATGCAGAGATTGTATCAATGACTGGACCAAAGCAGAGGCTGTACCAATGACTGTATTTAAGCAGAGACTGTACCAATGACTGTATTTAAGCAGAGACTGTCCCAATGACTGTATTTAAGCAGAGACTGTCCCAATGACTGTATTTAAGCAGAGACTGTACCAATGACTGTATTTAAGCAGAGACTGTACCAATGACTGTATTTAAGCAGAGACTGTCCCAATGACTGTATTTAAGCAGAGACTGTCCCAATGACTGTATTTAAGCAGAGACTGTCCCAATGACTGTATTTAAGCAGAGACTGTCCCAATGACTGTATTTAAGCAGAGACTGTCCCAATGACTGTATTTAAGCAGAGACTGTACCAATGACTGTATTTAAGCAGAGACTGTACCAATGACTGTATTTAAGCAGAGACTGTACCAATGACTGTACTAACGCTGAGACTGTACAAACAGGCACTGTACCAATTGACCAGCACGCCAGCACCGGCTGCAGTCAGCGCCTCCTGCACAAAGCTCACACATTCACCCAGCAAGCTCAGCAGGTCGGTGCTGGGCTCATCCAGCGCCCGCACAAACATAGCCTGGCGGTCCCCAAGAGGCGGGGGTTCCTGGGAGTCCACGGTGAGCACATGGGAGATGGCGCAGTCCGACAGCCGCTCCAGAGTCAGATCCGCCGCGCTGCCGATGAACAGCCCGGCCCGCACCGGCAACATGGCGGCCGCCTGACGTCACACGGCGATGACGGAGGCGGGTGCGTCACGGAGGGAGGGGAGCCGGAGTTGCTCGGTGGTACAGTGGTTAGCGCTGCTGCCTCAGAGCGCCAGGGTCTCGGGTTCAATCCCTGCTTTGGGTCAGTGTGTGGAGTTTGTATAATCTCCCTGTGTCTGTGTGGGGCCCCCTTCGGGTGCTTCAGATTCCACCCACACAGTTTGATTTGATTTATTATTGTCACATGTCTTAACATTCAGTGAAAAGTATTGTTTCTTGCGCGCTATACAGTCAAAGCATACCGTTCATAGAGAAGGAAACGAGAGTGTGCAGAGTGTAGTGTTACAGTCATAGCGAGGGTGTAGAGAAAAAGATCAACTTAATGCAAGGTAGGTCCATTCAAAAGTCTGACAGCAGCAGGGAAGGAGCTGTTCTTGAGTCAGTTGATACGTGACCTCAGACTTTTGTATCTTTTTCCGGACAGAAGAAGGTGGAAGAGAGAATGTCCGGGGTGCGTGGGATCCTTGATTATGCTGGCTGCTTTTCCGAGGCAGTGGGAAGTGTAGACAGAGTCAATGGATGGGAGGCTGGTTTGCGTGATGGATTGAGTTTTATTCACGACCCTTGGTACTTTCTTGAGGTCTTGGGCGGAGCAGGAGCCATACTAAGCTGTGATACAACTAGAAAGAATGCTTTTTATGGTGCATCTGTAAAAGTTGGTGAGAGTCGTAGCAGACATGCCAAATTTCCTTAGTCTTCTGAGAAAGTAGAGGTGTTGGTGGGCTTTCTTAACTATAGTATTGGCATGGGGGGACCAGGACAGGTTGTTGGTGATCTGGACACCTAAAAACTTGAAGCTCTTGACCATTTCTACTTCTGCCCATTGATGTAGACAGGGGCATGCCCTCCACTATGCTACCTGAAGTCGATGACTATTTCTATCATTTTGTTGACATTGAAGGAGAGATTATTGTCATCGTACCAGTTCACCAGATTCTCTATCTCATTCCTGTACTCTGTCTTGTCATTGTTTGAGATCTGACCCACTATGGTGGTGTCATCAGCAAACTTGAAAATCGAATTGGAGGGGAATTTGGTCACACAGTCATAGGTGTGTAAGGAGTATAGTCGGGGGCTGAGAACACAGCCTTGTGGGCACCAGTGTTGAGGATGATCGTGGAGGAGGTGTTGTTGCCTATCCTTACTGCTTGCAGTCTATGAGTTAGGAAGTTCAGGATTCAGTTGCAGAGGGAGGAGCTGAGCCCCAGGACACAGAGTTTGGAGATGAGTTTCATAGGAATAATGATGGTGAAAGCTGAGCTGTAGTCAATAAATAGGAGTTTGACATAGGTGTCTTTGTTATCCAGGTGTTCCAGGGTTGAGTGCAGGGCCAGGGAGATGGCATCTGCTGTGGGCCTGTTGCGGTGGTAGGGGAACTGTAGTGGAGTTAGGCAATCCGGGAGGCTGGAATCGATTCGTGCCATGACTAACCTTTCGGAACACTTCATAATGATGGATGTCAGAGCCACTGGACGATAGTCATTAAGACACACTGCTTGGCTTTTCTTTGGTACCGGGATGATGGTCATCTTCTTGAAGCAGATCGGGACCTCAGATTGTTGTAAAGAGAGGTTGAAGATGTCTGTGAATACCCCCGCCAACTGATCCGCGCAGGATCTGAGTGCTCGTCCAGTTACCCCATCCGGGCGAGTCGCTTTCCGTGGGACGACCTTCGAGAAGGCTGCTCTGACATCTGCAATGGTGACCTCAGATACAGGTTCATCCGAGGCTTCCGGGGTGGAGGGCATGCTCTCGCTGACCTCTTGCTCAAAACGGGCATAGAATGCATTGGACTCATCAGGGAGGGATGCGCTGGTGCTGGTGATTTTACATGCCTTCATCTTGTAGCCTGTTATGTCTTGCAGACCTTGCCATAGTCAGCAGGGGTCCGTGTGGCTAGCCTGGGATTCGAGCTTGGTCCGGTACTGTCTTTTTGGCATCTTTGATGGATCTCCATAGGTCATATCTTGCTTTCTTGTATAGGTCAGGGTTGCCTGACTTGAACACCTCAGACCTAGACTTCAGCAAGCAGTGGATATCCCTGTTCTTCCATGGTTTCCGACTGGGAAACACAGAGATTTGCTTCACAAGTGGACATGCTGGTTAGGTGCATTGGCCATGCTAAATTCTCCTTCAGTGTACCCAAACAGGTGCCGGAGTGCGGCAACTAGGGAATTTTCACAGTAACTTCATTGCAGTGTTAATGTAAGCCTACTTGTGACACTAATAAAAAAAGAAATAGAAGGAGAAAGAAAAAATGAGAGAGTGAGTGAACTTACAGAACTGGATAGAGTGGACGTGGGGAAGATGTTTTCATTAGTCGGCAAGTTTAGGTCGAATCCGAGGACACAGCCTCAGAATAAAAGGACGGCCCTTTAGAACCGAGATGAAGAGGAACTTCTTCAGCCAGCGGGTGGTGAATTTCTGCTTTGGTACAGTCTTTGTACAGTCATTGGGACAGTGTCTGCTTTGTGACACTCTCTTTGCCACAAAAGACTGGAGGCCAGGTCATTGAGCATATTTAAGACAGATAGATGGGTCCTTGATTGGTGAGGGGAATCAAGGTTACGGGGGAAAGGCGGGAGGATGGGATTGAGAACCTTATCAGCCATGATTGAATGGCAGAGCAGACTCAATTGGCCAGGTGGCCTAGTTCTCCTCCCATGATCTTACGGTCTTATGATAATCTTCCAGAGGAACAGAAGATGACCTGAGGATCCTTATAGTGTGTGAAGGTCCTTCAACAGGTTTTCCTTTTTGTGAAACTCAGTTGCTTCGTCTTGAGCTTTCTTGTAATTGTTTTCTGCTGTTCATCTATTCTGCTGTTCAGAAAAGTCTTAATTTCTTCATGTTAGAAGGAATATGAAGAATTAGAAGACTTCTTTTGCATTTGATCTTGAAGGATGACTACCTGCTCTTTCAGCTGTCCATTATCTTGTTGACCTCTTGCCAACCCACATTGTGCATCAGTGCAGTGCTTTGTTATTACTGGTAGTTCCAAGACAGCCTTTTCTGAAGTAGTATTCAATATTCTTTATAATTCCTCATGATTTTTCTGGGCCATGTTTTGACTCTTCAAAGAGTCTTTCAGGTCAGTGACTGCTTTGAGCAACCTTTCTACCTGCTATTGTGCCTAGTTGTACTTCTGGTTGAGGGGTTCTTTTAACTCAGCTTTGATGCGATCATTTTCCTGTTTAATAAATAGATTAATTTTCTTTTTGCACGCTTTGTTGCTTTTTGGGTTACATTAGATAACTTTCCCGCACAGACATCTGCTCGTTCCACACTGCCACCTGCTGTTGCAGTCTGTCTGGGTAATATGTTGGCATTTTTAAAAAGTTCTATTTTTAAACCTTTCAGCTGCTTCTCAGCCTTTTCATTCTGCTGTACTAAGCTTTTCGGTTCATGCGCTTCATTGCACTGACATTCTTTGTGACCATCTTGTATTTTGTTTGAATATTGTCTCCCTTGTCCTGGAATCTCTTTGCCCGTTTGGTACTTTATTGGGGACATTCCATACCTTTTTATTTAACCCTGTGCTCTCCATAACTTGGAGTTTAAAATACTTGTCAACGGCTTTTAAAGTCTCACCAAATGTGGTTGAGGATTTATCTGTCTTACGATTACATTGTTGGCCAATTCCCCAAGGATCTATTAACTTGCATTTCCTCTGATTTTCTACTTATTCCTGCAATCTAAATATTTTTTTCATGCTGCCCAATTTTGTGTCTGGTTTGGCTCTTGCATGAGCTCAAATTGATCTGGCAGTTTTAATTTACCATCCGTGGCTGCTTTTAAGAACAGTGCAGTACAACTTCTTTTGTTTTTTTCAAAATGGCAGTGCAGCAACCATTCTTCCCTTGATTGTCAGGCTTTGACAGGTTCCCGCTGCAATCACAGACCCAATTCTCTAATTAATCAATTCTGCAGGAAATCTTCAAAACAAGCCAATTTGCCCAGCCTGAATGGTACCTTGATTATTTTTAAAAGGTATATTCAGCCTTTTTCTGAAATTTGCTCTCTGTGATCTGGCTACGTCCTTTCATTCTGTGTTCGATCAGGTTTGGCTTCCTAATTGCTTACTGCACTTGCATATTAACCTTCAGTGAATTATGAACAAACCCTAACCCAGGACTCTTTGAACAACAATACGCCTCAATCTCTCATCATTTCCTATCAAAGTGGATAACTTTACATTTTTCCACATTATATTCCATCTGCCATGCTCCTGCCCATTCACTTAGCCTGTCTAAATGTCCTTGAAGCTTTTTTGTATCCTCCTCACAAATCACTGAGTTTTGTGTCATCAGCAAACTTGGAAATATTTCATTTGGTTGCTGCATGCACATTATTGATATGGATTGTGAAAAGCTGGGGCCCAAGCACTGATTCAGTTATCACATCCTTTAGAACAGCATCTAGCATTTTTGCTGTTACTAATGACAGGTTAGCATGTCTACGGTTCCCTGTTTTCTGTCTCCCCCTTTCTGAAATAATGAGGTTACATTGCCATCTTCCAATCTGCAGGAATCAGAATCTATAGAATTTTGGAAGATGACCACCAACGCATCAATTATCTCTACAGCTACCTTTTTCAACGCTTGGGGATGTAGATCATCAGGTCCATGGAATTTATCAACTTTCGATTCCATTAGTTTCTCCAGAAGTACTTTATTATTAATACTAATTTCTTTCAGTCCCTCATCCTCACTCGCCCTTGGTTCTCAAATATTTCTGGGAGGTTTCTTGCATCTTCCTCCATGAAGACAGACACAAATGCCGGAAGTTTACTGCCTCTCCCGCCCGAGGCTCGTAATATCCCGCCCGAGGAATACCGTTCTGCGAGCCTCGCCTGCTCCTATTCCAAGGCGGGGGTGGCGGTAAAATTCCGGCCAAAGTATTTGTTTAGTTTCTTTGCTATTTCAATATTTCTGTTATAAATCCTGCCTGCAATGGGCCCAAATTAGTCTTTGCTAATCTTTCCCTTCTTATATTTCTATAGAAGCTTTTATGTTTCTAACTAGTTTATTTTCATATTCTATTTTCTCCTTCTTTATCCATTTCTTCATTCTCCCATGCTGAATTCTAAAATGCTCCCAAACTTCTGGCCAACTATTATTTTTGGCAACTTTATAAACCTCTTCCTTTAGTATAATACAATCTTTAACTTCTCTTGTTAGCCATGGTTGGATGACATTTCCTGTTGAATTTTTGTGCCTCAAAGGAATGTATATTTGTTGTAACTCATGTATTAATTCTTTAAATGCCAGCTATTGCCTGTCTACATTAATATCTTTGAATGCAGTTACTCAATCTACAACAGCCAACTTGCTGCTCATACCTTCATAGTTTTCCTTGTTTAGATTTAAAACACATGTTTGGGTTGAACTACGTCACTTTCAAACCTAATGTAAGACTCTTTCAGATTATGATCACACTTCCCTTAAGGTTCCTTTACATCAAGATTATTAATTAGCCATTTTTCAATTTGCAAAACCAGTCCTAACATAACCCTCTCTCAAGTTGGTTCCTCATCATACTGCTGCTGGAAGAACATCTTGGATGCATTCCAGGAATTCATCATCCACAGCATTAATGCTAATTATGTTTACCCAGTCAATAGGTTGAATTTTCTAATTTTTTGGCTACGTTTCAACTTGGGTAGGAAAAGCCGGGTGCATCAGCTGCAATACCGGCTTTTCCCGCTATATTTTTTGACACTTTATGGTGGGACCCAACCCTTGCTTTCTTTTTAACTCAGTAAGAAGTTTAACAACACCAGGTTAAAGTCCAACAGGTTTATTTGGTAGCAAAAGCCACACAAGCTTTCGAGGCTCTGAGCCCCTTCTTCAGGTGAGTGGGAATTCTGTTCACAAACAGAACTTATAAAGACACAGACTCAATTTACATGAATAATGGTTGGAATGCGAATACTTACAACTAATCCAGTCTTTAAGAAACAAAACAATGGGAGTGGAGAGAGCATCAAGACAGGCTAAAAAGATGTGTATTGTCTCCAGACAAGACAGCCAGTGAAACTCTGCAGGTCCACGCAACTGTGGGAGTTACAAATAGTGTGACATAAACCCAATATCCCGGTTGAGGCCGTCCTTGTGTGTGCGGAACTTGGCTATCAGTTTCTGCTCAGCGACTCTGCGCTGTCGTGTGTCGCGAAGGCCGCTTTTAACTATCAGAGCCTGCCCCACCAGCAACTCAGGCTCCTGAAAGAGCTGCTTTTTTAACAGGCGTCCCGACGTTAAATAAATAAATAAAAATAGAAGAAACAAACATCCCACAGACACGGCACTTCCCCTCCCCGGGAACCCCCCAACAACTCCCTCATGCAATTCCCACAGCTCTGCCCCTCTGGCAGGGATTAGTGCAAATACAGTGCACTTCCCACACGCTGCACTTGTTAGGATCTTAAAGAGGAAAATACTGTCTTCTTTCTGCCCGTGGAGCAAGAGAATTGAAGACTGTCTACTCCACAAATAGGTTATCATTTATTTAAAAAGCAGCTGTACAAAGCAAAGAACAGTAAAGTTTTGAATCATACAGGTATGACACTAAGTAACTATGTATAATCATTTTAATGGGAAAAATCACAATACTTTATATTTTCATTGAAAACTCAATCACCATAAGTACATGTGCTGACATAAATACCTCCACATTACAAAAGTCAAAACTACCTTGTTATTTAACCACCTAAAGAAAAGGTATCGATTTTCTTGCTGATGTAAAGCACAATGTTTCTTGATAAATGCACAGCAGGAACAGTACCCTCACTGCGTTAAGGACTGGGATCATAGTTTCGATATTTGCACTCATAGCATGACTGTCATAGAAATTCACCTAAAATTGAGCATCACTCCCTATACACATTTACCCACCTCCATATACAAAACTGACAATATATATTATAAATTTAAAAATTACCAACAAAGGAATTCAGGCTGCAGGCTATTCCTGAGCTTAAGAGAATAGAACTTCTGAACCGCCAATTAGATTCTCACCCGTAACCCACTCCATGATGCCTATTATTTACCATATTCTGAACAATGGGATGGAATTAGAACATTTTAGAAACAGGAAAGGCCGAAATGCCAAATAAGCTCACCATTTCTAAAAGTACCTCAGCCATGTCTACCCTCACTCCCATCTCAGTACATCTCTCCATATTTTTTATCCAATTGCTTTAATTTCCTTGCAGTGACATCTCCATATAAACTATCACAAGATCCTCATTAGATCAGTGGTTTATTATCAGTCCCTGCTGTTTTTCTCTGACATAGAATCTAATGATAAACTCTTGCTCTACAGCCATCTGACCTGTCTGCCACACTATCCAGAGGTATGATGACCCACACCTGTTACAACGGTGATGCTTTATATTTTGTTCATGAGCTCTGAACCGTTCCATAACACCAGAGCTGATTATGGGCATTAGAAACTAATGGGAGGACGTCTGGGCCCCAATCTATTGTGTACATTGCAAATACTCGAAACAGTTTGTTTGGCTAAACCAGAATTGAAATGATTGCCCACTCCGACATCACGATTGTGACTGAATATCTGGGATGGATTAACGTTCTACACTTCAGCAACAGTAGAAAAGAAAGACTTGTATTTATATAGTGCCGTTCAAGAGCTCAGGACATCCCAAAGCATTTTACAGCCAGTGAGGTACTTTTTTGATGTGTAACCACTCCTGTCATGTGGGAAAAGCTGCATTTTGCTTCGGACATATGGATTATTCACCAGTACAGTGATATCACTGAACACTTGGTTGTTGACATGATGAAGGGCTTTGGTTGTAACTGAGCATGTAGCTGAAGCATTATTTGAATCCTGCCTAGCATTTAAGTAACTGCCTTGCATACATCAATTGTTTTGATAAGCTGTAATGATACAATTTTTTAAAAAAATCTACTATCCAACAAAATAAGTTTTGTGCTGTGGATGTTTGCTTACTGTGATAAATAAGTGAAAGTTGTTGATAGAATAAGTCATGAAAATGGAAAGTAGTCATCTGGCAGGAGAGAACCCGAGTATTGTTGAAAGAAGACATTTTGTTCAAGTTTTTTGTTTTGCACTCATCAGGACATTCACAATTGGTTAACAAGTGGATTCTGATTCCTCGAGGCATTGCCATGGAGAACACAAGTTAATGGCAACTGACAGTTACGCTAAAAACCAATTTAAGATTGTCAGTCAGCCTTGCAGTGTGGCATATTTGCATGTACTGGAAGTTAAATATATGAATACACAGGGCTCTGCTTGTTGCAGACAGAAAGAACAGTTACACACATTGTGCCTGTTTCAGCTAAACAAAATAAGTTATAGCCATTCACTGGTTCATTCCTCAGGGCAATACTTTGACCAGAGTCAAGTTGCCTGGTTTAAATATTTAAACAACAGTTGGCAGTAAACTGTCAGTTACCATTAACTGGTGCATTCTCCATGGCAATGCCTCAACCAATCTGCACCCTCTTCCCATACAGGGGAGTAGTTGTTTCCCTTGATATTGGTACTCGTGATTGTCCTGATGAGTGCAGAATGAAAAATTTTGACAAAATGTCTTTTTTCAGAAAATGGGAAGGATGTTCGTATATCTGTTTTTGTTATTTGGAATGAAATGGCTCCTTAAACACACTTTAATTGATCAACAGAATAACATGATGATCTGCTGTGTATATGGGAAATATATTGGTGAACATTCTGTTAGGGAAGCCTGAAACCATTGATTCTGTTACACTGGTTTAACGTCTCAAACTTTGACACAAGATTTAAAACAGAGAGAAGAATCTCTGCAGTGAAGTGATTCCCTGAGTACCTTAACCAGATCATCTGGTCAGTTTTTCAAACATACAGAAAATCAGTAACAAATTACATTTTTAAATGCTCTTTGCTTAAGAGAGACATCTCAGACCACTTTACAGAGTTGTAGATATTAAATGAACTATGTGCAGGAGGAATAAAGGCCTTCAAAGCCATGATCAAAGAGAAGCATTAATAGCTCCTTCTTGATGGCCGGGAGAGGCGACAGTAGAGATGCTGAAGGACAGAGTTCCAGGGGATAGGGACATAGTGGTTGAAGAAGCAAACAGTTATTCAAGTGAAGGGAGTGGGCAAAGAGACATAAGTGAGTGAGAGGGACATATCATTGGAGAAAATAACTGGAAGTAAAGAGGGCCACAATCACTGAGGAGAAATTCAATGAAGTTGACTCTCGGGGACACAAAGCAAGAGAGGATCTTGGCAAAGATAGGAGTAATGAGAAAGTGGGCTATTGTGAGCAAATCATTATGGTTGAATTGAAGCCAACAGAGAACAAATGTAAGTTTGTTCGGGAATGATTGGTGGTGCAGATTAAGGTTTCAGCACGGATGATGGGGAGACAGACAGGCAGGGTCTCAAAAGTGAAAGAAAAAGGAGCCAGGTGCAGGGGAGAAAGCAGAGCTCAGGGTTCAGCAGAATGGTCAAATATTTGGCCTTAACATTAAGTTAGACAGATTGATGGAAAAGAGGCTGGTGCTCCATGGGTGTTTGAGAGAGCTGAAGAACATTGAAGATGAAGTTGCCTCATTCAGGCCTCAGTGTTGGAGAGAGTGGCAATACCCTTGGAGAAAATGAAGGGGGCAGAGAACGCTTGTGAAATACATGCTCGACATGGAACACCACCATTCATTTGCCAGTTGTCCCATTTCCTTTGTTCATTCGTATAGATGGCACTTGTCCTATTCATCAAGATCCTGTTAAGAGAAAATGATTTACCACAATTATACTTGGGTTTCAAACCTAAAGAACTTGTATTTCGATGAATTATCCTATAATATGTCATTCCCATTGGGGATTCACCCTGTCTGCCCCACAGCAAGGTAACACCTCGAAGTCAGGACATTCATATTCCATTGCTCTCGAAACAATCTGAAAAGCATTTTTTATGTACAAGACAATACTATATACCATAGATATGCAATGTAGCTGAGCTGACCAGCACCGTGTAGTGGATGAACAAATGATGACATCTCTCCACTCAACACTTGTACTTTAATTGAGGGATACGTTATCAACTCTCCCTAAGATAATTTTTCAACCTGTTGGATTCAGAAGGGCAGAATATTTGTCACGAATCCTACACATCTTCACCAGGACATTATCAGTGAATCAGATCACTGATTTGTAACAGATGGTCTGAGATACCAGTCATGATTTTTTGAAGTTAATCTGTTTAGCCCTTTGATATATTGTAGATAATTCCAGGGCTGGAAAGGATGTCCATCTTGTTTTTCTGCTGGAACTGTTCTACAAACAAGTGAAAGAGAATTTAAACGATGAATATCGTTTAAATTCGGCACGGTAGCACAGTGGTTAGCACTGCTGCTTCACAGCTCCAGGGACCAAGGTTCGATTCCCTGCTTGGGTCACTGTCTGTGTGGAGTTTGCACATTCTCCTCGTGTCTGCATGGGTTTCCTCCGGGTGCTCCGGTTTCCTCCCACAGTCCAAAGATGTGCAGGTTAGGTTGATTGGCCATGCTCAAAATTGCCCTTAGTGTCCTGAGATGCGTAGGTTAGAGGGATTAGTGGGTAAATATGTAGGGATATGGGGGTAGGGCCTGGGTGGGATTGTGGTCGGTGCAGACTTGATGGGCCGAATGGCCTCTTTCTGTGCTGTAGGGTTTCTATGTTTCTATGATGATGCATTCACTTAAAGAGGTGTGGATGTCTTTACACTGAAAGTGCTGTGCTCAACTTTGCCATACAGTTGGAACATTGCAATTAGCCCTGGGTTACAGAGGAGAGAAATCAGAAGGATTCATATTCCCGGACACTATCCAAGGACCCTGCTTAAGAGAGACTTCAGTGGAGTGGTTGTGAATGTAGACAATGAGAGCTGGCAAGGTTTTCAACTATTAAGAGTCTGTGCATGTTGTCACTAGCTCTCTATATTAACTATTTACACATGCACATTTTACTGAGTTTCAGATCTGACTGTCATTAAATAAACAATTGCTGAATGCCCCTAACCTACTGGGTAATTTTTTAAAAATTCATTTTTGGGATGTGGGAGCCCAGAACTTATTGCCCATCTCCATGTGCCCTTGAGAAAGTGGTGGTGAGCTGCCTTCTTGAACTGTTGCAGCCCCTGAGGTGGAGGTACACCCACAGTGCTATTAGGGAAGGAATTCCAGGATTTTGACCCAGCCACAGTGAAGGAATGGCAATATATTTCCAAGTCAGAATGATGAGTGACTTGGAGGAGCACCTTCAGGTGGTGGTGTTCTCAAGTATCTGCTGCTCTTGTCCTTCTAGATGGTAGTAGTCGTGGGTTTGGAAGGTGCTGCCTAAGGAATCTTGGTGAGTTCCTGCAGTGCATGTTGTAGATGGTACATATGGCTGACACTGTTCATTGGTGGTGGAGGGATAAATTGTTTGCGGAAAGGGTAGCAGTCAAGTGAGCTGCTTTGTCTTGGATAGTGTCAAGCTTCTTGAATGTTGTTGGAGCTGCACTCATCCAGGCAAGTGGATTACACTCATAAACTGTGCCTTGTAGATGGTGGACAGGCTTTGGGGAGTGAGAAGGTGAGTTATTCACCACAGAATTCCTAGCCTTTGACTGGTTCTGATAGCCACAGTATTTATATGGCTAGTCCCATTCAGTTTCTGGTCAATGGTAACTCTCAGGATGTTGACAGTGGGGGAATGAGTGATGGTAATGCCATTGATTGTCAAGGGATAATGGTTAGATCCTGTCTTGTTGAGATAGTTATTGTCTGACACTTGTACTCATGAGACGCTCACACATCAATAAACCTATACAGTTTGCAATAGTTATACAAGGTATCTAAAGGTCCCTTTGAAATTTATATTCAAGTCCTCCAGCTCCCACATAAATTATTTGGTTTCCTTTTAATCATCTGGGTTTAAAAGATCACCGGGGTAATTCTCCTGGCTTGCTACACTGCTAAAGCAGGGCCGGGAGACTCGAGCGGAGGCCGTTTCGTGGGCTCCCCACTGGGCGCCATGGCCTCCGCGAGTCTCTGGCCGCTGGATTGCCGGCGTCAGAAATCGGCGCGGAGCTGTATAAATTATTCAAATCACAATTTGCATATAATTAGCGCTAGCATCTCCCCCCACCAAGAGTGTTTCACTCCGGTGGGGTTTACAATAGCTCCCCATTTGTGGGGAGCTGGTGGCCTGACCCCACTTGAGTGTAGGGGACATTGAGACCCCTCCCCTGGGGGTGAGGGGTGCTCCTGGGCATTGCCAGCTTTGCAGTGCCAGCTTGGCCCCCAGCACTGCCCAAGAAGCAAAGTGGCAATGCTCTGGGGGCACCTTGGTACTGCCCACCAGGTATTGGGCAGTGCCAAGAGGGCAGTGCCTAATGGGACGGGACCTTGGGGGGGGGTGTGGGGAAGAGAGAACAGGTGGGGGGAGGGTCCCGCTACCACTCTGCCGTCAGGCTTGGTGATGGAGGGAGGCCAGCGATTGGGGCTGGCTGGCGGGGGTCGAGGCTGGCCTGGACACATCCAGAAGGCCAGCGATTGGGCCGTGGCGGGATGGGGGGGGGGGGGGGCAGTTATGTAGGGTCGTGGGGCTGGCCAGCGATCGGGAGGCCGGCAGTTCCAGGCTCGGTGCATGCAGAATGGCCTGCTCAGTGCTATGCCGCCGGCCTCTCCAGCGGGAGTAGGCCCCACCGCCTGGTTTTTCACAAGATTCATACTAGTGCACTCAGTGTAGGAGATTCATTTTGAAAATCCCACTGAAAAAACCAACAGGATTTACTTCAAATTTAAGCAAATTTGATGCTTAGAATTGTTTTGGGAGAATCCCACCCCAGGCCTTTGTACTAATAATCCAGAGGTCCAGTATAAAGCTCTGAGAACATGGGTTCAAATCTCACCACAGCAGCTGGTGGAACTTAAATTCAATTAATAAATCTGGAATATAAAGCTAGTCTCAGTAATGGTGACCCTGAACCTATCATTGATTGTAAAAACCCATTTGGTTCAGTAATGTCCTTTAGGGAAGGAAATCTGTCCATACCTGGTCTGGCCTACATGTGACTCCAGATCCACAGCAATGTGGTTGGCTCTTAACTGCTTTCTGAAATGTCTGAGCAAGACATTCAGATCATGGGTAATTAGGGAAGGGCAACAAATATTGGCCTTGCCAATGACTCCCACATCTTGTTAAAGAATAAAGAAAAAAAACTAATACATCTTAATCCTGACAATAGATTATTAGAATCAGAATGATAAGAAAGAATTGCCAATGTGTGTGTCAGCTGTGGCTCGGTTGGTAACACTCTCACCTCTGAAGCACTCTCACCTCTGAAGATTGTGGGTTAAAGCCCCACACTAGAACCTGAGTCCAAAATTCAAGGCTGATACCCCAGCACAGCACCAAGGGAATGCTACACTGTTGGAGTTGCCATCATTTGGATGAGACATCAAAATAAGGCCCTATCTTTCCTTTTAGGTGGTTATAAAAGATCCCATGGCACCATTTTGAACAACAACAAGGGAGTTACCACTAGGATGTGACCAATATTTACCCTTCAATCAATATCACAAAAACAGATTGCCTTATCATTATCGCATTGCTATTTGTGGGAACTAGCTGTGCACAAATTGGCTTGTGCATTTCCTACATTACCAGAGTGACCACACTTGGAAAGCACTTCATTGGCAATAAAGCACTTTGAAACACCTTGTGAAAGGTGGTTGTGAAAGGTTTCCAGAGAGCCAAGGCAGGGCAATTCATTCCAATATATTAGTATCAATTTGCCTTATCATTGCCTTAAGGTGCTCAATCCATACTGGCAAGAAATAAGGGGTGGCGAGGTGATGTAGAATTTGATCTGTGCAGTTTAGTGTAGCTGTCATGATTTTTGACCTGTCTGTGCCCATTAATGCCAAGGTAAGCAGCACCTACATTTGGTGTAGTTACCTCACTTACCTGATTGCGCCAAGCCAATTCCATGCTGCTGTCTGCTTCAGCGTTCATCAGGGACCTGAGCAGTAGGTTACAAGCAGCATAGTCACCCTTCTGTTCCTAAAGGTAATCTGTCCCTCTTAAATTACCACTAAACTGCACTGAATTACCAACCTGCTGCTGAAAGCTACAGCTGCAAGTGGAATACAAGGGCAGTGAGTGGGCTCCAGAGTCAAGAATGTGGTGCTGGAGGCCTAAACGATGGAGGCAGACAGACAGAGATACCTCTCATATACAGTGGCCCTCAAGGACCACTCGGAGATATGGGAGAAGGCGAGCAGAGGGGTCAATTTCTGACATCTGGAAGAGGAGCTGGGAGCAGTGCCATGAGAAGTTTAATGACCTCATACTGGCAGTCAAGGTCAACGAATGCATCTTTACATGACATCTGTTACTCGCCATACCATCAGCCTCTCATTGCCCAATGCGCCACAATTCCATCACTTGTCCATCAGCACACAAACCTAATGTCCAGATATTCCACCTCACCTTCACACACGGCATGGGTGGCACAGTGGTTAGCACTGCTGCCTCACAGCGCCAGGGACCCGGGTTCGATTCCCGGCTTGGGTCACTGTCTGTGGAGCTCGCAGGTTCTCCCCATGTCTGCGTGGGTTTTCTCCGGGTGTTCCAGTTTCCTCCCACAGTCTGAAAGAAGTACTGGTTAGGTACATTGACCTGAACAGGCACCGTAGTGTGGCGACTAGGGGAATTCCACAGTAACTTCATTGCAGTGTTAATGTAAGCCTTACTTGTGAGTAATAAATAAACTTTACACTTCTCTAATAATAAATTACCCACAGCTCCTGCTGTTTATATATTATTTAGCTGTGATAGGCATATCACCCAGACACAGTGCGACACATTCCACTGACATTCATCCCTCTCTATTGCGGGACAAAGTAGAGGGCAGAGAGCAGAGACAAGGATGCCTCTGAGCTCTGTGGATGTGATCCATGACAACTTGTGGCCATCATCATGGAGAACATTAGGGTGATGGTATCTTCCTGCCTTATTTCCATTTCAACTCCCAGCTCACCCTCATCCCCCCGCCAGACATGAACAAGCTGCTGATGGTGTGACCATGGACTTCTTGCTTTCCAATTCACTCTCCTCTCTTTACCCCACCTTCCCACACCAAAGACCTGCTGCCTACTCAACCACAGCTGCCCCAGGAGGAAGAGAGGGGGTACACCATATCACTGCTGAAAGACATCCTAATCTTTGATCTGACATTCCCAGTACCAGCCCAGATTGGAACTGAGCATACCTTAAAGACCAGTATGGAATTGGGATCTGCACGTAGTGAGTGGGTTTCATTCACACCAAAGTAAAAGGATGGTTCTTGTGCCAGTTTACTAGAAAACAAGAACGCAGATAGGTTTTGACCCTGAGGAGGACCTTGAAGTTGCTGCAAATAGGAGGGTGCTGATGAGCATGCACAGATGCTGGGTACATTGATCTGGTGTTGTTCACATTTGGAAGTTGGGTGTCACATCAGCCGGTGAGACTGACAAAACAGCACCAGGTCAGATGCTTACGTTACACCAAGTGGCTGGAGGTGCAGTGCACTGCATTAGAAGGGGATATGGCTTCAATAATACCATCTGCAACAGCATTATGGATCATGCTCCAGGTCTCCTTCCCCTCTACACTGCTCCAAATTTCTCAGGCTTCACCTTAATAGAAATCTGCCATCCTCACCGAGTCTGGCCTCCCTGTGACTCCAGAGCCACTACAATGATTGGCTCTTAAGTGGCCTCTGAAATGGCCAGGCAAGCCATTCAGTTGAAGGGCAATTAGGAATTGGCAACAAATGCTGATCGTGCTCGTGATGCCCAAATCCTATGAAACAATAAAATTACACAACTGTTTCTGCTGAGGAGAGGCAGGAGCTGATATTCCTCTCTCTAAATGCAGGATGGGAATTCCTGGCACTCTCAACACAAAAAAGCTCTAAGTCCAACAATGAAAACAAAGGCACTCTTAAAAAGAAGCTGACAGCGGGACTTAGGCTGGGACATTCCTCAAAGCTGCGAGGGCCCTGGGGCGAGGTGAGCTCCAGGACATCAAAGTGAGAGTTCCTCAGGGTAATGTCCTAGTCTCAAACATCTTCAGCTGCTTCATCAATGACATTCCTTCCATAAGGTCAGAAGTGGAGATGTTTTCTGATGATTGCACAATATTTAGCATTATTCACGCCTCCTCAGATACTGAAGCAGTCCATGTCCAAATGCAACAAGACCTGGACAATATCCAAGCTTGGGCTGACAAGTGGCAAGGGACATTCACACCACCTAAATGCCAGGCAATGACCATCTCCAACAAGAATCTAACAATTGCCACTTGGTGTTCAATGGCATTGCCATCATTAAATCCCCCACTGTCAACATCTAGGGGGATTATCATTGACAAGACACTTAACTGGACTAGCCATATAAATACAGTGGCTACAAGAACAGGTCAGAGGCTAGGAATCCTATGACGAGTAACTCAGCTCCTGATTCCCTAAAGCATTCCATCTACAAGGCACAAGTCAGGAGTGTGATAGCATACTCATCAACAACATTCAAGAAGCTTGACACTATCTGGGACAAAGCAGGCTGTTCAATTAGCATCCCATCCACAAACATTCACTTTCTCCATCACCGATGCACAGTATAAGCAGTGTGTACCATCTACAAGATGCACTGCAGGAACTCAACAAGGCTCCTTCCAAACCCATATAAGCCACCATCTAGAAGGACAAGAGCAGCAGATACATCAGAACACCACCACCTGGAAGTTTTGCTCCCAATCATTCGCCATCCTGATTTGGAAATATATCGACATTTCTCCACTGTCACTGGGTCAAAATCCTGGAACTTACTCCCTAATAGGACTGTGGGTGTACCTACGGCACAGGCAATGCAGCGGTTTAAGGCAGCAGCTCACCATTACCTTAAGGGCAATTAGGGATGGGCAATGAAGGTTGGCTGAGTCAGTGGTACCCACATCACAAGAATGAATGAAAAATAGAAGCTGAATCATTGTTTATATTGATCAACAGGATTTTTGAGCTATGGAGTGTTCTGGCTGCTGCTGAAGTACAACAACCAGAAGGCCTCTTAAGCCTGCAGCAGGATTCCTGCTTCCACTTCTGGTTCTCAGTGCAAGTACTAGACAGCTGCCAACACCCATAGAACCGTACTGGAACACCACACCACGTGGAACCGTACTGGATCACCACACCACGTGGAACCATACTGGATCACCACACCACGTGGAACCATACTGGATCACCACACCACGTGGAACCGTACTGGATCACCACACCACGTGGAACCGTACTGGATCACCACACCACGTGGAACCGTACTGGAACACCACACCACGTGGAACCATACTGGATCACCACACCACGTGGAACCGTACTGGATCACCACACCACGTGGAACCGTACTGGATCACCACACCACGTGGAACCGTACTGGAACACCACACCACGTGGAACCGTACTGGATCACCACACCACGTGGAACCATACTGGAACACCACACCACGTGGAACCGTACTGGAACACCACACCACGTGGAACCGTACTGGATCACCACACCACGTGGAACCATACTGGAACACCACACCACGTGGAACCGTACTGGAACAGCACACCACCGGAACACCACACAGCATCCTTTTGAAAACAAAAATTATACTCACCCTCCTTCAAAAATGTTGCTCTAAGATTGGTTACAAACTGTAGTTTCTAATCACACACTACAATATGTTGATAAGATTTGCAGTCTTACCTGCACCAGTATAGTCAAAGGTTGGATTCTCAAACGTACCTTCTGTGCCTTCAGTACTGGAAGAACAAATGTGACAGTTTAATTCCATAGTAATTGATTGTGCATGGTATTGCTCTTGGACATTGTGGTAAACCACTGTTAGCTTATTGCCGGTGTGTGTGACATGCCTGGACACGTCCCTGCCGGCCCTGCCTGGGACTCCTCCCCACCCTGGTCCAGGTATAAAGGTGACTGCTCCCCACCCCCTGCCTCAGTCTCTGGACCAGTTCATCGGCATGGGTTTGCTCCAAGTCTTTTGTTAATAAAAGCCTATTTGTTCTTGCATACAAACTAGTCTTTGCTTGATTGATGGTGCATCAGACATTTTAATGACAAAATCAGAATTGAGTTTCTCTCAGGATGCAACATTTCTGAACAAACTTGCACTCAGCTTGTGAACAGGTCCTCAGACCTTGACCAGTTCCACACCTTCACTTTAGAATTTGAGCATTTGCAGTGCAAATGGTTCATGTTTTCTTTATTAGGTGTATTCTGAGATGCGACACATAATTGGTGATATCTGGCATTTGACGGATAAAATGCAACAAAGCTGATGGCCCTGCCCATTATCTGGATGACTTCTGGAGGCCCTTGAAACCATGACACAAACGTGCGTGGCTCAGGAAGTTAATTGCCTGAGGTGTGGCTTCTATCCTCATGCCAGAGAATGTCCCACCCACAAGGGCTGCCAACCAATCAGGTAGCCAGAAAGTCTCCAGTCCCAGCAGCACCGCCTGGAGCAGTGGACACTGCTGGGATTGTAGTCAGTCTCCGAGCAGAAGCACTACTGGAGGATGCACCTGAAGGTTAGTGGAGCAACCATGCCTTGCCTCGCCAGTCAGTCAGTCAGGCCCTGCAGTGGGGAGGAGGACATAACTTGGAGGCCTCACTGCTGGTAAAACACCAGTGGAGGTGGGTGGGCGATGGACCTGCCCACCCCATCTGATTTTATACTTCTCCCACTTTCCGGAACATATAAATGCAGTCTATGTTTGAATACATGCCAGCTGATCGCCAATGGCATGGCTCATGGTGAATTATAGGATGTGCTGTTTTATCCCAAGTGATACACAGGGGCTAATTACTTCAGCCTCCGCATTGTGCAAATCATCCTCAGTGATTTTAATCTGAATTCAGTTTCCCTTGCCCTGCCTGCTCTGAATTCAGAACTTTGCTGTTTGCTCCAAATCTCTCCTTCCATACATACTCTCCCAATTACATTCAAGGCCACCCTGGTAATCTGCTCATCTTCCACTTAATATTTTTTGCTAATTAACAGCCTGAATAAGATTGGAAAACATTCTGATGACACTGCAAAAACAGACTTCACTGCTTCATCTTCTGTCTTTGTTGGTGTTGATGGCCAATCACATCAATACAGCAGCCTGGAGTTAAAAAAAACTTTAAACTGTTTGAGGACTGACCCAATGGGTCAGTAACCTGTCTATTACTCCAAAGACTGTGTTTGAATCCAGCCATAAGAACATAGGAACGTGGGACACAGGAGTAGGCCATTCAGCCCTTCGGGTCTGCTCTGCCATCCAATAAAAGATCATGATTGATCTGAGAGTGTTCTCAACTCCACTTTTCTGTCTGCCCCCAAATAACCTTTGATTCCTTTTGTCTATGAAAAATCTATCTAACTCAGCCTTGAATAGATTTAATGACCTGGCTTCCGCTGCTTTCTGGGAAAGTGAAAATTTCACAGACTAATGACCCTCTGAGAGATAAAGCAGTTCTCCTCATCTCCATCCTACAAGGGAAACCTCTTACTTTTAAACAGTCTCTCCTAGTTCTGGTCTCCCCCACAAAGGAAACACCCTCCCGGTATCCATCATATCGAGTCTCCTCAGGATCTTAAATGTTTCAATAAAACCACCTCTCATTCCTCCAATTCTTCATAAGACAAGCACTTTGTCCCAGGAATGAGTGAGCCTTCTCTGAACTGCTTTGAATGCATTTATATTCTTTTTCAAATGAGGATAGTAAAACTATACACAGTACTTCAGGGCTCACCAAGACCCTGTACCGCTGCAGTAAAACTTCCGCGGTCCAAAGTGATGGGATGAAATTCTCCTCCTGACTTGTTATACATGAACATGCTTTTTAGTAGCCTCAACCTGGCGGTGAGTGCTGTGCCACCACATAATGTCAACGAATATGATCCAAACTGGCATTCCTCAGAAAAGCTACATTGCTAGTTTATATGGGTAAAGTGTTACACTGGTATAGTATGTGGTGTTCTTCCCAAACTGGGCAGTTTGTAAAGCACTTTCTAGCAGAGTAAAAGAAGCTATATATTGAAGCCATTGTCCAGTACTTCTCCAGGAAGCATGACACTGGGAAGTCACAATGAAAAAGGCTAAAGTTCCCATTTGGATGAGCACAGACATTTATTTTTAAGTTAGGAGAAAATATACAGAAGAAGTAGTTACCTGTCAGAGTTTAGCTTTGCTGTATCATATTCTGAAAACAATGAAAAACACATGGAATATTAAAACTTGTACCTTGAAACTTTTAATGTTAACAGCTTTCAAACTTACACGTGAACTATTAAAACGCAATGGATTTCAGCCGGGGAAGGAATAGGAAAGCTATAATGGTCCTCAGTGCCTCTGCACTAGGGAGAGGTAAAAGGTTAGCAGAGATCCCGATCTTAATTGGAATCTAGTGACTTCTGCTGGGAAGTTGGTGTCAGAAAAGAAGAATATAATTAAGTAGCGTTGTAATGCCATATTTGGTCAAAATAAGTCACACCTACTCGAAACATTGGCTCTATTCTCTCCCCACAGAAGCTGTCAGATCTGCTGAGACTTTCCAGCATTTTCTGGTTTTGTTTCAGATTCCAGCAACCACAGTATTTTGCCTTTATCATTAAAAGCCTATTGGTTTTCTTGTCGGTATCCAGGTCTCCATAGGTGGGTGGGGGATGTTTTAGCTGCCTAAAAGGTGGCATGATGGCCGAGAGGGTGGGTGTGCTGGGGGTGAGGGGAGGCATTCTGCTTGAATCCAGCAGCAGTGGCTCCAGCTGCAAAGACGGTTTCTTATCTTAAAGTTGATACAGTCGGAGAGAGGGGCATCTCCATTTTGGAATAGTCTCCCAGAGCTGCCATTACATCCTGCTGCTGCTTTCACACTGCATGGCCTCCTATTGGTCCACAACTTCAGGAGTCCACCTGCTATGCTTCACTGAGACTTGCTGTTCCTCTGGTCACTCATTCACCAATCCGGGGGAAATCACAACTGAGTGATCATTTTCCATATACTGTGGGCCTCTGCTCCCCATTTGAAACCTTACAGTGGGGTTCAGAAGCCCACAGAGAAAACTGTACCCTTTGGGTTTAAATATTCAATAGAGGAAGGGGGAAGCTGGAACATTAAATAGACAATACGAATTTTAATTTGCTGAAGAGCTGGTATGAGTTTGAAAGATGGTAAACTCAATTAAGCAGGTTGTCTGGACATTTATCTTAGTGTTGTATGCCGGAGGGTAGCAGGTGTAACTTGGAACATAAGGAAACATAGTGGCCAACAGCGCAAACACTTCAAGAGTACTTCTTGGCCATGAAATACTTTGGAACATTCTCAGGTGTGCGAGATGCTATTTGAATGTAAAATATTTGGCCTTGTTCTTCCAGTCAGGCTGTGGGTTACACTGCTGACTGCAATTGAAATTATAATTTTACCCTTTTGGTTGGCTGCAGTGGGAAATTCCTGTCCTGGCTTCAGTGTGGATTCATCATTGAGGTGACCAAGAGGCCGAGTAATGGTTATGATAAACTGTTTGAGGGGAGAGAACTAATGGGGTGTGAGTCAGGAGTGTAGGTGGGGGGATGCGGATAAGTGGTGAGCTGGGGGAGGGGGTTGGCATGGGGAAGGTGAACTAAAGGTTGGGGGAATGAGCTATGAGTGCAAAATCAGGGAAAGCCAGGGTAGGGGAGCAGGGGGGGGGAGCGGTGATTGGTACCGAGTGAGAAGTTAACTGGGGGTTTTGGGAGGAGTGTTGAGGGGATGAGCTGGGGGTGCAGGCCGTGGTGTGTGAAGACACTCCTCATTTCAAGGGCTGCATTCGTGGCAGGTTTTACACCAGTGCTTCTCAAACCTTTTCCCATGTGACCCTATTTTAAAACTGCAGACTTTGCATGACCCAGAGTGAAGTTTCCAAGGATATGAGTGTTGTGGAGGCAGGCTGGGGAGTGGGGGAGGGGAGGGTGGTCTTCATCTGCTGAGCAGAGAAAGGATAGGTTTCAGTGAATGAGATGGACGGTAGGAGGGGGGCAGTGTTCGGAGAAGGTGGGCTTCAGCTGCTGGGCCAGGGTTGTGAGGCAGTGAGGTGGAGTATGGTGGAAGTGCTTAAACTGCAGGGTTTTTTTAAAGCAAACATCTTATCACATTTCTCTTTTTTGCAATCAGGCTTCAAAAGATCTGTTGCTTAGGTCATGTCCACCATTAGGAAAAAAACACAAGGTTTTAAAAAGGTCTCAAGTGTTAGCTTTTGTCCTGAGCTCCAGGCCAGCTTGAGACACCAAAATCTTGACTTGCACTCCCACAGTGGGTCACAGCCTTATTTGGGAAGCTCTGTTTTACACCTACTCGATACAGCATTAATAATTCAAATAAAGTGTTGGTAGGTCCTGGTAAAGTAACTCACGTTTACATATTCAATGGGGAGGCGATGGCTTGCAGTATTATCGCTAGACTATTAATCGAGAAACTCAGCTAATGTTCTGGGGACCCAGGTTTGAATCCCGCCAGATGGTGGAATTTGAATTCAATAAAAACATCTGGCATTAAGAATCTATTGATGACCATGAAACCGTTGTCAATTGTTGGAAGAACCCATCAGGTTCACAAATGTCCTTCAGGGAAGGAAATCTGCCATCCTTACCCGGTCTGGCCCACATGTGACTCCAGAGCCACTCTCAACTGCCCTCAAATCGCTCAAGTAGGCAGCTCAAGGGCACCTAGGATGGGCAATAAATGCTGGCCAGCCAGCGATGCCCATGCCCCATGAATGAACAAAAACAAATGCTGACAAACCCAGTAGGACAATCTGCAGGGGCTATTTCTGGCAAACGTAATTTGTGTCCTATAATAATGGCAAAAATGTTCAGCATTCATCACTGTTGCGACAGAAGATTTGTGTCAATCTTTCTTTGGTGTGATCTTTCTGTCTGGCATTCCAGTAGGTAAGAGTTGGCAGATATAGTCAGATCAAATAAATCTTTAATTCTTGGACTCTTGAGAGCGATTTACCTTTACTTCTCAGTTTCTTTCTGACCATGACCACAATTGTGCCAATCATGCCTAGGAGAAGAGCAAGTCCAACAGCTGCTGCAATTGCACCCGGGTAAATGAGCGACGCTGCTTTTGGGGTCAGGTCACGAAGCTCTAAACAGAAACAAACCATCCACATGGTGTTAATGGTGAACACACACTCAGATTCACTGTCCACTCATTACTGGAATTGTTACAGACCAATAAGGAAGCTGCCACCAGCCACATTTGTGAGCTTTTGCCCCCTGTTTGTACTGCACATTATAAACAGCCTGCTTATATATAGTGTCTTTAACATCACTCCCAAAGCGATTCACAGGAAGGTTTTAAAATCAAATATGGCATAAGGACATATTCAGGTAGATGACCAAAAGAGCTTAGTTTTTTTGAGTGTCTCTAAAGAAGGAAAGCTTTCGAAGGGTGTTCTAGGGCTTAGGACCAAGGCAGCTGAAGGCACAGTCACCACTGGTGCAGCAATTAATACTGAAGTTGATCAAGAGGCCAGAATTAGCGGAGTACAGGTAACTTGGAATGTTACAGGGCCACAGGACGTTACAGAGATGGCGGAAGGGGGCAAGGAAATGGGTGGGCGGGTGTGGAAATGGGTGGGGTTTGAAGGGATTTGAAAACGGAGAGGAACAGTTTAAAATTGAGTTGTTGCAGGGCAGCCGGCACAGGGATGGATAGGTGAATGGGATTTGGTGCAAGTTAGGACATGGGTAGCAGAGGCTTTAGATGACTTCAGGTTTATGGAGGGTAGAATGTGAGAACCTGCCAGGAGTACGTTAGGATTATTAGGTTTAGAGGCAAAAACAACATGGAATGAGGGTTTCAATAGGAGATGAGCTGAGGTGGGGCAGAGTTGGGCAATGTTACAGATGAAGAAATAGGCTGTCTTCGTGCCTGTATGGATATGCAGCTGAAACATCATCTTTGGAACAAATACGCAGTGACACAGTGGTTAGCACTGCTATCTCACAGTGCCAGGGACCTGGATTCGATTCCCAGCTTGGGTCACTGTCTATGTGGAGTTTGCACATTCTCCCCGTGTCTGCGTGGGTTTCCTCTGGATGCTCCGGTTTCCTCCCACCGTCCGAAAGATGAGATAGGTGAATTGGCCATGCTAAATTCCCCCTCAGTGTACCCGAACAGGCGCCGGAGTGAGGCGACTAGGGGATTTTCACAGTAGCTTCATTAGTGTGAATGTAAGCCTACTTGTGACTAATAAATAAACTTTAACTTTAAATACAACCCCAAGATTGTAAACTATCTGGTTCAGCCTCAGAGTGTTGCCATAGAGAGGGGTGGAGTTGGCAACGCAGGATTGGAGATTGGAGCAGGGACCGAAGGCTATAGTTTTGATTGTTCCAACACTTAATTGGAGGGAATTTCTGCTCGTCCAGTAGTGGAGCCAGAACAAGCAGAGTGATAATTTGACAGGATGCTTTGCGGAGGGACAGCATGTAGATGAAATAAAGGAAGCCAAGGATAAAACCTTGAGAGATGCCAGAATTAACTGTTCAGGTGTGGGAAGAGAAGCCATTGTAAGTGACACTCAGTTTACGATTAGACAGATAAGGAAAAAACAAGTGACTGCAGTTCCTCCCAGCTAGACAAAGGTGGAGAAGCATTGAAGGAAGATGGTGTGACCAATTGTGTCAAAGGCTTCAAGCAAGTTGACAAACACCAGAATTGATTGTTTGCTTTGAGCACACAGTCATGTAGGATGTCAAGTGTGACTTTGATAAAAGCTGTTTTAGTTTTTGGCAGGGATTAAAACCGGATTGGAAGGATTCAGACATGATGGGCCCAATTCTCCCATCCCGGCAAGCACATTTTTTGGCGTTCCCGACGCATGCGCGTCTCCCACAGCTGGAGAGCAGGCGCAGTCGGGACCGCGCTGGAAACCGGCAGGAAGACAGGTAAGTGATTTAAATCTATTTCTAATGTATTTTGAAATCTCATTATCGAACCTGAGATTGAATTCTCTGGGCCAATAGCATTTCCCACCCCGCCAGGAATATTTCACTCCGACGCATTTAGAGTAGCTTGTGGGGAATTCGCCGGCGACCCCGCCAGAGTGAAGGGGGGTTGCAATTGGGGGCCCCCAGGGGGCGGGCGACAGGGCTGGTACCCCCTGGGCATGGGCACCTTGGCAGTGCCAGTCTGTGTCCCCTGGCACTGCCCAAGGGATAAAGTGCCAATGCCCAGGGAGCACCTTGGCACTGCCCACTGGGCATCGAGCAGTGCCAAGGAAATGGGCCAAAGGGGCAATTGGTGGGGGGGTCCCACTGCCACTCTGCATGGCGATTGGTCGGGGCTGGAGGGAGGCCAGTGATTGGGGTGGGCCGTCCCTCGGAGTGGGGGGGGTGTTGGGGTTGGCCCACAAATGGAAGGGGGGTGGGAGAAAGAGGGTCCCTGGCTGGCCAGCGATTGAGCTGGCCAGCAAACAAGAGACTGACAGCTCGGGCCATCGCGCATGCGCAGAGGCCCGGAACTGTCAGTCTCCGGCATGGATAGTCCCCGCATCCCCCGAGCATTTAATAATATTCATGACTGTGACCTCTGCAGTACACAGAGTGCTGGGCTTAATTCGCTGGTCAGCCTGTAGAGTTACGGCGCATGTGCAGACCTCTGATACTGCACATGCTCAATAGCAACTGCAGGGGTCTGACAGACAGAGAGTGAGCTATCAGGCCCTGCTGCTGCAGGCAGTCTCACCAGCTGCCCCCTCACAGTCAATCATGAGCCCCACAACGCATGGACATCTGGCTCCCGTCGCACAGACCGATTGTGCCCCCTCCCCCCCGAATCTGATTGCATCTGCAGAGCAGCAGCAGCCCCCCTCCCTCCCTGATAAGGCTGCCCCCTTTAGGCCCCACCCCCTGGACATTGCCAAGGATGGCAATGCCCATGGGGCAACCCCCTTTGCTTTGGCCTCCCCGGGGGCCTCAATGGCCTCCGGTTCCACCAGCGTGGCCAACACGACTGTTCCCCGTTCGTGGGGAGCAGGTGTTTACCTTGCCGGAGGTAACCTTGCCCGGCAAGGCCATAAAGCCAAGCAAGCCCGGACAATTCAGCGCCGGGCTCGCAAATCACATGGTGATGAAGATAATCAATTTAAATTTCCTCGCCGGAAATCCAGCTCTCGTAAAATCGCAGGAGGCGAGAAATGGGACATGATTTCTTGGCTCTCGCACGATTTTACTGGCTCGCTCTGCCCATCGATGGGTGAGATCAGCCGGTAAAATCCTGGTCAGTTTGAAATTGCAACATATCGTTAACAAAATGGAAATGAGAAAGATGCCATTTTTCAACCCTGGTGAGGGAGGTTTATAAATAAACAGGGATTCCCTTCATTAATCTCATCAAGGCAGGGAGTTTGAACTTTAATCCTCTATTTTTGTTTTTTGTTCAAAGTCCCTGTGGTGAGATAGCCAACAAGTTAATGTTGGCACCTGAACCTGGGAACAGTGGTTGACACAGGACGTCAAGATGAATACATTCATTGAGGCATAAACGCATTCCCAAGCTGTGGTCTCAGTGTAACTTTCTGAAAGACCAGCTCGTGAAGATTCTAACATATATTATCCCAATGATGTTACAATTCAATAGAGTTCATCAAGTACACTGAAAGTATCACACATCATTCTACACAGGAGGACCAGAAAATGAGCAGAATGCAAATCAGTGGGAGAAATTTGACCCACAGGTTCGGGTTCCATCACTCATTCTTACTGTTTAGTGCCACGGCTGCCCATAACCTGCCAAAGTGAATTACACTGTTTCAAGAAGGTTGGGGTGGGTTGGGGGGGTGGGGGGAGGTGGGGGGTTGCAGAAACCGGTGGTTGCGTATTCACAAATCCATGATAGGGAAATTAATTTGATGGTCTTATTGCACTAAACTGGTGTCAGCTGAGCTTAATTTATTGGGATCACAAAATGAGAGCTATAAGAAAGCTATCACAGTTAGACTATTTAGATGTGGAATGCCTCTCAATTAAACCCAACCCTGTACTCACATGACTTGCACTCTCAGTGGAGTCTGTGGTTAACCGGCAGGAGTAGAAACCTTAGTTCAGTGGGACTGAGGCTAACTGTAGCATCTTTCCCCAACCCTACCTGGAATTAGCGGTGCACAGACCAGGGGCCTATCTTGTACACTGGGCTCAGGAAAACACATGGCGGTGCATTTACTAACAGAACCAATCTGGTTCTTTCTTCTAGTTCAACAATTCAACTTATAAAACCGACTTTCAACCTTACATGAACAACATTATCAAAGGAACCCTGACACTAAGTCACTATGTACATAGTGTTTTCTATATAGTACCGTTACAGGATGGAATCTCGCCTGTCCATTGTCCAGATTCATTGCACTGGATTCTCACAAGTCTTGCCAAACTAAATTCTTCGACACATTGAAAGTCACATATTGAGCCGTAGCGGAAGTTCCCAAGGTGATGTGAACAGTTCATGATCACTGAGTGGTTTATTTTCGGTTCCTGACATTGCGCCACTGTTGGATTTCAAAGAGCGACATTATTATGAATGCATTATATCACTGGCCAATAATTATTGATACAATTAATGTTTTTTGAGCATCGACAATTTTGCAAAATGATTGACAGAATTAGATATCCTGGAATTATGTCAATGCAAACAACAGCAAAAATAAAAATCATGGAATTTCCAGCCGCACTCAACCTGAAACCAGAAAATCCCGCCTAAGGTCATCGAACATTTCCACGGTCTGTCCCTCGCCTGCTACGATCCCTGTGGCGGGCAGAATAGGAAAATTTTCCCCCACTTGTCTACATACAGAATTTGTATTAAATAGGTTTTTTTAAAAATAAAGCAGCCATCAGAGTAAATTCAATGCTCACAGAACAGATGTGCTTGAATGGAGAAATGGCTGGCTACAAAACCAGTGCTAATTCTCCAATATGCAATTCTAACAAATACGCCTTTCTCCTGGAAGAGCAATTTTACTCTATTGCCCCATAATTAGAAAATTGAACTTCAATTCTCAAAAAGATACTTAGTCAGATTTTTGGATTAGATTTTGATGACACAAATTTACGAACTGATTATTGAGGGAGAGTTTTATCAGTTGGCTTGAAATAACTAATGCTTATTATTATCATCTGTGATTACTACAAAAGCATTAAGTATTTAAAAGCAAAAGCATTAAGGATTTAAAAGCAAAAGCATTAAGGATTTGAATTGATTTGAATTGCTGCCTGCACTAAGTTAGCTGATTTCAGTCAGCAATGTGTAGAAGCTGCAGGTGGCCTCAGTGGTTTGACAGAGGAGGAGGAGTCTGGATTATTATACAGTGCTTCCAGCTAGAAACTACAGATGTGCAGCTAGTTAGTGATAACCAGATTGGGAAGAGCTGTTATGGTGCCCCCATGTTCCTGGCACTCACTATTTACGCTCATTCATCAAGTAAAGTAAAGTTTATTTGTTAGTCACAAGTAGGTTTACATTAACATTGCAATGAAGTTACCGTGAAAATTAACCTACCCAGCACTGGTTTCATAGTTTTGAAATGTCCGCAGATGAGGACAATTCAGGTCAACCTTGACTGCACACTAGTGATCTCCAAACCAGAAATAATAGAGCTTCCCTTGCGTGTAGCTCGAGTCTTGGCACAGCAAAGTAAGGCGGCACGGTGGCACAGTGGTTAGCACTGCTGCCTCACTGCGCCAGGAACCCAGGTTTGATTCCCAGTGTGGATCATTGTGCGGAGTCTGCACGTTCTCCCCGTGTCTGGGTGGGTTTCCTCCGGGTGCTCCGGTCTCCTCCCACAGTCTGAGAGACGTGCTGGTTAGGTGTATTGGCCATGCTAAATTCTCCCTCAGTGTACTTGAACAGGCGCTGGAGTGTGGCGACTAGGGGATTTTCACAGTAACTTTATTGCAGTGTTAATGTAAACCTACTTGTGACACTGATAAATAAACTAAAAAAAGATGCAAGTCATGTATCAAAACAGTATTCAGCAAATGATTTATTCATTTGCTGAATTCAGTTGAAATTCAGCTTCAATTGGTGGCTTAACTGTATTTCCCACCTTCTCAATGGTTACATTCATGCCCTGGGTGGTTGACCCTCTAAGGGGCACTTTCTGCCATGCCTCAACCTTGAGGCAGTCTCCGTCCTGGCCACTGCTCTCGCTAGCACTGCTGACAGCCAATCAAATTGACCAAGTGAGGGACAGAAGAGGTGCCTCCAGCCTGTTAAAGCTTCTCAGAGTATTACATGGCTGTGAGGATGCTGTGATCGGTGGGGATGCCTTCCCTGTGGACCTGCCATCTGAAATATCCTGCCCCAAGCCAATTTTGTCCAAATTAATTTTCTTTCTCACTTTCTCAGCAGAAAAATTACCAACTGACAAGACTGGCATTCCCAAGCCTTTTCCAATGCTTGAGACAAGGAGCAGTGAATAAGAGTGTACAGGCAAGGACAGATGCCCTCAAATTTCACGTCCCTTCTTTGGGGAAATGCCACATTTGAATTCACATGACAGCTCTAACAGCAAACTCTCGGGAGCAATTTGGTTATCTGTCCTCTCAGCTGGACATCAGTTCACAAAGGAATATGGAGGAGATTTTGAAGATTAAAAAATAAATTAACAAATGGATCATACTTTATTTTTTTGAGGTAATAATGTACCTTCACAACTTGGCATCTTATCTGTCCACTTCCCTGAAGCTGTGCATTCAAGTTTGTCTGTTCCATTCAGAATAAAGCCCTCCTCCACACAGTCAAGGTCACAGACTGAGCGATAACTAAACTCTCCAATTGGGTGCGAGCAGGTCATCTTGCCGTGGTTCAGACTCTTCAATATGTTGCATCTTACAGCTGGAACAATGGAGGTTTCTTTTATTAGTGTCTTACATTCATTAATTTACAAAATGTTAGCCATTATTTGCGAAGATCTGTGCCATGATGTTGCCACAACTGGATCCTGCAGAACTAATATGCCAAATCCAACCCAAGGAGTTTGCTCTGATAATCTATTTCATTTCATTAAGGAGAAAGATTGACCGGAACTTTCCGGCTGTACATACCAGTGGGATTTTCTGGCGTGCAGCCCCGCCGTGGGTTTCCCAGTGGTGTGGGGAGGAGTCAATGGGAAATCCCATTGACAGCGGCGGCACCAGAAGATCCCACTGCCAACCAACAGCGTGCCACCTCCCACCATGAAAAAGACAGAGCGGGGAGGCCAGAGAACCCCGCCCAAGAAGTCTGAATCATTAAAATGAAAATTATTGGAGAAACTGTGTTGTCCTTGATTCATAGCGTCATGATGGCATACATGAAGGCCATTCAGCCCAAGGAATCAATGCCAGCCCTCTGTAGAGCAATCTTCAGTACAACTCTGTTAAACCCAAGAAGTTTGTCAGTTCTTACACATCCAACCAGCCTACTTACAATCTCACCATATTATTTAGTTATTTTTTTCTTCAGAAATATACCTAATGTTCACTTGAACCCATTTACGTTGTTCACTTCAGGTATCTCCTGTTGCGGTTTACTCCACAACAGCCACCCTTTGGATGAAAATGTCCTTCCTGAATGTTCTCATTTTTTAAGTTACTGTCTCCTGAACTCTTCCATGTGGGAAACAATATTCCTGGTCGTCTTTGTGAATTTTGAACTTTTCCATTCAATCACCTTGAATCTTTACTTTCCAAAGAAAACGTGTTGGGCTCGGAAATGACTGAGGGGCGGGAAAGAAAACCGGGATTCGCGTCCAGCCAGTGGCGATCATCCTGGGCCACTTTTTTAAAACAATGTAATCAGCCTCGTGCCGGGAAATAGTGGGAGGCCAATTACAATATACAGAAGCTGCTCTGCATCTTTTTAATGAGCCTCGGACTCAATCATCTGGGCTCTTTAAAGTTTCTGACCCCACATGTGGAGGTTCACACCAGCAGGGATCATATATGGTCTCCATCAACAGGGGCCAGGCGTGATGGCCTTGTTGGTGGGATCAGAGGTCATTGAGACCGCCCCCCCCCCGCCCCCCCGGGAGGTCAGGGGTGGGGAGGGGGGCTCCTTGGGCAGTGCCAGCCTGGCACCCTGGCAGTGTGCGGAGGGGGCACAGTCAGATCAGGGGGTAAGGGGAGGAAGGAGGGGAGGGAATGGGGGGAGCTCTGCATGAGGCTGAGGGTGGGGTTTGGGATCGAAGGCCCCATTAGGAGGTAGGCCTTGGGGATCGGGCAGGTGTGGTTGGGCAATGGAGGCCAGCAATTTGGGATCAGGGAGCAGTCAGGGTCTGCGATATCCGAGGGGGGGGGGGGGGGGGGGGGCGGTGTTGTGTGTCGGGGTCGGCCATGGGTGGGGGGGGCACGGTAGAATATCCTAAATCACCTTGCCTCTAACCTCAGTACCTTCTCAAGGGCAATAAATCCTGACTGAAGATAATTGCTTTAATAAAAATATTTTTAAAATTTGAGATACCAGACTAAATGATATCTCTATAGAAACCCCTACAACTTTCAGTTGAGATGAATTGATTTTCACCACAAACCTCTCTCCAAGGCCTTATATGCCACCTATGACAAATCAATGAGAAAGATGGAAATATTTTGCATTTCACACCCTCAGAATGTCCTCAACCATTTGTGTCTAATTGGCGGTTGAGTCACTGTCATGTAGCCATTTGCACAAATAGATTGTATAAGCACCAGTGAGATAAATGGCCAGTTAACTTGTTTTATTGGCACTAGAAGTGTAGCCCTGTGACACAAAGTGATAGTGGTTTACTAGTTTCTTTTGTACCAGGTACATTATAGCAGTAACTATAGTTCAGCCGACGTCAGTTAACCTAATGGTTCAGCTATCACCACATAACAGTTTTCATGCGGCACGGTAGCACAGTGGTTAGCACTGCTGCTTCACAGCTCCAGGGACCTGGGTTCGATTCCTGGCTTGGATCACTGTCTGTGTGGAGTTTGCACATTCTCCTCGTGTCTGCGTGGGTTTCCTCTGGGTGCTCCGGTTACCTCCCACAGTCCAAAGCTGTGCGGGTTAGGTTGATTGGCCGTGCTAAAATTGCCCCTTAGTGTCCTGAGATGCATAGGTTAGAGGGATTAGCGGGTAAATGTGTAAGGACATGGGGGTAGGGCCTGGGTGGGATTGTGGTTGGTGCAGACTCGATGGGCCAGATGGCCTCTTTTTGCACTGTAGGGTTTCTATGATTCTATGCATTTTCCTGTTGCCTTTCATTTCTCACTCAGCATTAGAGCTTTCACTGATAGCCAGTGGAACACATCCAACAGGCCACTCTCAATTAAAGGAAAAGCTGAGTACAAATAATAAAGATTGAGATCTGGATTTTCAAGGAGCTGAAATGAGTCCAGAGCCTCATGGGGGCTGGGGGCTGGGACCTGATTATTTCCACCCCTGTTCCTGGTGCTCCCAATGGGGGCTGGGACCTGATTATTTCCACCCCTGTTCCTGGTGCTCCCAATTTTCACTGGCATACAGTGCGAGTAGCAAGCCTGCACCTTGCACCCTGACCTGGCAGTCTCCATTGCAGGGGCAGGCATCATCTAGTCCCCTGAAATGTTCATGGAGTCAGGTCAGTTTCTGGGTGGTTCATTGTTCATGGTGCTCGTAGGAGTCGTGAACCATGGTCTGGATCCAGAAGTTCAAAAGTTGGTGGTTTGAATTATAAGGAGAGGCTGGATAGACTGGGACATTTTTATCTGGAGCGTAGAAGGCTGAGGAGTGATCTTATAGAGGTCTATAAAATAATGAGGGGCATAGATCAGCTAGATAGTCAACATCTTTTCCCAAAGGTGGGGGAGTCTAAAACTAGAGGGCACAGGTTTAAGGTGAGAGGGGAGAGATACAAAGGGGTCCAGAGGAGAAATTGTTTCCACACAGAGGGTGGTGAGTGTTTGGAACAAGCTGTCAGAGGTAGTAGTAGAGGCGGTACAATTTTGTCTTTTTAAAAGCGTTTAGATAGTTATATGGGTAAGATGGGTATAGAGGGATATGGGCCAAGCGCGGGTAATTGGGACTAGCTTAGGGGTTTTAAAAAAGGGGCGGCATGGACAAGTTGGGCCAAAGGGCCTGTTTCCATGCTGTAAACCTCTGACTCTAAAACTTATTCAAGCCCCCAATGCTCTGTGCACCTCCCTTCCCATTGCCCCTTTCATACCAACTCAGGCCCCACCCACTCCCATAGTCTCTCACTCCCTCCATGCCAACTTATGCTTCCCCATTAAACGCCATGGCTCCTTTAGTCCCAATATATCTCATGCCTCCCCCCATCCAGCCCCATGGTCCCTCATAGCCTCCATGCCAATTCATGGCTCTTCCATGTCCATTCACTCAGTATAGATAGACAATGTATAGAACCATAAGCCATGTTGGAAAAATGGCATGCGTGGAACTGCTCAGAAAAAAACATCCATTCACAAGTTTAAAAAAACACTGTTCCTACAACCCTATAAAGGTGTCAAACAGACCAGTAAAGTGTCAATAACAGAGGCTTCAGACACTTCACACCCCTTCATATTTTGTAAATAAAAACTGATACCTTGACAAAAGGGATCACAGAAAGAACAATTTATTATACACAATTAAAGATGTCAATTAAGTATAGTCAGCAGTTCACTCCAGCTGTCAAAATGGAACCCTTGCTGAGAAAATTGTTTTGCGTCTGAGGCCTCAGCCAAGTAAAACAGCTTGGGAACAGATGTATGAATTCTTTTAGTAGAACCGGATGGTCTCAGTATCCATGCTGTGAGCCCATACTCTCCAATTTAAGTTGAGTACTTTTAGATATGGAATGTGTATACTTTAAATTATATATAATTTCAAGTATAGAATGGCTGCCCATGTGATTTAGAAATGTTTATCCACGTCACATTCCTCAGTACCTTTACAGTTAGGAGTCTGTGCTGTCCACTCTCCACTGGCTTGACACTGAGTCCTTTGTGACCCACGCCGTACAAATCCCTCCTTGCAGTTGAAATCACACATTGAGGTGTAACTGAAGTCTCCAATGGGATGGGAGCAGTTCATTGCCCCTCGCTCAGGCTGAGTCAGTGTCTGACAGGTTACAGCTGAAATACAAGATCAGAACTTAAAATGAGAATGTTGTAAGATGGCACCTAGTCCCTGAAATTTGCACAGAGTCAGGTCAGCTTCTGGGTGATTCATGGAGCTCAGAGGAGGCATATACTCCGTACTTTCTCAACGTTAAACATGGCATGTATAACCAGCTTTCCTTAAAGGTTTTGCATATAGTTCAGAAATGTACGTTTTATAAAGTTGTTCAGTACCTTTACAGCTGGGGGTGTGCACTGTCCACTCTCCATTGCTTTGACACTGAAGTCTGCCTGACCCGTTCATCGTAAACCCTTCATCGCAGCTAAATTCACATGTTGAGGCGTAACGGAAATTTCCCATGGGATGGGAGCACCTCATTGCCCCTCGTTCAGGCTGTGTCAGCGTCTGGCAGCTTACAGCTGAAATACAAGACTGGAATGTCAACTTACTTTTAAACACCTGACCCCCATATATGCAAATTGAAGGATATATAACCTACAGAACTGCAAAGATGAAGGCAGCTTCCACTGAGGAATTTCAAACCAAACTTATAATATTCATATAGTGAGTGACAACTTTATGAATGGAGTTGGTTCATTGCATTGCGTGACGTTTATTCAATTCCCTCAAAGGGAAGCCCAGATTGTCACGAATGTCTCACGATAAGCTGTTATTGAAGTCTCTGATGGAACAGAAACAGTTCGTGGCCCTGTGTTTTCAGGTTGTTAATGTCTAACATTTTACAGTAAAATGCAAATTTTCAGTGAAAGATATGTGAAGGTTTTGAAAGCTGAACAGTTTCCATTGGCAGGCAGACCAGTTTGTGGGAATTGCTGCATTATTGCACTAATATTTATTTTATTTATTAGTGTCACAAGTAGGCTTACTTGCAATGAAGTTACTGTGAAAATCCCCTAGTCGCCACACTCTGGCGCTGTTCGGGTACACTGAGGGAGAATTTAGCATGGCCAATGCACCTGACCAGCATGTCTTTCAGACTGTAGGAGGAAACTGGAGCACCCGGAGGAAACCCACACGGACACAGGGAGAAGGTGCAGACTCCACACATACAGTGACCCAAGCCAGGAATCGAACCTGGGTCTCTGGTGCTGCAAGGCCCCACTGTGCCACCCTACAGTACATGTTCATAAGAAATAAAAGTCACAGAAAATACATCATGCCAACACCATTACAGAAACTGATCATCAAACCCACACTAATCTGCTGTGAACTCTGAAGGAAAGTGACTATTTCTCTTTAAGTTAAAAAGCTAATATAATTTAAGACATAACATCTCGCCAGCATTGACGTTCACAATCAAACTACAAGAAGCTTCACATGTATCCTCTAATCTTGCCCATCAAATGTAACAGAGATTCTCATTCAGCATTAGTCCTGTAGCAAAACCATCAAACATAACTCTACTTTGGCCTAAGGCAATATGGCACATGGCACTTATCAAGTAGCAGCCGAAGACAGAGACTCACACAGTAAGATCCCGTATTGAGTGAATTGATTCATGTACTTTGATTCTGTGATAACTGAACATAACTAAACAAAAACTATTAAAATTGCTAAACATGGTCTTCCCCACAATATTATGGTGGGGGTTTATCCAATGTCCTTCAGTACCTTGACAGCTGGGGGGGTGCGCTGTCCACTCTCCATTGCTTTGACACTGTAGTCTGCCTGACCCGTTCATTGCAAACCCTTCATTACAGCTAAATTCACAAGTTGAGGTGTAACTGAAGTCTCCAATGGGATGGGAGCATTTCATTGCCCCTTGCTCAGGTCGCGTCAGTGTCTGACAGGTTACAGCTGAAATACAGGATTGGAACTTAAAATAAGAATGCTGAAAGATGGGACACACTGAATTTTCTCAACATTAGAATAATACAGATGTAAAAACAGCTTTATTGAAAGTTTTGCATATCTGTTAAAAATGAATAATTTAAATTTCACCACGACCTTGACAGCTGGGGGGGTCCGCTGTCCACTCTCTGTTGCTTTGACACTGAAGTCTGCCTGACCCGTTCATCGTAAACCCTTCACCACAGTCAAAATCACACATTGAGGTGTAACTGAAGTCTCCAATGGGATGGGAGCAGTTCATTGCCCCTCGCTCAGGCTGAGTCAGTGTCTGACAGGCTACAGCTGAAATACAAGATCAGAACTTAAAATGAGAATGTTGTAAGATGGCACCTAGTCCCTGAAATTTGCACAGAGTGAGGTCAGCTTCTGGGTGATTCATGGAGCTCAGAGGAGGCATATACTCCATACTTTCTCAACGTTAAACATGGCATGAATAACCAGCTTTCCTTAAAGGTTTTGCATATAGTTCAGAAATGTACGTTTTATAAAGTTGTTCAGTACCTTTACAGCTGGGGGTGTGCACTGTCCACTCTCCATTGCTTTGACACTGAAGTCTGCCTGACCCGTTCATCGTAAACCCTTCATCGCAGTCAAAATCACACATTGAGGTGTAACTGAAGTCTCCAATGGGATGGGAGCAGTTCATTGCCCCTCGTTCAGGCTGTGTCAGCATCTGGCAGCTTACAGCTGAAATACAAGACTGGAATGTCAACTTACTTTTAAACACCTGACCCCATATACGCAAATTGAAGGGTATATAACCTACAGAACTGCAAAGATGAAGGCAGCTTCCACTGAGGAGTTTCAAACCAAACTTATAATATTCATATAGTGAGTGACAACTTTATGAATGGAGTTGGTTCGTTGCCACGCATGAAGTTTATCCAATTCCCTCAAAGGGAGGCCCAGATTGTCACTAATGTCCCACGTTGAGCTGTAATTAAAGTCTCTGATGGAGCAGAAACAATTCATGGCCCTGTCTTTCCAAGTTGTTATTAGTGTCTAACATTTTACAATAAAACGCAAGTTCTCAAATCAGTGAAAGATATATGAAGACTTTGAAAACTGAACAGTTTCCATAGGCAGGCAGGCGGGTTTGTGAGAATTGCTGCATTATTGCACCATTTTAATATTGGATGGTTTACCCAATGTTCGTCAGTTCCTTTACAGCTGGGGGGGTGCTCTGTCCACTCTCCATTGCTTTGACACTGCAGTCTAAGACTTACCTGGATAGTCACATGAGCAGTCTGGGAATGGAGGGATACAAACGAATGGTCTAGTTGGACCAATGAGTGGCACAGGCTTGGAGGGCCGAAGGGCCTGTTTCCTGTGCTGTACTGTTCTTTGTTCTTTGTTCTGCCCGACCCGTTCAGTACAAACCCTTCACCACAGTCAAAATCGCACATTGAGGTGTAACTGAAGTCTCCAATGGGATGGGAGCAGTTCATTGCCCCTTGCTCAGGTTGAGTCAGCATCTGCCAGGTTACAGCTAAAATTACAGACTTAAATTGAGTTGGTACCTTAAAGATAGGGCACATAATATAAGCCAAGTGAATGGTCCTTCTCAGCTTCCTCCGGAGGACCCCCAGCATCACAGAAGACAGTCTTCAGCCATTTTGATTCAATCCACATGATATCCAGAAATGCCTGAAGGCACTGGATACTGCAAAGGCTATGGGCCTGACAATATTGTGGCAAAAGCACTGAAGACTTGTGCTCCAGAACTTGCCATGCCCAGTACAGCTACAACTCTGGCATCAACCTGGTATTGTGGAAAATTGCCCAAGTATGTTCTGTACGCGAAAAGCATGATAAATCCAACCCAGTCAATTATTGTTTCATCAGTAAAGTGATAGAAAGGTTATCAGCAGTGTTACAAATACCAGTTTAGAAATGAAAAAAAACTGTTTTTAATTAAATACTTAATAAAATGAATAATTTAAAATCGACGATATGTGGAAGGGTGCTTGGTACCGATACAGCTTGGAGTCATCGCTGTCCACTGTCCATTGGCTTGACACTGAAGCTTGTCTGAGCCGTGTAGTGTGAAACCTTCAGTGCAGTCAAAGTCACACGCTGAGCTGTAGCTGAAGTCTCCAATGGGATGGGAGCAGTTCATCAGGCCTTCTTCGGGATGAGTCAGTGTCTGACAATCTACAGCTAAAATACACAATCGGACTTTAAAATTAGATTGTTGAAAGATGGGACAAACTAAATACTTTTGCAACGTTAAAAATATTACAGATGTAAAATCAACTTTATTGAAAGCCTTGCGCATCAGTTAAAATTAATAATCTAAGTTTAATCTAATTAGCTGAAATACAAGTTTGAATTCCATTTGTAATAGAACATAGAAACATACAAAAAACTACAGCACAATACAGGCCCTTCAGCCCACAAAGTTGTGCCGAACATGTCCCTACCTTAGCGATTACTACGCTTACCTATAACCCTCTATCTTGCTAAGTTCCATGTACTTATCTAAAAGTCTCTTAAAAGACCCTATCGAAACTGCATGTTGAAGCATAGCTTTAATGTGTACACATAAATTATAGAAATGGAACCATCTTTTTAGAGAAAAGTTCAGCACAGCTCACAAATGTATATTAGTTTGGTGAGGTGTAATACCTGTACACATGGGGGCCTGTGCTGTCCATTGTCCAGAAGCTTCACATTCCAGTCTGTCTGATCCAGTTAATATAAATCCTTCGGCACAGGTAAAATCACACAGTGAGGTGTAACTGAACTTTTCAAAGGGATGGGAGCAGTTATAGGATCCTCTGTCTGGACTCCTCAGTACGTCACATTTCATGGCTGGAATGTGAGTGACATTATTCACACTGTTATTTACATACAAATGGAAAAGACAAATAGTCAGTTCAAAAATGAGACGTCACCTGACTTTTCTAGTGTGCCCCTGAATTACAAAATAAAGTCATAGGGCGAAAGTGGCAGACTCACTGCCACAAGTGTCTGGTGCTTATCATTGAGGACTGTGGGGGAACATGCCAGGAGCAGCACCAAGCATACCTAAAAATCAAATGGCAACCTGCAGAAGCTACGACAGTGGTCTATCACTATGCTAATCAGCAGAAATAATGAGTGATAGACAAAGCTAAGCAATCTCATAACCAATGGATCAGATCAAATCTCTCCAGTCCTGCCACATCCAGTCATCGCTGTCGGTAGACAATTAAACAACTCAGGAAAATGAGGCATCACAAATATCCCCCATCCTCAATGATGGGTGAACATAGTACGTATTGCGAACAAACAAGGTAGAATCATTTGCAATAATCTGCAGCTAGAAGTACCTAATGGACATCTCATGTGGGGTAAATTAAATTTAAAGTGTGATGATTATGCTATGTAGGCAAATTAGCGACCATTTTTGTACACAGAATGATCCATGTCATCAAGAGAACTTGCTGTTATCTGCCAAATGTATTGGATTCATCTGAACTGAGTCAGGTAGTCAGGACCTCTGTTTAAGCTATCTGTTATGGCACAGGGATCATCGATAGATCTTCCTGTGTACTTTGTGGAGTCTGAGCTTCCTTATTGATTGAGCAGGGACTCACCCAATGAGAAGCAGTCAGCAGGGATATTTAAACCGGTGTTGTAGGTCCTGAGGTGTAGACTGTCTTTTTAAAAATTTGATTTATTGTCACATGTATTAGTTTCTTGCGCGCTATACAGACAGAGCCTACCGTTCATAGAGAAGGAAACGAGAGAGTGCAGAATGTAGTGTTACAGTCATAGCTAGGGTGTACAGAAAGATCAACTTAATGCAAAGTAGGTCCATTCAAAAGTCTGACAGCAGCAGGGAAGAAACTGTTCTTGAGTCAGTTGGTACGTGACCTCAGATTTTTGTATCTTTTTCCCGATGGAAGAAGGTGGAAGAGAGAATGACCAGGGTGGGTGGGGTCCTTGATTATTCTGGCTGCTTTGCCGAGGCAGTGGGAAGTGTAGACAGAGTCAATGGATGGGAGGCTGGTTTGCATGATGGATTGGGCTACATTCACGACCTTTTGTAGTTCCCTGCGGTTGTGGGTAGAGCAGGAGCCATACCAAACTGGGATACAACCAGAAAAAATGCTTTCTATGGTACATCTGTAAAAGTTGGAGAGAGTCATAGCTGACGTGGTAAATCTCCTTGGGTCTTCTGAGAAAGTAGAGGCATTGGTGGGCTTTCTTAACTATAGTGTTGGTATGGGGGAACCGGGGCAGATTGTTGGTGATCTGGACACCTAAAAACTTGAAGCTCTTGACCCTTTCCACCAGCTGTAAGCTGCAGGCATGGCCCTTCTCTTTGGTGCTCAATAAAGGGTGTTTGGTGATGGGAAACTGGCATTTGGCTGAATTACTACAATATCCAAATAACTATCTCCAACAGTGCAACACTCCTGAAGAGGCAACAAGAGCCCAAACTTCCTGTCGAGGGCAAGTACACAAAGCAAACAGATTGCCAGCAGGAAGGGGGCAGGTTACTGGGATGGATCCCAGATTTTCTGGGATTCTAAGAAAGGTAATTGTGATCTGAAATCCTGATCATCTGGTGGGGTGCAGCGTAGGGGCACTGGGAAGGGCTGACAACTCTTCACATCTATGTCCATAGTAAGTTTTGGAGTCAGGTGTGGTAAGTTCCTGAGCTACCTTGGAAATTCCACCCTGCGACCCAGCCAGTCTAGTGGCTGAGGACTCAGAAAGAGAGCTCTTCCTTACAGCTGGAAAGAAACCTGATTCACTGACTCAGTGCCTTCGAGAAAATTGGGAGAAAACTGCACTGTCAGTGATGGTTAGGGTGCATATGTATTCTTACCTTTGCAAGTCGGGGTTTTTGCTGTCCATTGTCCAGAGACATTACATTTGAGCCAGTTTGTTCCGGATAATGCAAATCCTTCAGGGCACCAAAAATCACAAGTTGAGCTGTAGCTGAAGTTCCCAATGGGATGGAAACAATTCATCGCCCCATGTTCAGGTTGTGTCAGTGTCTCACATTTTATAACTGGAATAGAAGTTTGCAGATTGTTATTTATAATCAGTCTTTTGCGTGAGTACTCATCTTCCCACTGGCTGATTCCTAGGAAGAAGGGGGTATCTAATAAGGAAAGGTTGAGCAGGTTGAGTCTAAAGCCACTGGAGTTTAGAAGAATGAGAGGTGATCTTATTGAAACATATACGAGCCTGAGGAATCTTGATTGGGTGGATGCTGGAAGGATCCACTTATGGCCAAGACTACTCAGTTTAAAAATAAGGGGTCACCCGCTTTCCAAATATGCTGATGCCAGAAGGTATTTTACCATAGAAACCTACAGTGCAGAAGGAGGCCATTCAGCCCATCGAGTCTGCACCAACCATAATCCCACCCAGCCCGTAGCCCCATAACCCCATGCATTTACCCTAGCTAGTCCCCCTGACACTAAGGGGCAATTTAGCATGGCCAATCCACCTAACCCGCACATCTTTGGATTGTACCCTGTAATCATAGCAAGCAGTGACAGTCTCACCATTATCAGTATATCAAAGTCCATGGTGAGTACAGCATGTATGAGGAACAGGTGACTTTAGATCTGTGGGTCCCAATGTTTTTACGAGTTTTTTTCCTCATTATTGCCTGTCCTGTTGTAGGCTAATTAGATAAATATTGATTGCCAAGATGAGTCAGCAACAACATTATTGCTGTATCATACCACTGCCAGGATGGTAGATGGCAAACTATTTGGATTTTGTTTTTTTTCCACCTGATGATCATATATTTTTACTACATACCAGTTTATAAGCTTCAGTTATGTTTGGATGTAATAATTAGAACAATATTTTCCCATTAAGGCAGTTATCGAGCAACTGGGACAATACAGGACCAACGGCAAAAAATAAAACAAAGAATTCTGGCGTCTAAATATACAGGCATCTAAGGAATATTTTTCAGAATTGTATATGTGTCAGCAATAATTCATTACATTCTACTTCCATTGTTTGTAAACTTGAGCACGTTTTTGCACATATACACCTTATATCCATAGGAATTAAATAATAGTAACTGTCTGTATCTGATTTATTCCACTGATGGCAGCCTGAACTCCCATAGCAGGACAGCAAACTAATGCGACCCATTTAAAGAATGGCACCCAGCCACTGCATTACCAGAGCCACCTCCAATGTTGGCGTCTTTTCTGGCAACCAGTGACTCAGTGAATCAGCCTGGCGAGACAGCTCGATAATGCCCGCGTACTTGACCAGATAATTAAATCAGAAAAGAGGGTTTACAAACAACAGCACATGTTGCAGTGCTATTGAAATGTAAATGTAAATTTGCAAAGTAAATACAGTGTCAACATCTTTAGCAATTTAGCAATCTCAAAGCAGTCCTGGAACATAAACAGGTTTTAAAACTGAGTGGTACCTTCACATGAGGGTATCGGTTTTGTCCATTGTCCAAAGGCTCCACACTGAACATTGTCTGATCCATTTAATGTGAAGCCCTCTTCGCAGCTGAAGTCACATGTTGTTTTGTAATTGAAGGGTCCATAGGGGTGGGAGCAGTTCTTCATCCCTTTCTCAGGATTCTCCAGGAGTGTGCATTTTGCAGCTGGAACAATAATTCAGCAATTTTGATAGTTTAAGGCTCATGCCGGTAATACTTCAATTATGCTGCAGCGGAGGAATTGATCAAAAATTACTGGGTGACACTGCAACTAAAATAAAACATGAACAGGAAACTTAAAAGGTTCAATCAACAGGTCATAAACAGGGGCGATGATGTATCCCAGCCCTCATGGTGGCCACCGGTTGCTGGGAGTATGCTGACAGACTCTGCGTGCTCCCTCTCCACCCACAAATGTAGCCACAGGAAAGGGACAGACAGTCATGATGGACAACCCCTTTGGCCTCCCGCTGCCTGGACCTGCTAACGGCCAACATGGCCAGGTCTCTGCCTATATATATAAAATTCAGTAAGTTAAACACAAATGAAAGGGCTTCCTTTATTGATGTGAGCTCAGGTTACTCCCCAGTAAATGCCTCCTGGCAAGGCGTTCCATCTACAGGTACAGGCAGCGGGCGATCGAGGGGGGTCATCCAACCCGACTGTCTGCCTCACTACCGCAGCTATATTCACAGCCTATAAGGGGAACATGTGGTGTCCAAGGGCACAGTTGATGCCTTCTGTGCCCACTGGGCACTGCAGGGACTGGGGTGTATTATTGTCCCCTTTAAATCACATTTTAATTTGATGTTTTAAGTTTCCTTTCCGCTTTGTCTTTGGGCAGTTCCACTCCTTTTTGGGAGCTGCCCTTTTTAAGTTGTCCCTAAGTTAAGTTGATTTTGTTTATTTGGTTAAACACAAAAAGATATCCCCAGTAAATGCCTACCACCTGAATACAATTAACCACTGACTGTTATACAATTAATACCGGAGGGTCGGCAACAGTCTTGGAACAATATCGCAGTATGAAATAGTGCTTTTACCAAAGAAAGAAAAACCAAAGTGAGAGAAAGTCTGTCTTTATGTTTCACTGTAATAAATAGAAAGGAATGATTCTGGATTTTGTGATACCTTCACAGCTGGGGACCTGTGCTGTCCATTCTCCAGAGGCTTGACACTGAAGATTGCCAGATCCCTGAAGTACAAACCCCTCAGTGCAGCTGAAGACACAATTGGAATTGTAATTGAAATCTCCAAAGGGGCTTGTGCAGTCCATGATACCTCGTATAGGAATCTTCAGTAAATTACATTGAACAGCTGAAACATGAATTCATCCATTCGTCAGCCTGATAAATGGAATCCATTGCAGAGCAAACATTTTTGGGAGATATTGTAATTACAATTGTTTGTTCTTTAGTTCATTTACTGGAAGACTTTAAGAAGCTAGTTCCACTTGTGATTTGAATAGATGAATGCATTCTGCGGCGTGGTTCAGTGCAGGAGGATTTCAGTCTGAATTCTTATTGTGTGCTGAGTTCACTGATTCCAGCTGCAGTACTGTTTGAACCATTACAATTGGCGTCAGCATTCCTGGACTAGGGAGGAGAATAGAATCAGCTAGGATTCGCATGCAAGTTTCCTATCCAGTGACGACTGCTGGGAAGAAAATCTGTGGAGATATCATAAGAGGACAGGGGCAGATTTGGTTGTCATTGACTCTGTGGCCTCATATGGGGAGATTTAAATGCAATATCCAAAGGCTGTCATCTCCATAGAATTGTATGGAGATGGGAGAAAGTTGGAGGAACAGTTATTAGGAGAATCAAATCCATGCTAGTTAATAACAGGATTGACATATCACATAATTGATGTAACCACAGGTCAAAATGAGTGTTTGACTGAATCATTGACCCATTACAATAGCTAACCAGCTTATCCTTTTAAACCCTGTCTATGGAGAGGACATGCGCCTCTTCCACTGCAGCTGTACCTGCCAGTTGTTGCTATTCAAGCTCCAAAGTTTGGACTGCAACATAGTGAATTTTGCACTTTGTGTCATTGTTGCATGAAAATGCACAATTAACTTAGCTGATGAAGTTAAGGAATGATGCTACCAGTTTCATGAATAGACTCCGAATAACAAATGTTCAGAATTATTGCTTGGTAATAATTTTAGAAATAGATTATTATTTTTAAAACCTCTACTGATCAATGAGTTTTTTTAATGTCCAATTTCTATTAACACCACATCCAGGTTAGGAGGAAAGGCCAATTTTATTTTTCAGATGAACAACAAAACATAACCAGTTATTCACCGTACCATTGCAAATGGGTATCTTTGAAGTCCATTGCCCAGAAGCTTCACATTGGAGCCAGTCAGATCCCTGTAAGTTAAACCCAGCCTCGCAGACAAAATCACATCTTGAGCTGTAACTAAAAGGTCCAAAGGGGTCAGAACAGTTCGTGAGGAGGTTGTGAGGAATCTTCAGTTCACTGCATTTCACAGCTGCAAAGAGAAGTTTTCAGGAATTATTATGCACCAAACACATCAAAACCTTTTTCAAATGCAGAGGCCTTTCTAACCGGCTGCACTGGAAATCAAGGATCAGAAAGCCATGGATGGCTACACAACAGAAGGAGGCCATTCAGCCCATTACCACAATTTTAAATTCAATGTGCTGGTAAACTGTATGGGTTAGTTATTAACTGGGGTTATGGACAAGCAGAACTTGTTGCAGGATGGGATACAAATGGTTGAATTTTGGAGGGTGAAGAATGTTAGGACGGTAAGGTAGGCATTTGAGTCTAGAGCTGACAGAAGGGCTGGGATTTCTGACCCACCGCGGCAGGCTTCCCCACGGCGGATGTGGCGAGCCAGTCAAATCTCCATTGACTTCAGCGGGACTGTAAGAACTTGCTGGCAGGAGGGGCTGGAAAATCCCATCCAAGGTTTTCCCTCGTGGTCGGGCTGATGGAGGCTAGACCTGGTTAATGTTGTAGAGATGGTAGTAAGTGATGATGTTGATGGAGTTTGAAGCTCAGCTGAGGTCAACAGGATTTTGAGGTTTTCCATATTGCGTTTTAACTTGACAAAGTAACCCGGGGAGTGAGATAGAATCAAATGTCAAGACACCGTAGCTTATGGTGGATCTTCACAATGGTGGCTTCAGTCTTCCTGACTTTTGACTGAAAAACATTCTAGCTCATTCTTAGCTTAATGTAATGCAGCCTCATAGCACAGCAGTGATAATGGTGTTGACAGAAATGGTGGAGAGGTACCTTTCAGTGTCATTATCATCAACAACAGCAATTTGTATTTAAAAATGATGTGGAGTTGCCAGCGTTGAACTGGGGTAGGCACAGTAAGTAGTCTCACAACACCAGGTTAAAATCCAACAGGTTTATTTGGTAGCATGAGCTTTCGGAATGCCGCTCCTTCATCAGGTGAGTCTCACTCTGGTAGTCACCACACTCTGGTACCTGTTTGGGTACACTGAGGGAGAATTCAGCATAGCCAATGCACCTAACGAGCATGTCTTTCACACTGTGAGAGGAAACCGGAGCACCAGAGGAAACGAACGCAGTCATGTGCGGAGTTTGCACATTCTCCTCGTGTCTGCGTGGGTTTCCTCTGGGTGCTCCGGTTTCCTCCCACAGTCCAAAGATGTGCGGGTTAGGTTGATTGGCCATGCTAAACAAAAATGCCCCTCAATGTCCTGGGATGCGTAGATTAGAGGGATTAACGGGTAAAATATGTAGGGATCTGGGGGAAGGGCCTGGGTGGGATTGTGGTTGGTGCAGACTCGATGGGCCGAATGGCCTCTTTCTGTACTCTAAGGTTTCTATGAAATAGCACAATGGGGAGAACGTACAGATTCCGCACAGACAGTGACCCAAGCTAGGAATCGAACATGGGTCAGATGACCTCTGGTTGGGGGGAAGGGAGGTTGGTCAAATGGTTCTCTGGTGGGGGGGGCGAAGGAAGGTGGGTCAGATGGCTCTCTGGTGGGGGGGGGGGAGGGAGGCGGGTCAGATGGCTCTCTGATGGGAAGAGGGAGGCGGGTCAGATGGCTCTCTGGTGGGGGGAGGCAGGCAGGTCAAATGGCTGTCTGGTGGGGGGGGCAGGGGTCCGTTGCCACTTTGCGTCTGATCGGTGTGTGGGAAAAGGGGGTCCGTTGCTACTCTGCGTGCGATCGGTGTGTGGGAAGAGGGGGTCCGTTGCTACTCTGCGTGCGATCAGTGCAGGGGAAGGGATGGTCTGCTGCCACTCTGCGTGCGATTGCTGGGGAGGGTGGGGGGTCCGCTGCCACTCTGCGTACGATCGGTGGGGAGGAAGGGAGAGTCCACTGCCACTCTGTGTGCAATCGTTAGGGTGGATGGGGGGGGTCCGCTGCTACTCTGTGTGCGATCGGTGGGGTGGATGTGGGGTCCGCTGCCACTCTGCGTGCGATTGGTAGGGGGAAGGGGGTCCACTGCCATTCTGCATGCGATCGGTGGGGGGGATGGGGGGGTCCACTACCACTCTGCATGTGATCGGTGGGGGGGACGGGGGGCAGGGAGCCACGACTGGTCTGGATAACGGGATGGGTGGGGGGATAAGGGGGTCAGTTATGTTTTGGAGGTAGGGCAATATCTGTGGGGGCCAGGGGAAGGCATTATCCGGTCCAGGAGTGGCAAGGGAGCGTTTTTCTATTTTTTTCTCCGTGCATGTATAGTTGGAGAGACCAATCGGAGCTGCAGGATTTTGGGTGCGTTAAGCCCCGCTCATAGGCTTCTGCAGCGCAGTTCAGAATTGCTGCTATTTGTTCAGACAGAGTGCGTATGGGGGCACCTGAGAACGGGTCTAAAAGTCGGATCTGAAACACTCCCAGTTTCAAGTCTGCCCAGCACTTAGAATCAAAATGGTAAAATAGGGCCCGTGACCTCTCAAGAAGTCAGAGCATAAATGGGGAAATATAAAGGGAATATTTGAAGGGAACTGGAATTATCATAGTGATTTTAATCTGCACATTGATTGGACAAACCAAAACGGCAAGGGTAGCAATAATGAAGAATTTGTGGAGTATATCAGGTTTTATAGCAGTACGTTGTGGAACCTACCCGAAAACGGGATACTTTAGATTTGTTTTTGTGCATTAAAGAAGGATTAATAAGGGATCTTATGGTTAAGGATCCCTAGGAGATAGTGACCACAATATGATAGAATTCCAGATACATTTTGAAGGTGAACGCCATAAACCCATAACCAGTGTCTTCAACCTATATAAAAGCAATGTTGATAGGCAGTTAAGTAAGGGCATTACAATTATAGTTGCCTAAGGTGAACTGAGTAAACAAGCAAAGATAAGGGTCAGTAGGTGAGCAGTGGCAGGTATTCAAGCAACTGGTCTAAAATGCTTGGCAAGAGTTTATCCCAATGAAAAAGAGGCATTCCACAAGAATGAGGTGTTAGGCAGCAGATCAGAAATTCCAAGGCATATTATGAAATTCGCTTAGATCCCAACATTTTTGATTTTGTCATTAGGGTGAGCATAAGGTGTTTCACTCCAGGTATAATTCGATTGACCCACTAGGAAGCTTTTATCAAAACAAACTTGATTGAACAGCATAGTTGAAATATAATGAAAAGAATGAACATAACTTTTGCCAATTGAAATACCTAAACATGACAAGCTATAATTCTTAACAGCTAGCCATCTCTATGATTCCAATGTAAGCAATAGCCCCATGTGGGTGCTATGTTTCCAGCCTTTTAACCCCTCTGGACAGTTGGAGAAAGACGTCAGTCTTCTGACTCCCATACAGCAGCCTCCAGAGAAAATATTCCCTGTAGCCACGTCCAGAGAGAATGTCTCTCCAACAATTCCAAGCAGCAACTGAACTGATTTCTATGTGTAAGCCTAGTCCCACCCTGTCACATGAGTTTTCCTGTCAATCAGCTTAATCAAGCTCTACTCTGGAAGAACCCTAGGTGAAAACACTAAGATAACAACACTGCATTTGTCCAGATTAAAACAAACATTCCAGCAATTAAGATCAATTATGTTGCTGCAGTAACAAAATGGGCTGCCGGTTAACGGCAAAACAGCACCGGTTAATAGAACTAAAACAAATCCTGCATAAGAAACATGACACAAATACATTTCATAAAGACACAGCATCGTCACAGAGGCAAGATCCATGGCTGACAAAGAAGGTCAAGGATAATGTTAAATTGAAAAGCAGGATATACAAAGTGGCAAGAGATAGTGGTAGACCAAAGGACTGGGAAGTTTTTAGGATCCAGCAGCAAAAGATTTAAAAACTCATAAGAAGGGAGGAAATTATTTTGAAAGAAAACTTGCATGCAACATAGAAACAAACAGCAAGAGTTTCTATGGATATATAAATAGGAAGCGAGTGGCTAAGGTAAATGTGGGACCTCTACTGAACAAGGCGGGGGAACTAATAACAACAAACAAAGAAATGGCGTATATGCTAAATACATTTTTTGCATCAATCTTCATCGTGGAAGACATTGCAAATATCCCTAAGTTATCAGATGGGCTGATTTCAAATAACATACTAGAACTTACAAAAATCCCAATCACAAGGGGTAGAGTATTAGAGAAATTCAAGGGTCTAAAGGTAGACAAGTTGCCAGGACCCGATGAACTGCACGTTAGGGTATTAATAAAAGTAGCTGCAGAGATAGTGGACTCACTGGTAAAAATTTTCATAACTCGCTAAATTTCAGGAGGATACCAGAAGATTGGAAAACAGCTAATGTGTCACCTTTGTTCAAAAAGAGGGAAAGGCAGAAGGAGGGAACTATAGGCCAGTTAGTTTAACATCTATTATTGGCAAAATGCTGGTGTCTATAATCAAAGAGGAAATAACGTATCATTTAGGAAAGCTGAATATAATCAAACCTAGTCAACATGGTTTTATGAAAGGTAATTCATGTTTGACAAATTTGCTCAAATCCTTTGAGGGTATAACAGGGAGAGTAGATAGAGGGAAACCTGGAGATGTAGTGTATTTAAATATCCAAAAGGCATTTGACAAGGTGCCACATAAGTGGCTGGTGCATAAAGTAAAAGCCCATGGAACTAGAAGGAGTGTGTTAGAATGGATTGAAAATTGGCTGTCAGATAAAAAAGAGAGTTGGAATAAATGGGTCCTTTTCAGAGTGAAAGGATGTAACTAGTGGAGTACCACAGGGACCAGTTCTTGGCCCAAAATTGTTCACTATTTACATTAATGACCTGGAGGAAGGGACAGAATGTAAGGTTTCCAAATTTAGCAACGGCACAAAGATAGGTGGAAGGGCATGTTGTGGTGAGGATATTGTGATTCTGTAACAGGATATAAATAGATTCGGTGACTGGGCAAAATCCTGGCAAATGAAGTTTAATGTGGGGAAGTGTGAGGTCATGCACTTTGATAGGAGAAATCAAAAGGCAGATTATTATCTAAGTGGAGAGAGACTGCAGGTGAGTGAAATGCAGAGGGATCTATGTCTTTTAGTGCATGAATCACGAAAAGCTAGCAGGTAGGTCCAACAAGTAGTTAAGAAGGCAAACAGCATTTTAACCTTCATTGCAAAGGAGTTGGAATTTAAAAATAGGGCGGTTTTGTTGTTATTATACAGGTTGTTGGTGAGGCCTCAACAGGAATAATGCGTACAGTTTTAGTCCCCTTACCTAAAAAAGGATATAGTAACACTGGAGGCAGTCCAAAGGATATTCTCCAGGCTAATTCCTGGGACGAGAGTGTCCTATCAAAAGAGACTAAATAGTCTGGGTCTGTATTCCTTGGTGTTTGGAAGAGTGAGGAGTGACCTTATTCAAACATATAAGATCCTGAGGGGGCTTTACAGGGTAGATGGTGAGATGTTTTCACCAGTGGGAGATTCGAACAAGGGGACATGGCTACAAGATAAAGGGCCCCTCATTTGAAAATGAGGAGCGCAGGTGTGTGTGTGTGCATGTGTGTGCGTGCATGCGTGCATGCGTGTGAGCGTGCATATGTGCGTATGTGCGTGCGTGTGTGCGTGCGGCAGCAGTTCATGAAAGGAATTGTCACCACCTTCTCAAGAGCAGTTTGTGAAGAGCAGTAAATGTTGGCCATGTCAGCAGTACTCACATCCCATCAACAATAATAAAAAAACAGGCCTTCAGCCAGCTGGTCAAGGTTAGAGGAGGACAATATGGTCACCATGTCAAATGCTGCATACAGGGCACGAATGACAAGAAGGGATAGCTTATCTCCGTCACAGCTACAAAGGATGTCATTTGTGATTTTGATAAGCGCAGTATGACATTGTGGTAGGAACAGAAATCTGATTGGAGAGATTCAAACTTAAATAGCTGGGGATGGTGGGCAAGGGTATAGAAGGTGACAACATGCTCAAGAACTTTGGAAAGGAAAAGGAGTTTGAGATGAGGTGGTTGCTTGGAAGGACGGTTATGAAAGAAGTGATGATGGTAGATTTGAAGGAGGAAGGACAGTATTTAAAGCGATGTGTTGACATGACAGGTAGGAAAGGAAAGTGGGTGGTTTGTAGTTTAGTGGGTCAAGGAAGCAGGAGGTGAATGTTACAGACAAGATGAGCTTGGAGATCTTCGAGGGAAATGTGAGATTTCAGGGCTCAGGCAGGCATAGGCACCAGAAATGGGCTTTGAATTTCATAGAGTCAAGTACCTTGTCAGTGCTCAATACCTGAGTTAACTCATGAAGAACAATCACTTGGGCAAAATAGCCAAATGTTGCTGGTGGGAAAATTAAAGATCAAAAATGGATTTAAAGAAAATATCCTCCGATGTTAAGAAACATGTTGTGCATTTCCATCACTTCTACTTTTTTTAATTTCAGATTTCCAATATTATCATGGTTTCTTTCAGTTAGATTGGTGGCATGTAACCATTCCTAGGTATCTACCATTGTCTGCTCAAAACTATAGGCAGATCAAAGATAAAACAGTTCTACTCACACACTACCTTCACATGTTGGCTTTTGTGGTGTCCATTGTCCAGAAATTTTACAATGGATCCTGCTCGGTCCACTTAATGTAAACCCTTCGTTACAGCTAAAGGCACATGTTGAGTTGTAATGGAAGTCTGCGATGGGGTGGTTGCAATTCATGTTGCCATTGTCAGGCTCTGTTAAAGTTTCACATACCTGGACTGCAACAAAAAAGGTGTAAGTTATTAATGAAGTTATTTCCTTGAAAAATGACAAAGTAACAATGAATTGCCCTCTTGGGAAGATTAAAATGGCTGTCTTATAAAATAAAGGCCTACCTTCGCAGGTGGGGGTCTGATCTGTCCATTGACCAGAGGCTAGACACTGGATTCTGTCTGATCCATGCACAACGTACCCTTCTCTACAGCCAAAGGTGCAGGTTGCGTTGTAACGAAAATATCCAAGTGGATGGAAGCAGTTCATAATATCCTTACTGTTAACTTCCAACCATTTGCATTGCTTGGCTGAAAGTTATATGCAAACATCAAGCAGTGTCGGTACAGAGAATTCAGCAATTAAACATAGGTATTTGCTACCATTCAAGGAGTTCTTATTAAAAAGGGAAATGAGATCCCTATAGATTTCTAGTGAGGAATATCAGTAGTGTGGAATGGGACAAGTTTTCAAATCAGCATCAAGAGTGCTGAGGCTTGGGGCGTACAGCTTTGTTGTGAGGAAAAAGGTCTCCCTGCTTTACTCCAATAATGTGCTCTAACACAGAAAATATTCCACAATAATCTCAGAAACGAAGACTGGGTTACACTGTTGCCGTATTTCATGGTCAGCTGCTACTTACACGCAGCAGTCTGAAGTTACAGTGCAAAATGAAGCATATATTGAACACAAATGAACCTGTGTACTGTACCTTTACACTCTGGAAGAGGTGCAGTCCAATCTGCAGAAGCTGTACATTGAAGCCTCTTTGTTTTACGTATTTCATATCCTTCTACACAGCTAAAGTCACACACTGAGCTGTAGCTGAAATTTCCATATGGATGGGAACAGGTCATCAGGCCTCGGTCAGGTGGCTCCAGTCCAAAACACTTAATGACTAAAAATAATAATATCAACATGATTTGAAAAAGCTAATGAAGGGCAGTATATATATTAAATGTACACCAAAGATTTAAAAAAATATACTAGCCATCTCATGTCATATCTTCAATTCGCATTAAAGTCAAACATAAAATGCTGGAAATACACAGCAGGTCAGGCAGCATTTATGATGCTAAAAGGCAGCTTAATATTCTGTGTGTTCAGATGTGGGAAAGGTCTTAAACCTGAAATATTAATGTCATTTCTCTTCACAGGAACTGGCTGACCTGCTGTATAGTTCCAGTAGGTTTTGCCTTGATTTCCAGCATTTTTAATTGCTTTTATTTGTACAAGAAATTGCTTGCAGAATTATAATAACTCAAGGGAATGATACATTCAACCCCCAAAATGTATTCATCAAAAGAGCAAGGAAAAGCGGAGTGGCAGAAAAGGAAAGAACACTATGGTGGCTGGAGGCATACGGAATTCAAACTGTGCACCCTAAGCTGAATTTTATGAGGGGGGTATTGCTTGCCCCCATTAGAAAAATCAGTCGCAAGCCAACCGATTTTAAATAAGAACTGCCTCACAGCGATAACTGGGTGTTGCCTTAGCAAGCAAAGAGTGGGACTTTCCCCCCTCAGTGGAAGAAAGTCCCACCCTTGAGAACTGCTGGCCAATCTGGCAGTCCTTGGCATCCCAGCACTCTGGGAGTGCGGAATGACTGGACTACACTCTTGTCCTATTTCATGGCCATCTGCTATTGACGTGCAGCAGTGTCTATTGATGTTACTGCGTAATAAAGATGTTCAAAGTAAAGCAAACGCTGAACATGAATGAACTTGTGTACTGTATCTTTGCACTCTGGAAGAGGTGTGGTCCAATCTGCTGAATAACTACTCCCACAAGGGAGATCATGGCGACCAGACAGATAATCCCAGGCTTCTTGGACAGGGTGGGATTAGGAACCCCAGGAATGTGTGGGGCTTTGTGTTTTAGAGGCCAGGTGGGGAAGTAAAAAGCTGCGGTATGGTCTTAATGGGGGGTGGGGGAGGGGGAGTGGTGGAACGCGATGTGCACAGGGCACCCCTGCTCCCTAAAGGATATGCTCCCCACCCCCAGCCTCCACTCTCGTCCACGTTCCACTGCCCAGCATATTATGGCAGTGCAGGAAGATTGAGGTCCTTAAATGGCCAATAAAAGGCCATTTATAGGCTTCAATTGGCTTAGGGGTTAACAGGTTTGTGGGTGCTTTATCATTCCCCATGTTATAGGTACTGAGTTAGGGTAGGTGGAAAGTGGTGGGCAACTGTCACACCATATTTTATGTGTGTCCCACCGCAAATATTTCCAATGGGGGAGACTGTGAAATCCTGCTCCATATATCATGTAGTGTTTAGAAGCAGACCACATCTTATGTATTCTAACCTGCCTAATAGTACGTCTTTGATTTCCCTCTTTTTATGCCAAATGGTTGGGATATGGAGAATCCTCAGAGGAAGCCCTCTGCGGCATTCTGAATGCGTCACAGCCGAAATGACAAAGGCTTTTTATTGTATTTCATGTGGAGTGTTTGGGGCATCACGAGGTTGTGAATGCCACCATGTAAAGGCAAACCAGGGATCTGGGTTCGACTCCCAGCTTGGTTAGCACAGTGGCTAGCACTGCTGCCTCACAGCGCCAGGGTCCTGGGTTCGATTCCTGGCTTAGGTCACTGTCTGCGCGGAGTCTGCACGTTCTCCCCGTGTCTGCGTGGGTTTCCTCCGGGTGCTCCGGTTTCCTCCCACAGTCTGAAAAGCATGCTGGTCAGGTGCATTGGCCATGCTGTATTCTCCCTCAGTGTACCCGAACAGGCGCCAGAGTGTGGCAACTAGGAGATTTTCACAGTAGCTTCATTGCAGTGTTAGTGTAAACCTACTTGTGACAATAATAAATAAACTTCAACTTTAAAGTCTCTTTTTTTCAAACATTGCTCTCGCTACTGAGACAAAACAAAGAAGCAAGATAAAAGCTTCAACCAAGACCAAACATGATAGCAACCCTATTGCTGGTTTCTTTCAATTGATGGAACTTAAATCTGGCTGTCCTAAATCCCTAGTTTATAAGGATAGGCAATAGAAACAATAATGAAATGGTGCTAAATTGTGCTAATAATGTCATTATGTCATTATTTACATGCAGCTGACTCTAACCCCAATGTGGTGGAGGCTTCCAATGCCTGATGGGCAGTGCAGCGGGATGGGAGACATTAACGGAGGCCGTGTAACAGGCTTCCCGCTGGGCGCCACAGCTTCTGTGTGTCTCCGGCCACCAGATTTCCAGCGTCGTCAGCTCTGCACCAGAAATTGGCACAGGAGCTGATTAAAATATTGGAATCGTAATTTAAATCCTATTAGTGGGCCCGGGACAGATCGGGACTGATGGGGTGGAGGGGGTGGAGGGGGTGGAGGAGATCGAAGTGGGCCAGTGGGCTATGGGGGGTGGTGGTGGTGAGGGCTGGCCTGAACACGTCCGGGAGGTCAGCGATCGGGGTGGGGGGGGGGGGGGGGGGTGGGGGTCAGAGGGGCAGCATTACGGGGGCGCAGGGCTGGCCAGCAATCGGGAGGCCGACAGTGCGGGGCTACTGCGCATGCACCAGTATTGGCGCTGACAGATTGGCGCATGCACAGTGGCCCACTCAGCGCTATGCTGCCAGCCTCTCCAGCGGGAGTAGGCCCCGCCCACTAATTTTCAGCGCGATTCACACTAGGGCACTCTGTGATGCACAGGGTGTGGGAGATTCATTTTGAACGTCCCACTGAAAAAAGCAATGGGATTTACTCCAGTCTACTCCAGAAATGTTTGGGGGAGAATTTCACCCCAGATCATTCAAAGACTATTTCCTCGGGTGGATGGGGCTATTACAAGGGGGCATAACTATAGGGTTCATGGTTGGAGATATAGGAAGGATATCAGAGGTAGGTTCTTTACGCAGAGAGTGGTTGGGGTGTGGAATGGACTGCCTGCAGTGATAGTGGAGTCAGACACTTTAGGAACATTTAAGCGGTTATTGGATAGGCACATGGAGCACACCAGGATGATAGGGAGTGGGATAGCTTGATCTTGGTTTCAGATAAAGCTCGGCACAACATCGTGGGCCGAAGGGCCTGTTCTGTGCTGTACTGTTCTATGTTCTAGATCATTTCATAGTGCGTCATATGCAAATGCAACTGGTGTTAATCCATTTCATCTGCAATTTCTACCAGCTGTGCTATTACCGGAGGTTGTTGCAATTCCATATTTGCACATTTTGTTCTAAGCCTGACTGTGTGCATCTTTTAAAATGTGTTTATGTCTTCCTTAAAGCTTAAACATTGTACAAAGAGCTCACCTTTTTCACATTTGTCTCCATAGAATCCTTCATCGCAGCTACATTTATAATCACCAATAGTTTCCACACATTCTCCATGACCACTGCAAGAATCAAGGTGGCACGAGGCTGTGAAAAGATGACATATTTATAATAATTACTTGCCACAATAAACAAAACTAACTCCTAATCAAGACCTGTGCTCAGTTTATCACAAAATCACAAGGTAACTACAAATGAGAAAGACCATCCAACTGGACTCATCCATCCAGATGACCCTAAATTGCCCCCATTGTAGCATTAAATTGGATCTTAAATGATTCCAGGGTTTACGTCCCTGTTGCTCTGTCTGGAATTCCATTCCATGTGTTTATCATTCTTTGTGTGAGGAAGCATATCCTGATATGAGTCCTAATTTTGCCTTTTACGCCTTGTGCTGCGGTTTTGTGGTGCAGTATTGCAGTGCCCCTACCTCTCGACCAGAAGTCCCGGGTTCAGGTCCAACACCAAGACTTACTAGCTACAGGTTCAGCTCGGTTCAGCGGGCTGCTAATCAGCTCAGGAATCCTTCTACTACTTCTCCAATATTCCCCAAAGGGAAAAGGAGTGTGTGTGAAGACACACTAAAAGATCTGTTTATGCTTCCTTTGTGCTATGCTTACAAATTAATGGAAAGGTTTCTTTCAAATTTACTTCTTCCATACCATTTATTATCTTAAATATCTTCAAATGATCCTCTCATGTGCCTCCTTTCTAGAATGAGAAGAACGGATTTCTCCTTTATTTCCCCATAACTTGGATCATTAACACCAGGGATCAGTCTTCTGGTTTTCTTTGCATTGCCTCCAATGTTTAAATATCTCCTTCATCATAAAATATTTGCTATAACAAAGTATTACTGATGGCTTAGAGATAAAAGGAAAGGAAAAGGTTGCAGAGAAATAGTAAAGAATCTGGAAATGCACAGCAACTCAAAGAAGGACAAGGAACATTTCAGGAGTGGGGGGAATGAGATCCCTCAACAGAACATTTAATTAGAACAGTAAGTGCTCTGTGTGAAGAATGCTGCTCTGCATCAGTCCAACATTTGCCTTTTACCCTTTGAAACCATAACATTTGTTTCATCTCTCAAGTTAATTTAAGGTAATATTCTAGACCTCCTTTTCCACTTTTTTTAAACTTTGTTAAAACCTCTTTTATTCTGGCTGAAAAAATAAAGTTTCTCTGGTCTTTTCTGTCATTTAGAGCCTCAAACCGATGCGTCAGCTTCTCTGCTCTCTGCACCTTCTCTACAGTTGGAGTATTTTCCTCGTGCCTGGGTGGCACAATCCTTGAGGCGCGGTCTGTCAGATCAGAGCTGAGCAGTTTGCACAGGATGTTTACTATCCTGGTTATGTCCGGGTCCCTCTGTTTCTGGCTGCCCTGCATCTAATTCAAGATTCCTTGATTTTATTCCATCTCCACTAAGCCATGATTACCCTGTCTGCCAACACAGAGGCAGAGCCCCTCATCTTTAACTCATTATCTAGACTCAGTCTTTCAGAAAGCATTTGACAAGATCGTGAACAGGAGACTGTGGAACAAATGTACGGGAGTGTGGCAAATTGAGAAACCGCATAGAAAAAAATACTGGAACAGGGACATGCCATTTTACTGGTTGAGGCCATTCCACCATTCAATGAGATCATGGCAGATCTGTGCCCAAACTCCAAAAAAAGTGTCTGCACCATATTTTTTAAGACCTTTGGATAACAAAAGGACGGCACAGTGGCACAATGGTTAGCACTGCTGCTTCACAGCGCCAGGGACTCGGGTTCAATTCTGGCCTCGGGTCGCTGTCTGTGTGGAGTTCTCCCCGTGTCTGCGTGATTTCCTCCGGTTTCCTCTCTCAGTCCAAAAGATGTGCTAGTTAGGTTCATTGTCCATGCTAAATTCTCCCTCAGTGTACCCGAACAGGCACCAGAGGATTTTCACAGTAACTTAATTGCAGTGTTAGTGTAAGCCTACTTGTGATTAATAAATAAAACTTTAACTTTAGAAGTCTCACAACACCAGGTTAAAGTCCTGGTTTATTTGGAATCACGAGCTTTCGGAGCACTGCTCCTTCATCAGGTGAGTGGAGAGGTAGGTTCCCAAACACGGCATATATAGGCAAAGACACAATTGCAAGATGACGGTTGGAATGCAAGTCTTTTCTGGTAATCAAGGTCTTTACAGCTACAGACAATGCGAGTGGAAAGAGGGTTAATCACAGGTTAAAGAGGTGTGAATGGTCTCAAGCCAGCCCAGGCAGTATGGTGGGGGTTACATGTAGTGTGACATGAACCCAAGATCCCAGTTGAAGCCATCCTCATGCATGCGGAGCTTGGCTATCAGTTCCTGCTCAGAGATTTTGTGTTGTCGTGTGTCGTGAAGGCCGCCTTGGAGAACGCTTACCTGAAGATTGGAGGCTGAATGCCCTTGACTGCCGAAGTGGTTCCCCGATAGGAAGGGAACATTCCTGTGCCCACCCCAATCCAATGCCAGCACCTCCACATAATTTAATTAGAAAGTGAAAACTTTGTCTGAAAATCAGTGAGTTTTTCTTATGACAGAAGCAAGTATCCACACAATTAATCAGATGAATAACGGCTCTGTTTTATGTATGTTTGAGTACCCTATGCTTCTGTCAGCTGAGAATGTCTGCTGCATTTTCACATGACACAACTTTCAAAAGGCAAGTTAAGGCAAACCAAGGTCTCAAATTATCCAATCTCTGGTTGTAATTTATTATTTTAATTTTTTTGAAGAAGCACTGCACTGAAACTTTCACCTTTTTTTTCTAGAAATGAACTGAACTGTTATCTCGTGATTCTGTTTTTATTTCAGATTTTCAGTTTATCCCTTTTCTTCCACCTCATCAAGCTTGGCTCAACTGGCAGCATTGTAGCCCATGGGTCAGAAGTGAGGATGTCAACTCATACTGCAGGCCCGGGCATGCAATCTAGGACAAAAGACTGCGGAGATATCAGAGTGGCTCTTTTTCAGAGATAGTTCCTGTTTGGGGGCATGCAAAAGATCCCACGGCAGGAGCGGAGAGGTGGGCTGGCGTACTGAGAAACATTCCTCGCTCAATCAACATTCCCTTCAAATCTCATAGAGGAGTCGATCCAAGGAAGAATCTTGCGCCTTCATTAATTTGCTGGTTATTTATTTAGTTGCAGTGTGCAAATTGGTTTTAACTACTTTTTTGGTTCATTTGTGGGATGTGATTAAGCATTTATTTCACATCCCTAATTGCCATTGAGCTGAAGAACAAAGTTAAGAGTCAACAACATTGCTCTGGGGGGTGACATGTGGACTGGGGAAGGTTAACAGATTTCCCTCATTGTGAACCAGTTGGGTTTTTAAAAAATAATCCAGTAGCTTCATGATCATCATTACTGACACTTGGGTGTGGGCGGCACAGCGGCACAGTGGTTAGCACTGTTGCCTCATGGCTCCAGGGGACCCGGATTCAATTCCATCCTCGGGTCACTGTATGTGTGGGGTTTACATGTTCTCCCAGTGTCTGCATGGGTTTCCTCCGGGTGATCTGGTTTCCTCCCACAGTCCAAAGATGTGCAGGCTAGGTGGGTTGGCCATGCTAAATTGCCCCTTAGTGTCCCGGGATGTGTAAATTAGTGGGATTAGCAGGGTAAATACGTGGGGTTGGGGGATAGGGCAAGGGTGAGATGTTCTGTTGGAGAGTTGGTGCAGACTCAATGGGCCGAATGGCCTTCTTTAGGGATCCTATGGTTCTAAGTGCTTACTAGCTTTTAATTTCAGATTGATTTAATTCAAATTCAAATTCCCCAGTTGCTGTGATGGGATTTGAACTCCAGTGCCCCAGATCATTAGTCTATAGGCCCCTGGATTACCAGCCTTTACTCTTCAGTAATTGTGGTGAACCATCGTTGGTTCCCACTAGATAGTGCTGAGCCAGGGTCTGGCCAGTGCTGCAAGTATGTATATGTGTTGCTGTTGGGGTTAGGGATGGGTTGTTCTACTTGTTGCTGTTGGGGTTGGGGTTGGGCTGTTACACCTTGTATTATAGTTATTGTGGTACATCCCAGTCGGGTTCCGCCTCCTGGGAGAGGTATAAAGGTCACTGCTCTGTCTGGGACCCCTCAGTCTGGGATCGTGTATATAATTAGTAGCTTCGTTGTAACAGCAAATAAAAGCCTTTATTTCCTGAGCATCTCAAGCCTCGTGTGTGATAACGCGCATCAGTAATATAATTTAAATTTATAAAATAAGGAAATTATATGGAGTGATCGGTAAATCTATATATTCAGGTTCTTTCTTATCTCCTAATAATCTTTAAAGTTACCTTGGTAACACAGTGGTCTTTTTCTTTTACGGCAGGATTCATCATTCCATTGCCCTGTATATGTCGTTCTCTTTATATACATTTCCACACAGTCTTCATTGTTCCTTCCATTGTTGGGCTCACCAGGAGCCCAGTTCTTAGCAAAATCATCTAATGGCCGATTTGTTCCAATCCAGGTCCAGATATTGTTTATCTTCCTCAAACCAATCCAGACATGGGTGGATCCTTTTGGCAAATAATCATTCAGGTAGTTGTTTTCCTTCATATTCTGTATCGCCACCATGTCAGTGTACTGTCCTTTACAGTAATCCCATGCCTTGCTCCATGTCATGGTTGTATTGGAATAATGGTATATCCAGCCATGCACTCCTTCTAACATCAGAGATTCTGTAAAGGAAGAAAAGCTGTGATATTATGGGCCAGATTTTCTTCGGACAATTTAAAAATGGCAAGTGGGACACAATTCTGGAACTCCCACCCCCATTCCCCAGGCACCTTACTTGAGAAAGGATATACTGGCACTGGAGGGGGTGCGGAGGAGATTCACTACTTTGATTCCGGAGTTGAGAGGGTTGGCTTATGAGGAGAGACTGGGTAGACTGGGGCTATACACATTGGAATTCAGAAGAATGAGGGGCGATCTTATAGAAACATATAAGATTATGAAGGGAATAGATAAGATAGAAGCAGGGAAATTGTTTCCACTGGTGGGTGAAACTAGAACTAGGGGGCATAGCCTCAAAATAAGGGGAAGCAGATTTAGGACTGAGTTGAGGAGGAACTTCTTCACACAAAGGGTTGTGAATCTGTGGAATTCCCTGCCCAGTGAAGCAGTTGAGGCTACCTCATTGAATGTTTTTAAGGCAAGGATAGATAAATTTTTGAACAGTAAAGGAATTAAGGGTTATGGTGAGCGGGCGGGTAAATGGAGCTGAGTCCACAAAGATCAGCCATGATCTTATTGAATGGCGGGGCAGGCTCGAGGGGCCAGATGGCCTACTCCTGCTCCTAGTTCTTATGTTCTTATTCCTAGCATGTAAATTTGATCCAATTTTCTACAGTGCAGGGTAAGAGTGTGGGTAATGATCCCATACCTTGTACTCTCGATCCGGCAGGCTCCACTGCGTGAGTAGATATTTCCTAGTTCTCACAAATTTCTTTGCAATCTGACCATCATCTCCATGATTGTGGGTCATGACCCTCAAAGGAGTCATAAACCATAGTCTGGAATTAGGAGTCTCTTGAAAGGTAAGGTCAAAGGGCCTTACCCAGGTCCCCTATGCCCACTCCATGCCAATTCATGCCTCCATATAACTTAGCTGAGAGCCCAGGCACTCGTAAAATAATTATGAGTGAGTTTGTTGACACAGATAGAAAGAAGACTTATAGTAAGTTATGTTTTCTGTGATCTCTTTTGCCAATGGCCCAAGTTCATTTGCACAAAATAAAGAGGTGCCAAGCGCATACTGCTTCTGTTACTGATACTTTAAAGATCTGGTTCATTGACACATTTATAAGGTTGTAACAGCATTTTAGGGTTCATAGAAACCCTACAGTGCAGAAGGCGGCCATTCGGCCCATTGAGTCTGTACCGACCACAATCCCACCCAGGCCCTACCCCCACATATTGACCCGCTAATCCCTCTAACCTACGCATCTCAGGACTCTAAGGGGCAATTTTTAACCTGGCCAATCAACCTAACCCGCACATCTTTGGACTGTGGGAGGAAACCGGAGCACCCGGAGGAAACCCACGCAGGCACGAGGAGAGTGTGCAAACTCCACACAGACAGTGACCCAAGCCGGGAATCAAACCCAGGTCCTTGGAGCTGTGAAGCAGCAGTGCTAACCACTGTGCTACCATGCCACCCTTCATTGGCTTGCTCAAAAGTGTATACTGACTGAATGAGCATGGGACTGCAATGAGTTAGCATGGAGGGTATGAGGGGCCATCAGAGGTGGTTGGGGGTATGAGTTGGTTTGGAGGTGGAAGAGGAGGGTGATGGCTAGGGAGCCTAAAATATAAGCAAACAACTGGTACAAAGTCCTAGAGAACTGAGGTGGGGCTTGTAAACAGGCTGCCTTGGCACCCAATCACTCTGTGATCACCTCTTATCTGCTTCTAAGGTTGGTAGGCCCGACTCTAACCTGCACTTGCTCTCCCAGGAGCAAAGGTTCAGTCTGAACATAGAACATAGAACAGTACAGCACAGAACAGGCCCTTCGGCCCACGATGTTGTGCCGATCTTTATCTGAAACCAAGATCAAGCTATCCCACTCCCTATCATCCTGGTGTGCTCCATGTGCCTATCCAATAACCGCTTAAATGTTCCTAAAGTGTCTGACTCCACTATCACTGCAGGCAGTCCATTCCACACCCCAACCACTCTCTGTGTAAAGAACCTACCTCTGATATCCTTCCTACATCTCCCACCATGAACCCTATAGTTATGCCCCCTTGTAATAGCTCCATCCACCCGAGGAAATAGTCTTTGAACGTTCACTCTATCTATCCCCTTCATCATTTTATAAACCTCTATTAAGTCTCCCCTCAGCCTCCTCCGCTCCAGAGAGAACAGCCCTAGCTCCCTCAACCTTTCCTCATAAGACCTACCCTCCAAACCAGGCAGCATCCTGGTAAATCTCCTCTGCACTCTTTCCAGCGCTTCCACATCCTTCTTATAGTGAGGTGACCAGAACTGCACACAATATTCCAAATGTGGTCTCACCAAGGTCCTGTACAGTTGCAGCATAACCCCACGGCTCTTAAACTCCAACCCCCTGTTAATAAAAGCTAACACACTATAGGCCTTCTTCACAGCTCTATCCACTTGAGTGGCATCCTTTAGAGATCTGTGGATATAGAACATAGAACATAGAACATTACAGCGCAGTACAGGCCCTTCGGCCCTCGATGTTGCACCGACCAGTGCTACCAATCTAAAGCCCCTCTAATCTACACTATTCCAATATCATCCATATGTTTATCCAATAACCACTTGAACGCTCTCAACATTGACGAGTCCACCACTGCTGCAGGCAGGGCATTCCACGCCTTTACTACTCTCTGAGTAAAGAACCTACCTCTAACATCTGTCCTATATCTCTCACCCCTCAATTTAAAGCTATGTCCCCTAGTGTTAGCCATCACCATCCGAGGAAAAAGGATCTCGCTATCCACCCTATCTAATCCTCTGATCATCTTGTATGCCTCTATTAAGTCACCTCTTAACCTTCTTCTCTCTAACAAAAACAACCTCAAGCCCCTCAGCCTTTCCTCATACGATTTTCCCACCATACCAGGCAACATCCTGGTAAATCTTCTCTGCACCCTTTCCAACACTTCCACATCTTTCCTATCATGCGGCGACCAGAACTGTACGCAATACTCCAAATGCGGCCGCACCAGAGTTTTGTACAGTTGCAGCATGACCTCCTGGCTCCGAAACTCAATGCCTCTACCAATAAAAGCTAACACACCGTACGCCTTCTTAACAACCCTATCAACCTGGGTGCCAACTTTCAGGGATCTATGCACATGGACACCCAGATCCCTCTGTTCATCCACACTACCAAATATCTTACCATTAGCCCAGTACTCTGTATTCCTGTTACTCCTTCCAAAGTGAATCACCTCACACTTTTCCGCATTAAACTCCATTTGCCACCTCTCAGCCCAGCTCTGCAGCTAATCTATGTCCCTCTGTAACCTGCCACTTCCCTCCGCACTGTCTACAACTCCACCGACTTTAGTGTCATCCGCAAATTTGCTAATCCATCCTTCCACGCCCTCATCCAAGTCATTTATAAAAATGACAAACAGCAGTGGCCCCAAAACAGATCCTTGCGGCACACCACTGGTAACTGAACTCCAGGATGAATATTTCCCATCAACCACCACCCTTTGTCTTCTTACAGCTAGCCAATTCCTGATCCAAACCACTAAATCACCCTCAATCCCATGTGTCCATATTTTCTGCAAAAGCTTACCATGGGGAACCTTATCAAACGCTTTGCTGAAATCCATATACACCACATCAACCGCTTTACCCTCATCCACCTCTTTGGTCACCTTCTCAAAGAACTCAATAAGGTTTGTGAGGCACGACCTACCCTTCACAAAACCGTGCTGACTATCCCTAATCAAATTATTCCTTTCTAGGTGATTATAAATCCTATCTCTTATAATCCTTTCCAATACTTTGCCCACAACAGAAGTAAGGCTCACCGGTCTATAATTACCAGGGTTGTCCCTATTCCCCTTCTTGAACAAGGCGACAACATTTGGATATGGACCCCAAGATCTCTCTGTTCCTCCACAGTCTTCAGAACCCTACCTTTGGCCCTGTAATCCACATTTAAATTAGTCCTACCAAAATGAATCACCTCACATTTATCAGGGTTAAACTCCATTTGCCATTTTTCAGCCCAGCTTTGCATCCTATCTATGTCTCTTTGCAGCCTACAACAGCCTTCCACCCCATCCACTACTCCACCAATCTTGGTGTCATCAGCAAATTTACTGATCCACCCTTCAGCCCCCTCCTCTAAGTCATTAATAAAAATCACAAAGAGCAGAGGACCAAGCACTGATCCCTGTGGCACTCCGCTAGCAACCTGCCTCCAATCCGAAAATTTTCCATCGACCACCACCCTCTGTCTTCGATCAGATAGCCAGTTACCTATCCAATCGGCCAACTTTCCCTCCATCCTTACTTTCATCATAAGCCGACCATGGGGTACCTTATCAAACGCCTTACTAAAATCCATGTATATGACATCAACTGCCCTACCTTCATCAACACACTTAGTTACCTCCTCAAAAAATTCTATCAAATTTGTGAGGCACGACTTGCCCTTCACGAATCCGTGCTGACTATCCCGGATTAATCCGCATCTTTCTAAATGGTCGTAAATCCCATCCCTAAGGACCTTTTCCATCAATTTACCAACCACCGAAGTAAGACTAACCGGTCTATAATTACCAGGGTCATTTCTATTCCCTTTCTTAAACAGAGGAACAACATTTGCCACTCTCCAGTCCTCTCGCACCATCCCCGTGGACAGTGAGAACCCAAAGATCAAAGCCAAAGGCTCTGCAATCTCATCCCTTGTCTCCCAAAGAATCCTGGGTGTCCTTGATAGGTATGTCCCTGTCAGGCAGGGAGGAAATGGCCGAGTGAGGGAACCATGGTTCACGAAAGAGGTGGAATGGCTTGTGAAAAGGAAGAGGGAAGCTTATGTAGGGATGAGGAAACAAGGTTCAGATGGCTCGATTGAGGGTTACAAGTTAGCAAGGAATGAGCTGAAAAAGGGGCTTAGGAGAGCTAGGAGGGGACATGAGAAGTCCTTGGCGGGTCGGATCAAGGAAAACCCCAAGGCTTTTTACTCTTATGTGAGGAATAAAAGAATGACCAGGGTGAGGTTAGGGCCGGTCAAGGACAGTAGTGGGAACTTGTGTATGGAGTCAGTAGAGATAGGCGAGGTGATGAATGAATATTTTTCTTCAGTGTTCACCAAGGAGAGGGGCCATGTTTTTGAGGAAGAGAAGGTGTTACAGGCTAATAGGCTGGAGGAAATAGATGTTCGGAGGGAGGATGTACTGGCAGTTTAAAATAAACTGAAGGTCGATAAGTCCCCTGGGCCTGATGAAATATATTCTAGTCTGACGGGACACTTTCTCCCGAGACGTGTCAGCCAACGTGGGAAATGTCTTTCTCGGCAGCAGAAATCCGGCCCTATGTCAGCAAATGTTAACAAATTTGTGGCTGTTAATTGCCTGATGTGAAGTGGTGAGTAGCGAAGGGAAAGGTCCTAACTCTGAATCCAGGGGCAAACTAAAACCCAGTGGATGAAAAGAAATTGGCAGGACATCCAGGTTACAGTGATAAAGAAAGTGTGAGTACGAGTCCGCTTGGATTGGTCACTAGATATAACATAAAAGCACACAAACTCTCAGCACCCTGTTCCACTACCCAGGAAAAATCTTCGGTTTCTTCTCAGCTTTCAGTGCTCCTCTTAGTGATCAGTTCTGATATTTAAAAACTTTTTCTCAGCCTCTCACTGTGATTAAAAAACTTCCAAATCCAAGGTGTGAAATGTCTTTCTGGTTCACTACACACGGCCACAAATTGTCTGTTGTCTGGGTCCCTGAGCGAGATTGCCATCTCTTCATCTATCTACTCATTCACAATCACCAATATTCGGTCATCAGAAAAACACAGACATTTCTGTCGGTACAGTAAGAAGTCTCACAACACCAGGTTAAAGTCCAGCAGGTTTATTTGGTAGCATGAGCTTTCACAGCGCTGCTCCTTCATCAGGTGAGTGGAGGAGCAGTGCTCCTGATGAAGGGGCAGTGCTCCGAAAGTTCGTGCTACCAAATAAACCTATTGGACATTAACCTGGTGTTGTGAGACTTCTTACTGTGCCCCACCCCAGTCCAATGCCAGCACCTCCACATCATTTCTGTTGGTGACTGGGGATTATCTGAAGATTCTGGGATATAAACAAGGAGCTTGCTGTAATGTTTACACTAGCCCGAATTATAAAAACAAAAAGCTGGGACTTTGGGCCCCGCTGAGGAGCACAGCCAATTAGGCAAATTGTAAACATTGTTACAGACAAGCTGGGATCCTCCAGTCAGCCTCCGATTTTTTGATGCGACGGGGGTGGTGCAGTCAGCTGCCTGGAAGCAGGTACCCAGAGGCAGGGTGTCAGCAGTGCTCAGGCCCTCCCCACCTGCCTGACTGGGGGATCAGCCAAAAGCCACCACAATGAGATTTGTACACCTATCTACCCTGCCACCCTAATCCCTAACAACCCCCCCCCATCCCCCTCCCCCACCAACCCCTGCCCCCGCCCCATTTACACACACACACACACACACACACGGGCTGCTTTTCCATTTTTTAATTAAATTGTTAAAACTTGGATGAAAGGGCACCTTCTTGTTTCCATGCAATTCAAATTTATTTTGGAAATACAGGCACTGATTCTCCTTTATCTAATCTGCTAGTTACATCCTGAAGGAACTCTAATAAACTTGTCAAACATAATTTCCCTTTTGTAAAACTATGTTGACTTTGCCTGATGACGCTGTAACTTTCTAAGTGCATTGTTAAGACTTCCTCTAAGAGATCCCAGCACTCTCCAGATGACTGACATCAAGCCAACAGGCCTGTAGTTTCCTGTTTCTTTCTCTTTTCTTGAAAGCAGTGTAACATGTGTTAACTTTCAATCTGCTAATATTGTTCCAGAATCTAAGAGAATTTTGGTAAATCATAACCAGTGCAACCACTATCTCGGCAGCTGCCTTTTCCAGAACCTGAGTGTGCAGACTATCAGACCTTGGAGATTTGTCAGATTTTAGTCACTCAAGCATCTCAAATTTTTCTCTGTTGATATTAATTTCCCTAATTTCCTCATGCTGTTTAGTCCTGGGATTACCTCCTATTGCTGGCACAAAACCTGCGTATTCTATTGTGAAGTCAGAAAAATGTCTGTCCAATGTCTGCCATTTCCTTATGCACCATAATAAATTCTCCTGCCTCTGCTTCTAAAGTGTAAACATTTATTTGAATTGTTCACTTTCTACTTTTACACTTCCAGCAGCTCTTACAGCCTGTTTTTATATACCGGGCAGGTTTATTCTCATTCTATTTTTTTCCATTTTTATTAACTTTTTGGTGGCCTTTTGTCAGTTTCTAAAACATTTTCATTGCATGGATTTATTACTATTCTTTATCAGATTATAAGACTTTCTTTTAATCTAGCACTATCTTAAACCTCCATAGTAAGCCACGGATGGACATTTCTACTGAGTTTTTTGTTTTGCCATAGAATACATGTTTGTTGAACATTTTGAATTGTTCCTTTAAATGTAATTTTTTGCCACTGTTTATCCAATCAACTTTAGTCAGTTTCTTCTTCACACTTAGAGGGCCCGATTTTACCCTTTTGATTCTAAGTGCTGAATCTGGGTGCAATTCAGATCCCACTTGGAAACTGTTCTCAGGTGCCCCCATACGCACTTAGCCTGAAAAAAAATCGCGAGTCTGAATCGCGCTGTGGGCGGGGCTTATCGCGCCCGAAACGCTGCAGCTCCGATCGGAACTTTCAACAGCGCGTGCGCAGTAAAAAAAAATTGAAAAATGCTCCCCTGCCACTTGGCTCCCGGACTGCAAAAAGAGGCCCGGGACCGATGGCCCCCACGGACATTGCCCCGCCCCAACAGACAATGCCCCACCCCCACAACATAACTGTCCCCTTGTCCACCCACCCTCCCACAACCCAGACCGATCGCAACACCCTGCCTCACTTCTCCCCCACCGATCGCCCACAGAGTGGCAGCGGACTCCCCTTCCCCCTCCACCAATCACTCGCAAAGTGGCAGTGGGCCCCCTGTCCCTGCCCCCCCCCCCCTCGCCACCCCCCCACCAGAGATTCATCTGGCCTGCCTCCCTCCTCCTCTCCCCCCCACCAGAGAATGATCTGGCCCGCCTTCTCTCCCTCCCACTTGAGAACGATGTAGCCTCCTCCTCTCCCACCCCCCCTTTAGAGAATGATCTGGCCCTCTTCCTCCTCTCCCTCACCAGAGAACGATCGGGCCCCGCTCTTCCTCCCCCCCCCCCCCCCCCCCCCACCAGAGAACAATCGGGCCCTGCTCCTCCTACCCTCCCAACCAGAGAATGATCTGGCCCTCCTCCACCCCACCCCCCTCCCCGCCCCCACCAGAGAACGATCTGGCCCTCCTCCTCCCTCCCCCACCAGAAAATGATCTGACTGCCTCCTTCCCCCTCCCACCACCGATCTGAGTTAGAGAGCCATTGGAAGCTCGGAACTTATCTCTTCAGAAGCTTGAGCACTCGAAACAGACTTTTGCGGACCATGTCTGTTGCGCGCTGAATCTGGACGGGTAAACGTGGTGGTAAAGGGGGACGTGCCAGTAAGTTTGGGCGTCCAGCCCATTAAGTCAATTTAGAAAATTGCAAATGTATTTAAATTGATGTTGTGCCCGTTTCGGGCGCGGTCCCGATCGCGTTCATTTTCGGGCCTTGGTAAAGGGGAATCGGCGCAGATGTGGGCGCGGATCGCGCTATTCGCCTCACGCCCAACTTTACCAAGTTTTCACGCCTGAAAACGGGCACAACGCAATGGTAAAATCAGGCCCTTATACTTGGTTTTGTTTAAGTTTCTTGTTTAGGGCTTAAACATGTGGTTCTTAACTTAGTGCACATTTAATTGTATCATGATGACTATTTCCTATCAGATCTTGTACTATGAGATTCTGAATTAACCCTGCTTCATTGTACAATCCCAGACCTAAAATAGCTTTATCCCTAGCTGCTTCCAATTAATTGTCCTGATCCCAGACTTTGAAGGAATCAAAATAAATGTTCTCAGCTTCATACTTAGAAATAAATCTACGATTTATAATGTACCAATTCAATTGAATTGCAAAATTAAATTCAACAACAACAGCGTATATTTATATGGCATCTTTAATGAGATGAAACATCACAGGACTATTATAAAACATATGACAGCGAGCATACGAGGAGATATTAGGTCAGACGACCAAATGTTTGGTCAAAGAGGAAGTTTTTAAGAAGTGCAAAGAGAGTACAGAAAGAATGAAACAAAGGAACTTAAAAACAAGGAAGAAAAGTGGAAAGAGATTGATGGGTCTTGGGTTCAAAGCAGCAGCCACAATCTGCATGCAAATACATTCAGGAAGAGTTCAGGTTTCATAGGTTGAGTTACATCATATAATTAGCTTCTTTATAAAATTGACTGAAAATGTAGAATTCATGATCAACTTTTGCCTTTAAATTCTAATGGTGAATTGCATACATTTACATTTCCAGCATGCAGAACACATTTGCTTTGGAAATTTGGAATGAGGATTGAGAGAAAGTTACACTATTGAGGAAAGAGAAGATCTTTATTTAGCGAGGGAAAGGCTGAGATCATGTTAAGGTACATGATAAGAAAAGAAAGCCATGAAAGAGATCCTGTTAATGGGTGGGGGAATTGAGGAATAATACTTGGGAAGTCAAAATTAAGGAGAAGAAAACTTAGTGCTGGAACTCTAACTGATGGCTTTACAAAATCTGATCTTTACCAAAACGAAACGCTTTCTCTTTAAGTCATGTTGTTAGAGCAGAAAATCACCCTCACAGCATCTAGAGAAGCTAAACAGTCAAATAAAGGATAGAGAAGAGAAATCTTACCATAGGTCACAACGACTAACACCAAAACTCTGAATATGTTGCCTTGCACTTGTGGCCATCGACGGCATGGGCAGGTCATGCCACCATGGGATACCTGCGTGTGATAGGAGAAATCAAATAGCACCAATTAAAGAGCTTTTCGTGCAAAAGTACTAACAATATCCACGCCCTGGTTGCTAAATAAAATCATGCAAGATAGACCAGCCATTGGCCGTACAAATGATTGGTTATTCTGAACGTGACATTGTTTAGCTGATGATTTAATGTTGTATTACTTATTTTCTCCTCTCTGCGGCCAAGCCTCATACCAGAGCAGAGCACTGATGTGACAGCAGCCCATCACTACCTATCGCAAGTCAGCACTCTTCTTAGATGTGTCCTATCTGAGGAGGAGAGAAAGGGAGTCAAGGTTCTCAAAGCATAATTTGACCCTGTCCTTATCCAACGTCCATGCCTCAGTTGGAAAATGTGAAAATCAGGAACAGCATTTGCTTCATTAATATTCAAAGTGCCTAATATTTACATTTTTGTACTATTACTAAATGTACAGCTAAAGGATTTAATCCTTATACCTTAAACATGGTTTCTATAACTGCAAATATCAGTTTAGGAATCTTCAGTCTATTATAGACTTCATTTTATAATTCTTAATTAGGGATGCCATTGCCTTAATTTATGGAAGAATTCTGTCATCCAATAGTTCCGGTGAGGGCCTTCACTGGCAAACAATGCATCTCAAGAAATCAGATGCAGCTATCTTGCAGTTTACTACCCATTATGAATGTTATTTGGACTCACAATTACCCAAGATGCATTTCATGTGGGCTCTGGTCCTTGATGTGAACACTGGTTTAAGGAATTACCCCTATAATGTAAACCTCAAACAAATCCAAAAGGCCATTAATCCTTTAACTGAGAAATATAGTAAGCATTTCAAGCACACTCGTTGTGGTATATCCTACTAAGGGTAGGGGGTTTTAGTTCAGACGGACAGCATGGTTGGTGCAGGCTTGGAGGGCCGGAGGGCCTGCTCTTGCGCTGTAATTTTCTTTGTTCTTTGCTCCTAAATGTTTACGTCACCAGTTCTTTACAAGCCACCAATTATGTTAGCTGCTTGCCGATACATCAATTAATAACTTTTATCAATGTTCGTCCCTATGACATGAAAAGTAATCCAAAATTTTATCCTCTTGCCACTTAAAAAAATGGACTTTCTGCCGAACCAAAAACATGGCTGCAACAAGTCACATGACTACAGGAGTGACCCTTCTTTCTTGAAGATTGACTATATTGGTCCCCTATCGCCCGGAGTGGGAGGTTACAAATACATCCTGGTCATCGTAGACACTTTTAGTAAATGGGTGGAAGCTTTTCCGACCCGCACTAACACAGCCAAGGTCACGCTGACATCCTAGAGCAGCACATATTCACAAGGTGGGGCCTTCCCCGCAGCATCGACTCGGACCAGGGCACTCACTTCACTGCCCAGGTAATGCAACGCGTAATGGAATTGTTCGGGATGAAGCAACAATTCCACATTGCTTACCACCCCCAATCTCGCGGTGTAGTAGAGAGGATGAACCGTACCCTCAAAGATATGATCCGTAAGACCGTTCAGCAGAACAATCACTCCTGGAACAATGTCCTTTCCTTCATATTAATGATAGTGCGCAATTCCGTATCTGGTTCCACCGGATTCACCCCCCATGTCCTCATGACCGGGCGACCTATGTGAGGAATTGAACCTTTACTCAGGCTGGATCTGTCCGGGCCCGAAGTCACGGCCCTCACCCACGAAAATGCCGTGAGAGCCATCCTGGAAAACATACAGGCCGCACAACAGGCTGCAGCCGTTAAGATAGGCAAACGGAAGCAGCAAAGTAAGGTCTATTTTGATGGTAAGGTAAAACCCATCGAATATGAGGTTGGGCAACAGATAATGCTCAGAGTCTTCCAGCCTGGAACGTTCTTGTCCCCCAAATATGCCGGACCCTATCCAGTGGTAGATAAGGCCAGCCCCTCGGTATACAAGGTCATGGTAGACCACAAGAAAGCCGGGTGGTATCATGTGAACCAAATGAAGGCATTCGGCTCCCAGCAAAATTTTCACCAACACCATGTCACCCTGGAAGGAGTCTTTGAGTCACAAGGAAGCCCCAACCCTCACCCCACAGCACCGGACCTAAACCACAGTCCACAACCTGTACCCCAGGTTATCAACCCCCACCCAGTATCCCCAGAACAGCACACGCAACCTCGGTCCCCGCCCCAATTTACAGGGCTTCAGGAATAAAACCCTGGCCCAGGGAACCTGGACGGAAAGGATGGGGAACCCGCAAACCTTACCCCCTGTGGCGCCTCTGGTACCGGGACTCCCAGAACCGTTTGACCCGGCGCTCACTACCAGAGGTGGTAATGCAGTGGGTACCTGGCAGCCAAAGCCCGCCCATATAGGTTCCCTCCACTAAGAAAGAATCAGGACATCACAGTCCAGATTGTAAATAGCTTTATCCGTCCACTCCACGCATCACCCAATTGAAAAGAGCTCCTTATCCTGCGTCATAATCTTCTGACACACCACAGTTTGGTTGTGGGATGAAGAATCTATTGTTATACTGTGCCATAGTCCTCCAACAACAAGGACGGCTGCCACATAGCCAACATTTTATTTTCACGCTCTGCAAACCCCTTACCCCACTCAACCCCATCAACACTGATTGCCGACCAACCCTTCATATGACACTATTGGGCCTTTATTATTCCTTTACTTATTTCTTTGTTTTTTTTAAAATAAAGAGGAGTCATACGACATTCTAGTAAAGAAAAGGAAAAGAGAATCAGGTATTAATAAGAATTAACAGGTACTACCTTGATCTTCCCCAGAATGAACTACATACTTCTCTGTTATCTGGGACTCCTCATCTCAGACCAAACCACAGACACCACATCAACCGAAGACCAGAAGATCAGCCTACGATACCCCGGATATATGTGGTTCACCCCATGCCCGATGGAAGAAGGAATTTCTGCAAAAACTCGGACTCGGCAAGGGCCATCCGACACCGGGAGAGGCTCTACAATCAAGAGCCTTGAGACTCTCCCATCTATATTTAATATGTATAGTCACTTGTCATTTTGTACTGTTTATTGCTTTGTTTTGTATATACCCAATTGACGTATTGTTTCTTATTGTTTTTTTAAATTATTTTACTTCATTTAAATTTGTTGGTACTATTGTGGGTTAGGGATGATACTGTCAACCCCAGATTCGGGGTACTTGCTTGTTGAGATGGTTTGGTGAGAATTGTGTGATCCGGTTCACTGACGCTCATTGGATCAAGAGGAGGGAATGTGGTGATATAAACAGGACCTAGTTTTAAGGCTGATAAAATTGGATATCCTAAATTAAAGAATTGGGCATATTAAAATCAAACACAGTCAAACCACAGGCAGGCCAATTGTACAAATACACAAACATGCCTGCACCTGACTCATCAACCGCCCATCAAAGGTCGTTATAATCTACTGATACTCAGCAGAGATCATTGCACCTCATTGAAATGCACTGGCCTATTGTTAGAAGCCCAGATCGGGCCAGACTTTCTGTCACCAAGAGTTCCTGTAGATACCTCATCTGATAACAAGTTATACATGAGCAACAGCATGGAGATGGGACACCTGGGGGCGGACCCTGGTGTCCTGTCAGGCAGACATCAAGAAACCCACTGGGTTTTGGAGCCCCTTCCTGGAACCTCATTGGCCAGAAGCCAGAGAAGGTTCTGGAAAGGCAAGCAGGCTGGGGGATAAAGGGACACACTTTGAGACACACAGAAGCGAAGACTCGACTAAGGCAACGGCCTTGCCTGTTCGGAAGACTGACCGAAGAAGGAAGGAAGAAGCTGCCATCGAGACTCACCTTCGTGACGACGGACCAGAGGGACTCAGAGAATCGAGCCTGCAGTTCAACCAAACCATCTTTATGGGTAGTATACTTGAATCTGGGGTATCCTCTTGTTTTATGTGGGTAATTTAAGGATTAATAGTGTTATTATTAATAAACTTGTTGAACCTTTACTTGTGTTTGTCCTTTGTCCATCTTGCAAATAAGGACATCGGGGTAAAACCTTAGAGTAAGCAAACTGGTCGAAAGTATCTGAGAATTAACAGGTACTACACCATCAAATCCTGGGGTGGGACTTGAACCCAGAACTTCTGGATCAGAGGCATGAACACTACCCACTGTACCACAAGACCTCCAAAATATTGTGTATGCTGCAATTATATTAGGCCTATTGTGCCTCTTTGAAAGAGTTGTCAAATGTAGTCTCACACTCACCTTTTTCTCCACAACACTTAAGACCAGTTCTCTTCAAAAACATACACATTTTTTTCAAAATTGCTATGGAATCTGCTTCCACCTTCCTTTTAGCTCATGTACCCCACATTTCAACAACCCTAAACATGAAATAATTTCTCCTCATTTTCCCCTTTTGTTCTTTTGATAATTATTTTATATCTATGATCTTTAATCACCGATCCACTTGCCAGAGGAAACTATTTCCCCCTATTTGCTCGATTTTAAAATATCTCTATTTGATCTCCCCTTCACCTTCTCTGCTCTAAATGAGAACAACCCTCTCAAATCTCTTCACATAACTGAAATCCCCTATCCCTGCTCTAATCATGGTAAACCCCTTCCGAACCCTTTCCATTGGCCTTGACATCCGCCCTATAGTGTGATGCCCAGAAGTGTAGACAATACACTAGCTCAGACTTAACCAGTGATTTTTAAAGATTCAGCTTATTTTTGCATTTAATGTCCCTATTTATAAAGCCATGTGTCTTATATGCTTTCTTAACCATCTTATCAAATTCCCTTGACATCTTCAAGATATTTTGAATATTCCACCCCAGGGCCCTCTGCTCTTCGAACCCCTCAAAATAATTTTTAAGAAGATAGAACATAGAACAGTACAGCACAGTAGAGACACTTCGGCACGCGATGTTGTGCCGAGCTTTGTCCGAAACCAAGATCAAACTATCCCACTCCCTATCATTCTAGTGTGCTCCATGTGCCTATCTAATAACAGCTTGAAAGTTCCTAAAGTGTCCGACTCCACTATCACAGCAGGCAGTCCATTCCACACCTCAACCACTCTCTGAGTAAAGAACCTACCTCGTACATCCCTCCTATATCTCCCACCATGAACCCTATAGTTATGCCCCCTAGTAACAGCTACATCCACCCGAGGAAATAGCCTCTGAACGTCCACTCCATCTATCCCCCTCATCATCTTATAAACCTCTATTAAGTCGCCTCTCAACCTCCTCCGCTCTAAAGAGAAAAGCCCCAGCTCCCTCAACCTTTCCTCATAAAGATAGTGTCTCTCTATTTTGTCCATCCTAAAGTTAATCACTTTTCCCCATTAAATTGCATTTCCCACGTGGCTGCCAAATGCACCAGTCTGAAATCTGTATGATCAAGTTGACTGTTTACAATGCAGCTGAGTTTTGTTACATCTATAAACTTCAAAATTGTATTCCCTGTATTCCTGTCCAGGTTATTAATGTATAACAAGGAAAGCAATGGTCCGAACACCAACTGCTGGCGGATCCAACTGTATATGCCTATCCATTCAGAAAAACATTAATTCATTGCCCCCCCTTGCTCCCTAGCTCTTAGCCAACTTACCACTGTCCCTTTAACACCCTTTAATACCTTTGAAAGTTCACATTTACTGCACAAGCTTCATTAACCGCTTCTGTTACTTCAATGGACCAACATGGTTTACTTTTAACAAATCCACACTTGCTGTTAGTATGGACCCATTATTTTCGAAGTAAGAATTAATGTTGTCAATACCTCTTGTAGTTTTCCTGGTAGTTAGACTGATTGGCTGTAGTTTTCATGTTTATCCCATATCCCTTTTGTGAGCAAGGCTGTAATACTTGCTTTTCTCCAGCCCTCTGACACCCACTACATAGTAAGGAGTCTAACAACACCAGGTTAAAGCCCAACAGGTTTATTTGGTAGCAAATGCCATAAGCTTTCGGAGCGCTGCTCCTTCGTCAGATGGAGTGGAAATCTGCTCTCAAACAGGGCACAGAGACACAAAATCAAGTTACAGAATACTGATTAGAATGCGAATTTCTACAGCCAACCAGGTCTTAAAGATACAGATAATGTGAGTTGAGGGAGCATAAAGCACAGGTTAAAGAGATGTGTATTGTCTCCAGACGGGACAGCCAGTGAGATTCTGCAAGTCCAGGAGGCAAGCTGTGGGGGTTACTGATAGTGTGACATAAACCCAACATCCCGGTTTAGGCCGTCCTCATGTGTGCGGAACTTGGCTATCAGTTTCTGCTCAGCGACTCTGCGCTGTCATGTGTCGTGAAGGCCGCCTTGGAGAACGCTTACCCGAAGATCAGAGGCTGAATGCCCGTGACCACTGAAGTGCTCCCCCACAGGAAGAGAACAGTCTTGCCTGGCGATTGTCGAGCGGTGTTCATTCATCCGTTGTCGTAGCGTCTGCATGGTTTCCCCAATGTACCATGCCTCGGAACATCCTTTCCTGCAGCGTATCAGGTAGACAACATTGGCCGAGTTGCAAGAGTAGGTACCGTGTACCTGGTGGATGGTGTTCCCACGTGAGATGATGGCATCCGTGTCGATGATCCGGCACGTCTTGCAGAGGTTGCTGTGGCAGGGTTGTGTGGTGTCGTGGTCACTGTTCTCCTGAAGGCTGGGTAGTTTGCTGCGGACAATGGTCTGTTTGAGGTTGTGCGGTTGTTTGAAGGCAAGAAGTGGGGGTGTGGGGATGGCCTTGGCGAGATGTTCGTCTTCATCAATGACATGTTGAAGGCTCCGGAGGAGATGCCGTAGCTTCTCCGCTCCGGGGAAGTACTGGACGACGAAGGGTACTCTGTCCATCGTGTCCCGTGTTTGTCTTCTGAGGAGGTCGGTGCGGTTTTTCGCTGTGGCGCATCGGAACTGTTGATCGATGAGTCAAGCGCCATATCCTGTTCTTATGAGGGCATCTTTCAGCGTCTGGAGGTGTCTGTTGCGATCCTCCTCATCCGAGCAGATTCTATGTATACAGAGGGCTTGTCCGTAGGGGATGGCTTCTTTAATGTGTTTAGGGTGGAAACTGGAGAAGTGGAGCATCGTGAGGTTATCCGTGGGCTTGCGGTATAGTGAGGTGCTGAGGTGATCGTCCTTAATGGAGATGCGTGTGTCCAAGAATGCAACCGATTCCGGAGAGTAGTCCATGGTGAGTCTGATGGTGGGAGGGAACTTGATGATGTCATCATATAGTTGTTTCAGTGATTGTTCGCCATGAGTCCAAAAGAAGAAAATGTCATCGATGTATCTAGCGTTATAGCATCGGTTGAAGGTCCTGTGCGGTGAAGAAGTCTTGTTCGAACCTGTGCAAGAAGATGTTGGCATATTGAGGTGCGTATTTGGTCCCCATGGCTGTTCCGTGTGTCTGGATGAAGAACTGGTTGTTGAAGGTGAAGACATTGTGGTCCAGGATGAAGCGGATGAGTTGTAAAATTGCATTTGGAAACTGGCAGTTGTCGGCGTTGAGTACTGAGCCTCAGTACTCAACGCCAACAACTGCCAGTTTCCAGATGTAATTTTACAACTCATCCGCTTCATCCTGGACCACAATGTCTTCACCTTCAACAACCAGTTCTTCATCCAGACACACGGAACAGCCATGGGGACCAAATACGCACCTCAATATGCCAACATCTTCTTGCACAGGTTCGAACAAGACTTCTTCACCGCACAGGACCTTCAACCGATGCTATTACACTAGATACATCGATGACATTTTCTTCTTTTGGACTCATGGCGAACAATCACTGAAACAACTATATGATGACATCATCATGTTCCCTCCCACCATCAGACTCACCATGGACTACTCTCCGGAATCGGTTGCATTCTTGGACACACGCATCTCCATTAAGGACGATCACCTCAGCACCTCACTATACCGCAAGCCCACGGATAACCTCACGATGCTCCACTTCTCCAGTTTCCACCCTAAACACATTAAAGAAGCCATCCCCTACGGACAAGCCCTCTGTATACATAGAATCTGCTCGGATGAGGAGGATCGCAACAGACACCTCCAGACGCTGAAAGATGCCCTCATAAGAACAGGATATGGCGCTCGACTCATCGATCGACTGTTCCGACGCGCCACAGCGAAAAACCGCACCGACCTCCTCAGAAGACAAAGTGGACAGAGTACCCTTCGTCGTCCAGTATTTCCCCGGAGCAGAGAAGTTATGGCATCTCCTCCGGAGCCTTCAACATGTCATTGATGAAGACGAACATCTCGCCAAGGCCATCCCCACACCCCCACTTCTTGCCTTCAAACAACCGCACAACCTCAAACAGACCATTGTCCGCAGCAAACTACCCAGCCTTCAGGAGAACAGTGACCACGACACCACACAACCCTGCCACAGCAACCTCTGCAAGACGTGCCGGATCATCGACACGGATGCCATCATCTCACGTGAGAACACCACCTACCAGGTACACGGTACCTACTCTTGCAACTCGGCCAACGTTGTCTACCTGATACGCTGCAGGAAAGGATGTCCCGAGTCATGGTACATTGGGGAAACCATGCCGACGCTACGACAATGGATGAATGAACACCGCTCGACAATCACCAGGCAAGACTGTTCTCTTCCTGTTGGGGAGCACTTCAGCAGTCATGGGCATTCAGCCTCTGATATTCGGGTAAGCGTTCTCTAAGGCGGCCTTCACGACACAAGACAGCGCAGAGTCGCTGAGCAGAAACTGATAGCCAAGTTCCACACACATGAGGATGGCCTAAACCGGGATGTTGGGTTTATGTCACACTATCAGTAACCCCACAGCTTGCCCACTGGACTTGCAGAATCTCACTGGCTGTCCTGTCTAGAGACAATACACATCTCTTTAACCTGTGCTTAATGCTCCCTCCACTCACATTGTCTGTACCTTTAAGACCTGGTTGGCTGTAGAAATTCGCATTCTAATCAGTATTCTGTAACTTGATTTTGTGTCTCTGTGCCCTGTTTGAGAGCAGATTTCCACTCCATCTGACGAAGGAGCAGCGCTCCGAAAGCTAGTGGCATTTGCTACCAAATAAACCTGTTGGACTTTAACCTGGTGCTGTTAGACTCCTTACTGTGTTTACCCCAGTCCAACGCCAGCATTTCCACTTCATGACTCACTACATATCCAGAGAGATCTCAAAGACTGTGGTCAGAACTTCTGCTACCTCATTTCAGCACTTTAGGATGCATCCCATCTGGACCAGATGCTCTTGGAACCCCTCAAAATAATTTATAAGATGATAGTGTCCCTCTATTTTGTCTATCCTAAAGTTAATCACTTTTCCATGTTAAATTGCGTTTGCCATGTGGCTGCCAAATGCATCAGTCTGCAATCTGACTGTTTATATGCTGCCGAGTTTTGTTACATCGATAAACTTCAAAATTGTATTCCCTGTAGAATAAGGACTGAATGATGCTAACCTAGTTAGCACCTTCTATCTTTTTTTATCTTATCCAATATCTCTACTTGCCCCTCCTCTAAGACAGCATTAACCTTATCCTTTTCTGTTGTGAAGTAATCACTCAGTACACCAATCATGCCTTCTGCCTCCACAAGAAGATTTCCTTTCTTCTCCTAACTACTCACCTATCCTTTCACTTTCTATGGCTGGTAACTTCCAAGCCAAATGCAGACTTAAGCCGATTGTGCCCTGCGCAACTTTAGGTTATGGGCCATTGCGTTTGGAAAATATTTTGGGAGTTTCTTTTTGTTACCTGTTAATCTTTTCTCAAACTCTCTCTCACTCCGTCCTTCTTATCATTTATTTCAATTCCACCTCCCCTCCTGCTGCACTCTCTCTATTCAGCCTGGCTTACTCCACCTGAAATCTCTCATAATACTACTTTGTCTGCTTTACTTTAACATCCCGGCTGTCCTGGAAACTCCTTTTTTGAATGCTCCATCTTTCCTCCTAATGAGAATGTAATGATTTACATGGACACGAATTGTCAGCCTAACATGTTACGCTGGTAATCACTCCACAAACAGCACTCAAAAATATTTGTATTCTTTTTTAAAACCTTACTTCTTTAAGTTTATTTATTAGTGTCACAAGTAAGCTTACAGCAACACTGCAATGAAGTTACTGCGAAAATTCCCTAGTCGCCACACTCCGGTGCTTGTTCAGGTACACTGAGGGAGAATTTAGCATGGCCAATGCACCTAACCAGCACGTCTTTCAGACTGTGGGAGGAAACCAGAGCACCCGGGGGAAACCCACGCTGACACGGGGAGAACATGCAGACTCCACACAGACAGTGACCCAAGCTGGGAATCGAACCCGGGTCCCTGGTTCTGTGAGGCAGCAGTGCTAACCACTGTGCTATAGTGCCACCCATTTCTTAATCTTAGATCACAGACTTACATTAAAACTATTGCCCAAATACAATGGAAATACTTTAATCAGTGGCACTGATAAGCAGATACCTTTGCAGCTTACCAATTAACACAGCGACATTGGCAAATACACAATTTTGCAAAAGGAAATAAATTAACACAATAATCAGTTAATCCATATTGTATATAACACTAATATAACACTGAGACCATCAGATACTAGGGTATTTTACTTCTTTTGCTTCTTTCAATGTTTAAAGAGTTATAGTTCATTTCTTTTGACAGTTTAATGAGTTCCCAGTGTTTTTGTTATTCTCCTCATTTCAGTCTCTTTCTTAAACCCAGCGGTACTGCTCTACCCTAATACTGCACAGGACAATTGTTGTCTGTCTTTCCCTCTCATGTAAGAATAGCCAGAAGACTTTACTCACCATCTTTACTGTGCGAGAGAATCTTCAGCAGCTGCTCTCAGCGCTGGTATTACCAAACACTGCTGTGTAGCAGCAGGGGCAGAAAGTAGAATCTATTGCGTGGGTTTCCTGAAGAGCTGTTGATCAGGAACTTGCTCACATCTGCTTCATGTCTGACAAACTCCAAGGCTTACAATGTAGAGCGTGGAATATTCCAACACCAGTTTCCGGTTCTGTGAATATTTGGCTGCAGAACTCATTTAGTTTTGCTGACCACAAAAAGACAGGGCAAGGGAAAGTAGACAACATCATATTACTCCAATTCATAAGGGCTTTGCTGTTCTGCTTTTTCAAATATCGATAGTATTTGATCAGTCAACATCTTTTCCCAAAGGTAGAGGAGCCTAAAATTAGAGGGCATAGGTTTAAGGTGAGAGGGGAGAGATACAAAAGTGTCCAGAGGGGCAATTTTTTCACAGAGGGTGGTGAGTGTCTGGAACAAGCTGCCAGAGGTAGTAGTAGAGGTGGGTACAATTTTGTCTTTTAAAAAACATTTAGACAGTTACATATATATAGAGGGATTTGGGACTGACTAGCTTAGTGGTCTAAAAAAGGTTGCATGGACAAGTTGGGCCGAAGAGCTGTAATCCCTGACTCTGACTCTAATTCTATTGTGTGTGAGCAAAATTATCTATCGATCAATGCTTTTCAAAATCATTTACAAACTTAATAAAATAGAATATTGATGGATTAGTGGGTAAATTTCCTTCATAAACTATACTAGACCAAGAACATCCCAGGTTCAATCACTAGTTCGTAAAGCAGAAGTGGAAATGAATAGGGTTGGGAAGCATTTTCTGATCAGGGCCAGTGTGATCTCCTGGACTCGTTTCGATCGCCTCAGGGGGTCGGAGAGGAATTTCCCAGATTTTTTTTTCCCCATATTGGCCCTGGGGTTTTCACTCTGGGTTTTCGCCTCTCCCTGGAGATCACATGGTCTGGAATGGGGGGGTGGGGGTGAGTTAATAGGTTGTGATGAACAAAGCATCGTAGCTGTGAGGGACAGCTCGGTGGATAGGATATTAGGATGTAGATAGGCTGGAAAATTGGGCGGGGATCCTGGATTCAGGATTCAATCCTGGACCGGGGAGCGGCGCGGGCTTGGAGGGCCGAAGGGCCTGTTCCTGTGCTGTATTGTTCTTTGTTCTTTGTAGTTTCTGCTGAGTTAACTGATTTCTTCAAGTTCTTCAGTTGTTGCATTGCTACAAATAATGTTGCTGGGTTTGAGAGGGAGATAAATAAAAAGCAGCCAGAGTTCCCAGGTCTGACCAATAGTCAGTAACTCCCACTGAAAATGTGACTGTGAAAGGCAATGAGGACTGGATTGAAGTGATGCCCCCGAGGCGAGTGAACTGCATCTTACGCCAGGTTTATTCTTTCTTGTGGAGTGGCCCTGGTCCCTTATCTAATCTCAGCCCCCGGGAGGGACCAAAGAGTAATTGGGCGCTGAGAAGATAGGGAGATGCAATCCGACTTGGTTAGCTGCAGTTGTGTAATGCCTTAGTGCTTGACTGCCAGGACTAGATCCTGGGAAGGGAGGGAGCCATCATTCAGGCAATGCCAGTTCCTAACAGCGACAAAGAATGCCCGTAATATTTCATGGATCCAGATTGCTACCCTTACTTATTGTCTGGGAGACAGTCTTCCACTCCTGTGTACTCACCTGCCATTGCATTCCCTTCAAGCTGGTTGCAAATAACTGTGGAATGGGGGCCATCTGCGAAGGACCTAAGACTGCGCACCTTATGCTTGCAAACTTACAATTCTAATCTTTTCTGTACATTTGTATTTTTTCGGGAATGTATTTGTTGAGTTACTGAGTGATTCAAGTTTGACTCACTTCCATTTTTACAAAAAGGCAACAGCAAGAGCCAGAAACTAATCAGCTTTGGAAATGTACTTACTGTGTGGGAAAGTTTGATAAGGCCCATAAGCGGGTGTGGGAATATAATGCATGATTATTCCTTGCCAAATGGAAGTCGTGTAGCTAGCACACAATCTTTGTGCTGCCTGCAATCCAGTGGCTGCAGCCTAGAACAGGGTGCCCAACACTGTGCAAGGCTAGCATCAGTTAAAGCTAACAGGTCTTCAAGCTAGCCTGCCCCTCTCTTTGAAGGGAGGTGCATTCAAGCTGCAGTAGATGCTGTCAGATGCTGGGGAAGAATCTCTGACCAAAGGAAACTGGAGCAATAGAGCAGCAGACCAAAGAGAGGGCTCCTATATGACCGGCTGGAGATCTTAGTGCAGGAGGGGGAAAGAAAATACGTCATCTTTCTTTTCCAAAAAACCCTCCAAACATTCACTGTAAAGGATGTGCAAGCAGATAGCCACAGAGGCTGCTGGGAAACAGTACTGGAAAAACTTTAATAATCTCACCTGAGTGGTCAAGGTCAGTGAATCATACTCCCATCACTCAGCAATCTTTAGAAAACAGGCCTTGTGCCCAACAGTCATTTGCTTCATCTTATGCACACACTTACCACTGCTGTCAGCCTCGTAAGGTACTCTTTCGGAGAGTTTGTGCAGATGCGATGGGCCGAATGGCCTCCTTCTGCACTGTAGGAATTCATTGTTTTCCAAAACCTGCTACTTTGGAACACATTCAGAAGTACCATCGGATACTAACTCTCTCTACAACATATCTCCAACAAACCCTAGAATTCCGTTGGAGGACAGATGTTCACCATGTTATACTGAGGTGACAGATTCCAGTCTACAGCTTGCACACATCTTCATATCCCTGCATTAAAAACTCAGCCTGATTTCCACACCCAAATTACTCCTAATCACAATTATTTTTGTTCAAAATCTCAGATCCTTTTTCTTATACAGAATCACATCATTTACGGCACAGAATAGAAATCTTCTCCTTAATTTTAAATTCAATAACTTGTAAAGACATTTCCTTCACAAATAGTGAATATTAATTTTCAAATCAATGATTAAAATGTAGACTGGAGTTCTCCCATTTTGAGGCGAAGTCAGGTGGCAGGCAGCTCCTGTCCCGTGGACCAGAATGGCGGGAACCTGCGCCAGATTCAACGCTTGGAAGCTCATTACTTATTGATAGGCAAGTTCCCCTCTGACTCTCCTGGCCCTTAGCTGGTGGATTCAAAGGTCCCAGCGCCATTTTAAAAGATCAGTCCAGCACACTCGCATCACTCTCTTCAGCCCGCCTCTCTCCAGCCCAACCTTCCAACATGTCCAGAACCCAGAGGCAAGAGGCTGGCAGACTCTAGGAGAAGGTAGCATCAGCTTTCAGTACCAAGGCCCTTCAGGCCGGTATTCGGGGAGAATGGGCCTCCGACATGTCCTCTACCCATGGGACAGCTCAAAGAAATACATAAACTTCACCTCTTCGGCCAGGGAGGCCATGGCCCAGGATTGTGAATAAATTGCACTTTTTAAAAACCATTCCATGGGTATGGAATGTAAGGGTCAGATGAAAGCATTTTGCTTAGGATCTTTACAATCCTCTTATTCTAAGGTTCAACCACCCTCACATTCAGAGTGGCTCCTTTTAAGATTAACATCCGTGTGATGTTAACCTCAGTGCTTCTTGATATCATAACCTTGTGTGCAGTCAGGGAGATGTGTGTAATTCTTTATTAGCAACGTACAATGGGTGAGCTCTCAACTCTTAGTCCCCAAGGGATAGCAATGGCTGACGAGGGCTCATCAGATATGTGACTCTCTGCGCATCTGGGTTTCCTCAATGATAATGTCCCAAATCAAGACATGCACTTTGGGATGAAAGTCTGCATTTCCTTACATAGTGAAGGATGTGATTGCAATGGTCACACACTGAAGTCGGTAAAAATGCCTCTTGAGACTGGTATGAGTCAAAATAGAGTAGGCTTTATTCACACAAGCTTGTGGGAGAACTTGACCCCTTGAAAGCGGAAGCCAAAGTTCTCTCTGAACACAGAAAAGTGGGGATATATATACAGCATGGCTTCTAATACTGGTCACGAATCAAACTCCAGACCAGTCACGACTCGGAAATACAATTTACAACTGCTGGTCACGAAGCAAGCTTCCAGACCAACTACAAAAAATACATTGATAGCTTCTTGAACATAAACCAGTGTATCTGGCATCCTCAGCACACGAAGCACAGGTCTTCTGTTTCCTGTTCTTCCTGCGGTTCCCCTTTGAAGTTCCGATGCTCTCACAGCTGCCTCAGCGGGAGTTCCTCTTCAAACGGCTGATATCGCAATCCACACCAGGGAATTGCCTGTCTTCTGCAAACCACACACAAACTTGTAGGAAAGGTAAGACTTCACAAACACATACACATTTACATTTGACTAAGAATAAAAGTTAACTGGTATTAATGTCAGAAGCAGTACAAACAAGAATAACTTTATTCATGTCAAAAACAGTATAAACCTGAGGAGATTAGCCACAATGAAAGGTTATGCTTGTGATACTTTCTAAGTACAAAGTTCAACCTTTTAGGTACAAAATACATTAACCCTTTAGGTACAAAATACATTGAGTACAAAAACATTAACCCTTTCCCTTCTTCACACATGCACTGCATGTTGACAGATAGGAAGGCCTAGCGGTTGATGAACCTCAAAGGTGGCTGCCAGGGAGCCCATATAGCCTCATGGGTGCAGTCTGTTGCTCCCTGCTGATCAAAGAGCAGCTCAGCATGGAGATGGAGGATAGAAACTGGTCTGCCCTGGCAGGCTGCAGTACAGTGCATCAGGAGTAGTGCAGTACTATGGCTGGTCGCTTTTGCATGTTGCGCACACCTAAAAGTCTCTGGAAAACTGAGAGCTGCCTTGAACACATCAGCCTTTATCAGTTCGGTTTGCAACTGACATTGTTTCCTGCTAGCGTGGCTCAAGATTGAAAGACCTGACGGGATGCCCCCCTGGCACGATGGCGCAGTGGTTAGCGCTGCTGCCTCACAGCACCAGGGACCTAGGTTCGATTCTGGCCTTGGGTGACTGTCTGTGTGGAGTCTGCACGTTCTCCCTGTGTCTGTGTGGGTTTCCTCCGGGTGTTCCAGTTTCCTGCAACATTCCAATGATGTACAGGGTAGGTGCATTGGCCATGCTAAATTGCCCCTTAGTGTCCCAAGATGTTAGGGAGATTAGTGGGGTAAATGCGTGGGATGATGTGATGGAGGTAGCCCTGTGTTAGATGCACTTTTGGAGTGTTGGCGCAGATTCAAAGGACCGAATAACCTCCTTCTGCATCATAGATAGTCAATGATGCTGGCAGACGGCCGTGTAAGTGAGAATTCATGAGAATGTAAGAGGGGGTTTTTGCAGCCCCTGCCAGTGGGAAGAGAGACCCGCCATTAACCCACCATTGGGAGAATTGCAATGCAATTTTACCACCCCCTCCCGCCACCACACAGAGATTGGGAGAATTCTGCCCCTCGTGTAGTAAGTGCCTTGCCTCAGGATGTTTTCTGTAATGCTAGCATTGTGCAATCATGTTTTTATTCAGTTGATAAACAAGTCATAACAGATAAGAAGAGCTCACTCAATGTTTTACCAATGTTTTTTGAAAGCTGGGAGGTGGGTAGGGGTGAAGGAAGTGGTCACAGATACTTATTGCTTTATGAAAACTTTCAGAAACACTCTTTTTTTTACAATATCCTGTTGTATGTAAGCATTTCGCAACAATTTAGGGAAAGCAATTGCCTGAGTACTGCAGCAAGTTAAGCCCTTTTTTCTTAATTAATTCCTGATATATGTGATTAAGATATTCTATTTCCCTTGGCTGCAAGGATCCTACATGAATACAAGTTGGGGAGAAGTTGAACTTGTTCCCTTGTAGAATAGTAGCACAAAGCAAGCTGCTCCCAATTTGGCACCAAGTGGTAAAAATACAGTTTGAAAGTTAATTCTCAGCAGACATCTTTCCCAGCATTCAGTGAAAAGTTCACACACCAGAGCATGCCACAAACAATATCCTCTGTGGATATTGATCAGAGTACTAGTTTGTCTGTCCCCCTTCTTCCTCATCATTCTACAGTGTTAAATACTGGGACAGAGCCATCTCCATTTGTCCATTTCTATGGGATTGAATCACCAGGTTTTATTTCTATCTATTATGATAGTCCCTTAACACACAGGATGCCATCTGTTACTTTCTTGGTATAATTTGTCATAGTGAAATTGTATTGTGGCAATATGTAAGGACAAAGTTCCATATTGCTCAACATTATGTCAATGTTGACAAAACCACACTTCCTCTCTGAATTTAATCTGCAATCTCATACTTTACGGGAAATAGCTATCAACTCTTGACCTGTTCCATTGGCGCACCTCACTATTGTTCACAATTAGGTTCTAGTTACAATCATTATTAACATCAACGATATCTTTTTCAAAATAGATTTACTGTTTGTTTTTTCCAATCAGATGAAGAGAAACATTATTTTATTCTAACTATTGGGGTCAGGTCTTCGATTGGCCTCAATGTGAAGTAAAATTGGATAGGCTATAAACTGAGCGATAGATACAATCCCATCAGCTTTCCGCCATTGGCCATGTAACAAGTTCAACACAATTAACTCAGTGTTACTTTAGAATTGTGCCACAATTTCTCTCTAAACTCTTTCATGCTGACAGCGTTCATGTGGAGTCCGTGGGCAGAATTCTGGCTTCTAATGATGCAAATCTTATCAAACCTGTGAGTGGATTGAATGGGTTACAGCATGTGACGTCAGTAATCATGACCCTTTTCTCCAATTACTCCAGAAAATGCACATGACACTCTGTTCATTGCCCCCATCAGTGGGATAACTAATATATTATACATTTCAGACTGGGAGACCTTGGCCTGACGATTCGACAAGGCCTGTTGCTCAGTACAGTGATCAAGATGTGGAATTACCCTGCGCCCGATTGAGGTGTTGCAAACAGCACGCAAACATTGTACTGCCTATTCATCTTCATGGCTGTGGCATGAAGTCCATCACCAAACATACAGCTTTGTGACCGCAGATTCAGCAAGGTCCCTAACTTCATGCAAAGCTAACACCAATTAAAGCTAGCCTGCACTTCTTAGAATTAGCCTGCACTATTAGAGGTGAAGCTAGCTACAGCAGGTACAACTAGGAGAGTCTCTGAACTTGAATGATAGAGCAGCAAAGAGGGGGCTCCTATGTTCTCAGATGCAGGGATGGAGGCCTTAGTGTATGAGGCGGAAAGGGAGAGAGAGCTCATGTTTCTGTAGACAACCACTATGAAGCAGTGGAAACATAGGTCAGTGCTAGGGGTTGGGTCCCAAGGTCCTTTATACAGTGCAGAAGTTCAAGTGATTAGTCAAGGTTTGTGATTACACCTTTCAATGCCATCTGCAAGCAACTCCAGCACTAACTCACACACTGCTCAATGCACTTCACCCCATCATTTAACTATCAATACTCCCCAGCAATCAGCAATAACATTCATATGCTCCACCTCATCCTCACAAACTTAACCACACTAGCAAGCCTTACACCCATAGTTCACTGTTTCCACCTTCTGCCAGCTGTTCAGCTCTGTTTGGCACATCACCCAGACACATTGCCACACACTGATTGACACTCTCCCCTCTCCAGTGCAGGAGAAGTTGCTAGGTAACAAGAAACAGCAGCAAAGGAGTGGTGGGGGCCAGGCACATATGCATGTCCTCACCCTCTTGAGGGAGATGGTGTTTGGCATTATTGGCATGGCCATCATTGGGTCTGTAGCCCGTGGCTTTGTAAGGCTACCCAGGATGGGGCTATGTTCCCACCTTATGTCCCTTCTCAAATCTCATTTCACCCTCATCCCACAATCCAGGATGATGTTCAAACTGCAGATTGTCTCGTCACACAGGTGGGAGCCAGCTCAGACTGCGGTAAGCTAGCAAATGCACCATCCTTTACCCTTCATCTGCTGGTGCTGACCCAGGCGCCAATCCCACTTGCCTCCAAGTGCAGTGCTAGTGTCTGAGCTGGAGACTGAGTGTCAAATCAAGTGAAGGGGCCTCTTCATCACTGCTCTCTCTTATTTCTCCTATTTCTATAGCAGCAGCTATTGGGCATCTGAAAGCAAAAACTTAGAAGGGCAAGCATGAAAGTTCCACCACACATTCCTATTTTCAGGCCATTGTGAAAGGGCTGACATTCTCCAGTCCCTTTAGTAGTGTCCTGTGCCCAAAAATGGAAGGGGAAAGTCAACCACTACATCAGACTAAGCATCATATGACAGCAGTAACGGCAGCCAATTGTGAACCGCACGGCTACTGACCTTGGAAAACCAACCAAAGGCTTTCAGCCCTGATTGCACTCTGCTGTTAACTGTAGAGAAAAATAAACTTGCTTGGTTTCAGCCTCCAACTACTGGAGGAGGCAATGACCTAGTGGTATTATGGCTAGACTATTAATCCAGAAACTTAGCTAACGCTCTGGGGTCCCGGGTTCGAATCCCACCACGGCAGATGGTGGAATTTCAATTCAATAAAAAATATCCAGAATTAAGAATCTACTGATGACCATGAAATCATTGTCGATTGTCAGAAAAACCCATCTGGTTCACTGATGTCCTTTAGGGAAGGAAATCTGCTGTCCTTACCTGGTCTGGCCTACATGTGACTCCAGAGCCACAGCAATGTGGTTGACTCTAAACTGTCCTCTGAGTAAGGGCAACTAGGGATGGGCAATAAATGCTGGCCAGCCAGCGACACCCATGTCCCACAAATGAATTTAAAAAAACTTGCTCCCTGCTCTAGTTCAGACCCAGGGGTGGGAGGGCACAGGGGCACCAGACAGCAGAAAACTGCAAGATTTCTGTGTAACCAAGAGAAGCTCCACTTCCTGGCCCCAAAAACAAGAGACAGAGCACTTTGGGGCAGCAACTAACTGTCTGGTACAAATAAACTGCACCAAAATAATCCAAGAAATAAACACTTATGGCACTTTCTACAACAGGCTGTTGAAAGATATCCATGACGCTGCAACATTTTATTAAAAGAGTAATAAACTAGGGAGGAAATTCACTTTTGCTTATCTGGTGATGCATATTATGCAATGTATTTGTCCCTTTTCTGGGTGATTGACAGGATGCTTGCTCATATGGCGGCAGTGGTTAGCACTGCTGCCTCACGGCACCAGGGACCCGGGTTTGATTCCCAGCTTGGGTCACTGTCCATGCGGAGTTTGCACGTTCTCCCCGTGTCTGCGAGGGTTTCCTCTGGGTGCTCTGGTTTCCTCCCACTGTCTGAAAGATGTGCTGGTTAGGTGCATTGGCCATGCTAAATTCTCCCTCAGTGTACCCAAACAGGCGCCAGAGTGTGTCATAAGAACATAAGAACATAAGAAATAGGAGCAGGAGTAGGCCATCTAGCCCCTCGAGCCTGCCCCGCCATTCAATAAGATCATGGCTGATCTGACGTGGATCAGTTCCACTTACCCGCCTGATCCCCATAACCCTTAATTCCCTTACCGATCAGGAATCCATCCATCCGCGCTTTAAACATATTCAGCGAGGTAGCCTCCACCACCTCAGTGGGCAGAGAATTCCAGAGATTCACCACCCTCTGGGAGAAGAAGTTCCTCCTCAACTAGGGAATTTTCACAGTAACTTCATTGCAATGTTAATGTAAGCCTATTTGTGACACTAATAAATAGACTTCAATTTTAAACTTTACTGGGACTTCTTAACAACGGGGCTTTATCAGCATTAATAACAACAATACATATTTTTAATGACAAGATGAAAGTAACAGTGAGGGGAGGGGGTGAATGAAAGCATGAGCATCAAGATAAGCTCTGTGGAGACCATTGGCATGATGGTGGGTTTAGGGAGAGACTTCCATGGTTTCCTATCCCGCTCGCCATGGGAATCGTAACGGGCGGGACACAGACCATGCAAAGGTCCATTGACCTCGGGCGGGATTTTCCAGTCTTGGGGTGAGCACTGCCAGAAAATCCCACTGCCGGAGTTTATGACCAGAATGAACTGATAAAGGGGTTGAAGCAAAGGCGATGGAGTTGAAGGAGAAGACCAAGGTTGCTGAAGAGGAGGGTACATTTTGACAAATGGAGGAAGTTACAGAGGTAGGAACAAATGGAAGCATAGAGGAATTTATAGGTGAGAACAAAGACTTTGCAATCAACTAATCAGGGGATGAGGAGCAAACCAGAAGTGGTGAGGATAAGGAGGAGGCACTAGGAGAATAGGATTAAGTGCAAGATAGGATGTGGGGATAGAGACGTGAATGTAGAGTTTAGGAAGTCAGCAAGGAGAGCGTTGAAGTTTTTGAGCTTGGATAGACAAGAGACACTCAAATTAAGGTGACAGCAGCGATCAGGGAGTTAATAGCAGCAGACAAAACAGTACTGGAGAAGTGTAAGAGACTAAAATCCAACAAGTCCCCAGGACCTAATGGTGTACACTTAAAGTTCTAAAAGAGATAGTTGCAGAGATCGTGGATGCGCTGTTTGTGATTTCCCAAAATTCCATAGTTTCTGAAACATTCTGAGCAGATTGGAAGTTAGCAAATTAACACTGATTTTCAAGAAGGGAGAGAAAGAGGAAACAGGGAACTACATGGCAGTTAGTCTGCCATCTGGAATTGGGAAATGCTGTATTTATTATTATGGAGGTCATAAAAATACACTTAGGAAATCATAGTATAATCAGACAAAATTAACATAGGTTTTACAACAGATAAATCATGTTTAACAAATTTCGAGTATTTCTGAGGATGTAAATGGTAGGGTAGCTAAAAGGGGACCAGTAGATATAGTGCATCTGAATTCCCAAAAGGCATTTGATAAGGTGCCAAACAAACGTTAATAGGCAAGGCAAAGGCACATGGAATTGGGGATATTATATGAGCAGAGATAGAGGATTGGTTAATGAACAGGAAGCAAAAAGTAAGCATAAATGCATCATTTTCAGGTTGGTAGGCTATAACAGTGGAGTGCCACAGGATCAGCGCTGGGGCCTCAGCTATTTACAATCTATATCAATGACTTAGAGAAACTTGTTAATGTTCAGAGCAATTTGGGTATGCTTGTACAAGGAACTCAGAAAGTTACATGTAGATACAGCAAGTAACTAGGAAGGCAAATAGCATGTTGACTTCTACTGAAAGCAGATTGGAGCACAGAACTGAAGGAGTCTTGCCTATTAACTTGCCTATTAACTGGGAGATTCAGCTTTTTAGTCTCTCAGGGAATAAAGGGATATGGGAAATGAGCAGGAAAGTGGAGTTAAAACCCAAGATCAGTACTGAATGATGGAACATTGCTGGATGGCCTGTTCCCATTTCTTGTGATTTATTATGTTTGCAATGCTTTAAAGTTCTTGTCATAGAGTCATAGAGTCATCGAGGTTTACAGCATGGAAACAGGCCCTTTGGCCCAACTTGTCCATGCCGCCCTTTTTTTTAAACCCCTAAGCTAGTCCCAATTGCCTGTATTTGGCTCATATCTCTCTATACCCATCGTACCCATGTAACTGTCTAAGCGCTTTTTAGAAGACAAAATTGTATCTGCCTCTACTACTACCTCTGGCAGCTTGTTCCAGACACTCACCACCCTCTGTGTGAAAGAATTGCCCCTCTGGACCCTTTTGTACCTCTCCCTTCTCACCTTATGCCCTCCAGTTATAGACTCCCCTACCTTTGGGAAAAGATATTGACTATCTAGCTGATCTATGCCATTCATTATTTCATAGACCTCTATAAGATCACCCCTCAGCCTTCTACGCTCCAAAGAAAAAAGTCCCAGCATATCCAGCCTTTCCTTATAACTCAAACCATCAAGTCCCGGTATCATCCTAGTAAATCTTTTCTGCACTCTTTCTAGTTTAATAATATCCTTTCTATAATAGGGTGACCAGAACTGTACACAATATTCCAAGTGTGTCCTTACCAATGTTTTGTACAACTTCAACAAGATGTCCCAACTCCTGTATTCAATGTTCTGATCAATGAAACCAAGCATGCTGAATGTCTTCTTCACCACTCTATCCACCTGTGACTCCACTTTCAAGGAGCTCTGAACCTGTACCCCTAGAATTCTTTGTTCTGTAACTCTCCCCAATGCCCTACCATTAACTGTGTAAGTCCTGCCCTGGTTCAATTTACCAAAATGCATCACCTTGTCTACAAGATGGTGGCACAGTGGCATTGTGGTTCGCACTGCTGCCTCACAGCACCAGGGACCTGGGTTCAATTCTGGCCTCAGGTCACTGTGTGCATGTGTAGTTCGCACAATCTCCCTTGTCTGTGTGGGTTTCCTCTGGGTGCTCCGGTTTCCTCCCAGAGTCCAAAGATGTGCTGGTTAGGTTGATTGGCCATGCTAAATTGCCCCTTAGTGTCCTGGGATGTGTAGGCTAGGGGGATTAGCGAGGTAAATGTGTGGGGATGTGGGGATAGGGCCTGGGGTGAGATTGTTGTTGGTGCAGACTCGATGGGCCCAATGCCCTTTCTGCACAGTAGAGATTCTATGAATTAATATCAGTGAAACTGAATCTTTGCAGCAAAATCTTAATCCTCTTCTTCGGCAGTCTCTCGGAATCGAAGATGATTTGCTTCCACACTAAAATTGAGTTCTCAGCTGACAGAAGAGTCCAAAGTGTGACCTACGATCTATGCCATAGGTGGGGTAGAGGCTAGTAGGAGGAGTGGGTGGGTGGGGTGCCTGGGTTGCCACACAATATTTGGCTTCAACTTGCCCTCGGCGATGAAACTTGAGTTGATCAGCTCCTTCCTGGATGCTTTTCCTCCACTTCAGGTGTTTTTGGATCAGCGATTCTCAAATGTCGGTGGGGATATTGTATTTTTTCAAGAAGGGTTTGAGGGTTTCCTTGAAGCATTTCCTCTCTCTTTCTGGGGCTTGCTTGCTGTGTCGAAGCTTGGGGCAGAGCGCTTGTCTCAGGAGTCTTGTGACAGGCAGGCAGATGATGAGGCTTGCCCAACAGAGCTGATCGAGTGTGGTCAATGCTTCGATGCTGGAGATATTGGCTTGAGTGAGAACACTGACGTTAGTGCACCTATCCTAACCAATGGGTGTGCAGAATCTTGTGGGGGCAGATCTAATGATAATTCACCAGGATTTTGAAGTGTCTCCTATATGTAGTCCACACCTCTGAGTTATATAGGAGGGTGCGGATCATTATTGCTCTATAAACCATGAGCTTGGTGCAAGAATTGAGGTCCTGAACTTCAAGCATTCTCCTCCTCAGGTGACCAAAGGCTGCATTGACACTGAAGGCGGTGTTGAATCTCGTCGTCAATGTCTGGCCTTGTTAACAGTAGGCTCCCAAGGTATGGAAAGTTCACAATATTCAAGGCCCTGTGGTGGATTTTGATAACTAGGAGGCAGTGCTGTGTGGTGGGAAAAGGTTGGTAGAAGACTATTGGCTTACGAATGTTTAGTGTAAGGCCCATTTCTCCTGCTGTTTTTAAATTCAAAGCATGTTCAGTAAGCAATCTTCTTTGGATAGCCTCATTTTGGAGTCCACAAACTGGACAATCTCAAAGAATATCTTCTAATGACTCACCAAACTCACAGGGTGGAACTTTATGAGAATGATTCTAAATGTCCAGCTAGCACAAAACTGGGAGAGCTCCTGATCGTTTTTTTGGGCATGTTTTCATGCCCAATCTTATGTACTTAGTCATTGAAAAATGGTGTAGACTATTTCTAGCTGTTGCAGGCAGTGGGCTGGGCTTAATCCGCCAGTCAGCCTGTAAAGGGAGCTAGTGAGCATGTGCAGACTCTGATGCTGTGCATGCACAATTTCAGCAGCAAGGGTCTGACAGACAGAGAGGAAGCTGTCAGGACCTTGTTGCTGGAGCGAGCCTAAACCAACCGCCCCTTCCCCACCCGCCCCACCACCACCACATTCAGGAGCCTGTGGCTGATTGTGAACCTCACAATGCATAGGCATTTAGCCCCTGCCACCCCACCCCCCCACTGCCACCCAGACTGATCACGCCCCCTCCCCCGATACAATACCATTGCAGGGTGGCAGTGGGTCCCCCCTTCCTCCCAATTGGGCTGCCCCCTTCATGCCTTCCCCCTTCATGCCCTGCCTCCCATAGGCCCCACCCCTACCAAGGTGCCAGCCTGGCACTGCCAAGCTGGCACTACCCAAGGGGGCAACCCCCTTGCCCTCGGCGAGTATTAAATATCTAAATATTAAATACCTCAGTTCTTCACATTCATCACAGAAAGTCTTGACCAGAAATATATATTCACTCGTATTGTGATATGCTTTATTTTGTATATTCCAGATATTAATCTTCCAAGTGGGCAAGATGAAAGAAATTGCACCTTTTCCCTCTTCCCCAAAATCAGTTACTGATTCTTTGAGTTTGTGCAAAATCTTTTTTTTGTCACACTGCCTGTGTGGCAAATCTATATTTTCCAAACAGATGATCAACATTTACCAATTGGCAATGTGCCACCCTGTTTATCCTTTTTCACAATTTCCATGTAAGCTAGAAGTAGTAACAGTGAAATGATGTGGAACTGTGAAACAATTGGAATGCTGGAAATCCGGAATAACAATTGAAAATAATGGAAATTCACAGCCACACAGAGGAAGGAAAATTACTGTTTAAAATGGAAACACTTAACTAAAAATGAATACATTAACCTTCGTGCCTAATATAGAAGGGGTGATTCAGCAAAGATACTTCCTGAATGCATGCATTGCAGTGGGCAACTCATTAAACTAGGATAGTGGGAGTAAGTGCCAGGACCCCAAGGCTGCAAAGCTAGTGGTCATTAGGAAGTTTGATTACTTTAGAAGTATAAAAAATAGCATGTAAATGTTTTATTAAACCCCACTCCCACACTCCTCAATTTCATACAACCTCATGCTGATTAGTCCCATGCACACCACCCATTATTTTCATGATTTATTCCTCATTCATATAAAACAGATTCTGTTGGGATTCTTCTAAGGAAATTTATTTCTTAAGTATATTAGACTGTTTTATGATATCTAAAAGTATATTTTCTTTGCAATTTTGGCTATCTGTCCTTTGCAATATTAATTATTACCAGTGCTTAGTGTCCTTTTTAGCCGTTAATTCACTAAAAGCAAAGACATTTTAACAGGGCATTTCCATTGCACAGCTTTACAGCAGAAGAGTGTTGTAAGATTATGATAATTCTACTCATTTTTAGTGTTTGCTGTTTGGTCTGCACCATCTATGGATTTTATTGTTCATCATTTTTAAATTGGATCAGTTTGAATTTCTGTTGGTGAGACAATGAGCAGGCAATTGGGAATAATTTACAGGATGCCAGCAGTTGTTTCTGAGGAACTACACTTGGCGGTTTTCTGACTTTGCGTTTCCTGAGCTTCTGGATTCACCAGATTTATGACAGAACAAATGGCCAAGCGATAGTTTGAATTTAGGATGATACCTTCTCTTTAAACAAAATGCATGCATTGATTTAATTGATTAACTATATGACTATAAAGATATAATTATAACTGATTATTTATATAACAGAACACCTCTTATAGGAAAACATTTTCTTTCTGTTTTGACATTATGGCAGCAAGTGTTAACATTTGTTTTTAATGGCTTTGGTTCTGTGGGACTTGGATTACATTGTTTGTTAGAGTATTGTGTGCAGTTTTGGCCTCCTTTTCTGAGGGAGGATGTTCTTGCTCTCGAGGGAGTGCAGCGAAGGTTTACCAGGCTGATTCCAGGAATGGCGGGACTGATGTATGAGGGGTGATTGGCTAGGTCAGGGTTGTTTTTGCTGGAGTTCGGATGAATGAGGGGGGATCTCAGAGAGACTTATAAAATTCTAACAGGGCTACACAAGGTAGATGCAGGGAGGATGTTCCCGATGGTGGGGGAGTCCAGAAGCAGGGGTCACAGTCAGAGGATTGAGGGTAAATCCACATCTGGCATGTGGGAGTCTTTTAAGGAACAGTTGTTAGGGCTGCAGGATAGGCATGTGCCTGTAAAAAAGAAGGATAGGAAGGGTAGGATTCGAGAACCGTGGATAACCAGGGAAATTGAGGGATTGGTCAAAAAGAAAAGAGAGGCGTATGTTAGGTCCAGGCAGATAAAAACAGAGGGAGCTCTGGAGGAATACAAAGAAAGTAGGAAAGAACTCAAACAAGGAATTAGAAGGGCAAAAAGGGGTCACAAAATGTCCTTGGCAGACAGGATTAAGGAGAATCCCAAGGCATTTTATTCATACGTTAGGAACAAAAGGGTTGTCAGGGAAAAAATCGGACCTCTCAGGGACAAAAGTGGGGAATTATGCTTAGAGCCCAAAGAAGTAGGGGAGATCCTAAATGAATACTTTGCGTCGGTATTCACAAAGGAGAGGGATGTGTTGACTGGGAGTGTCTCGGAGGGGAGTGTTGACCCGTTAGAGAAAATCTCCATTACAAGGGAGGAAGTGTTAGGTTTTTTAGGGAATATAAAGACTGACAAATCCCCAGGACCTGATGGAATCTATCCAAGGCTCCTCAGGGAGACGAGAGATGAAATCGCTGAGCCTCTGATGCAAATCTTTGTCTCGTCACTGGACACAGGTGAGGTCCCAGAGGATTGGAGGATAGCTAATGTGGTCCCGTTATTTAAGAAAGGTAGGAAGGATAACCTGGGAAATTATAGACCGGTGAGCTTGACGTCCGTGGTTGGGAAGTTGTTGGAGAGGATTCTTAGAGATAGGATGTATGCGCATTTAGAAAGGAATAAACTCATTAACGATAGTCAGCATGGTTTTGTGAGAGGGAGGTCATGCCTCACTAACCTGGTGGAGTTTTTTGAAGAAGTGACTAGAATGGTTGACGAGGGAAGGGCCGTGGATGTCGTCTATATGGACTTTAGTAAAGTGTTTGACAAAGTCCCTCATGGTAGATTGGTGCAAAAGGTTGGATCTCATGGGATAAAGGGGGAGGTGGCTAGATGGGTGGAGAACTGGCTTGGTCACAGAAGACAGAGGGTGGTAGTGGAAGGGTCTTTTTCCGGCTGGATGCCTGTGACTAGTGGTGTTCCGCGGGGCTCTGTATTGGGACCTCTGCTGTTTGTGATTTATAGAAACGATCTAGAAGAAGGTGTAACTGGGGTGATCAGTAAGTTTGCGGACGACACGAAAATGGCTGGACTTGCAGATAGTGAGGAACATTGTCAGAGGCTACAGAAGGATATAGATAGGATGGAAATTTGGGCAAAGAAATGGCAATTGGAGTTCAATCCAGATAAATGCGAAGTGATGCATTTTGGTAGAACTAACGTAGGGGGGAGCTATAGGATAAATGGCAGAACAATAAAGGGTGTAGATACGCAGAGGGACCTGGGTGTGCAAGTCCACAGATCCTTGAAGGTGACGTCACAGGTGGAGAAGGTAGTGAATAAGGCATATGGCATGCTTGCCTTTATAAGAAGGGGCATAGAGTATAAAAGTTGGGGTCTGATGTTGCAGTTGTATAGAACATTGGTTCGGCCGCATTTGGATTACTGCGTCCACTTCTGGTCGCCACACTATCAGAGGGACGTGGAGGCTTTGGAGAGAGTGCAGAGGAGGTTTACCAGGATGTTGACTGGTATGGAGGGGCTTAGTTATGAGGAGAGATTGGGTAAACTGGAAAGACGGAGGATGAGGGGTGACCTATTAGAGGTGTATAAAATTATGAGAGGCATAGATAGGGTGAATGGTGGGAAGCTTTTCCCCAGGTCGGTGGTTACGGTCACGAGGGGTCATAGGTTCAAGGTGACGGGGGGGGGAGGTTTAACACGGATATCAGGAGGACGTATTTTACACAGAGGGTGGTGGGGGCCTGGAATGCGCTGCCGGGCAAGGTGGTGGAGGCGGACACACTGGGAACATTTAAGACTTATCTAGATAGCCACATGAACGGAGTGGGAATGGAGGGATACAAAAGAATGATCTCGTTTGGACCAGGGAGCGGCGTGGGCTTGGAGGGCCAAAGAGCCTGTTCCTGTGCTGTATTGTTCTTTGTTCTTTGTTGTTCTTTGGTAGACCATTTAGGACAGAGGTGAGGAGACATTTCTTCCACCCAAAGAGTGGTGAGCCTGTGGAATTCATTACCACAGAAAGTAGTTAATGCCAAAACATTGAATATATTCATTCGGGATATAGCACGTGGGGCAAAGGTTATGGGGAAAAAGCAGGATTAGGCTATTGAGTTGGATGATCAGCCATGATCGTAATGAATGGCAGAGCAGGCTTGAAGGGCCAAATGGCCTCCTCTTGCTCCTATCTTCTATGTTTTGTTGTTTCTATTTAACTGCTCTGTATCTAAAGGAAATGTATCATTTGTTCACAATGAAATATTAACTCTGAAGGCCCAAAGGAAGAAGGATGGGTTAGCCTACATAGCTCTAGTTATAGAGGTGGAATGACACCAGGTGACTTGCACCCTAAGTTGTTGGGAGAGAGGAATTTGGACTATTTCCAAATAGTGGATTCCAGAATAATGAGGATGAAGGATATAAGTTGAAAAACCAGATTCTTTGTTGGTACAGTGTTACCCTGGTTTCTAAGGTATGATTCCTCAGAGACACAGTTTAACATCACTCCAGAGTTAGGAGAAGAGCAAGATATTGCCCACACTGGCTAATGCTCAAGGAATCCCAGGAACTTGAGCATTCAAGAACTTCCATGTTGTCTTCATTTGTTTTTGTTATAGATGTAACATTTTGATTAATAACTTCTATGTGATTCATAAAGGCTAGTTACTTGTACTTTATTCAGGCATAACTGAAAGCCCTAGTGTTGGAAATGAGGAATGGGAAATTAGAAATTTTAATTTAAAGTGTTTTATACCTCAAAACTCCTGAATCTTCCAGTGTACGTTCACCCTTGTTTCAGGAATCGCTTGTTTTGAATTATGTTACAACAGTGATTGCAATCCAAAAGGTTGATGAGGTCAAAGACTAGGGGAGCAATTTTGCCAGCCGTTCACGCCATGCTCCCGTTGCAGCGAGGTCGGAGGATTTGGTGGCCAGCTAAATCGCCGTTCACTGGGGCGGGATGAGAAAATCCCACCAGTGTGAATGGTGGCAAGATTCCGGCTTTGGTCTTCACAATGTGAAATTGGAGAAAATTCTGGCTGATTTATGATGGAAAAGCAGAGTCGGTGGAACAGTTAACCCAGGCGGTGGAAAGGGAGATCTGGGTGTCAACAGCATGCACGTGGCTATTTGGTGCATCAAGCCTGCTTCGTCAACACATCATGGATAAAACTGTCCCACACTACATGTTATCCCATCTATTCAATCAATCAATGTAAACTCTGTAATCAATTGGCCCTGGTAATCAAGCAAACTTTCATAACATACAGACAAAAGCCACAAACAATATTTCCCTCTCTAACTCAAAGGCACGGGAAGATGTAATCTGGGTTATTTACATCTGTGTCAAAGTATGACTATGTTATACAACTAGTAAACAAGTTATTTTCTAAGTCTGAGGCTTCAATGTGCAGAATAGCTGTCAGCACCACAGCACTCTCATTTTATTTAAAGCAAGATATTTAGGTTCATATTTTCACTAACCCACAAATTTAGAAGCCATTCCAGTCCAGCAACATTGTGAGCGATTTCCCGTCCCCTGATCCCCATTTAAAAAAACTGGGAAATATACTGTTGGATGTCATTTTCAAAAGATATCCTGGTGCTGGATCTGTTTTCCTACAGACCGTTTTGTTGCCAACTCTCAAGATTTGAAGCCAGGTATTGTATGCTGTCTTGAAAAGGACAATAACAATTTGGGGCGAATAACAATGAGAGGAGACACTTAGGTTTCCGAGATCAAATGTTGGTGCAATCATCCTTTCTCATGAAGGAAGGAGAAAATGCTGAGTGGGTTAACCTTTGTGGCCTCCTTTTGTGGCTTTCACAATCAAAGATGCCAAAGATTTCAGAAAATCTCAGTGTTCTGTATGCAGCAAAGTCTCCAGTTACTAACAATATCCCAGCTTTACTGCTCAGGGCTGGCTAGTACAGCTGTACCAATGGTATCTACATGACAATGAGGATCGTATCCCGGCTACGCCCTGTCCAAACAAGCAGGGCAAATCCAACCCAGCCAATTACCTCACATTTCACGCAGAGTGGTGGGTGCCTGGAATGAGCTGCCAGAGGAGATGGTGGAAGCAGGCACGTTAGCAACATTTAATAGGCATCTGGATGTGTACATGAATAGGGAGGGAATGGAGGGATACAGAATGAGTAAGGGCAGAAGGTTTGTTTTAGTTTAGTTAGGGCATCATGATCAGCATGGGTTTGGAGAACTGAAGGGCCGGTTCCTGTACTGTGCTTTTCTTTGTTTGTTGTTCTATTAGTCGACTTTCAATCAATAGCAAAGTGATGGATGGTATCCTCAACTGTAGTGACATTTATTCACCAATAACCTCTTCATCGATGGTCAGTTTGGGTGCTGCCATGACCACTTGGCCCCAAACTTATTTAAAGCCTTGGTCCAGATACCAACACAACAGCTTAGTAAGGGTTCAGAGGCCGGATTATAAGGTTCTTGACAAGTTGGGAGCAGGGACAATGGAAAGATTCTGTCGTGCATGGAAAACCCAGAGGTGCATCTGCTAGTGGCTCTTTAACCCAACAACTGTGCCACCATGTTATTTCTGGGTTTTCCGACTAGAATCAACATGTATGTTGACAAGTCACAAATTGATTTCAACTCTGATTATGGAATGTGATGGGTTCAGTAGAAAGAGCAGAACCTAAGGAATTGGCAAAGTGGAGGCCCAGATGTTCAAAGGCTGCACCTTGTTGTAGGAACCCCTCTCCACAGAAGCAGTAATGGCCGACAGGGGAAACTCTTCCCCACTGACTGCAGGGGCAAATCTGCCTGTGAAAACAAGACGATGTAGCTGGAAGTTGCTCTGGACATCAACAGTGTGGTGAGATAGAACATAGAACATAGAAAAACTACAGCACAATACAGGCCCTTCAGCCCACAAAGTTGTGCCGAACATGTCCCTACCTTAGCGATTACTAGGCTTACCTATAACCCTCTATCTTACTAAGTTCCATGTACCTAGATAAAAGTCTCTTAAAAGGCCCTATCGAATCCGCCTCCACCACCGTTGCTGGCAGCCCATTCCACGCACCCACCACCCTCTGAGTGAAAAACTTACCCCTGACATCTCCTCTGTACCTACTCCCCAGCACCTTAAACCTGTGTCCTCTTGTGGCAACCATTTCAGCCCTAGGAAAAAGCCTCTGACTGACTTATACACCTCTATCAGGTCACCCCTCATCCTCCGTCTCTCCAAGGAGAAAAGGCTGAGCTCACTCAACCTATCCTCATAAGGCATGCTCCCCAACCCAGGCAACATCCTTGTAAATCTCCTCTGCACCCTTTCTATGGCTTCCACATCCTTCCTGTAATGAGGCAACCAGAACTGAGCACAGTACTCCAAGTGGGGTCTGACCAAGATCCTATATAGCAGCAACATTATCTCACAACTCCTAAACTCAATTTCTTGATTGATGAAGGCCAGTACACCATACGCCTTCTTAACCACAGCCTCAACCTGCACAGCTGCTTTGAGCGTCCTGATCTGGTCCGCACAGGATTTGACTACTTGTCCGGGTACCCAATGCGGACCAGTCACTTTCTGTGTGTTCACTTTTGAGAAGGCTGATCAGATGTCTGTGATGGAGAGTTGGTGGTGATCACAGGGGGAGGGGAATTGTCAGTTAATGAGGGGAGATGTGCATTGTGGGGGTTAAGGGAGGGTAAGCATTATCAAGGGGTGAGACGGAGGTGAGCATTGTTGGGAAGGGGTTAACATTGTGGAGGGTTTAACACTGACGTGGGGAGGGGTCAGTGAGCACTATTGGCAGCAGTCTGGGGGAGGTGAGTAGTGAGCATTGTCGAGGGAGAGGGACTGACCATTGTCGGAGGAATGAGCTGTATCTGGTTTGCTGTGGGTGCTTTGATACTCCAGCTGATTTACTTCGGTTTTATATCGCTAGGAAAAGCTCTAAGTAAATCTATGTATAAACCCAGGGTCAGTATAGGGCAAATAGTCCTGGTATGCCTGGATATAGAATCCCATGCCTGTGTTATTGGGAATCAAGCAGCAGTCCGGGCACAGTAAAAATACCACTGGAAGTTTACATTTCCCATATAAGCACCCATGCATGCGAACACGTCAGGGCTTCCTTAGGATCCTGGCGTGTATCAGCAGTTTAAGCTGAGTCATTTGCTGCTCCCCATATTGGAAGATTCAGGCTATGATATTTTAAAAAGCAAAAGAAGGAGATTAGAGACATGGAGAGCAGTGGAGATGTCAGAGGGTGCTGCAAACTCTGCTCAGCTGGACACAGAGTCATTAACAAACAGGATCATTCTGGAGTGGAAGCAGCAGGAATTGTGTGATGTTCTGTCAGCTTTTCCAGCCACACTGTGTGAGGTTGGAGGATTCCATCTCCAACGAGTGACATGGGGGACGATTCTCCCAAAAATGCTGAATTGGTGGGAAAACTGTTCTAGATCACGACTGTTTTCTCAGTTCAACTTCACACGCAAATCTTCGCACTCTGTGCACTGCAAAGGTCCCAATCTTGAATATCACTAAAAACCCAGGAGGGCGGGGCCTATTCGCACCGGGGTCTGAGCGATCTGGAGCTCTGTGCATGTGCAGTGGTCCCGATCTGTCAGACTCCCCATTTGCTGGCCAGCTCAATCGCTGGCCAGCCCGGGACACCACAGTGCTGCCCCTCCAGCGCCCCCCTCACCCCCCCACAGCTCAATCGCTGGCCAGCCCGGGACCCCCGCAGTGCTGCCCCTCCAGCGCCCCACCCCCCCCCCACAGCTCAATCGCTGGCCAGCCCGGGACCCCCGCAGTGCTGCCCCTCCAGCGCCCCCCCCCCCACAGCTCAATCGCTGGCCAGCCTGGGACACCACAGTGCTGCGCCTCCAGCTCCCCCCAGCCCCCCCCCCAACCCCCCCCCCCCCCCCCCACAGCTCAATCACGGCCCCCACAACAATTCCCAGGCCAGCCCTGATCCCCCCTGCACCTGAGCACCCCAATGTCCAGCCCACCCCCCCCCCAGCAGTGGTGATCCCCCACGTCCCTCACCCTGGCAGACCCCCTCCCCCCCACCCCCGCCGCTGACAGCCCCCCCCCCCTCACCCGGGTCAGACCCCCCCCCCGCAGGAGGCAGGCCCGCTCCACCAGACCACATCCCGCCAGCTGCCCTGATTGCTAGCCTCCCTCCATCCCAGATCGATCCTCATGCAGAGTGGCAGCGGGATCCCCCACCCCCACCGATCACCACTAGGCCCCACCCACAATAGGCCCTGCCCCCTTGGCACTGCCTGATGCCCGGTGGGCAATGCCAAGGTGCCCCCTGGGCATGGGCTGTTCGCCCCTTAGGCAGTGCCAGAGGGCACAGGCTGGCACTGCCAGAGTGCCCATGTCCAGGTGACACCCCCCCCCACTGCCCGACTCCCTGGGGGGCTCCGGGTCTCTCACTAGTTCCCCGAACGTGGGGAGCTAGTCTAAACCCCGCCGGAATGAAGTACCCCTGATGGGGTGGGAGATGCTATCGGGACCAGTAAGTTCCAGATAATTACATTTAAAATACATTTAAAACATATTTTAAAAATATTTAAATGACTTAGCTGCCTTCCCGCCGGTTTCCAGCGTGGTCTGACCGGCGACTGTTCGCCGGAACAAGGCCGGCGATGCGTATCTCCCACCCCGACCCACCAGTGGGTCGGGATGGGAAAATCACCCCCATGATGTCTGAGGTTTCTCTGCTGATGTCTACATCCATGGAAAGTGTGACCACCTGCTTGGGGTACCAGATACAGCTGTGCAAGTGCATGCTGGCCCTCACCAGAGGTCTGCCCCTCAGAATTCCACCTGAGTAAGGATTGAGGACAACCTTTTCTTGTTTGTTCAGTCCCTGACAGAAATGCAGTGAAGTGCTCTTCAGCTCCTGGCGAGCAGCGAAGTGTGAGTGGGCCTTGGCAGTAAATGAAGAAAGGGGACATTTAAGTCAAGGTGCCCGACCACCAGCTACAGTGCTATCATTGGCAGGAGGGCCAGCAGCGGCAGCCTCTTCCTACACTGCATGTCCTCCACAGGGCAGATGGAATGGACAGGAGATCTAGCTGGAAGGTGGTGAGACCTTGACACAGGATTTACAGCCAGAGGCTCAGTGCTCCTGACAAGTCTGAAACCAGGAGGTCAGGCTCTAATGGCAAATCGCTGCTGACAGCCAATGGTGTGCACACATTGCCAATGGCTGACATGCCTGTCACTGGAGTGCCACTCCCCAAACCTCCATCCCAACCACCACCCCTACTCCCACCCACCCTGGGTCTCTGTCCCTGTAAGACGTCTCACAACACCAGGTTAAAGTCCAACAGGTTTATTTGGTAGCAAAATCCACTAGCTTTCAGAGTGCTGCTCCTTCGTCAGGTAAGTGGGAGTTCTGTTCACAAACAGGGCATATAAAGACACAAACTCAATTTACAAAATAAATACAATTTACAAATATTTTGTAAATTGAGTTTGTGTCTTTATATGCCTTGTTTGTGAACAGAACTCCCACTCACCTGACGAAGGGGCAGCGCTCCGAAAGCTCGTGATTTTGGCTACCAAATAAACCTGTTGGACTTTAACCTGGTGTTGTGAGACTTCTTACTGTGTTTACCCCAGTCCAACGCCGGCATCTACACATCATCTCTGTCTCTGGCCAATGTTTTACACTCACTTCTCCTGCAAAGGAGAGTATGCAGAGGGGTATGAGTGTTCATAATGGCCAGTGTGGATAGGATGGGAGGATTTGTGGAGAGTCCTGTGAGACATGGATGTGAGGAGGCAACAGGTTTGGGTAAAATTCATTGATAACAGATACCATATCAATAGGGAGTAAATAGCAGCTCTGATTGCTACAATTTACTATGATTCATGAAGGATTTACATTTGAGTTGATCATAATCACAGTTATCAAAATAAGATCAATTTAATTTGAGGTTTATATTACTACCATTACATGCAAACCATGTACACCATTACAGATCAACACAAAAACATTAATGGGAAGGTTGAAATGCAGTAAGAATGCTCCAAGACAGAACTCTGGCTTCTTATGCATCCCTATGCCCTTTTCCCTACCCCATGGGGTGCCTTTAGCCATCCAGGCCCTCAGCTCCAAAATACCCTCCCCAAAATCTGTTTCCACTCCTGAAAACTTACCTCTTTGACCACGTTTTTGGCCGCCTGTACTAATTTCTCCTTCTTTAATTGGGGTGTCAATGTTTATCTGGATAAACTACTGTCATGGGGCTTGGAACAGTGTAGAAGACATCTTCTTTCCTTTTTCCCATCATGTCTCATTTCATAGGCTTCTTTTACACAGCTTTGATTACTTTTTTTGAAGAGTTGCTGTTGCGTAAGCTGAGTGCATTGAGTGAATGAACTATTTATTCATCATTGGCTGGTATGCAAAACTAATTTAACTTAGGTCAACAGGTCATCTGGGCAACATGTCAAAACACACAGGCTAACTCAATTAGATAATATCCATTACAGTACAGTATGGCAAGTGTCAGAACGGCCGTTAATAAAGTACACAAATACTTAACAAATAATGTAAAAGAAAATTTGGAACCTAACCTTCAAATACGTCAAGGCAGCGGGATGCAAAGTTAGGGTAATAAAGGAATGAGTGTAGAGGGACACAGCAAGTTTGAAAGAAACTCAGTGCAGAAATGGATAAATGCTAATCTTTAAAGAAATGTCACCATTAACAGGCATGAATGTTCATAGAATCCTACCATGCAGAAGGAGGCCATTCAGCCCATCGAGTTTGCACCAATGACAATCCCACCCAGGCCCTATCCCCTTAACCCCATGCGTTTACCCTAGCTAGTCCCCCTGACACTAAGGGCCCGATTTTACCATTTTGATTCCAAGTGCCGAATCTGGGCGTAGTACAGATCTGACCTCGAAATCCACTTTCCAGCGGGCCCATACGCTTTCAGCCGGCCCCAGTCCGATCCGCACTGTGGGCGGGGCTTAGCGCTGCTGGAACGATTGGAGCTCTGAACTGCGCATGCGCAGTTCGAAAAAAATTTGAAAAAGCGCGCCCGGGCGCTGGGCTGGAGCGCGCAGCTGTGGCGGTTTGTGCCTTCTTTACAGCTAAATGTTTCTGAAAGATTGCTTCCTGCTTTGTATCCTGTGTCCAGCGTACCTAGGCGGAACAATTCGAATAGAACATCAATAGTTCGCTTTGGAAGGCAGGTCTATGCCAGGCTGTATCCTGTTTTGCTGGTTCGACCTAATGGGTCCACTATCAATATCCGATACAAGGAGCCTAAAAAAATTATTATGATGCCAGTCGATGTTTCCCTTCTGCCAGAAGCTGAAAGGAAAGCAAGAATGCGCAAACATGTTCCCAAAAGAGCTAGAATGAAAGAGGAGCAATTTGAAGATGAATTTAAAGTTGACAATTATGGCAAATTCTGGAAAAAAAAGTAGTCTTCAAAATTTTGGATTTTGGAAACAACCATCACTGGGCTGCTGGACTGGTGTTGACATCAGTGGAACTTTGACAAATGCACATATTATTGTGATGTCATTAATAAGTTGTGTTTTTTATTTATGATTTAATCCATTTATTTATTAAAATGTGTTTCTACAGGAAGGATACAGGGGAATGAAAAAACAGATTCCTGTTTTTATTTCTACTATTACATGGCTTAAATGCAAGGAGAAAATGCTTTGAATGTTAATTAGACAATACCCAGTCACATTAATTCTGTGCCTCCTGTTCCTGACTACATTTGTGTGGATTTGACTTGCATATATTTAGTTGTTTGTGTGATGTATCATTAAAACCAGTTGCAGGGGGAAAAAAAGCAGAAAGCGGAGAGAGCGGCTCTCTGACCCAGATCATCCTCTGGGGGGGAGAGGAGGAGGAGGGGGGGTGGCTCAGATGTATCTCTGGTGGGGGGGGGGGGGGAGGGGGGGCAGCTGAGATGTATCTCTGGTTGGGGGGAGGAGGAGGGGGGGCAGGTCGGGTCATCCTCGGGGGGGAGGAGGGAGGAGGGTCGGATGGATCTCTGGGGGGGGAGGAGGGAGGCGGGTCGGATGGATCTCTGGGGGGGGCAGGGGGGGTCCGCTGCCACTCTGCGGGTGATCCCTCCTCCCCACCGGAGGAACAAATCCCTCCTCCCGGAGTGGACATGCAGCCACTCCGGGAGGAGGGATTTGTTCCTCCAGTGGAGAGGAGGGATCGCCCGCAGAGTGGCAGCGGACACCCCTGCCCCTCCCTCCCCACCGATCGCCCACAGAGTGGCAGCGGACCCGCCCCCTTCCCCCCCTGCCCCCCCTGCCCCCCTGCCCCCCCTGCCCCACCCCAGAGATCCATCCAACCCGCCTCCCTCCTCCCCCCCTCCAGAGATCCATCCGACCTGCCTCCCTCCTCCCCCCCAAGAGATCCATCCGGCCCACCCCCTCCTCCTCCCCCTCCAACCAGACATACATCTGAGCCGCCCCACTCCTCCTCCACCCCCCCAGAGAATGATCTGACTCGCCCCCCTCCTCCCCCCCCCCCCCCACCCCCCCTCTCAGAGGATGATCTGGGTCAGAGAGCCGTTGCAGGCTCTGAACCCACTTCGGAGGTTCCCCTGCAAAATAAAAATCGGCTTCGGATTTTTATTTTGCAGGTTGCTAAAAGCGCAGATCCGGAACGGAACAGAAGAAGGTAAGATGGGATTTGATGGTAGAGTTGGGCGGGCAGTTCATTAAATCGATTTAAATGCATGCTAATCCATTTAAATCGTCGGGTCGCCCGATTCGGGCGCTGAACGGATCCGCGCCTGAATCGGGTGTCGGTAAAGTCGCGATTTGCTCGGACGTGGGTGCAGATCGCGATAAAGGCCTCACGCCCGATTTTACCGCGATTTCACGCCCGAAAACGGGCGCAAATTGTTGGTAAAGTCGGGTCCTAAGAGACAATTTAGCATGGCCAATCCACCCAACCTGCACATCTTTGGGCTGTGGGACTGTGTTACAAATTTTCTACCAATAACTCACCCTCGGCACACAGCAGTGGATTTTGGCAGAGACCCCATGCTGGGCTCAACTTAAAAGACTACCTAATCAACAGCTGTGATGTTCATCGGAAACTATTCAGCCCATCAAGCCTGATACCCCCATTCAATCAGATAATAGTTGATAACATTTCTGAAATAATTTACTGGGCCTTATTCCATATCTCTTTATGTCCTTATCTGATAAGAAAAAATTGTTCCTACTCCTGAAAATTTCAATTAAGCCAACATCCACAGCTTTCTAGGGAAGAAAGGAATTCCTAAGTACACTCCTAAAAGGCAGAACTTATTTTAGGATTGTGCTGTTTTGTTCTGGATTCCCCTGTTAGATAAAAGTTTTTCTGTATTCACCCCGCTGAATCCTTTTATCATGTCATACATCTCAATTATATCATCCCTTAACCATCCAAACTCAAGAAAATACAACCCAAATTTACTCTATCTTTCCTCATATCTTAACCCTTTAAACACCCAGCATCATTCTAGTAAACCTGCACTGTACTATTCAAGGTCAGTATATACTCCATGAGATGTAATGCACAGAACTGAAAACAGTATTCCCAATCAAATCTGACCAATGGACTCTATACAACTTTCTTTCTTTTTGTATTGATGCCCCTTGAGTAAAAGAACAATATTTCCTTAACCTTTTTCCTCTCATATTCACTAATCTCTCGCTATTAAGAAAATATTTCCATTTCACTTTATTGAATTCCAGGTAGATCACTTGGCAGTTCTCCACATTGAATTCCATCTGTCACAGCTATTCCCACTCTCCTAATCTTTGTAACTTCCTGCTTCCATTTACTGTTTCCTGATGTAGTGTCATCTGCAAACTCAGATATAGAAATCTGTTCCCACATTGAAGTCACTTGTGTCCTGGCCAATATTTATCCCTCAACCAACATCATTAAAACAGATGATCTAGTTATTATGATGTTGCTGCTTGCAGGATCTTATTGTGAATGAACTGGCTGTTGCGTTTCGATATAACAACAGTGAGTAGACTAAAGAAGTGTTTCAATGGCTCTAGAACATTTCAGGTAGCCTGATGTTGTCAAAAGGCACGAGATAAATATAATTCTTTGTTTTTGGTATGTATGGTGAAAAGCTGCAGATTTGCAAAGGTTTGTAGGAGCCATGACTTGACAATAATTCCATTGATTAAAATGCATTCCCTTTATCCCTATTCCCTCACTCTCTCTCATACCTCCTTACCAGTTATCAACTCATGTTACAAGATTATTTCCAATTCCATCTTCTCTAACTTTTGCTAATAATCTCTTGTGCAGCAAATGCCTTTTGGAAGTCCATTTAGACACCGTCCATTGACAGTCCCCATTGCACTGTATTAGTGACCCACCTCAAAAGATGCAGCTAGATTAGCTAAAGGTTGAGTAGATTGAGCCTATCCTCTTAGAAGAGCTAAAACATGAACCAAATGGCCTCGACCTGTTTTCCCACGATGATCTTATTGTGAGGCATGACCTAACCTTCCTAAATTCATCCTCATTCTTTTTATTCAGCACATAATTGTTCAAATACCCATTTCACTTTGTCCCAGTGAACGAATCCAGTTCCCCTCAACTGACATTGAAAGGACGAGTCTGCGGATTCTTGGTTTCTCCCTCCCCCCAACTGTAATAAGTTAACTAATTAATTATTATTTTTAATTAATTGAACAAACACATATTCACTGCATGGCATGTTGACATATAAACTCCTCTTTGCAGATGTGGCAGGAAGCAACATTTTAAACCTGTTTGAACTCATTTTAATCTAAGTCACAATGCTTAAATGTAACAAATGGGGTGGCATGATGGCACAGTGGTTAGCATTGATGCCTCACAGCGCCAGGGTCCCAGGTTCAATTCTGGCCTTGGGTCACTGTCTGTGTGGAACTAAGAACAAAGAACAGTACAGCACAGGAAACAGGCCCTTCGGCCCTCCAAGCCTGTGCCGCTCATTGGTCCAACTAGACCATTCATTTGTATCCTTCCATTCCCAGACTACTCATGTGACTATCCAGGTAAGTCTTAAACGATGCCAGCGTGTCTGCCTCCACCACCCTACTTGGCAGCGCATTCCAGGCCCCCACCACTCTCTGTGTAAAAAACGTCCCTCTGATATCTGAGTTCTACTTCGCCCCTCTCACCTTGAGCCCATGACCCCTCGTGATCGTAACCTCCAACCTGGGAAAAAGCTTCCCACTGTTCACCCTATCTATACCCTTCATAATTTTGTACACCTCTATTAGGTCTCCCCTCATTTTCCGTCTTTCCAGGGAGAACAAGCCCAGTTTACCCAATCTCTCCTCATAGCTAAGACCCTCCATACCAGGTAACATCCTGGTAAACCTTCTCTGCACTCTCTCTAAAGCCTTCACGTCCTTCTAGTAGTGCGGCGACCAGAACTGGATGCAGTGCTCCAAATGTGGCCTAACCAGCGTTCTATACAGCTGCATCATCAGACTCCAGCTTTTATACTCTATACCCCGTCCTATAAAGGCAAGCATACCATATGCCTTCTTCACCAACTTCTCCACCTGTGCTGCCACCTTCAAGGATTTGTGGACTTGCACACCTAGGTCCCTCTGTGTTTCTATACTCTTGATGGCTCTGCCATTTATTGTATAACTCCCCCCTACATTAGTTCTTCCAAAATGCATCACTTCGCATTTATCTGGATTAAATTCCATCTGCCATTTCTCTGCCCAATTTTCCAGCCTATCTATATCCTGCTGTATTGTCCGACAATGTTCATCGCTATCCGCAAGTCCAGCCATCTTCATGTCATCCGCAACCTTGCTGATAACACCAGTTACACCTTCTTCCAAATCATTTATATATATCACAAATAGCAGAGGTCCCAGTACAGAGCCCTGCGGAACACCACTGGTCACAGACCTCCAGCCAGAAAAAGACCCTTCGACTGCTACCCTCTGTCTCCTGTGGCCAAGCCAGTTTTCTACCCATCTAGCCACCTCTCCTTGTATCCCATGAGCCTTAACCTTCTTAACCAACCTGCCATGAGGGACTTTGTCAAATGCCTTAAAGAAATCCATGTAGACGATGTCCACGGCCCTTCCTTCGTCAACCGTTTTTGTCACTTCCTCAAAAAACTCCACCAAATTTGTAAGGCACGACCTCCCTCTTACAAAACCATGCTGTCTGTCACTAATGAGACTGTTCCGTTCTAAATGCGCATACATCCTGTCTCTAAGAATCCTCTCCAACAACTTCCCTACCATGGACGTCAAGCTCACTGACCTATAATTACCCGGGTTATCCCTGCCACCCTTCTTAAATAACGGTACCACATTCGCTATCCTCCAATCCTCAGGGACCTCAGCTGTGTCCAATGAAGAGACAAAGATTTCCGTCAGAGGCCCAGCAATTACATCTCTTGTCTCCCTGAGCAGTCGAGGATAGATGCCATCAGGCCCTGGGGATTTGTCAGTTTTAATGTTACCTAAAAAACCTAACACTTCCTCCCTTCTAATGGAAATTCTCTCTAACGGGTCAATACCTCCCTCTGAGACACTCCCAGTCAACAAGTCCCTCGCCTTTGTGAATACCGATGCAAAATATTCATTTAGGATCTCCCCTGTTCCCTTGGGTTCTAAGCATAATTCCCCTCCTTTGTCCCTGAGAGGTCCAACTTTTTCCCTGACAACTCTTTTGTTCCTAACATATGAATAAAATGCCTTAGGATTCTCCTTAATCCTGTCTGCCAAGAACATTTCGTGACCTCTTTTTGCCCTTCGAACTCCCCGTTTGAGTTCTCCATCTGTTTTCAGCTGCCTGGACCTAACATACGCCTCTCTTTTCTTTTTGATCAGATCCTCAATTTCCCTGGTTATCCACAGCTCTCGAATCCTACCTTTCCTATCCTTCCTTTTTACAGGCACATGCCTGTCCTGCAGCCTTATCAACTGTTCCTTAAAAGACTCCCACATGCCAGACATGGACTTACCCCCGAACAGCCTCTCCCAATCAACGTCCACCAATTCCTGCCTAATTCGGCTATAGTTAGCCTGCCCCCAATTTAGCACAACACTAAATCCCCCCTTAGGACAACACTCGTCCTTGTCCATTACTATCCTAAAGTTAACAGAGTTGTGGTCACTATTTGCCACATGTTCTCCTACCGAAACTTTGACGACCTGACCGGGCTCATTTCCCAGAACTAGATCCAGTATAGCCCCCTCTCTAGTTGGGCTATCTACATACTGTTCCAAAGAACCTTCCAGTACGCATTTTACAAATTCCTCCCCGTCCAGTTTGCACTTTCTCCCCGTGTCTGTGTGAGTTTCCTCCGGGTGCCCCGGTTTCCTCCCACAATCAAAAGATGTGTGAGTTAGGCTGATTGGCCATGCTAAATTGACCCAAGTGTCAGGGGGATTAGTAGGGTAAATGTGTGGGGTTATGGGAATAGGGCCTGGGTGGGATTGTGGTTGGTACAGACTCGATGGGCCAAACGGCCTCCTTCTGTACTGAAAGGATTCTATGATTCTAAATCACCAAATCCTTTATGTGCTAAAATAGATAATACACATTTCAAACCAACTTCAGTTTAAAAATTACTCCACAACAGGCCAGGCCTGTTGTACTATATGGGTGGGTGGAGTCATTCGCAAAATAACAAAATATTCAACATGAAACTTCATTTCAATAGTTTAGCTATGTGTGGGTATTTTCTGCTGCCAGCTCTCTCCTGTGATCACAGACATTTGCTCATAAAATTGGCATCACCAGAAATCTGATGCACAAGATTGACCAGTTTTCTGACCAGTATCGTCCACAACAACCACTAATTGGATTTATATAGTGCCTTCAACATAGTTAAATGTCTCAATGCAGTTCACCAGAGTTATTATCTGGCGAAAATTTGTCACCAAGGTCACAAAGACAATTTAGGATAGGGGACCAAATGCTTAATCAAAGACCATAGAATTTTCATAGAATCCCTACAGTGTGGAAGGAGGCCATTCGGCCCATCGAGTCTGCACCGACAACAATCCCACCCAAACCCTTTCCCTGTAACCTCACACATTTACCCTGCTAATCCACTAACCAACACATCTTGGGACACTAAGGGGCAATTTAGCATGACCAATCAACTTAACCTGCACATCTTTTGGACTGTGGGAGGAAACCGGAGCACCCGGAGGAAACCCACGCAGACACGGGGCAAATGTGAAAAATCCACAAGACAGTCACCCGAGGCCAGAATCGAACCCAGGTCCTTGGCGCTGCGAGGCAGCAGTGCTAACCACTGTGCCAAGGTGCTGCCCCACATCTACATGCAATGGGTGGCATGGTAGCACAGTGGTTAGCACTGCTGCTTCACAGCTCCAGGGTCCCGGGTTCGATTCCCGGCTCGGGTCACTGTCTGTGTGGAGTTTGCACATTCTCCTCGTGTCTGCGTGGGTTTCCTCCGGGTGCTCCGGTTTCCTCCCACAGTCCAAAGATGTGCGGGTTAGGTTGATTGGCCAGGTTAAAAATTGCCCCTTAGAGTCCTGGGATGTGTAGGTTAGAGGGTTAGCGGGTAAATATGTGGGAGTAAGGCCTGGGTGGGATTGTGGTCGGTGCAGACTCGATGGGCCGAATGGCCTCCTTCTGCACTGTAGGGTTTCTATGATTTCTAATACAAGAGTTTTGGGAAATTGGCCTTCCAAAGTGTGATTTTTAAAATAAAAATGTATCTTTCCCATTTATATTTATTCCCAAAGATATAGCGATATTAGTTATGAAGATTTTTTGTTATTTGTTTAATGCTCATTAACAATGTCTTGTGGAGGGTGGGAGGGTTTTTTAAATTTAAATCAGAGATCGGTTCCCTGCACTCAGGATTCCCTGCATTGCCGGCTTTCTGAGGCTCCGCTCCTTCAGCTAACGGTGTGAATCTCGCTGAAGGCTTTAGAGGGGGTGCAGAATAGATTCGTGATGATGGCCTCAGCCATGAGGGACTTCAGTCACATGGGTAAATTGGAGAAGTTGGACTTTAAGTGTCAAGCAAACCATGGTCATGGGGTAAGGTGTTGCATCTCCATGCCTGACCACATTCAATAACACCCCACTGGAAGTGCTCTGCTCCGCGGTGACATTTAGATTGTTTCTGTAACATAATAACTGCCCCACGGCAATTGGAGAATTCCCGTGGCAGAAATGTTTAGCAGAATTAGAAGATAAAAATAGATGAAATCACTGAAGGCAAGGTTAGAGAGATAATTCTCAGGATATTTTTGAAGGTGGAGACAGATCTAGCAAGGCAGAAACTTTTAGACAGAGAGTTTCAAAATGTAGTGGCCAGATAAATATGTCACAAATCATGGGACAGAGGGAGTGGAACGTATACAGCTCAGAATTGAAAAGGCATTGGACACACAAGCTCAGCAAACATCAGACATTAAAGTTGGCATCTTTTGGTGTACATGACTGACTAATATACAAGATATACAAGTGCCTTCATCCATTAAGCCACCTGAAAGCCATTGATTTGTTGTAAGGCTAAATCATAAGCTCAAGGCTGTATCTAAAGTGAACTGATATATGTACATGGTGAAATCATTTGACAATCTGATGAAATATATTCTTCTTATATATTTCATTTACACATCAGTCCATCAACTCTCAGGTTTATGCACAACTTAGCAACAAAGTCCAACCATCCATGATTACTTCAGTCATCTATCATTGTAGCAGTGTAGAGAGTGGAGGCCCACCAGCTCCAAAGGTTGACTTTAATTACATCTAAGGAGGCAGTCACTCCCTCTCACATCAGTAAAGTACTTAGAAAAACACTAACCTGGGCTTTTAGTTAATCAAACATGACTCTTGGCATCTTACCAGCTAAGGGAGGAGAGTCTGAAATGTCAATGAGTATAGATAACAAGGACAGCTTTGCACAGAGGGTAAGCTTCCATCCAGCGCATCATTAAGAACAATGGAAAAGAACTCAACGGCTTCATCTCGTTCATCAAAGAGTTTACAAAGAAGGCAAAATGATTTTTTCACTGGGAAAAAGGATGTACAAAACAAAGACATGAAAAGCAACAGAAAGAACCTCAGTGTGAACAAGGGAAAATCTTCCCAAACGAGAAACTCAGGGACACAGGAATCAAAAAGGATAACAGAGAGAAAGAAAAAGATACCACTCGGAAGCTCCCTCGGTGCTGATGGTAAGGCAACAAGCTCCACCGTAGTGGATGTGGACAATGTAGTGAGCTCAGATGAGAATGAGAGTGAGGAGCACGTTGCCCTGAATGGAATTGAGACACTAGAGGAAGGTAAGAGGTGGTTGTGGTGTGAGGAGGAAGGGGTGGTGTGGGGGAAGAGTAATGGACAGCACTTTAAAAATAACTTTAAGAACTATTGGATTGGAATAAAAATCTAAATAAAAAATGCTTGCCCTTTGCAATCCTTTTCGCTACAAGTCCACAAAGTTCTTGGATTGGATTGAAATTGAGAATGGTGAACTAAAATAAATGCAGTTACGTTCAAATGGTGCCACTCTGCAGACTTCAAAGATCCATTATTTTTGGTATCATTCAATCGCTGAAATGGGCAGATTCCAGTAAAAGGTCATGTTTTCTGAAAAAAAAATCATTATCTGACTGCTCAATGTAATTCCCCATTTTTTGGCCTTCTAAGAGATCCTATTCCGAAGTCTGAAAGACAATAGATGAATATATACGGCGGGGCAATCTTACCAAGGAAAATTGCTGAACAAGTGTGAAAATGGGAGAGAATTGCACCCATGGTTTGGGCGAGCTCCCAGACATTATCTTATGGCACTTAGGAAAGAAAATGAGACAAAATGTGATTCTCACCAGTAGGGGTAGTGGGCAGAGCTGTTTCACGCCAGGAAGCCGGCTGCTGAGCTGTAGGGGAGTTATTGTATGTGCACCCCAATCTCTCAGTGCACTATGTACAAGTGTACACAGTGCACTGGGAGATCTGTCACAATTCCCGCCCATCTGCACATTGAAACCCCTCTCCCGATCACAACCACACCGCCAACCCCCCCCAACAATTACCGCCCTGGCCGATCCCCAGTGCAGAGTACACCCTCCACCTGTCGGCCCCGTCCCCTCAGGCCATGCCCCATTCAGACCCTACCCCTAAGGCTCCACCTCCTTGGCGTTGCCCAGTAATCAGTGGGCAGTGCCAGGGTGCCAAGCTGGGACTGGCAGTGTCTAAAGCCAGCAGTGCCAGGTTGGCACAGCCCAAGGAGCACTACATGTCCCTGCCCCCAACTTCATTGGCCTCCAGTCCCACCCATTGGTGGGGATCAGTCGTGATCCTCATCGGTGAGAACCTTTGCCTGCGAGGTAGTTAAGGTAAGTGAGTCTGGACAATTGCGTCCAGTACTCATTGGTAATATTGAAATTAACTAATAAATATTTAAATCAGCCTCGTGCCCTTTCTCCCGCTGGCCTGAAAATTGAAGCTGAACAAGAAATGGCCCTTGAGTCGTCATTAATTGGCCACTTAAAGGCCTCGACTGGGGCACGGGCAGGCAAATTGGTATAGGGCTTGCTTGTCCCACTGTAGAGATTGGGGTGGATGGGAGCCCAGTGGGAAGGCCATTACAGAAATTTCCCCATTGGCTGGGGAATGTCAAATTCTTCCCATGATATTGTGTGCAATTCTTGGAACCAACATTAAGTTACTTTTCAGCTGACATCCCACAGCTATCTTTTATTCCCTATGACAGTGGGTTAGGAGGAATAACATATAGAAAACCCCCCTATTTGATTGAGTTAATTAATCTCCATTGGGGCAGCAGAGATTGTGCTACATACGGGCTCTGCCCCAGTCTAGAGAAAGAAAAAAATCAGATAAGAGTTTAAGTTTATTTACTAGTGTCACAAGTAGGCTTACATTAACACTGCAACAAAGTTACTGCGAAAATCCCCTAGTTGCCACACTCTCTGTTCGGGTACACTGAGGGAGAATTTAGCATGGCCAACGCACTGAACCAGCACGTCTTTCAGATTGTGGGAGGAAACCGGAGCATCCCGAGGAAACCCACACAGACACAGGGAGAACATGCAAACTCTACACAGACAGCGACCTAAGCTGGGAATAGAACCCAGGTCCTTGGTGGTGTGAGGCAGCAGTGCTAACCACTGTGCCACCGCACCGCCCCAGTTAAAGCTTCAGTCATTTTCATTATCCAGCCATCCTAATTGGAATTGCAAGGATAGGAATGTCAGGGAGAGACCTGATTTGCGATATTGTAATGCTTCTCATGACTGACTGAGCAGTTTCACAGATGAAATGACACCTCAGTAATCCATTGGAAGACTTTAATACCCAGATAACTGTATGCTAACAAGTATTATAATAGGAGAGAACAAAATGGAGAGGAAAAATAGGACAGGTAGAGACTGATACAGGAATCCTGCCAGATAACATTTGGATGATGTTTAAGTTGGGCATGGTTTTGTTGTATTAGGAATAGATTACAGTGAAATTAATCTGGTATGCCTGTCTGCTCTTTTTAATCAGGTATCAAGCACCGAAGTCCAGGGATCTGCGAGCGTATTCTCACATTCCTTACTTTGTTATTGGTCCTTGTTTCATTCCCAGTTTCTGTCTGGTTCTGTGTTAAGGCAAGTATATTGCTATCAGACAATTGCAAAGTGCATTTTTGGAAATATGGGTTCAGTGGGTCTGAGGTATCTCCAGTGCTTTAATACTTGGCCTTTAACTCATAGTTCATGGCCGGAATGTTACCGTCTGGCCTGCCACGGGAATCGGAGTGGGCGAGGGGCGGACCATGGAACGATCCATTGACCTCGGGCAGGACTTTCCAGTTTTGGGGCTCACTGGAAAATCTCATCCCATGTATTTAAGTCTAGGTGGTCACCATCATTTACCTGCATTGGATGCATTCAGTAATTTCTCACCAAAATGTCACATTATAGAGGGCTGCACATAAAAGAAACATTAGCAGGATACAAAAGAAAGAAAAATTAACATAAAAGCAAAAAAAATTAGAACTGCACAGCAAGACAGTCATTATTTAGAAAGGAAGTAAAATGAGGCAAAATCCTGCGGATGCTGGAATCTGAAAGCAAAGCAGAAAATGCTGGAGAAACTCAGCAGGTCTGACAGCATCTGTGGAGAGAGAATAGAGCCAACATTTCCCATCCTGACTCGAAACGTTGGTTCTATTCTCTCTCCACAGATGCTGTCAGACCTGCTGAGTTTCTCCAGCATTTTCTGCTTTTGCTAAATATTGTGGAAATCTTGTCATTTGCAGGCTGGATTATTCTCACCAGTGTAATAACCATCCTTTCTCTTGTGGTGCAGATAGTCCAAGAATATGAGCGTGCGGTGATATTCAGACTGGGACGATTACTGCCAGGGAGAGCCAGAGGGCCAGGTATGTGTTTGTATCCTCAGTGGTATATTAGATTTAGTGGCATATTGCGCCAATATTGGAACATCTGTTTCTAAACAAGACGGAGGTTAAGCATTTTACTTTGTTGACATTGCTTTTCAAAGTGGAAACATCACTCAATGAATTATCAACCAGAACCTCAGTTTTGGTGCATAAGTATTTTGATTTGTATACTGTCATTGTGGGAGCATCTTTGCTACAAGAACTGCAGTGCTTCAAAGAAAAGGCACTCTGCCACTTTCTCAGGGCAGCTAGGGACGGATTATATCTTGCAATAACACCACATTCATAAACAAATATTTTTTTAAAACCCTGCAACATGTACTTTTATCAAATTGGGATTAGATTCAAAAACAGAAAATACTGGAAAATCTCAGCAGGTCTGACAGCATCTGTGGCGAGAGAATAGTGCCAACATTCCAAGTCTGGATGACCCTTTGTCAGAGGATCTAGAGCTCTAGAAGCTGTCAGACCTGCTGAGATTTTCTAACATTTTCTGTTTTTGTTTCAGATTCCAGCATCCGCAGTATTTTGCTTTTATCTTGAGGTTAGATTCAAATAGTTTAAACTGGTTTGATGTGCATAATTCAATTGGTTCTTAGGATGTAGTATTATTGCATAGTACATTGAAACTTCGCAATTTTATCACTGGACATCTAGGCTTTGGGAATATTATTTTAAATGGACTCAGTTTCAGTAGGATTTAGCAAAGACTAATACCATTGGACAATCAATAGGTGCTCCTATTCTAGGCACGAGCATTCCAGAATTGGTGGGCGGCATGGTAGCACAGCGGTTAGCACTGCTGCCTCACGGCACCAGGGACCCAGGTTCGATTCCCAGCAAGGGTCATTTTCTGTGTGGAGTTTGCACATTCTCCCCCTGTCTACATGGGTTTCCTCCCACAGTCTGAAAGATGTGCTGGTTAGGTGCATTGACCCAAACAGGTGCTGGAATGTGGCGACTAGGGGAATTTCACAGTAACTTCATTGCAGTGTTAATGTAAGCCTTACTTGTAACTAATAAATAAACTTTAAAAAAAGAATTCAAGAAACTGATGGAGGGCCAACATAAAGATAGTTGTTTCCCAATGGCTGACAGTTGTGGAAAAGGACAGATTCATTGTTCCCTTGCTCCCATCATGTGATTGCACTTAAAGGGAGCACAGGTTTGATTAATGTTACTAACATGTATCTTCAACGCACACCTCCTTTGAAGGTAACATATACTAAGAGTGTGTGATCAGCAAATTTATTCTAAGATGTCTAAACAACAGGATTCGGGTCTCTTAAACCAGTTAGAAAATGTTGCACTACTGATACAAGAGATCAAAGAAAGAGGGTCAGATTGTTATATAAGTGGCCCTTCATTGGTCCTCATTATAGGTCTCTTCTTCTTTATGCCATGTCTGGACACTTACCACAAAGTAGATCTACGTGTCAAAACATTGGAGATCCCATTTCATGAAGTAAGTATACAAAAAAAAATGCATGTTAAAAATTTGATAAACAAAGCACAGACACCAGGAAATGCATGGAGCCAAGTTACTTATTTATTCAGCAACATCTGAGACAAATTGTCAGTGGAGGGTGGTTCAACATCAAAATTAAGAAGTTTCAAAAAGTGAATAGACAAATTCCTGTTGTCTGAAAGGTTCGTGGTTATTACATGCTGTAAATGATATTGAGATTTTTTTATAGGAACATGAGAGAGTAGCAGGCCAAAGGCACCAGTAACTTTTCTTATCTGCTATGTTGTTTAGTATGAAGCTCAAGTTGCTAGAGCAAAAGAGAGCCTTGGAGAAAAGTGTACAGAATACCTTGATCGAGCTGAAAAACTAAAATAATTAAATTTTCATAAAATCATGTAGACACTGTCTAATTGTATTATGATTGTCTAAATGCCCTGCTACTACCTCCCTAATAACGGATTCTCCATTTTCCCAATGACCAATGTTAGGCTAACTGGCCTATAGTTTCCCTCCTTTCTTGAATAGAGGTATTGCATTTAAAGTTTTCCAATCCACTGGGACCTTTCCAGAATAGTAAGAAGTTTAACAACACCAGGTTAAAGTCCAACAGGTTTATTTGGTAGCAAAAGCCACACAAGCTTTCGGAGCCTTAAGCCCCTTCTTCAGGTGAGTGGGAATTCTGTTCACAAACAGGGCATACAAAGACACAAACTCACTTTTATATGCCCTGTTTGTGATGAGTTTGTGTCTTTATATGCCCTGTTTGTGAACAGAATTCCCACTCACCTGAAGAAGGGGCTTAAGGCTCCGAAAGCTTGTGTGGCTTTTGCTACCAAATAAACCTGTTGGACTTCAACCTGGTGTTGTTAAACTTCTTACTGTGTTTACCCCAGTCCAACGCCGGCATCTCCACATCATGACCTTTCCAGAAGTCAGGGAATTTTGGATGATTACAACCAAAACATCCACAATTGCTGCAGCCACTTCACTTAAGACCTTAGCAAACAGGCCATCAGGTCCAGGGGACTTGTCAGTATAGTCCCATTAGTTTTCCTAATATTTTTTTCCCTAGTGATTATTTAAAGATCTCCCTCCCTCTTTCCCCTTTCTTTTCTGCTACTCTTGGGATACTTCTTGTGTCATCTACTGTGAAGACAGATACAAGATACATGTTCAAAGTCTCTGCTTGTTTCCCATTATGAATTCCCCAGTCTCACCCTCGAAGGGACTAGCACTCAGTTTAACTATTTGTTTTCTTTTTACATTCTTGCTATTTTTATCTCACATTTTAAATTTTATTGTTTTATAGTCATCTTTTGCTGATTTTTAAAATGTTTCCTAATCTTCTGGGCCACTACTAATCTTTGCTGCATTATGCATCTTTTTTCAATTTGATGCCTTCTTTAACTTTCCTATTTAGCCATGGATGGCGCATCCTTCTCATAGAGTCTTTCTTTCTCATTGTGTGGTGAACCATCGTTGGTTCCCACTGGATAGTACTGAGCCAGGGTCTGGCCAGTACTACAAGGATGTACATATGTTACTGTTGGGTTGTGCTATTGTTGCTGTTGGGGTTAGGGTGGGGTTGTTACACCTGTGTATGATACTGTTGTGGCACATCCCAGTCGGGCTCCGCCTCCTGGGAGAGGTATAAAAGTCCCTGCTCTGGCCGGGACCCCTTCAGTCTGGGATAGTGTATATAATTACTGGCTGCTTCATTACAGTAAATAAAAGCCTTTCATTTACCGAGCATCAGGCCTCGTGTTTGAGTAGCGCATCACATTGGAAGATATCTTTGTTGAGAATTATGAAAAAACTTCTTAAATGCTTGCCACTGTTTTTCTATCTTCTTACCTTTTAACCTACTTTCCTAGGTCACTTTAGCCAAATCTACTTTCATATCTTGCAATTACCTTTATTTAAGTTTAAAACCTGCATTTCTCACGCTGAAACTGAAAGTAGTTTTTGGATGGTGGTGTCTCCCTTCTCGCTATCCAAAGAGTCAGAGGGAATACTGACTCCGAGTGCCCTACAGACATTCCACACTCACGTTAATTTGTATAAATTAATGTTAACTGTCTCCAGGTGGGGGTCATTCTTTGGATAATTATGATGCAGATATGAAAGACATTTTATTTGAGGGGGCTGCCCCTCAGGTTTTGGCTGCAATTCAGGCCCAGGCTCCTAATCTTTGGTTATTGGGTGGGGGAGAGTGAGGGTGAGTTGGACAACCTCCTCATAAGTCTGTTTCTCTGCCTAGCCTAGATGGCCATTGACAAATTCAGGCAGCAGGCTGTGAAGGGGCCGTTCGACCTGACTGTCCCTATTCTGCGCAGAGGGAGCAAGTGGTGTCCATCGGTATGCTTGAGGCCTTCCTTGGCCGCTGGGCATGACAGAGGCTGGAGTACATCATCAGTCCCAGAAACATTTTCATAGAAGCATTAAGTGCAGAAGAGGCCCTTCAGCCCATTGAGTCTGCATCGACACACAAGGAACACCTGAACTCCCACCTAATCCCATCCACCAACCCATAGCCTTGACTATTATGATGTGCCAAGTGCTCATCCCAATACTTTTTAAAGGATATGAGGCAACCTTCCTCCACCTCCTCCCAGGCAGTGCATTCCAGACCGTCACCACCCTCTGAGTAAAAATGTTTTTCCTCATATGCCCCCTCCTCCTGCCCCTCACCTCTGAACCAAGATCGCGGTATTGCTCCTTTACTAACAAAGCTAACCCTCCTCCCTTCCCTTTCTTCCTGTCCTTCAAATAAGTCAAATATTATTGAACATTCAGGTCTCAGGTATGATCACTCTGCAACCATGTCTCTGTAATGGCTTTCATATCACGCTAATTTACTTCTATTTGTGCAAACATAGAGTTGTTAGTATTGAGCCAGCTTTAATTAATGTTTAGTTGATGTTGAGCGATCGCCACTGAAATAGAAAGAATTGGGGTGGCACAGTGGTTAGCACGGCTGCGTCACAGCGCCAGGGACCCGGGTTCGATTCCACTTGGGTAACTGTCTGTGTGGAGTTTGCACATTCTCCCCGTGTCTGCATGGGTTTCCTCTGGGTGCTCTGGTTTCCTCCCACACTCCAAAGATGTGCGGGTTAGGTGGATTGGCCATGATAAATTAATCCTAGTGTCAGGGGAACTAGCTAGGGTAAATGCATAGGGTTATGGGGATAGGGCCAGGGTGGGATTGTGGTCGGTGCAGACTCAATGGGCCGAATGGCCTCCTTCTGCACTGTAGGGATTCTGTGATTAGTGAATTGTAACACTCATGGAGCTGCCATTTATTTTACAGGTTATATCCAAAGACATGGTGACTGCTCAGGTGAATGCTATCTGCTACTATCGAGTAGAGAATGCTTCCCTCTCATTAACCAGTGTCGGGAACTCTTCTGTCGCAGTGTCACTGCTGGTACAAACTATTATTAAACGGAACTTAGCACGTCGGAAATTCAATGAAATTCTCCTGGAAAGGAAAAGCATTGGTGATGAGATCAAGGTATACGGAACGGAAGATGCTGCTCTTCCCCTCACCTTCAAAGCTCTCGGTATTCGCTCCTTTCTCACAAATGACATCCTGAGGTTTTTTGACTATTTCCCCCACCTAACCTTCCCTTCCTCTCCTGAATATTCTGTCACCAGCCATCTGGAAGTTCACCTCATTTTAAAAGTTCTGATTAAATTCCTTCAATTCAGTTTCCATCCTATCTGCAGAATCCTTGCCCTGTTTATTCTCAGTTGTGTTCCACATAGTTGCAGTTCTTAGAGCTATTGATGTCCTTAAATGGTCAATTATTGCCCACTTAAGGTCCTCAATCCCCACCTCCACTGCCATAATATGTTGTGCACTACAGCTAGGTAGGAATGGGAAGGCTGCTTTTTAAACAACTTTGGAGGAAAACATGAGAAGGAAGGGGGACACATCATTCAGAGTGCTTTCTGCACATCAGCGGTACCCCCCGAATATAATACCCCACTTTGAGTCTCCTGCCCGGTTTCACTCCAAACCCCATTCCTTGCCCCCCACCCCCAGAGTGCCTGATTCGTCCCCTGCCCTAAAAGCCGGGACTTCTCTCCAGTGGCCATGTCCTCCTCATAGTGAGGTCTCCCTAAAGTCCCAGCAGTACCCACTGCTTTCACTGATTGGCTGGCAGCTCTGGAGGGCAGGATTTCCTCCCACTGAGGGAGGGAAGTCTGACCCTCAGCTTGGCGCGTGTTAACGCTGCAGTGTGGCCTTTTCAAAATTGCCAGTTTGAAACTGACCTTCCTTCCGTAGGAGCCATGGCGTTAACTCCGTGCATTAGTCAACAAAAACCATCCCCCAACTTCACAACCTTCTCAGTGTTGCCAGATTGCTTGTCCAAAATCAAGCCACGGATGAGACAGAACTTTTGCAAATGCAACAATACTAAGATTGCAGACACTCTATTCTTCTCCTGCCAACATATCTGCCATTCTTTCATTTCACCCTTGACCTTCTTCTGCTCACCTATACTGAATCATACAGAGTGCCTTCTTGACATCCTATTTTACCCTGAGCTGTGTTTCAAACTCCATATTCAATCTGTAACCAAATTCACCTACTCCCGTCTCCAACACCATGCCGTTGTTCACTTAACTCCCAGTCACTAATGAAAATCTTAGCTGCATTTCTGTTCACCGACACCCCCCCCCCACATTTTTGTTGACCCCCAGACTTTGCCTCCTCACCAGTCTCCAGAGCTCAGTCCAACACAAACTTGTTCAAACCTGCATAAAAGCAAATTATTGCAGATGCTGGAATCTGAAATCAAGGGTCATCTGAATTGGAAACTTCAGCTCTTTTCTCTCCTTACAGATGCTGCCAGACCCTGCTGAGATTTTCCAGCATTTTCTCTTTTGTTCAAATCTGCCTTGCTTGTCCAGCACCTAATTTACATTTACATTGTGATTTACGTTACATTTACCTATCACTGTTGCCCCCCCCCCCCCCTTACCTCCATCGGACAGCTCATTCATAGAAACACAGAATAGAAACATATTATGAATACAGCACAGAAGGAGGCCATTCAGTCCACCCAGCCCTTGCCACCTCTCTGCAAAACCAGTTTATTTAGTCCCACTTCCCCCCCCCTTTCTACATAATCCTGAAATTCTTTTTTCCATTCAGGTCTTACTGAATTCCCTTTTGAAAGCCATGATTGAATCTGCCTCCACTACACTCTCCAGTGCTTTCCAGATCTTAACTGTGGTTGCATAAAAATACTTTTCCTCATGTCAACTTTTTCTCTTTGGTGAATCAACTAAACCCTGTGTCCTCTGGTTCTTAATCCTTCCCATCCTTAATGGGAATAGTTCCTTCATCTAGCCTGTCTAGACTTCTCTTGATTTTGAACACCTCTAATAAATCTCCTCTCAATTTTCTTTTCTTCAAGGAGACCAACCCCATTTTATCCAATCTATCCACATAACTGTGGATAATCTATCCCTAGAACCATTCTCACGAATCTTTACTGCATCCTCTGCTTATTAAAGTGTGATGCTCAGAGATGGACTCACTACTTCAGCTGAGGCTGAACCAGCATTTTATAAAGATTCATTGTAACTTCCTTGCTTTTATTCTCTGTGCCTCTATTTTATAAACCTGAGTCCCATCTGCCTATTTAACCACTTTCTCAATGTATCCTATCACCTTGAACAAATCTTGCACGTATATCCTCAGATTCCTCTGCCGCTGTACACAATTTAAAATTATACTCTAGTTTAAACTGCCTCTCTTTGTTTTCCTACCAAAATGTATCACTTCACACGCCTCTGATTTAAAATCATTTGCCATGTGTCCGCCCATTCAAAAGCCTGTTTCTCTCACCTTGAAGTCCATCACTATCGCTCTCACAGTTCACCGTATTTCCGAGTTTTATATCATCTGTAAATTTTGAAATGATGCCCTGTACAGCCAGGTTTGGTCATTAATTAAAATGATGAAAAGCAGTTGTGAAAACCCCCTCGAGAGCCATGGGAAAATCCCTGATTGATCTCCTTGGGGAGCTCATTGAGTATGAGTTCCCCTGGTAACAGGCAGTGGCCTGCCCAGCTAGAACTCATTACCTAAGCCTTTTATAATGCAGGGTTGGGCCTGCTGTACTGCAGTCCCAGGCACAGACTAGTGTGTGTATATCACGGTAGTAGTTTTATTTTGCATTCTGTTATAAACTATGTTCATTTCCAGTTGGGCTTCCTGAATCATTACAGCAGTGATCCTAATGCTGACCTCTGGGGAACATCGCCATTTTCGCTTCCTCTAGTCCGAATAACAACTGCACAGCAATACTCTCTACTTCCTGCCGCTCAGTCAACTGCCAATGTATTGCATGGACCACAACTCAATTAATTTAACTCAAAATGATCACCCTCACTAACAGATTAGACTAAAACCTGCTATTCTCACTGTGTCATTATCAGTTTGGAGTTTAAACAAATTACTGGGCAAATAAGTTTTGAGGTGCCGGGTCCTGGTGTAAGTCAAACTAACATTGCGGGGCGGCAAGGTGGCACAGTGGTTAGCACTGCTGCCTCACACATGCCAGGGACCCGGATTCAATTCCGGCCTTGGGTCACTGTCTGTGTGGAGTTTGCACATTCTCCTCATGTCTGTGTAGGTTTCCTCCGGGTGCTCCGGTTTCCTCCCACATTCCAAAGATGCGCAGGTTAGGTTGATGGGCCATACTAAATTGACCCTACGGTCAGGGGGAGTAGTAGGATAAATGTATGGGGTTACGGGAATAGGGTCTGGGTGGGATTGTGGTCGGTGCAGGCTTGATGGGCCGAATGGCCTCCTTCTGAACTGTAGGGATTCTATGATTCTAGGAACAGCAAACAACATTGTTATTGCAATAACTTTCTCACTTATCACCTCATGTGACTGTTTCATGCAAAATCAACGGCCTGGATGTATATCTAGATCTATCTTTTCAAAGTTCAAGAGCTAGATAAAAAAAATGTTTACAAAGAAGAACCACAAAATGTAGCATGAAGATTGATATTATCTGTAGCAACATTTAGTACCAGTATAGTCCCCCACCCCTACTTCCTCTTTTGATCCTTAAAAATTCTCATCATCAAATCTCCTCGTATTCCCTTTAACAGGCCCTTTGTTCTATAAGCCTTGAATTATTCCTCCAGGTTACATCATCTTATTTCTTTCCTGCTGTAGATGCAGGTTGCAGAAAGCCTGTGCGTATTACTCCCCATTTGTCAACTTCCAAGTCAGTCTATTACTTAATAGATGTACACATCTGAAAGGCTCTGCTGCCTGATATGGTGGCATATTTAAAAATAAAAATAATTATACTGTGATTAATTCAAAGTATAGTACAGAAAAAAACTCTTCCACATTTATTATAATTGGTCACACCCTTCATTTATTTTATCAGTAATAAATCCATGAGAAGTTGAAAAAAGCCATATTTCAGCAATCAAACTTGCACGTGAATTGGGGAAAAACCACTCCTCCATTTTCATTATACTGAGTATATCTCAGTGAATCTCCTATTTCGCAAACTAGTGCAGAAGTTACATATTCAGAGCTCTGAGCAGATGGTACGTTTTGCTCTAGAGAAGTGCGCAGCTGGCACTGGTATAGCATTGGCGAGCTTCCCCAGGTCAAATCCCAGTCCAAAATAACAAATCCTGCTGGATTGCACAGGACACAGCCAAGCGAGGGTTTTTATGAGCTGGACTGCACCGCCTGAAAGAGCAGCTACAATAGTAACTTCAAGAGGCAATCGGAAATATTCATGGAAAGGAAAACATTTAAGGTCTTTGGGGAAAGAACAAGGATTGGGCAATAATTGGAAGTGTATCAAAGTTTTGCAGATGCTACTAGAATGGCCTCTTTCTGTGCTATCAGATTCTTTGGGCTCAAGATTTGAGCTCTGCTGAGGGCAGGAAGTAAGGTAGATCAGCCACAAAAATTCCCCACACTGTTCTTAATGCCAGATGGGTTTGGGCCAACAGAGCTAAGTGGATAAGAAAGGAAGCTTTGTATTTATATAACACCTTCCTTGACCACTGGATATCTCATAGAATCATAGAAATCATAGAATCTACAGTGCAAAAGGAGGCCATTTGACCCATCGAGCCTGCACCGACAACAATCCCACCCAGGCCCTATCTCTGTAACCCCACATATTTATCCTCCTAATCCCACTGACACTAAGGGGCAATTTAGCATGGCCAATCAACCTAACTTGCACATCTTTAGACTGTGGGAGAAATCCGGAGCACCCAGAGGAAACCCACACAGACATGGGGAGAATGTTCAAACTCCGCACAGATAATCACATGAGGCCGAATCGAACCCGGGTCCCTGGCGCTGTGAGGCAGCTGTGCTAACCACTGTGCCATCATGCTGCCTCAAAGCACTTTACAACCATTGAGGTGCTTTTGCAGTGTAGTCACTGTTGTAATGTAGGAAAAGCGGCAGCCATTTGCACACAGCAAGATCCCACAAAATAATAGCCAGATCATTTATTTTTTGTAATGTTCATTGAAGAGTAAATGTTAACAAGGACACTAGGGAAAACTCCCATGTTCTTCTTTGAAATAGTATCATGGGATATTTTATATCCACGCAAACAGGGGAAAGATTTAATGACTCAGCCAAATTACTGCACCTTCAACAGTACAACCATCCCTCAACAATGCACTGGAGTGTCAGTCTTGTTTTTTGAGCTCAAACCCTAGTGAGGAACTTGAACGCAGAAGCCTGAAATTCAGAGGCAAGAATGCTTCCACCTGAGTCCACGCTGACTAGGGTTGGCATGACCTGATTGACACCAATGTAAGGGCAGACACTTTCCAGTTTCCCAAAGCAGCGGGAGGGATTTTCCAGCTGCGTTCACTCCAAGACTGGAAAGTACCATCCGAGGTCAACGGACCTTTGCATGGTCCTATCCTGCCCACTACGATTCCCACAGTGAACAGGATGGGGAAATTCTGCCCCAGAGATGGTGATCCCTCCTGACAGGCTTAAAGGCCCTCCTTGCCTGTTCCGGTATCAGAGCAGTCACAGGCCACTCTGTAGAGCAGTGGTGTCCAAAATATTGATCGCGGTCGACTGGTTGATCTGGAACTAGTTTCCATTTGATCGCAAACTTTCTGCGCACTCAGCACATGTGCAGTGCGCGCGGAGTTGGCACAAATGTGTTGCACACTTTCTGCGCTCACTTTCTCCATGGAAAAGGTAAGAGTAAATTTCATATGATGATACAATAGAAACTAAATTATAGACTTACTGTTGTGCGTTTTTGGTGAGAGCAGCTGCAAAATCCAGCATTAGCTGCTGAAAGTAGAATGCAGTTAGCACAAATTTAGAATATTCTTACCTGTTAACTGGGTTGGCAACAGGTTAGATATTCCCCTTGCAGCTTTTGTCCAGGCTGATGAAATGGAACTCCCATCTACCCTTGTGCAATACAGTAGCCTTTACTGCACTATTGTAAGGCTTTATCCTTAGGTCTCAACCCAGTTCCTTGTGGATCAGGATCTATGACATAAATCTGCCTCACTTATTTGCATTCATATTAAAAATAAAAGGTACCTTGGACCCATTGAATAAATGCCAAAAGAATATTAAACAACATTACACCTTTGCTACTTCAGGGTGCAGAAGCCAATGCCAAGATTTATAATCCAGAGGCCTGGATTAATGTTCTGGATGACAAGAGTTTCAATCCCATCATGCAGTTGGAGAATTTAAATTCAAAAATAGCTTAAAATTCTGGAACCATTGACCACAAAAGAACTAACTGTAAAAACCCACCTGCTTTACTAATACCCTATAGGGAAGGAAACCTTTGCATAATAGTATGCAATAATGTTCTTGGTGCATTCTTCCTCTTTTTAGACATAGATAGGCTGTACAAAGTCTATATTGTACAGCATGTTTGACTGCTCCTGTGGGGGAAGGCGAAAGACCAGGCTGGTAGAATAACTGTGGAAAAAGTCGATCTCAAGCCATTAAAGCCTGGGCACCAGGCTCCACCTCTCCCCTACAGTAGTGACATGGCTGCTGTATCCATTATCTGGAGATCTAAACAAAGTTAGAGAGAGGATGGCTCCATGCTGAAGCGCCCTTTCTGTTACTTACCATTCATTACAGACTGCTACTCCTCTCAAGCTGGAAGGTTTTCCAGTTTTGAAAGCTCCTAATTAGACAGTGAACCCATTTCCATGGGTACCCGCATGAAATTTCTGATGAGTAACTAGTTCCTCCCAGGGGTGAGACCTGGAAACAATCCTGACCTCTGTTTCAGACCACGTGTGGAAATTGACACTGCGTATATTCAGCGCATCAGGGTAAGTAAATTGGCTACAAAACCCGACTCTATATTACCCACAGTTTTGGCATTACGGGTGCCAATTTGGAGTCAAAATGTTGGCGCTACACACGCACACTTCTGGTGTGGTGGCTGCTATATGCAATTTTACTGAGGGTTTTTTTAAAGTTTATTTATTAGTGTCACAAGTAGGCTTACATTAACACTGCAATGAAGTTACTGTGAAAATCCCCTAGGCGCCACATTCCGGTGCCTGTTCGGCTACACTGAAGGAGAATTTAGCATGGCCAATACACCTAACCAGCACGTCTTTTGGACTTTCAGGTGATGTGAACATGAGCAGGAGGTATATGTAACAGGTAGATTGTGAAGTCAGTGTGTAATACCAATTTGACAGCAGTGCTACCATTTTCAACCTTGTCAATCGAGGTAACACCCTCTTTTAGACAAGCACCTCTGAATGTGTATTGCACTGTAGGAAGGAGCCCCCATCAGTTTAAAAAGAGCTAGATCATCGACAACTTTCAGGTCATTTGTTGATTAATCTCCACGGACTGTTTGAGTTTCTGAAAGTGTTTGATGCTTTGATCGGATGGTCGAAGTAGATGATGTCAGGGCGGAGTTGTGCTGCACATGGACAAGGCTTTGGTTGTGATTGCAAAGTGTCTGATCAGATCACTTGTTCCCAGTCACGTGTAGCACAACTCCGTGCATCTTCCCCTGGGCTGCAGCATGAGAGATGGAGTAGATAAATGAAATCGCAAGCTGCTCACAGAGAGAGGAAAGGAAAGAGAGAAGATCTTTCAGCAGGAGGTTCTATACAACTACAGTCCACTGGAAACACTTCTGTTATGTCTAACTAAGCCAGAAACATTGTGAGTGTGGTCACAGCATAGATACTCTCAGAATTTTGGCCCATCTTGCAACCAGACTTGCAGTCTCAGAGGAAGATGAGGGTAGCACTCAGTGGCTGAGAAGCTGAATTTCTTCACATTGGGATGTTTTCGGGCTAAATCAGGCAACATGAACTTCTCAGTTCACTGTCCATTTTTCTTGCATCGGAGTAATGACAGATGCCCTTTATGCTCGGAGATGGAATTCATTGCATTCTCTCTAAGCAGACAGAAGCCTGTGAAGTAAGTGCATAGCTTGGTCAGGATAGCGAGCTTTCTCCTGATACAGGGTGTCAGTGACTGCGCACACATCACTTAAGCTGCAATATCTAAATGCTGAGATCTATTCAAACACAAATGAATATGCAGTTGATGAGCAATCATACTCAGCACATCATGTTGTGCCAATCCACTGTTCACTCAGCCTTTCAGCCACTATGTCAAATTAGTGGATGGTTACAAAGCTGTCTACAGTACACCTGGATCATGGTTCCACTCTGCAATCCAACCACATGTGGCCAGAATACATACAATAAAACCCATGCTACAATGTGAAACATCACCGTGCAGACTATTGGAGTGTGGTTGCTGCCTGGACCACTTTCGTGGATCCTTGCAGTCCTCACTGGAGCATGTGTCCACATTCATGGTGGTCTGATGTATCCTGCACAACCGAGCCATCTTGAGGATATAACCCTTGACCAGCAGTTCAGTTAAGGATGGAGAAAGAGTCGAGACAACTGCTTCAACCACGCTTAGGCCAGGCTGACTGGGATTGTATTTTCAAAAACACAATCCCAAATCCATATTGCACAATAGTGCCACATCCCACAATCCTTCTACAATGGACTATCTTGGCATCGTTTCAACCACAATGCTGAAATAAAAACCACAACTCAACAACTATTCCATACCGATTTTATTCAACATCCAATATTCGCTTCAAAACTTAACCCTTTTGTGTCCCTATAGTGACTGTCTTGTGAGTATCTTTGCCTGGCCTTAAGCTGTACTACCCAGTGGCTGTAACTTTCTCTGAGGGAACTGCAGCTGGCCTCATAGGACACAGCTCTGTGTCTCATTCCAGATTGTCAGATTACAGACTGCTCCACCTCGACATGAGCAGCAGCCATCTGGACTGACTGGTTGACAGCAGCAGCAGGGGCGATGGCAGAGTGGCAGTGGTGGTAAGATGAATGTTGTCACCCTGAGAGAGGGCAGCAGATTGATCCTCCATGGAGCCACTGCACCCCCCTCAAGGTGATGCCTCAAATCTGAATAATGAGCTGGAGTACTGGTTGCTGGAGTGTTGCGAGATCCTGAAGATCCTTTTGAATGTTGCAATCTGAGGACTGCATTGCAGCAAGTTGAGATTTCCTGACCTCAGCCTGAGCTGCCTCTACAGCATTAAGACATTGAGCAGCTCCTCCTGCAGTGGAAGCTGCGACACTGACCATTAGGCACTGCATTGTCTGGTCTGCAAACACTCTTCTGGAGATTGCCATCACTTCCACAGGAGAGGACAGGTTCCAGGCTGCAGGCAAAGCCCTGTGCCAGATTGGAGCCAAACTCCTCCATGCTCCTTAACAATGAGAGGAAGCTTTCCCTGCAGCTCTATTAATGCACATCCATCAATCTTTTCCTTACACTGTGAACCCGGACTATTGCATCCCGGGCTCACTAATAATATTAAAATGAATATTAAAATCAGCCTTGTGCCCTTTTCGAGCATGAGGCTAATTACACTGGCAGAACAGGGCCAATAATATCGCAAGAGGCAAGAAACCAGATGTGAACCCAGTTTGTCATCTCTCGTGTGATGTGACCAGCTCGCCATGTTGATCAACTGATAAGATCGTCCCCTAAATGTACTCCCTACCAGAATTCTAAATTTGGCAATCAATGGTAGAAAAATAGATTCTATGTGCATCGGGTGGCATGGTGGCACAGTGGTTAGCACTGCTGCCTCACAGCGCTAGGGAGCCAGGTTTGATTCCAGGCTTGGGTTACTGTCTGTGCAGAGTCTGCATGTTCTCCCCATGTCTGTGTGAGTTTCCTCCGGCTGTTCTGATTCCCTCCCACAGTCAGAAAGATGTGCTGGTTAGGTGCCTTGGCCATGCTAAATTCTCCCTCAGTGTACCTGAACAGGCACCAAAGTGTGGCGACTAAGGGATTTCCACAGTAACTTCATTGCAGTGTTAATGTAAACCTACTTGTGACACCAATAAATAAACTTAACTTAAACTTATCTTGTCATTCAGCTGGCCCCATGCACATATGATGAAGTGGTCATTTTATACATCCTAAGTTCCAATCTAATCATGGCTCCATTTTGTTTTGCAGGTCGCTCTGGATGCAGCAACATGCAACTGGGGAATCAAAGTGGAACATGCTGAAATGTATGTTTACAGGAGGAAATTCACCATGGAAACGTATTCTGAAATTGATCATAAATTAATATAATTATCCTAATAAACTAAAATAATGAATTGCTAGTGCCAGCCTTCACTCAGTAGTATCTCTCTAAGGTGGAAGGTTGTGCTTTCAAGCCACAATGGTCACATTATCTGAGGGAGTCCATGCATTGTCCATTATACATTTTTAGAAAAGTGTAAATGAGCCCCGTCTGTCTGTTCAGTTGATACAAGAAATTCCACGGCAGTTTTGAAAGAAAAGCAGGGAGTTGTTCTGGCTAGCGTGCACTGCCTGCTGTTTGGAGAAAATTGCTGATGGAAATTGACTACTGAATTTGGTTAGGGAATGACTATAGCTTTAAAAAGTAATTCATGGGCTGGGAATGGCATTTTATGTCCCTAGACTATGGAAGGAAGCCTGCTTTTATTCACCTGCCATTTTTTTGCTTAGAGGCTTGGGATTTCAATTTCTATCAATTTTTGTTTATGAAAGAATACTCTGGATAGAGGGTATATAGCACAGACAAAGGCCCTTTGGCCCATTGTATCTACGCTGGTCAAAGACAAGCCACCGAACTATTCTCGTCCATTTACAGCACTTGGCCCATAGCCTTGTATGCCTTGGCATCGCAAGTGCACATCTAAATACATCTTAAATGTTGTGAGGATTTCTGCCTCCACCACCCTTTCACCACACTCCCGCCACCCTTTGGGTGAAAAAGTTTTTTTTTCACATCCCTCTCAACCTCCTGCCCCTTACTTTAAATCTATGCACCCTAGTCATTGCTCCCTCCACGACAGGGAAAAGTTTCTTCCTTTCCACTCTATCTATGCTCGTCCTAATTTTATACATTTCAGTCATGTATCTCCTCAGCCTCCTTTGCTCCAAGAAAAAAAACCCCAGTCTATCCAATCTCTCTTCATAACTAAAACTCTCCAGCCCAGGCACCATCCTGGTAAACCTCCTCTGCACCCTTTCCAGTGCTATCACACCCTTCCTATAATGTGGATTCCCGAACTGCACGCAATACTCTAGCTGTGGCCTAACCAATCTTTTATATAGTTCCAGCATAACCTCCCTGCTCTTAAACTCTATGCCTCAGCTAATAAAAGCAAGCATACCATATATCTTAAGGGACCGGTGTACATGCACAGCAAGATCACGCTGATCCTCAGTGCTTCCAGGGTCCCACTCACTGTTCATCATGTATTCACCTGCTTTGTTCCTCCTGCCCAAGTGCAGCACTTCACACTTATCCAGACTGAATTTTATTTGCACTGATTGGTCCACTGGACCAGCCCGTCTATATCCTCCTGTAATCTAAGGCTATCCTCCTCGCTATTTACCACCCCACCAATTTTGGTAACTTACTGATCAACCCTCCTACATTCAAGTCTAAATTATTTATATAAAATACAAATAGCAAGGGTCCAAACACTGATCCCTGCAGGACCCCACTGGATACAGGCTTCCAGTCAGAAAAATACCCCTCTGCCATCACCCTCTGCTTCCTGCCACTCAGCCAATTCTGGATCCAATTTGCCAACTTTCCTTGGGTCTTACCTTCACTATCAGTCTTTATCAAAAAGCCTCTCTGAAGTCCAAGTAGCCTATAGACTACATCAAATGCATTGTCCTCATCTACACACCAGGTCACCTCTGAAAAATTCAATCAAGTTGGTCAGACATAACCTCCCCTGAACAAAACCATGCTGACTATTCTTGATTAATCCGTGCTTGTCCATGTACAGTTTAAATCTGTTTCTCAGAATTGCTTCCAATAGTTTCCTCACTACTGAGGTTAGATTGACTGGCCTGTAGTCCTATAATATTTTCAATTATTTGTTCTAAAAATTAAATCATACATTTGTTTAAATTCCAGCATTTTTGTTTAAGTTGATAATCCATATTAACCATAGTCGACTGGGACACATGAAAGTCACTTGACCTGAAGCGCCTACATGTCATGCCGAAGTCAACCATTAGGATCTCCACAAGGGCAGCCTGTATCTGAGCTGTATCTGATTTTTGCTTTGGACTCGTGGTTAAATGCCTGGATCTCACAGCTTCCAAGAAATAAAACCGTCCCAATCCATTGTAAACCAGCTTAGGTTACTAAGGCAGAGGTCAGTTTGAATTGGAGAATCCCGGAGCTATAATTTGTAATCAGCAATATGTGGTAACTTGTATGTACCTGCAAAATTTACTTCTGTTGTGAGAAGTTCAATATAATGTCTGACCCTGAAAGGCACGGCCAGTTGAGCTCACTTGATTGAGTTGGGTAACTGTCAATCAGTCAAGTTCCTAGGTGATACAATGTGAAAGACATTTATTCTATTATGGCAGGAGAAGGACCAGGGTAAATGCCATCGGCTTAATATTCAAACTTTGGTAACACTCCACCTGAAGTGAGTGGAGTTTTATTGTTTGATTGTAATTACTGGTACTCTTTCTTTAACACTGTGCTAAATGTTACAATTGAGTTTGACAGTGGAGTGAAATTGCAGGCCTTGATGTAGTGAAGGATAACATCCCATTAACGGTTATCTACTTCTGGTCACAGTAAAGATGTGCGCCTGCCAGCAGAACTTCAGTATTCATTAGCGGTGGAAGCAGAAGCTCACAGACAAGCCAAAGCCAAGGTAAGAAAATGCTGGATTATCCACAAGAGATTATAAAGTATCAAAGTCAATTCATCAGTTGTCTTTAATGCATAAAGAAAGAGAAACCATTACAAACTAAGAGTCATTGCTTCACCAGATCATAGAATCATAGAATCATAGAAACCCTACAGTGCAGAAAGAGGCCATTCGGCCCATCGAGTCTGCACCGACAACAATCCCACCCAGGCCCTACCCCCATATCCCTACACATTTACCCACCAATCCCTCTAACCTACGCATCTCAGGACACTAAGGGCAACTTTTAGCATGGCCAACCAACCTAACCCGCACATCTTTGGATCAAAAGAGGGTTTTGGGGGTGGGCGCTGGTGGTTTAAAGTTTATTTATTTTTGTCACATGTAGTCTTACATTAACACTGCCATGAAGTTACTGTGAAAATCCATTAGTCACCGCACTCTGGTGACTGATGGGAACACTGAGGGAGAATTTAGCATGGCCAAGCACCTAACCAGCACATCTTTTGGACTCCGGGTGGAAACTGGAGCACCCGGAGGAAACCCACGCAGACACGGGGAGAACATGCAGACTCCACACAGACAGTGACCCAAGTCGGGAATTGAACCTGGGTCCCTGGCGCTGTGAGGCAGCAGTGCTAACTACTGTGCCATCGTGGTAGTGAGAGATAGAGGATAGACATCCAAAGACTGATACTATGACATTTCTGTAACATAATTTGGAAAGATGAAAAGATAAGCGAGCCAGGCTGGATTAAACCCAAGGCATGGTTTTACTCAACTGGCAGGGATACCCAGTCTATCAATTTGTCACATCATTTGAAATAAGAACATAAGAAATAGGAGCAGGAGTAGGCCATCTAGCCCCTCGAGCCTGCCCCGCCATTCAATAAGATCATGGCTGATCTGACGTGGATCAGTACCACTTACCCGCCTGATCCCCATAACCCTTAATTCCCTTACCGATCAGGAATCCATCCATCCGCGCTTTAAACATATTCAGCGAGGTAGCCTCCACCACCTCAGTGGGCAGAGAATTCCAGAGATTCACCACCCTCTGGGAGAAGAAGTTCCTCCTCAACTCTGTCTTAAACCGACCCCCCTTTATTTTGAGGCTGTGTCCTCTAGTTTTAACTTCCTTACTAAGTGGAAAGAATCTCTCCGCCTCCACCCTATCCAGCCCCCGCATTATCTTATAAGTCTCCATAAGATCCCCCCTCATCCTTCTAAACTCCAACGAGTACAAACCCAATCTCCTCAGCCTCTCCTCATAATCCAAACCCCTCATCTCCGGTATCAACCTGGTGAACCTTCTCTGCACTCCCTCCAATGCCAATATATCCTTCCTCATATAAGGGGACCAATACTGCACACAGTATTCCAGCTGCGGCCTCACCAATGCCCTGTACAGGTGCATCAAGACATCCCTGCTTTTATATTCTATCCCCTTCGCAATATAGGCCAACATCCCATTTGCCTTCTTGATCACCTGTTGTACCTGCAGACTGGGCTTTTGCGTCTCATGCACAAGGACCCCCAGGTCCCTTTGCACGGTAGCATGTTTTAATTTGTTTCCATTGAGATAGTAATCCCATTTGTTATTATTTCCTCCAAAGTGTATAACCTCGCATTTCTCAACGTTATACTCCATTTGCCATATCCTCGCCCACTCACTCAGCCTGTCCAAATCTCTCTGCAGATCTTCTCCGTCCTCCACACGATTCACTTTTCCACTTATCTTTGTGTCGTCTGCAAACTTCGTTACCCTACACTCCGTCCCCTCCTCCAGATCATCTATATAAATGGTAAATAGTTGCGGCCCGAGTACCGATCCCTGCGGCACGCCACTAGTTACCTTCCTCCAACCGGAAAAACACCCATTTATTCCGACTCTTTGCTTCCTGTCGGATAGCCAGTCCCCAATCCACTTTAACACACTACCCCCAACTCCGTGTGCCCTAATCTTCTTCAGTAGCCTTTTATGGGGCACCTTATCAAACGCCTTTTGGAATTCCAAAAACACCGCATCCACCGGTTCTCCTCCATCAACCGCCCTAGTCACATCTTCATAAAAATCCAACATGTTCGTCAAGCACGACTTTCCCCTCATGAATCCATGCTGCGTCTGATTGATCGAACCATTTCTATCCAGATGCCCTGCTATCTCCTTTTTAATAATGGATTCCAGCTTCTTGTGTTAAACATTCAACATTTGAGCTGTTCATTCGTAGAATCAAGAGAATGATACAACACAAAATTTCCCACATTCCCCACACTCCTGTCCTTTCCCTGTAGCCCAGAAAACACTTTCCCTTCAAGTATTTATTCAACACCCTTTTAAATGTTATTTTTGAATCTGTGTTTGTCACTATTTCAGGCATTGCATTCCAGATCACAAAAATTTGCTGAGTAAAAAAAAAAGTCTCCTCTTGTTGTTTTGTCAATCATCTTCAATCTTTGTCCTCTAGTTTATTCAGCTTCATCCATTGGAAATAGATTTTCATAACTTACTCCAAAAGCATTCATAGTTTTCTCTTAACCTTAAATAGAAATAGAAATATTCAGCGGGTTATGTCAGTAACTGCAGAGGGAAAGAGTTAACATTTCAAGCCTGCGACTTTCTGTCAGATTTCTCTCTCTTGTCACTTTTTTAATGCTTTGAAATTTCCCAGTCAGATGCAGTTGCTATTTCTACATCAGTAACTTTCATCATTTTGTAGATCCTACCATGGTCATTACTCCTGGGGAAAAAAAAAAGTTTCTTGTTTTGCTCCCTGGAAGATAACAATACTTAACTTGGCATGTTTTTCCTCTTGCCTCACTGTTAGACTCAGAACAAGTTGCACATCTCCTACTTGCATTCCTTCCCCCAGTCGCTAAACTGAAGTTCATTGCTGCCCTCAATGTCATCTGCAATCTTCTACAAATGGACATATTCTCTTACGCCTGTAAAGAGTTTGGTCTGACCAGCAGCATCAGTGAAACAAATGTCATGGATGTTACCCTATTGCCATCTATCAGCATTGACAATGTAACATTGGAGATTGTTGATAGCTTCACATACCTAAGCTCCACAATTGCCCTCAATCTGTCCCTCGGTGCTGAAATCAACACATGCAACACAAGAGCAGCAGCCGTCAGCATGCATCACAAGAGCAGCAGCCGTCAGCATGCATCACAAGAGCAGCAGCCGTCAGCATGCATCACAAGAGCAGCAGCCGTCAGCATGCATCACAAGAGCAGCAGCTGAGTAAGAGAATATAGAACAACAACAGCAACCTGATTGAGAACACTAAACTGTGAGCTTACTTAACTTGCATCCTCAGCACACTCCTCTACTGTGATGCGACCTGGACAAGATCTGCCAGGTGGGAGAAAAGGATGGACAGTTTCCAATTTCACTGCTGCAGATGTATCCTTGGCATCTCTTGGCAGGACAAGGTCACCAACTGAGGGGCCCTGGAGCATACTAATTCCATCAGCATGCACTCACTGCTAAGCTAACGACATCTGTGCTTCCCAGCCATGTTCAGCTGAAAACAGTGTCAAACTCCTCTTAGATCAGGTCTTTTCCTTTTGCAGCGGAGAACAGCATTGCAGCATAGCTTCACATGAGGGGGACTGGCCCTTTTGAGTTGAGAATCAGATGGAGAGAACACATTGTTACAATGATCTCGTTAATGATTCATGTTAATATTTGAGCGGTAATATTTCGTTCTGAGAAGATTAAAGTTTAACTGTAGAAAATGGGATAAATGCAACTAAAGCAGCTTGAAATCTATTACAAGTAAACATTTGAGTCACATTGAATTAACGGGTTAACCGACAGAAAAGCAAAGAGAGCCATTAAAAATCAGGTAGGCTTACTTAGCTGGAGACCTGATGCTTACTCTGTTTGCAAAAGAACTGCAGTCCAGAGAGCTGTTTTGCTTTGAAAGTTAAAGTTAACTTATTTTAAAATCATTTAGTGAACTCTGAAAGGCTATGTTGTCATGGAAATGGCAGGGGCTTAATTTATCTGTGTTTGCTGTGAGAGGGAGATAGTTGCAATTAGGTTTGTAGCTGGTTTGTAGCTCGCGGAGAAGCCCGTGGAGCTGTTACAAGACTCCAGGCAGTTAGGGCTCAGAAGAAGTCCTGGGGAGCTGAGAAGACAGCAGAAGGCTGCCGGTTCTGTGCTGGAGACAGTTTTTTTTAAATTTCAAAAATATACTTTATTCATTAAAAAAAACTCTCAATAAACCATTGCAAAATGACTTATCCAAAAATTACAAACAGTGCAAAAAAGACCAGTCATTTTTACAGTACTACACGATGCTTATTTACACGACATTACATTCATTACATTTCAGTACTTGAAACTATATACATACATCAGAGTTTACTGTGTGCCGTTATTTTTCAGTTTAGCACACAGTTATGCAGGCCGAGGGTATTCTGCAGTTACCGGGCCCTCGGTCTGCCTCGGTTGAAAGGCTTTACACGGTGGCCTTTCCCCATTGTGCCTTTGCGGCGGCTGCCCCAAGCTTCAGCGCGTCCCTTAGCACGTAGTCCTGGACCTTGGAATGTGCCAGTCTGCAACACTCGGTCGAGGACAAATCTTTCAACTGGAAGATCGGCAAGTTTCAGGCGGACCAAAGTGCGTCCTTCACCGAGTTGATGACCCTCCAGCAGCAGTTGATATTTGTCTCGGTATGCGTTCCCGGAAACAGCCCGTAGAGCACAGAGTCCTGCGTCACCGAGCTGCTCGGGACGAACCGCGACAAATACCACTGCATCTCACTCCAGACCTTCTTTGCAAAGGCACATTCCGCAAGGAGGTGTGCGACCGTCTCATCACCCCCGCAGCCGCTTCGAGGGCAGCGTGCGGTGAGGTTGAGACCTCGGGCGTGCATAAAGGATCTGACGGCGAGTGCCCTTTTCACCACCAGCCAATCCAGGTCTTGGTGCTTGTTTGTGAGTTCTGGTGATGAGGAATTCTGCCAGATGACACTGACAGTCTGCTCAGGGAACCATCCGACAGGATCCGCCATCTCCTCTTCTCTCAGGGCCTCAAGGACATTATGTGCTGACCACTGCTTGATCACCATGTGGTCAAAGGTGTGTTTCCGGAAAAATTTCTCCACGAAGGACAGATGCTGTGGTACGGTCCAACTACTTGGAGCATTCCGCGGCAATGTGGCCAGACCCATCCTCCGCAACACTTGGGACAGGTAGAACCTCAAAAGATAGTGGCACTTGCTGTTAGTGTACCGAGGATCGACACACAGCTTGATGCAGCCGCACACAAAGGTGGCCATCAGGATGAGGGCGGCGTTGGGAACGTTTTTCCCTCCATTCTCTAGAGATTTGTGCATCGCTTCCCTCCGGACACGATCCATCTTTGATCTCCAGATAAATTTGAAGATGGCCTGGGTCACTGCTGCTGCGCAGGATTTGGGAAGAGGCCACACCTGCGCCACGTACAACAACATGGACAGAACCTCGCACCGGATGACCAGGTTTTTTCCGGTGATAGAGAGGGAGCGTTGGTCCCACAAGCCCAATTTTTGCCTCGCTTTGGCGATGCGCTCTTCCCAGTTTTTGGCGCATGCCCCTACTGCTCCAAACCATATCCCCAACACCTTAAGGTAGTCTGCCCTGACAGGGAAGGGGACAAAGGATCTGTCAGCCCAGTTCCCAAAGAACATGGCCTCGCTCTTGCCCCGGTTGACTTTGGCTCCCAAGGCCAGCTCGAACTGCTCACAGACTTGGAGGAGCCTGCAAACAGACGAGGGGTCCGAGCAGAAGACAGCCACGTCATCCATGTACAGGCAGGCTTTGACCTGCGTGCCTCCGCTGCCTGGGATTGTAACCCCTTTGATGCCTGGGTCCCTTCTGAGGGCTCGGCAAAGAGTTCAATGCAACACACAAAAAGGACGGAGGAGAGAGGGCAGCCCTGCCTGACTCCAGACCTGATCTGAAACATATCTGATTCCCACCCTTTGATTGAAACTGCGCTACTGATGTCTGTGTAGAGCAGTTGGATCCAATTGTGGATTCCCTCCCCAAAGCCCATTTTGGAGAGTACATCCATCATGTAGCTGTGCGATATTCTGTCAAACGCCTTCTCCTGGTCTAGGCTGATGAGGCAGGTGTCCACCTGCCTGTCCTGCATGTAGGCGATCGTATCCCTGAGTAGCGCGAGGCTATCAGAGATCTTCCTGCCGGGTATAGCGCAGGTTTGATCAGGATGGATCACTGACCCCAGAGCAGACTTGACCCGGTTGGCGATGACCTTGGCCAGAATTTTATAGTCCACGTTCAATAGTGAAATAGGTCACCAATTTCTAATTTCTTCCCTTTCCCCCTTCTGCTTGTAGATGAGGGTAATGATGCCTTTCCTCATGGACTCTGACATGCTGCCTTCCAGAAGCATACTCTCGTATACTTCCAGGAGGTGCGGGCCTGTCAAGTCCCACAACGCCGAGTAAAACTCAGCCGGTAAGCCGTCGCTTCCGGGAGTTTTACCCTTCTGAAAGGACTCGATGGCCTTTGACAGCTCATCCAGAGATACCGGTCTGTCCAGGCTCTCCCGCTCGCCGTCGTCTAAGACCTGCGTGATAGACGACAGGAAAGACTGGGAGGCCGTGCTGTCTGTTGGCTTCAGGTCATACAGTCCGGCATAGAAGGATTTGCAGATCCTCAGAATGTCAGACTGCGATGACCTCACAGAGCCATCTTCTTCCGTCAGGCTGCTGATCACAAGGGTTTCTCTGTGCACCTTCTGGAAGAAGAAACGCGAGCACGTTTCGTCCTGCTCCACGGAGCGGACCCTGGACTGGAAGATGACCTTGGAGGCCTCCGAGGCAAAGAGTGAGGCTTGCTGGCTCTTCACCTCCCGGAGATCCTCTTTAACATCAACCCCCATCGACTGCAGTTGGAGTAGATTCTGCAAGCTTTTCTGGAGTCGGGACATTTCCCCTCCCGTCTCTCCCTGGCCTTCTGAACCCCTTTGCGGATGAAGAACCTCTTGATGTTGCCCTTGATGGTTTCCCACCAGAGCGATGGAGACTCAAAGAAGGGTTTCACGGTTCTCCAACCGTGGTAAACCCTTTTGAGTTCCTCGAAGTTCTCTATGGTCAACAGTTCTACATTTAGCTTCCAGGACCCCCTGCCCACTTTCTGGTTTTCCTCTTGCTGACAGTCGGCCAGCAGGAGGCAGTGGTCAGAAAAGAACACTGGCTTGACATCGGTGGACCTGACCGTGAGCGCGTGGGATACAAACCTGAAGTCGATCCTGGAGCGGACAGACCCGCCTGGCCACAACCACGTGTATCTATGTTGCACTCCATCTGCTGGCTTGCTGAAGACATCGTGCAGCTTGGCATCTTTGACTGTTTCTAGCAAGAGTCTGGACGTAGCTGGAGACAGTTAGAGCTTAGAAATGCTCTGGGAGCCATTAATAGCTCAGAACGACCGGGAGACTGGAGTTCAGGGAAACTCAAAGGGAAGCCCAGCTTAGTGAAGCTAGCAGTCCGTGAGAGAGTTGAAAGGGTATCAGTGTGTAGAGGTGGGGGTGCAGCTTTGTGATTCACATGGAATGTAGTCTCAGGAAAAGAGATTGAACCATCAGGTGAGCAGCCATTGAGACAGTCTGAGCCAGAGCAATTTTTGAGGGAATTCAGAGGCTTGAAATTTCAAAGTGAAGAGTGAAAGTTTCCCATGAGGCAGACAGGATTTAAACGGGATATTGCGACTCAGTGATCACTGACAACTGGGTGGGTTACTGAGAAATCTGTGGGACCTCTGTTTTGGCTGCACTTGCAATTTAATGTGCAGTGTGATGTGTTCGACCACAGTTTGCTTGTAACTTTGTATTTACCTACCATTAGAGTATAAAATAGATACTGTAAATTGTTTTACTTGACTGACTTTGTAAAGTTTGTTTTCTTTGCGTAAATGTATGGAATTTTGTGATGTTCTTTTTCGAATAGGTAACTGGGATTTTAAACTTTGTCCACTTTAAGAAAAAGTAGTGGTCTCTAACAGCCATCTGTAGGGGGTTCTATCATTGAGAGCTGTGAGTTTATCACAGTAAAGCCAAAACCATGTTCACATATTTCCTCTGTGTTTTTCCCCAGCCGGATGAAACTGTAATGTTTTTCTTTCAGTGATCTGCTTTCACTTCCTTTTATAGGGAAGCTTGTCAATGTTCACCCTATCAAATTCCATGTGGATAACAGCTGTCTTGTACAGCTTTTTAATCAGCTACAAGTCACTTGTCAGTGCCGTGCGCATGATCCTGACTTCCAGTTTGCCCATCAAAGAGTTGGCATCTTCTTTCTTTTAATTTATTTCATTTTTTTGCCTGATGTGATAGGTTCCATTCACTCAGCTCCAAGCACTCGTTGAAGAATATGAACTCTGGAGTGTTCCAGCAACTTACTCATTGAGGCTGCCCAACCTGAGATGGGCATTTGCTGACCAGAGTGTGTAGGTCTTTTTGTGTCTCTAGATGGTCCTTCCGACCGTCAGAAACAATTCCATTAAACCTGATGCCCATTCTCTATACCAATTGAGTTGGGTTGATCACTTGGAACTGCTATCTCCCGTGCTGTGCTAACACTGCACTGAATCTAGAATGTCATCTCCAAGGCACAAGCCTGGGAAATCATTATGGAGACTTTGGACTGCCCAAAAGTCAGAGTCCCCCTCTTGCCTTCCACGGTCGAATACAAACGAATGCAAAGCATTATGTTTGGCAGCCGTTTGGTAGCAGGAGTTGCCAAAAAAATTACATATTTAGATTTTGTCAGGGTTTACTCTTTTAGTCTTCAATTCTCCTGAGGCATCTACAAGGCAGTAAAGCTATTCACCCATAACTGGGAGTTTGCGTATCCAACAGATCAATGTGATGCATTTAGTATGTGGGTGAAGAAAGTTATCATGCTTTCCACTTTTGTGTTCTTCTTTGCTTCCCATTTTCAATTGCAATGTAAAAAAGAGACCAATTGTGTCCCTGTACACAGCCTTTCTATTGGCAAGTTCTCAGTGTGTCTCCTCATACGGATACATGGAAACTGGGTCACTCATGGCCCAAGCTAAACCTGCAGAGGAGCTCAGGGGACGTTTAACCCCAAGCATGCAATGTAAGGATCCACCAGCATGTGGACATGGCCTGGCACTTGGTTTAACCTAACCACAGTCCAAAGATGTGCGGGTTAGGTTGATTGGCCATGCTAAAAAAAATTGCCCCTTAGTGTCCTGGGATGCGTAGATTAGAGGGATTAGTGGGTAAAATGTGTAGGGATATGGGGGTGGGGCCTGGGTGGGATTGTGGTCGGTGCAGACTTGATGGGCCGAATGGCCTCTTTCTGTACTGTAGGGTTTCTATGATTTCTATGATTCACAGCTTGTTGATTTAGCTCAGCATGTGACATGAAGAAGTTCCATTGCAGTGATATAAATGGGAATAGTGGAATGTGAGCAGCACTCCTTTTACACATTGTCAGGTTATACAAAGGTCTCTGTTCATAAGTCACCTTAAGATACATAAAACATAGCAATGGGACAACCAAGAAATGCCAGCAAGTATCCATTCCTCTTTGTAACACAAAGGATTTCAGACATTTTTCTTTAGGGCCCCTTGTAGGTATTTTACAAGGAAAAATAATTATGTAGATCTTTTTAGAATCCTACAATGCAGAAGGAGGCCATTCGGCTTATCGAGTCTGAACCAACCACAATCCCACCCAGGCCCTATCCCCATAATCCCATGTATTTATCCTAGCTAGTCCCCCTGACACTAAAGGACAATTTAGCATGGCCAATGCACCTAACCCGCACATCTCTGGTGTGTGGGAGGAAACTGGAGCACCCGGCGGAAACCCACACAGATACAGGGAGAACGTGCAAACTCCACACGGACAGTGACCCAATCCAGGAATCAAACCCGGGTCCCTGGTGCTGTGACGCAGCAGTGCTAACCATTGTGCCACCATGGCATCCGTTTGTCTCTCTAGAAATAATGAAGGGAGAAGCAACAAAGATGTAATGTCTGGGATATCGAAGGAAAACTCACCTTTTATTAGTTGTATGAATCAGAGGTGAATTGGGTTTTTTAACCTGAGAAATGGACTTATTTCATGAATTATTCTTCATCCTAAGAACAATGAAAGCACGAGTTTCTTCAAACAGAATGATTTGTCACATGCCTAATTCTCAAATCCTTGTAAATAAATTGCAGGTGATTGCAGCGGAAGCTGAGAAGGAAGCTTCAGAAGCCCTGAAAACCGCAGCAGATGCTCTGTCTGGATCTCCTGCTGCTGTCCAGCTGCGTTACCTTCACACACTACATGCACTCTCTGTGGAGAAAACTCCCACTGTCATCTTACCTGTACCTTCTGAACTCCTGAATGCCATGTCAACTGTAACCCAGAAATCTTTAGTGTCCACTGTTGCAGCTGCAGTACGAGACAGAGCAGAGCCTCAGCTGGGGGAAACCAAGACTGACTCTCCAATGTTATAGTGACGGGAATGGCTCAATCCGAGTTGCCAAGAGTTATATGCTGTTTCTTTATGCCAGATATGTAAATATGGAAGTGCACAGCCAGCCACTAATATTGTGGAAAAGTAATCTGCAGATGAATTATGAGTAATGGCAACATTCTATTGCATAAAGTATTCAATGTTTATGGCAGTTTTAAAAAAGTGTTAGTACTTATTGAAGTCAGGCAATAGAGAGCAACCTATTCACTATCAAAAAGAGTGAAAAATTAAGATACCGATTCCTTGCCACAGACCATTATCAAATGGAATACCTTGTACATTTGTCGAGGTGCAAGTTGTCCTTGTTACCATCATAAGTGCTATGTCTGCTCCAATATATAAATGCCTACAGGAAGACTGTGGTAAGAGTCTTCCTGCATTATTTTAAGAACTGTGTTCCAAAGTTGACAATGACTAAAAGAAAATTCAAGTTCTGCTACAAACTGTTATCTGCAAGCGGTCACAAGATCCTGGGTAGTTATATGACTATTACACATCCAGATCTCATGCATTTTCCTATATTATTCTTCACTGCTTGTTCATTCATGCGTGTTTTGCCCGTTCTTGGCTCATTGGCTGCTGATGCTGAGCTGTTTCTCTGCCAGTTTTTGCCAGTGGTGGTTTGCACTACTGCTTTCCAGGGGCAGAACGAGGAGGCAATCTCAAGTCGACCTCAGCTGGAATGGGACTCAAACCCACTCTTCTGGAATTATTCTAAACTACACATTAACCATCTAGCCAACTGAGCTAACCTTATGAACATAGGAACAGGAGTAGGCCATTCAGCCCCTCGAGCCCGCTCCACCATTCAATAAGATCATGACTGATCTGTGGCCTAACTCCATGTACCTGCCCTCGGCCCATATCCCTTGATACTCCTGCTCAATAAAAATTGTCTATTTCATACTTAAACCTGACAATTGAACCAGCATCCACTGCCATTTGAAGAAGAGAGTTCGAGACAGCCACCATCTCTGTGAGTAGAAGTGTTTTCTAACTTCTCTCCTGAATGACATGGCTCTATTTTTTAGATTATGACTCTGGTTCTCGAGCCTTCAACTAGTGGAAACAATTTATCCTACATACCTTGTCCTTCCCTGTAAATATTTTGTAGACTTCCATTAGATCAACCATCAACCTTCTGAATTTGAGAGAATAAAGGCCTAATTTGTCTAATCTCTCCTTGTAACTTAACCCCTGAAGTCCAGGTATCATTCTTGTAAACTCGCGTTGAACTCCCTCCAGGGCCAAAACATCCTTCCTAAGGTGTGGTGCCCATACCTGCTCACAGTACTCTAAGTGGGGTTTTGTACAACTGCAGCATAAGATGTGCATCCCCCATACTCCAGCACTTCAGATATAAAGGCCAGCATTCCGTTGGCCTTCTTAGCTATTTTCTGCACTTTGTGGCTTTTTAAGGAGCTATGCACCTGAACCCCCAAATCTTGTCAGACATCCACTGAATTTAACTTTGTGCCTTCTAAAAAAAACCCTGATTGATCCTTTTTTGATCCAAAATGGATAACCTCACACTTGTTTATATTAAAATCCATTTGTCACAGCTTGGCCCACAAACCCAATCTAACAATGTCCTGTTGTAGTTTTATGCTGTCCTCAACACCATCTACAATGCTGCCCAATTTTGGGTATTCTGCAAATTGGGATATTTAACTTTTTTTGTCATTATTCAAGTAGTTAATGAATGTTGTGAATAACTGAGACACCAAAACCGATCCCTGCGGGCCACCACTAGTCTCATTCTCCCAATTTTGAGCACTTACCCATTACTGCAACACTCTGTTTCTTGTTGCTCAAACAATTTCCTATCCATGTCAGCAATCTTCCCTCAATTCCATGGGCTTCCACCTTAGCTAATAATCTCTCGTGTGGGATTTTATCAAAAACTTTCTGGAAGTCCATATAAACGATATCCATCGACTTGCCTCTGTCCACTGTCTTTGTCACCTTTTCAAAGAATTCTATGAGTTCTGTCAGGCATGATCTACCCTTCATGAATTCATGCCACTCTCCCCAATTCACTGAAATTTCTCAAGATGATCAGTTACCCTTTACTTGATTAATGACTCCAACAATTTCCCCACACAGACATTAGGCTAACTGGTCTGTAATTCCCTGGTTTCCCTCCGTCACCCTTCTTAAAGAGCGGTGTGACATGAGCCAACTTCCAGTTCAGGGGTTTGACTCCTTGCTGTAGGTGGCCCAATTTAGGCTAATGAAAACATATATAATCATGAGTTTAAAACACTAACACAATACTGACATGGATTGAATGATCTGAGACTAAAGAATTGATAGGAGACTGTCAGTGTAAAAGGCAGTTTGATTAAATAACATGTATTTCTCATTTAAACATGTATTTTGGATTTCTAAAATGGACGCAGCTAATTTCTAAGAATGTATTTTGTAAAACTTCAGCCAACGGCAAGGTACAACAAGGTCTGATGGGATGAGACACTGTGTAAAGCTTTAATTTAAACACCTTCCAAGCATTCCAGTTTAATGAGACAAACCAGAACAGTGATTCAATGATTTCTTTATTTAACGCTTCTAGTACCAACTCAAACATAAACAGTTGCAACACATTAACTCTTTACTGAACTTTAACTCCAACTGAACATCAACTTTCAACTGAACTTTAACTCTTAAACTGAACTCTAAATTTAACTGAACATCAACTTTAGCTAAACATCAACTTTAATTATTTAACTGAAAATAGATACTACTGAGTTTAGGAAAACCTTGGTCAATAAATATCCTTGATGTAGAATCTATCTTCTTATTCTCTGAAGCATCCTTCAGGGCACAGGTCTTCTTCTTGCGATGGTTGGTCTCTTCGAGTTATCGCTGCCAAACAAAGGCTCACATGTCTCTTTATCCTCAATTCTCCACTTGCTTCCGGAAGATTCTCTGTCATCCAGCCAACTGTGTAACCAGAAACTGATCACATGGCTCGAACATCCAATGAAATTACTTTTGAATGATGCCATTACACTTAGTTCATTTGACATGTCCCATACATAGCAGCAATATAAATCAGAGTCACATAGTCTCAATTAATGTAAACAACTTCCCTGATCTGACCAACGCAGGAAGCTTCAGATCACAGCTTCTAGACCAGAGTAACTTTACGACCTGCATCTGGTTTTAATCTATAAACTGACCAAAAATGCCAACATGCTCAGCTCTCTGCCAGAATAGTCATTTTAAAACTGCTATTGTTAAATCATTGTTGTAGTCGTTCCTTCTCCGTCCACAACACTCAGAAGGGAACCACATTTTGTAGAACAATAACTATTGAATGTGGACATTTTTATCAGATGTCAAGAACAAAATGGCCTCCAAGGCCAGCTCAATTAATAAGAGCAATACAACGTCACACTGATAGCACAGGTGCAGCCAGACATGAACACTTTCTCAGGGTCTGGCTTATGGTAACGTGAATATGAATCTGTGGGAATGTTAATGTTAACCTTTGCTGTGTTGCTGGGCAACTGTGGGAGGTAACATCTGAAATTAAGGACAAATAAGATCCCATGAAGTCAGGATGTAAATGGCTGGAGTTGGTGGATTATTGATGGATTTGTATTAATATTTGCTGGATTATACCCACTGGAAAGATGGGAAATAAGATTCTGAGAAATGTATAGTTGGCCTTACGGAGGCATTGTATTTTTAGAATGCTATTGGGTTTGCCAGAGCCTCCTAGAGGGGTGCTGAGCTATCTAATATCATTCTCCCATTCGATCGATTGGTCAATAAAAGACACGTCTTGGAACAGGACATTTGTTTTGTGAGTTTCTGTGTTTAGCTTGAGTTTTAGCAATTCACAGTCTCACAGAAAATCCCTTACAGTGTTTGGCAATGAGGATGGGATAGTCACCGGACTCTGACAACGAGACATGCCTCCAAAGGAAGGGTGAGTACCTTTATGTTGTAAGAAGTTTAACAACACCAGGTTAAAGTCCAACAGGTTTATTTGGTAGCAAAAGCCACACAAGCTTTCGGAGCTCCGAAAGCTTGTGTGGCTTTTGCTACCAAATAAACCTGTTGGACTTTAACCTGTTGTTAAACTTCTTACTGTGTTTACCCCAGTCCAACGCCGGCATCGCCACATCATACCTTTATGTTGCCACCCAGGTTAATTAGACACGTCGAGTTGTCGGATCCCTAAGTTGACCTATTTGAACTGAGTCAGGGATTGCGCAACAGTTTCACTGTGTGGTAGACCGCGCTTAAAGCAGAAGGGATGAAAACGGAGCTTCATCACCGATCTGTCAGCAGAGCAAAAGGCCACGTGGTGAGGTAAGACCATGCCGGGGGGGTAAGACTGCACGGGGTTGGCCGAGGGGGGGGGGGGGGGGGGTAAGACTGCGTGGGGGTTGGGGGGATAAGACATTGAAGATTGGTTGCGCTTAATACAGAGGACCAGGGGTGAAAATGATCTCGAACTCTCCGCCCAGCAGAGCTAAACGCCATGCAATGGGAAAGCACTCGAAGGAGTGAGAGATCCGCACCAAGAGGTGACAGAGATAATCAGCACTAGAGGTCCTCACAGAAGGATGGAAGAGTTAGCGCTAACGGGTGCTTGGTAAAATAGAGAGCAGTGAGAGCGCCGGAGGGAATGCTAGAGGTCCCCATGGGAGAGTAGTGAGAGTCTCGGGAGTGTTGAGAGCAGGACTCAAAGAGTTAGAAAAAAAGGAGAGACAGACAGACAGACAGAAATTCAAATGCAAGCAGCCTGTGGCACAGAGTGGAGATTAGAAGGGTTGGAGCACCCTCGTGTGGTCTTTTAGAGTAAAACAGGCAAAAGCTGTAAGACAAAGGCTATGATGCCGGCGTTGAACTGGGGTAAACACAGTAAGAAGTCTCACAACACCAGGTTAAAGTCCAACAGGTTTATTTGGTAGCAAAAGCCACTAGCTTTCGGAGCGCTGCTCCTTCGTCAGGTAAGTGGGAGTTCTGTTCACAAACAGGGCATTTAAAGACACAAACTCAATTTACAAAATAATGGTTGGAATGCAAATCTTTACAGGTAATCAAGTCTTAAAGGTACAGACAATGTGAGTGGAGAGAGCGTTAAGCACAGGTTAAAGAGATGTGTATTGTCTCCAGACAGGACAGTTAGTGAGATTTTGCAAGCCCAGGCAAGTCGTGGGGGTTACAGATAGTGTGACACGAACCCAAGATCCCGGTTGAGGCCGTCTTCATGTGTGCGGAACTTGGCTATCAGTCTCTGCTCAGCAACTGCGTTGTCGTGTGTCATGAAGGCTGCCTTGGAGAACGCTTACCCGAAGATCAGAGGCCGAATGCCCGTGATCGCTGAAGTGTTCCCCAACAGGAAGAGAACACTCTTGCCTGGTGATTGTCGAGCGATGCTCATTCATCCGTTGTCGCAGCATCTGGATAGGCTATACAAAGGCTATACAATGGAACAGACAGTTCTGATGCAAACGGTTTGCAGTGTGGAACGGAGGATGACCAACAAAAGTATGAGAGATTTAAACGGGAGCTGGGACGAGCTATAGGTAGAGGCCATGCCAAGTGGACCACAGTAACCCTAATTAGACAGGGCCCGAAAGAAACAGTTGAGGAATATGGAGAGAGGAAATCCAGAGTTTATGTGGACGATGGAGGGGTAGCGGATCCAATGAGAGACGATGAAATATTTTAAAATCTATTAAAGGGTGGATTTAACCCAGCTCTTACACAAATTATTGAGATGGGTCTATCGGTAGGAAATACTCATCAGGAAATTATAAATTGGGCGAAGAAAGTGGAAATTAATCACCAGAAAAATCCCAAAATGACCCCGGTACAAGTTGACAAACCACAGCCACAGCAGTCACAGGCTGAGAAGACTAGAATTAAAGGAGTATGTTACATGTGTGGAAAGAGAGGGCAGATTGTGAGAATGCAGAAGCAAAACAGCAGTACAGGGCCAGGGTCGTAGCTTCCAGTGTCGGAACTGCAACAAGATCATAGAAACCCTACAGTACAGAAAGAGGCCATTCGGCCCATCGAGTCTGCACTGACCACAATCCCACCCAGGCCCTACCCCAATATCCCTACATATTTACCCACTAATCCCTCTAACCTACGCATCTCAGGACACTAAGGGCAATTTTTTTTTTAGCATGGCCAATCAACCTAACCCGCACATCTTTGGACTGTGGGAGGAAACCGGAGCACCCGGAGGAAACCCACGCAGACACGAGGAGAATGTGCAAACTCCACACAGACAGTGACCCAAGCTGGGAATCGAACCCAGGTCCCTGGAGCTGTGAAGCAGCAGTGCTAACCACTGTGCTACCATGCCGCCCAATGGGTCACAGCAGGGAGAATTGCTGGGTGAGAGGAGGAGGCAGGGAAGGACAAGGTCCCAGTTAGATTGGATCACCCTCCAGAACGCAGTCAACAATTTACAACAGTGCAGCAGGCACCACTGCCGGAAATTCAGATGACAGCAGGAGAGCTGCAGGAGTTTTTGAATCAGAAGTGATAATTAGCCTCGCTTAATGCTGCAGAGCAGGATCCCCGAATGTATGTGGAAGCGATATTAGGAGGAGAACCTTGTACTACTTGGGGCATCCATATCGATACCAGACTTGAGGTGGAGATGCCAGCATTGGACTGCAGTAAGCACAGGAAGAAGCCTCACAACGCCAGGTTAAAATCCAACAGGTTTATTTGGTAGCACAAGCTTTCGGAGCGCTGCTCCTTCATCAGGTGAGAGCTTTAACCTGGTGTTGTGAGACTTCTTACTGTACCAGACTTGAAATTGCAGGGGAACAAATCCCAGGGAGTAATTCAGTACAAGTAGCAGAGTTGTTAGCTTTAACCAAGGCTTCAGAATGGGGTGAGGGAAAGCGGGTAAATGTGTTCACAGACAGTGGATATGCATTTGGCATAGTCCATGACTACACGACAGCTTGGGGAAGAAGGGGGTTTGTAACATTTAGCAGGGAACATATCCAGCATAAACATCTAATCAGGAATTTACTTCAAGTAGCTCACAGTCCCTCAGAAGTAGCAGTAATAAAGGTACGGCACATAAAAAAATTAAAACGCAGGCTCAGAGGGGAAATGATAAGGCAGATACGGCTGCGAAAGAGCTGTCGGAATAGAGCCCAGAAGGAATTCAAACAGCAAGTGCGGCAGCAGTACAACGCAGAGAAGTCAGACATTGATGTAAAACAGATACAAGAACAGGCGTCAGAGGAAGAGAAACAGGAATGGGAAATACATGGATGGTGTATGGAGAAGGGAAGATAAAATAATAGCTCCGGAAGTAATGCAGCAGACCTTAATGGAGGCATATCATGGATTAGCATTCATAGGCAGAGACTGCATGTACAGTCTGATAAGGGGATGTTGGTGGTGGAAATATATGGGAAGAGATGTGGTGAGATATTGTCAAAGGTGCCTGCAGTGCACCCCAGTGGAACCAGGTCATCCCTGCCGGGTCAAAATGGGAAATCAACTACAGCCTAAAGGACCGTGGGAGAATTTACAGATGGATTTTACAGGGCCCTTGCCCAGAGTGCAAGGGAAGATCTGTTAGCTGGTAATCATTGATCAGTTTACTCAGTGGGTAGAGGCATTCCCATGCAAAGATGCTACAGCCAAAACAATGGCTTTGATATTAGCAAATAAGATAATACCTAGCTGGGGAATGCCTCTTCAGTTAGATTCCGATTAGGGAACCCACTTCACAGGGAAAGATTTAAGAGATGTCTGTAAAATGTTGAGAATAAAGAAAACATTTCACATACCATACCACCACCCGAATTCAGAAATGGTACAACGGATGAACAGGACATTAAAGAACAGTCAAGCCAAGGCTATTTTACAGAAAGGAAACAATTGGGGTGCGGGCTTTATCTGCAATATTGTTACGACAGAGAGGTACTCCTTTTCGAGGAACAAGGTTAATCCCTTTTGAACTAATGACAGGAAGAGCAATGCTCCTCCCAGAGGAAGCAATAACAGGAGGAGGAGAAGTTGAAATCAGCCGAGGAGCAGTGTTCCAGTGCATGAGAGATTCAATTGATCGTTTACATTCTCTTAAAAGACAGCAGCAGCACGGAGACTGGATGAAACTAGCAGAGGAGAACATTCCTAAATTGCCTATACCTGGCGATAAGGTAATTGTGAAACTCGTGACAGACAGAAAAGGACTGGAGGCAAGTGGGAAGGCCCTCGTGATGTGATCATTGCAGGACAAACATGTGCCCTCAGTGATGAGAAGCCCAGCCCGCAGTGGCGACACTAGACTCAGTTGAAACCATATCTCAATGAGTAATCCTGAAGTGGTAAATATCAGTAGATTACCTCAGTGGATTCATAATCCTACTGAACAGGGGGTAATAATGGCTCCTGTAGTAGCTTTAGTATTCGCTGTATTAATTTGGATTTGTAGATTAGCAACTAGATTAAGTCAGATAATGGCACAAGATAATCAGGGGGGCATTAGAGGGGAAGAAATAAAGATGATTGAATTAGTAAGGCACTAACTTAATGCTTATGTCCTTATAGAATTCTGAGCATGCTTGAAGAAAGAAGGCGGCTAACAACGTCAACTTAAGAGCGCTCCACCAGCAAGGCAATGGAACTTCACCCAACACAGATGGCAAGACAGGGTTAAGTATGGCATGATTGTAATACAAAATATAATTGAATTTTGCTTGTTTAATAAAGGTCGAAACTTGTAAAAGGGGAGAATCATGACAATTGTTATAATGAATGCATTTGTTTCTATCTTTCTGGTATTCAATGCATAGATTTTGACACAGGTGGGACCAGCAACTGAGGTCCTTCAGCGTTCCCCTCGGGAGGTACGTGTTAATACATACTTATATACTTATACACATATGCTAGAATGACCAATCAGGCGAAGTGTTGGGTATGTTGACACATCCCCATCAATGCGGCAGGGGGAATACCTTTACAACCAATGCCCTTGTCTTGGGCAGAATTGATAATGGCAGATCAAACAGCCCAAGATGCCAAATATCCAGATGATGAGCTTTTGGAGTTGCCTATCAGCCGGCCGATGTTGGATGTCCAGCAAGCGAAATGTGTCAGAGGTCCCTGAGGGTCTGTGTGCCATGGTCTTCATCATGGAAAAGACCATGCAGAGCATGAGTATTGTGTTGACCCTTAACACTGAGTGCACAGCTTCCTCCATTGAGAGAGTGAAGACTCTGACAAAGAGACAGCTTCAGGATCAGAATTAGCAGTTTCAGAGTTGCGCTCAGACCTGCAAACCAAAACACCAGCTGTGACCTCAGGAGGTCACTGCCAGTGCAAGAGACGAATAAGACACCTAATCTCTTTGCTAGGTGTCCATCCATCAATGGTGAGCAGGAAGGTGCAAATGTATCTCATGATAGCAGACAAGCTGCCTGTTGTCTCTGTGGGCTCCTCTCAGGTCGCTCCTCCCCTCCTCTGCCAGTGGCTGCTGCATCTGACGATGCCGCTATAACTGAGGAGTTACCAACCATGAGGCTGGATGCTCTCTCTCTGGTGGAGCCTATTCAGGCTCCAGTGGTCAGAGGATGCCTGCCAAGGATGGCAGTGGTTAGCACTGCTGCCACACAGTGCCAGGAACACAGGTTTGATTTCAGCCTTGGGTGACTGTGTGGAGTTTGCATGTTCTCCCCATGTCTGTCTGAGTTTCCTCCGGGTGCTCCGGTTTCCTCCCACAGTCCAAAGACGTATAGGTTAGATGGATTGGCTATGGTAAATGCTCAGGGTTACAGAGATAGAGCGGGGTGTTGGGCCTGGGTAAGATGTTCTTTTGGGGAGTGATGCGTGTACACGCATGATGCAATGTGAAGCAGTCAGCACTGAACATGCAAAAAAAAACCAACAGTTAGTTCAACTCTGTTAAAAGAACTGGATGAGGAGCCCGACTAGAGTCCCAAGTCACATGCCCTAAACCAGGTCCAACTAAACAAAATGGCTCTCATAGAGATATCCCTGATGGTAAATGGCAGTTCCCTTAAAATGCAGGTCAACACAGGAGGCGTGGCAACAGTCATAGAAGAAGCAGCATTTCATTAATTTCAATGGTTGAAGACCTTTTGGAAGGTGAGTGGGTCAGGAACCATTTTGTCTACGTATACAGGAGACATTGAAGACAGGAGTGTCAGCAGTAGTTACTGTATCCAACAGAAACCAAACAGCTAAACTAGCTGTTCTTGTAATTGAGGGTCACAGACCCTGTCTAATGGGCTGGGATTGGTAACAGATAAAATTAGATTGGTTGGAAATATTAAACCTACAGGATGGAGGTTTTCAAGTGTTATTGTGTAAATATTCAGAGGTTTTTCGAAAGGAACTGGGATGAATCAAAGCAACCAAAGCCAAAATTTATCTGAATCCTGAGGCAACGCCAATGTTTTTTCAGGTTCACCCAGTGCCTTATGCATCACAAAGTTGAAGGTTGAAGTAGAGTTTGGAAGACTGGGAGATTTAGGTGTTATAAAACCTGTACAGTTCTCTGAATGGGCTGTACCCACAGTTCCTATCCTCAAACCGAATCATACTGTAAGAATATGTGAGGATACAAGCTAACTGTTATTGGAGGAGCTCAGATAAATAGATACCCTATTCCTAAAATTGAGGACCTCCACGCGAAATTAGCAGGGGGCTTGAACTACATCAAGTTAGAGCTCAGTCACACTTACCAGCAGCTGGAGTTGGATAAGGAGTCTCAGAAATTGGTTACTATCAACACCCATAAAGGGCTATACCAGTACACACATTTACCTTTTGGAGGAGTCTTATTGGCTTGTGCCATTTTCCAACATACAATGGAAGGTTTATTACAAAGTATCCCTAACATAGTGCTGTGTCTAGACGATGTCCTGATTACAGGAGCCTCATCTGAGAAACACAGATCAAACTTAGAAGAAGTTCTGAGAAGATGTAAAGAGGTGGGAGTCCGTTTGAAATGAGAAAAATGCATACTCCAGGTGGATGAAGTTACATACTTGGGTTTCAGGATAGACACTAAAGGCTTACATCCTTTAGAGGATATAGTTAAAGCCAGAAAGGAAATACCACAGCCTAAGAATGTGTCTGAATTAAAATCGTTCCTGGTAATGGTGAATTTTACAGAAGATTCCTGAAAAATGCACCTACAATCTTAAACCCACTACACCTGCTTTTGAAGAAGCATCAGCATTGGAAAGCGGAGGGAAACCCAAAATGAAGCGTTTACCAAAGTAAAGCAGGCTTCAAACTCATCGGTACCACTTGTACATTATGATCCAACTGAACCATTAGTAGGTACATGTGATGCCTCACCTTATGGTGTGGGAACAGCTTTGTCTGATAAGATGTCAGATGGACTGGAAAAGTTAATTGCATTTGCATGAAGAACATTATCAGATGCAGAAAAACGTATTCTCGGATGGACAATGTGGTTTATGCAATGAAGAAGTTTCATCTATATATATGATAGACATTTTACCATAGTATCAGATCATAAGCTTTTTTTGGGTTCATTCTGAGAGGATATACCCGGGCCACTGATTGCCTCTGTGAGGGTAAAGAGATGGGCTCTATTGTTAGCTGCATGCAGCTACTCTTTCCAGCATTATCCAGGAACAGCGGATGCACTGAGCTGCTTGCCTTTACACAAGCATCATCTTCACCACTGGTACCAAAAGAAATTAGGTACATTGATATAGACTTTGTTCGTTTCAGCAAATCACACAAAAACTTGGACCGAAAGAGACCCAGTATTATCAAAAATGAAGAGGATGGTAATGCAAGGATGGCGATATGACAAGTCACAGCAACTTAAAACCACACCAGCAGCGTAGAATGGAAATAACGTGAGGATGGCATGTTATTGTGGGAAGATTCGTTCTATAGTGCCACCCAGGGGCAACAGCTTTTGTTACAGGAATTGCGCAATGCTCATCCAGGGCAAAGTGAGAGGAGACACTTGCCCAAAGTTATGTTTGGTGGCCAGGCATCGATAAAGAAATTGAATGGTCAGCCAGTGCCCTGATTGGGAAGCCCAACAGGCATTGCCACCACCAGTGAATATGCACCCATGGGAGTTGCCAAGTAGGCCATGGGCAAGACCACACAGATTTTGCAGGTCATCAGACAATGGTAGAGCATTTACAGCGGATGAATTTGGAAGTTTTAAAGTCAAATATTCTTCGTCATGTTGGCTCAGCACCTTATTGCCCAGCTTCCAATGGGTTAGCAGAATGAGCTGAACAAACATTCAAATCATCAAAGAAGCAAGCTCATGGGCCGTTACCTTTCCATTTACCAAGTTTCTTGCTGTCATACAATACCACACCAAATACAACCACAGGAGGTCGTGCCAGCTGAATTACTACTGGCACATTGCCTCTGGACCCATTTGGATTTAGCATTTCTAGATTTGGCGGGGTGGGTGGAGGCTAAACAAGCCTCCCAGAAACAAAATCATGACGCAAGGAGGGAGGAAAGAGTTTTCCAAGTTGATGATCTAGTTCTGGCCAGGAACTTTGCAGCAGGGCTGACGTGGGTGGCTGGAAAAATTGTGGAAGTACAAGGTTCTCGTGTAAAAAACATGCATGGATCATTTGAGGAAGAAAGTTGAGCTTGATGCCAAGGATAAACAGGCACCCCCTATGGTAGACTCTTATTCATTAGTTGCTGATACAGGGATCCTTGTTAAAAGTAGGGTGCCAGGGCACTCAGCATTTTCTGAAACTGAGGAGACGGTAGCTGCTGAAGAGGATTGTGACCCCAGATGGATAAGTTTACTTTTTGCAATAGCCCGCTCAAATACCTTATTCACTAAAGATTGAAGTACTGAATTGAGATGTTCCGCTGGAGTCCAGAAAACTGATGTCAGATTGAATTTGCAATGAGTTTTTCCTGATGGTGTCCCTTATGTCTTGATGAGTTGTGTATACTTTTGTTTAATGCTGTTCCTTTTGTTTCATTCATAGGTGAACACCAAAGTTGGCGGGCGGTGGGGGGGGGGGGGGGGGGGGGGGTGCATGGGGTGTTGTAGCATGGCTACTTTAAGGGGGAAATCTCTAAGGACTACGTGATCGGGCCAGACCCTATGGAGAGACAGCATGGGAAGCTGAGCCAATTGGGTGCAAGAGCTCACATTCTGGGCCAGGGGAAGAACTTTCATTGGAGCCAGGGAGCAGAAGAGTTAGACGTGTATTGTAGTTCTGTCAGACCATTGCTTATTCATAGATATATGTATATAGTTGCAATAAAATCTTCTTAACTCAAAGTCACAATGAGTTGCCTTCAAAGTTAGTATGTTAGGTATGCGATTTGCACCCATGACTATGTTACACTCGAGCATCACAAACTTTTACATTGGTTAATAGTCCCTTTGCTCAAACCATTCCCTACACAAAACTGGCCATGCCCCTAGGTCAAAAAGGAAGGATTACACCCATTACATGTGTGCAATTATTACACCCGTATTCTCAAGTGCATAGGCACCTGTAGTCACATTAATTCAGCATTAGTCATCTGACCAGGGGTCAAATGAGGCCACAGGTCTGCCTTGCTGCTGCAGAAATACTAGTTAATTTAACCTGAGAGAATATTGCTACTTACCTTGTGATCTCGAGCTTGACTCTGAAGGTGAATGATTTTCATTTACCTTTTATACTACACCTTCACAGCTGGAGGTCCATTTGTCCCTGTTCCAGTGATGAATTAATTATGTTCCATTAACACTGAATCATCGCACAGATTCACGGGAGATTTTATATTCAGGAACATGTTTGTGCAGAAACATAGGAGTAAATACACCTTGTGCATTGTCATGTATATTCTGGATGTAATTTGTCAATTACACCTGATACTCCAAGTCATGAATAATGGTCAGGTGCAATGAAACTTTCCACTCTAGAGAGAGCTAACATTGATTTGATGGGCCAAATGGCCCCCTTCTGCGCCATAAATGCTGTAACTTCCAGACTATAAGGCATCATAACTGGAGGCGGTGATATGGGCGGGGAGACCCAAAGATGCACTGGGGTAGACCCCCCTCCGGAAGTCCCCAGGTAAGGATTGCCTGACAATTGTGGACCGTGACACCTTGGCAGCTTGCTGTTTGAAGGACAGAAGCAAGGGTACAGGCAGAGTGCAAGTGACAGGAGCATGAATACTGTCTTCCTAGGAGAGAATAGAAGGTTCGTATAACATGGAACTATTGCCACTCTCATGGGCAAGACCTCAATAATTCTAGTAATCTGTTGGAGCACAGATTGCTGGACTGCATTCCCCTTTGAGAACTGCTACCTGCAGCCACCTTTGAGTGCTATCCCACCAAACTAGTCTTGCATAGCATCAAGCATGGGTCTCATAATCTCAGTCAGAAATTCCACATCAGCACTCAGATATTGGTTGACTTCTGCCAGTGCTAAAACGGAGGCCCACCACCAGATACTGCACAACAGCTGAGGCCACAAGTGTTGTCATGGAACTGGCCACCACTTCCATGCTAGAATGGGTGGGTTTCAAGCTTTGTTGATGTCCTGTGTCAAGTTAGGACCAGACCCCTCCATACACATTTGTACTGACAACAGGCTCTGTGACACCCCTGCCAGTGCACGGAGCATTTCCATAAGCATCCCCATCAACATTTTCTTGATCAAAGTCTTGATCTGAGCCTTCTGCAACAGAACTCATTCATGATCTCATCCTTTGAGGAACTAGCACATGTGCAATCCATTCTCATAGTCTTGCTGCTGTCCACTCATACCTGATAACCTATCACATGGTGACCCCAAATTTGTACTAGCTCTGGAGCTAGTGGCTGCAAGTGTTAGATGAAGTGAAATTGGGTAAGGAAGATTGCAGTGAGGGAAATGGGGTGGGGTGGAAAGCAAGAGATCAATGACCACACCATCTACAGCTTGCACTTCATTCCAGATAACAGGATGAGGAGAAAGTAGGATTTAAGAAGATGCATAAGGCGGAAACATACCATCACCCTGAATGTTTTCAGCATGGCTGAGTGTAATGGCCTCGGTGACTGCAGATTCCACAATGTGGAGCACTGTCGCTTCCAAAGGACTCAATGGAGTATCCCCTATTGGTTCTCTGCTGCTCCTTGCAGTAATGGGACATTGTCCCTACAATAGATGGAAGAATACCACTAAATGTGTTGTGATGTGTTTGCTTAATTTGTTGCAAGAGCCCAATAGCTAGGTGGAGGTTATGGGAGGAGAATGTGAGGCTGGCAGTATTGACATGTGTGTAGAGGTGCAGCATCTTAATGTTTGACAGGAGTCCTGCTGGCTGATGGATGGATCTTGACGCTGTGGTGCATTGAGAGATCTAAGACATTGGTGATATGGTGGTTGGAATATGTCATTTGAAGATCCCTTCCCTGACCTTGATAACTTGTATGAGACCATCGAACTTCCTGCAGCCAGGTCTTCAAGCTAGCCTCGGAGAAATCACCTGGTTGTTTACTCCCATTCTCTTCATGAGATTGGCTTGTGAAAACACAGCTTCTCTCTTCTCTTGACCTCTAAGGCTACAGCGCTGTGTCAAGAACGTAGGAGCCTTTTTCAGGAACTGTTGCCACATTTGCAGTCTTCTTCTAAACCTCCCTGAGACTTTTCCAGAGCTACTGTATTAGAATGTATCACCGCTTTGTGGGGTGGACTGGTGGGCAGTGGTGGGGAAGGGATGGTGGTACAGGCAGCATTTAAGAATGCAGGCTAGCTGTCCATCGTCCTTGATGTGGAACACTGTCGCTGTATGAACCTAGTCCCCTGCTGATGTAAACTGCATGGCATGCTGCCGGCCTCAATAGGATTGTGCACAAGGTAAATGCAAATCATGATTCCAATGCCTGATAGCAGACACAATCAATTATTCCCTTCCCTCCCTATGTCTTCTTTTAGATTTGATGTTAAAACACAAGGGCCCAAATCTTCTAACCAGAGTCGAAAATGTTGCACCTGATACTAATCAGACTGAAAATTGCCCACTTACTTTTAAAAAGTCCCATCTGCATTTGGTTGAAAAGAAGGAAATAAAAGTGATTTTTTTTTTAAAAGGCCAGATTTCCAATCCACACTGCAAAGGAACTTTGTCGGCGCAGGAATCCAAGCAGAGAGCAGTGGAGAGAATCAGCACCATGTTTACTGCACAACTGCACAATTTAAATGTACAGTGTGAATGTTATTGAATCAGCATAGACAAATGTTAGTGAGTGGGTGAGTGGATAAGGCAGTGAATGGGAAGGGTGAGTCAATGGGTGGTATGGTAAGTGGGTCAGGGTGTGGTCAGGTCAATCAGGAGAGGTTGACAGGTCAGGGGCGAGTCATGTCTGTTCATGGAGGACAGTTGGGATCAGGGGGTGCTGAGGGCTGGGCAGGTTGGGTCAGTAGATTGGATTAGACTGTGTCCAGTAGGTAGGATAGGTAGTGGGTGAGATGATAATTGAGTAGGTTGACAGTGTGACTGGTGAGAAGGGTGGTAAGGTGTCAGATGGGTTGGATGGTTGGGTGGCAAGTGGGCAGGTGTGGTGGCAGGTAGGCAGGGTGCTTGGATAGCAAGCGGTAAGAGGCTAAGTGCATAGGTAGGAATGGGGGATAGGGAGGGGTTGTTGAGTTGGGAGGCATTGTCATGTCAGAAGCTAGTCAGGTTGAGTCAGTGGAGGGCGAATAATTGGTTGGAGGAGTCTAGTCAGATCAGGGGTGAATCGGTAGAGGAGTAGGTAGAGAGCTGTTGGAGGGGGCTCAGTGTGGCTGACTGAGGGGTTAATTGTATAGTTATCCAGGTTAAACAAGGATTATTTGTTTGATAGTTCCTGGATAATAATTGAGGTAAATTCTCAGACAATTTCCGTCCGCAGAGTCAGCACATCAGGACTTCCATGGGGTCCCAACACAGACCTTAGGTCGGACACCCAGTCTCTGAAGTTCCGCAGGTTAGAAGATGTGGATCATTATGTTTTTAACGACATAAAGATTGTTGCATTCCACAATTATTAGGTGCAGGATGGTAATTAATTAATTTTCTGCAGCTCGTCATTTGATTAGTATTTCTTTTTCATGGGCGAGAACAGGACTGGTACATTGAAATTCTATATTTAAACTGAAGCACACTGAATTGATTTGATGTTGCCCAAACAACAATATTCACCAATGTAAATCACTGACACGTAAATGCAAATATTATATCGGAATAAGAGACTATTGCATGGGTAACAATGTCATTTGTGCCCCCAAAAAAAGGTGCAGAAATTTTGATTAAAATCTTTGGCATCATAAAAGAGAGTGTTCCAAGAAATGCACAGGATAAATAGTCTTGATGAAATTGTCAGCTACCATTCAAATTCATTTTGACCCACAATATTTGACATAATGCAACTGGCCCGTGATATGCAATAAGTAATTATTAAATGGCCGATGGACAACAGGACGTACGTGGAACAATTTCCCTTGAACTACCAAGCTTTTTCCTATAATTTTATTCTACCTCTTTCCTCGTGTAGGACATAGTGACTAGTCATCTGAATCTGTAATGTGGCTATTGCCTGATATACCTCATTATTTAACACTGCTGATCTCAGTGCTTGTTTTTCATTATATCATTTCCCACCCTTGCAGGTTGGGAACTCTGTAAAATGTGTAGCCATCCATCAGAAATATGTAAATAGCCCCGGAGAGAGGTCAGGGCCATAGGTACATTGATAGCCATGGGCTGGAGGAAGTTTCACTACACCAGCAATTTGTTCCCAATTGATCTTTTCTGAAATTTGTGGCCTTAACCTTTTAAACTCAGATAAAAAAACATTGTTTCATTTCAAGTCAAAAGCTGCTTTCTCGACCATAAAGTCTTAAATACTTTTTTACAGTGCTAATTCAACTTCAAAACATGATGATTTGCATTCAAAGCATGTTCTGTGTCATTGGTTTTAAAAAAGCACAACTTGACATGGAATTTCAAACAAAATGGGTTTTTCAATGTAAGATTTTATTCAGTGTTGAAACAAGAAACCATCATTTTTTAGGCTTGGCTTTGGTAGATCTGGTGCCTTTTCCTTTGCCACGTGATGGCGTTGGGACATTCACAACAGATCTAGCAGATACAGTTCTGTGTGGCATTGGATCTAGAAGAAAGATAAATATTTGTTATCAACCTCACCATCATTCAGAATTTTCTTATTTTATTAGTGTCACAAATAGGCTTACGCTAACACTGTAACGAAGTTACCGTGAAAATCCCCTAGTCGCCACACTCCGGCGCCTGTTCGGGTACACTGAAGGAGAATTTAGCATGGCCAATACACCCAACCAGCATGTCTTTTGGATTGTGGGAGGAAACCATGCAGACACGAGGAGAACGTGCAAACTCCACACAGACAGTGACCCGAGCCAGGAATCAAACCTAGGTCCCGGGCACTGTGAGGCAGCAGTGCTAATCACTGTGCCACTGTGAAAAAGGGCATATAACTTGTCTTTCATGATAGTACAAACTGGTGGTTTCAAAATGACAGCGCATTTTCTACTCTGCTCAATTTTCTTATCAGAGGTGAGCACGAATATTTCCTATAAATATCTCATGAGGAGAAGGCTCTCTTATTCTGGGCAGCATTTAATGGTGGTGGCCTCATCCACTGGTTAGGAAGGGTCTGCTATGACTTTTAAGATGTTGAGGGTAATTTCCCCCAAAAAAAGTGCCCAAAGGGCAGGAAAATGGGAGATTTTAATGCCCGTTTTTTAGTTGACTCTGTCGGGGGACTTACGGCAGTAGTGTGGGGTGGGGGTGGGGGGGGGGAGCTTAATCCCACCCGAGAAGCCGACAGCAGCGTGCTGAGTGAACCACTGTGCATGCACCGATTTCCCAGTACGGAGATCAGCATATCTGCACTCCCCCCTCCCCAATCGCTGGCCTCCCAATCGCTTCCCTGGCCAGAGCGGTAGATGTAGTTTATATGGATTTCAGCAAGGCGTTTGATAAGGTGCCCCATGCAAGGCTCATTGAGAAAGTGAAGGGGCATGGGATACAAGGGGACATTGCTTTGTGGATTCAGAACTGGCTTGCCCACAGAAGGCAAAGAGTGGTTGTAGATGGGTCTTTTTCAGCATGGAAGTCGGTCACCAGTGGAGTGCCCCAGGGATCTGTTCTGGGACCTTGCTCTTTGTGATTTTTATAAATGACCTGGATGAGGAAGTGGAAGGATGGGTTGGTAAGTCTGCTGACACAAAGGTTGGTGGGGTTATGGATAGTGTAGAGGGATGTCAGCAGTTGCAACGAGACATAGATAAGATACAAGACTGGGCGGAGAAGTGGCAGATGGACTTCAACCCAGATAAGTCTGTGATGGTTCATTTTGGCAGGTCGAATAGGATGAAAGAATATAATATTAAGGGTAAGACGCTTGGCAGTGTGGACGATCAGAAGGATCTTGGGGTCCGGGTTCATAGGTCGCTCAAAGCAGCGTCGCAGGTGGTTAAGAAGGCATATGGAATACTGGCCTTCAAAAGAGGAATTGAGTTTAGAAATCGGGCGATAATGCTGCAGCTGTATAGGACCCTGGTCAGACCCCACCTGGAGTACTGTGCCCAGTTCTGGTCACCTCATTACAGAAAGGATGTGGAAGCCATAGAAAGGGTGCAGAGGAGATTTACAAGGATGTTGCCTGGATTAGGTGGCATGCCTTATGAGAATAGGTTGAGAGAGCTAGGTCTTTTCTCCTTGGAGAGGCGAAGGATGAGGGGTGATCTGATAGAGGTGTACAACATGTTGAGAGGTATTGATAGAGTGGATTCTCAGAGGCTTTTACCCAGGGCTGTAATGGTTGCCACAAGAGGTCACAGGTTTAGGGTGCTGGGGAGTAGGTACAGAGGAGATGTTAGGGGTAAGTTTTTCACTCACAGGGTGGTGGGTACGTGGAATCGGCTGCCGGTAGTGGTGGTGGAGGCGGATTCGATAGGGTCTTTTAAGAGACTTTTGGATAAGTTCATGGAAGTTAGTAAGATAGAGGGTTATAGGTAAGCCTAGTAGGTAGGGACATGTTCGGCGCAACTTGTGGGCCGAAGGGCCTGTTTGTGCTGTAGCTTTTCTATGTTCTCTATGTTCGATGGCCCCGATATCTGCCCCTGGCCGGCCCCGATATCTGCCCCTGGCCAGCCCCAATCACCGCCCTCCCTCCCCCATTTATCACTGTGCAGAGTTCGCAGCGATCCCCTCTGACCACCACTGGTCTGGACCTGACCCCCAGAAGGCCCTGTCCCTTCCCAGTGCCCAGTGGGCACTACCCAAGGGGCACCCCCTGCTTCCGACCTGTTGGGAGGGCCTCAATAGCCTCTGCCCCCACCAGGGAGGCCTGGTCCCTGGACTAGTTTTAATCCTGGCTGTGGGAACCTCCCCCGGCGGGGTTGGAAACATTAGCGAACCCGGGACATTCAAATCAGCTTCTGAATGCTGTAATCAGCTTCATACTGTTTCCTGGCTTGAGGCTGATTATGGAGTAAAAAAATGTCTCAGTCGCGATTCCCGTTTCCGCCCTCCTGTCGGTATTTCCCGGCCCACTGCGCTACTCGAGCAGTGCAGCAGGTCGGGAAAATCGCGCACATAGATCCTGCCTCCAAGAACAGCTGACCAATCAGGAGGTCAGCAGCTCTTCAGTTTTAGAAATGTCACAGGGAGCAGTGACCACTGCTGGAACTGCAGCAGGATCTGGATCAGCCTGAATGGAGGAGCTTCCAGAATGCAAACAAGTTGATTGGGCTTATTAGGTCCAGTTGAAGGTGGGTGGGGGTCGGTAGAGGAAAGGGATGGGATCATTGTTGGAGGGCATAGGCAGCTTTTTCAGTATGACTGCGCTTGTCACTACAAGGAGCCTTTTGTGAGCTGTAGGGTTCGCAATCAGGAGCCCCTCCATGAGCCTGCAAGGACAGTAGCTTTTATTTAGCAGCCTCTTCACATGGTATAGATACCAGCAGCAGCAGGATGAGGCCACTCAGTTGGCCTCCTGGCAGGAAGGACGTCCTCAATCTCTCTCACCCCTGATAGAGTCAGGAAGGCAGCAGATTCTCTGTCTTCCCAACCCACCATGCCCACACTCTCTCTCTCGTGTTCTGTCATGCTCTCAATCTAGAGACCTGGGGGGGCGGGGGGGGGACGACACAGCTCCAGTATAAATCCTGAGATTAAATTGAATCATGCACTGATGGTGATCTGGTGGTGCATTCAAGAACGGTGGCGTAATGCTGTTGGAGAGCCACGATAGTACATCCTATTAAAGCCGATTTGTCCAATTCAATGGAGCCCGCCAACATTTGGATATTCCAATAACTTGCATTTTAAAAAATCTGTAAAGCTGCTCATTCAATCAGAGATGGTTCCTCCCTGCATTTGCTGCTGATAGGATCACTAGCCAGCCAAGAGTGGAGAGATAAACTCTGAAGGTAAGTTACAGGGCCCATGAATGCATGTTTGAGCAAGCGAATGTGGGATCACCTTAATTCCTTGGCTGTGGTGGTCTGAGGATGTGAAACTTGGTATAACATTTGTATTCTCTGCTGGCAGCTGTACATGGATTCTACAAAATAGAAAGGGGTTTTTGGCCTGCCCCATCCATGTTGGTGTTTATGTATCACACAATACTTCTCCCACCCTTCTTGATCACACTATTAGGGTAATCTTCAGCTTATTTCTTCCTCTTGTGTTTATCAAGTTTCTTGAATATATCTATACTAGAATCTGAGAATGGCTCTAACACAGGAGGCCATTCAGCACATTGTCTTTGCGTTCTCTACAACAGCAACTCAGCTAGTCCCACTCATTCATCCCTGCAGCTCTGTAAAATCTTTTTTCTTGAGATAACTATCCAGAGCCTTTTTGAAAACTGCAATTGAATCTGTCTCCACAATATGCTCATGCAATTTCCAGATCCAGACCACTTGTTGCAGATAGGGATTTTCCTCATTTCACCCCTGGTTCTTTTGTTGATCACCCTAGGATCTTGACCTTCTGTCGATAGAAACAGTTACTCCCCATTTACAATATCCAGCACATCCATGGTTTTGAACATGTCTAACAAATTTCCTCACAGTCTTCTCTTCCCAGAGGATAACACCATTTTATCCATATAACCGAAATTTCTCATCCTTGGGACAATTCTCGTAAAACTTTTATGTATTCATTTTAAAACCTTCACATTATTCCTATTGGGGCTAACCAGTGTGTTTTATGAAGGTTCATAACTTTTTTTGCTATGTGCTCCATATTTGCAAAACCCAAGATTCAGTGTAATTTATTAGCTGCTTTCTCAACTAGCCTCGCCACTATCAATAATTTATTCAAATTGCAACATGGTTCAAATTAAAATGCCTACCGGCACTAATATTTTTCACATGAAAAGCATTGTTTTACTGAAACTTGGGGACTCAAATGATTAACACATAGGAAAACAACGTAACAGTAAGATTTACAAATGATGTGGCCAACACATTTTCTTAGAATCATAGAATCCCTACAATGAAGGAGGCCATTCGGCCCATCGAGTCTGCATCGACCACAAACCCACCCAGGCTCTATCCCCATAATCCCATGTATTTACCCTAGCTAGTCCCCCTGACACTAAGGGACAATTTAGCATGACCAATCCACCTAGCCCACACATCTTTGGACTGTGGGAGGAAACCTGTTTGGGTACACTGAGGGAGAATTTTAGCATGGCCAATGCACCTAGCCAGCACATCTTTCGGACTGTGGGAGGAAACCAGAGCACCCGGAGGAAATCCACGCAGACACGGGGAGAATGTGCAAATTCCACACAAATAGTGACCCAAGCCGGGAATCGAACACAGGTCCCTGGCGCTGTGAGGCAGCAGTGCTAACCACTGTGCCACTGTGTCGCCCATTCCTGCACCTCAAAATTTGACACTACATCACCGCACAAGCATGTAGAGTGGAAAGATTTTTGGACTAACTTAAAATACTGATTAAATTCAGATATTATTTAAATAATTTTTTTGCATTCGTCAATGCAGGTGGCTGAGTGTATTCAATAGCTGAGAGCGTACTTGATAGCTTTGAGTACGTGTAATGCCTTTGAGCACCTTTTGTCATTTGATGTCAAAGATGGCATGATGTCTGACTGCATGCAAAACTCATTCATTGTTTCTGAATGCATTTGAATGCAAAAATTATGTCACAGTGTTCGGTCGGGTTTTTACTTTCCTTCCCAATTCCCACAACACATTCTCTCCACCCCCTACTTCCAGCCAGCACTTAGAGGGGTTTTTAAATTCTGCCCCATAAGTGCAACATTTTAAAGTATTATTTTGGAATTCCCTCTGATTTATGCAATGCTGAAACTCCTGATTTGGAAAAACATCAGTGAAATTGTCTAATTATTTATGAGCATCAGAACTGTTTTAGCCCAAATTTCAATAACAGTTATAATATTGTTATTCCTGACACATTGTAACCATTTCTCTTCCTTTGCTGACTCAATGTTCATTTCTCTGGAAGCAAGGCAGTAATTTATGAATTTTTAAAAAAATAAATAATTAAAGTGCCTTGACCATAATGCATTGCCCTTCTCAACTTAGGGAAAGTAGGGCGGCATGATGGCACAGTGGTTAGCACTGCTGCCTCACAGTGTCAGGGACCCGGTTACGATTCCTGGCTTGGGTCACTATCTGTGTGGAGTCTGCACGTTCTCCCTGTGTCTGCGTGGGTTTCCTCCGGGTGCTCCGGTTTCCTCCCACAGTCCGAAAGATATGCTGGTTAGGTGCATTGGCCATGCTAAAATTCTCCCTCAGTGTACCTGAACAGGTGCCAGAGTGTGGCGACTAGGGGATTTTCACAGTAACTTCATTGCAGTGTTAATGTAAACCTACTTGTAACAATAATAAAATAAATAAGAAGCCAGGGCAAATCAAATACTTATGTTAATAAAAAGTTAAAATACTGACAGTGTGAGATTTTGATAATAAGTTTGTGTTTGTTGTTGCTCTGGCTTCAATGGATTCGATTTTTAACACTTTTTGAACAGCTCAGTTTGAATTTCCGTGAATGAGTCAATAAGCAGTCAAGGCAGTTGTGGTATTTACAGGATGGCAACCGTTGCTTGTGAGAAACTACACTTAATGGTTTTACGCCTGAGGGTCTGGTTTCAGCGGCTTTATGTTCGAAGAAATGGCTGAAAAGTAGCTTAAACGTAACATTACACAATATCTTTAAACAAAACCCATGCATGATTAACTATATTTGTAGAGCAGTATCCATATTGCAGGGAAACCTTTCTGCTTGATGTCATGGTAGAAAGTGTTTTTAACATGGTTTAAGTATTTGTGGAAATTGGTTAGAGTATATTGATATGAATGTTTACGATGGGTGTACTATTGACAAGAGAATGTGGCATTGTTTATATTTTGTATAAACTCTAGAGGCCCAGGAATCAAGAGATGGACATTTGTCTTTAGTTTGCATGACTCTAGTTACAGAAGCAGATGACTTCTACCCTAAGACAACAGAAGATGTGAATTTTTCCAAATAAGGGATTTGGAAAATCAGATTTTTGTTGGCACTATGAATTCTGGGGTATGATTCTTCTGGACGCAGTTCAGAAGGACAAGGGCAGCAAATACATATGAACACCACCACCAGAAATTGCCCTCCAAGCCACTCACCGCTCTGAAATATATTGCCGTTCCTTAACTGTTGCCTGGTCCACCTCCAGCACCTCCTCAGGGATAATCAGGTATTGGAAATAAATGCTGGCCTAGTCAGCAATGTCTAAATCTCATAAATTATTTTTTTTAAATCAACGTCACTTCAGAGATAAAAAAGAGAAAGACATTTCCTAGGATGCCAGCACAGGCACTTTGTTAAGTACCTGTAAAATCTTATTTAATAAATTCTGTACAATTCATAAAGACTAGTTATTTGTACCTTGTTAATTGAAGCATAACTGAGTACCCTAGTGTTACAAATGGAGAATTTGGATCTTAGAGATTTTAATTAGTAGGATTTAATATCTCAAAACCTCTAAACCTTATAATCGCAGGGAAATTGACATGGGTAAAGAATTTTGAAGTCTGGGGAAGAATGATTTGGTGATAGTGTAATGAGCCTTGGAATGGAAATTATCAACCTTCTTTCTATTGCTCCAATTTATTTATTCTTGCTTCTACAGAAGATAACATTAAACATTTTCATCCTTTGCTTTTCCCTTCATGAGTTACGTAGAATGTATCTTCTGTGAATATACCCATCAACAAGGAGCAAATATCACAGTAACAATTATATAATTTCACTTCCACCCAAGGCTACCATTTATCCATAAAACTGACAAGGCACTGCATTTTCTTTATCTTTGAATAAGCAAATTGTTTCCGCATATTCACAATACATATATTAAAACTTAAATCGGTTTTAAAACTTGGAAATCACGCAACTAAAAAAATCTCTAAACTTTCTTATGGATAATCCTTATACTAAAAATGCTGTAACATTCTTCTGCACAGACTATCCTTCTTTGTGGAGCTGAGGAGAGCTCTGCCCTGCTCCCAGTGCTTCAATTCTTTAACTAGGCCTGTTGAAATGTTCTGTGAGCATGAGAGAAGTGTGAGCATGGGAGAAGTGTATCATAGGAGTTGTATTTTTCACTTCTCCTGAGGCATGATAATATTCAGAGTGCACTGTTAGGCCACATGATATGACAACCAGATGGAAAGGTTACTAATAACAATGGGAGATGATAATAAAAGTAAAAAACAAATATTTCATTTTTTCAGCACTTTATGCAGTTGTGCCACTGAACAGGACATTTTTGCACTGAGACCAGCCAAGGCATGTTCATGAGGTGATTTGGGGCTGCATTCTAACTTTGCAACCAAATCAATCACTGAAGCCTAACCTATTGCATAAGTAACTAGAGACTGATAGCGGGAACAAAAACTTCTTGCTGCAATGCTCCATCAAGGACTACTTTAGCAAGAATTGTAATCCACTGAGAGAAATAAACTTCAAAATAAGATTTGGAAGAGGACAAATGCACTGTAGGCAGAACAGCAAGCATATATATTTTTAAATATAAATAGCTGAGAACATCAGATTTCAGGGTTGAGGAGCAAACATAATTATTTGCATCTTAAATATATTTTCTGAAATGGAAGGAAAATCGTATTGTAAATATATTTGTAATGCCTCTATGTTTTAGTATTGGCAATGTATAATATTCTTACCTCTTGTCCATCAGTTGTCACTTTATATCAGGAAATTCCATGGATCACAGCAACGGGCAAAACTGTTGTACTTAATCTGCTGCTGACACAAGTTCAGAATGCAGAAACCATGCTCCAGACTCCAGTTGCCCATGGAGAATGTTATGAAAGGTACCGTGTGTTTATAAAGTTTTAACCATGTACAAGGACTCAAAACCACATTGAGATGATTTTAGGTGTAATTAACAACTACCACCTATTTATTACCTTTGAATACTTTATCCTTCACCCATTGAATTTCTTGGCATAATCATCTTACATTGCCTAAATGGAAGTCTCACATCACCTCTCATACTGTTGCAGTTCCTAATAAATGCTTTTCTCTTATACTCCAAATACTTCTTTCCCCCATAGCTCTCTAAGAATTCATTAAGTGGAATAGCGCTGACTCACCTGAAAAACATTTTGCTCGAGTCACTGAATAGGGCACAAGTAAACACTTATCAAGTAGGCAATTCCATTTTACCTTCAGTTTCCAATTTCTTTCTTTAGCACATTGTTTCTAATCTGCTTTTAAAGATAACTATAGTTAGAGCTCTTCTGAATTTTCCTCTCAAGTCTGTGAACCAGGAATTAATGATCAAGTTCTACATGCTGTTGTTCCTCCCTGAATTTACTGATTTGAAATCAATTTATTCCTCAATTTCTGAACAGATTTATTAAGTCCCGGGCTCTCAAAGCTCCAAATCTCCCTCAGCCTTTTATTACTCCTACAACATGATGGCTTTTTAAGCTGAAACAATCTCTTCTCGCTTCCTGATTCATTCCATCCCTTTTATTCCTTTCAAACTTCAACAGAAGGCACCAGTTTCAAATGCAGGCTTCAGTAGAATTGGTAGTTATCATTTGAGGCAGGAATTAGTTATACAATTGGACTTTGGCCCAGGAATTGAACAGGGAAAATCAGCCGTGATTCTCATTACATCCAACTGATTTCTGCTGGATTGTATAATGCCCGATCAACATCATTATCTAAGAATATAAGTATCCATGTAAATAATGGACACTCAGGGAAGCTAAACTAGACTATGGCAAACATGGAGCAATACACTGATCAATCAGGAAAGGCAATAATAAAAGGGAGAAACAACAACAAAAAAAACAATAAGTGCTTCAAACTATTGCAAGAATTCCAGGGTACTTCTTAGAAGAAGTACTAAATATTGATACTGCAGGCCAGCATGTGCTTTGCAGCACCAATGTCAGTGTTATGCAGCGTAGTTTCAAGGTCTGCATCTTCCAGACTGAGGAAATCCCATTCTCAGATCTTTTGTTTTAGATGTGCCAAATGGAAGCCAGGCATCCTCCTTTCGGGTGAAAATAAAATAAACAGATTATCACAAACATACTATTCCAATTCGTCTCCTAGAGGTCGATTCACAGCAGTGTTGAGAGAGCTCACTTCCCTCCTCCCTCCACAAACCCCTTCAGCCACAGTTGATGCGTAGCCAAAGGAAATCAGGAAAGGTAAGGGTAAAAGTTAATCTGAGATAGAACCATTCATGCCCTTAAAGTAATTAAAATGGAAAAAGTGAAATAGTAGATGCCTCTGTGGAATTAACTTGCACAATTATTCATTTGTAAGTCACATTATAGTTAGCAGCCCGTGCTCACAGACATACAAAATCAGGGCTGAATTTTCATGCCACACTGAGGTTGGCAAGAGGTGGGAAGCCCAAACATATTGGCACCAGCCAATGTATTTGTCTCAGCACCCCACTCCTGGTGCTAGCAGGTTCACCAAGATAGAGAACAGAACACCAAACCAACTCACCTGCCCTTAAGGCCAATTAAAATATTTAAAAGTTCATTTAAGAGCTTATTGTGGGGGAAGAAATTTTCAAGAGTATCATAAGTTTCATGGGGTGTCCATTTCTGATCCGTTGTTTAGAGGTGGATACAGTCATGGCTGCCCCAGACAACCACCCTGGCTCCATAAGAGGCCCAAAAGGACAAAGGGGTCTCCTTGGATCAGTTGCAGATCTTGGTAGCATCTCAGAAACAGCAGCATATCATTGCATCTTGCAGATCACTGATGCCTCTTTGTCAGAGCTGCACAGCATATTCATTTCACAACAGAAGCAGGTTTGCGAGGGCAGAGTTCATTGAGTTTTCCACCATTATTGGATTCTGCTGGGTGCAAAGAGTGGGGGGAAAGACAAATGAAGAAAGACAATAAAGAAATAAAAAGAAGAGAACTGTAAAAAATTAAATAAAATACAATGAAAACAAAGGGGGTCGAGGTGGGGTAGAGCAAATCATTTGAAGTTGTTGAATTCAATGTTGAGACCGGAAGGCTGTAAAGTGCCCAGCCGGAAGATGAGATGCTGTTCCTCCAGTCTGCGCTGAGCTTCACTGGAACAAAGCCTCACTGCCCCTTTTTTATTTCTAAGATCCATCCACATGGTCTCATTTGAAGTGCCTTTTAACACATCCTCTGTTGATCCACCAGCAGGAACTTTTCAGTTGTAGGCAATAAAATAAAACAAGACTTACTCCAATTTATAAATCAAAGAAAAAGGTTTAATAAAGAAACTTCATTATTCCAACACTTGAGGCCTCACCCTGAGTCATCCCAAACACCCCCAAATCCCAGCAGCTTCTTACTTATACTAGGTCAGCTGAGCAGCACAAAATTTTGTCATTGGTTACATAGTTTACTGGGTCAGCTGACCCTTACAGCGTGTTGCCATTGCTCACACTACAACAGATTCAATGTTATCATTGGTTACATTCTAACATCCTCCTTCATATTGCAGTGACGGTATTTTTTATCAACAATGCAATGCCCTCTCCTCTCTTACATTCCCCCCCATCCACCCATCACACCTGAAATTTCTATGCCCTGGAATGTGGAATTGCCAGTCCTGTCCTTCTTTCAACCATGCCTGTGATTGCAACAATACCATATTTCCACGTGCTGGTTAATGCTCTAAGTTTATCTGCCTTACCAGATGGCTCCTTGCATTAAAATGGATGCAATTTAGCCTTCCAATCCTCCCACGTGCCTTATCATGCCCATGTCTTCAATACCTGCTGGACTGACCTAGCTTTCCTTCTATATCTGACTGAACTTCACTCCCAATTGTACATCTACTCTGTGCCCCATCCACATGCCAAATTAATTTAAAACCTCCCCAATAGCACAAGGAAACCTCCCAGCAAGGATATTGGACCCATTCTGGTTCAGGTGCAAACCGCCCAGCTTGTACTGGACCCACCTACCCCAGAAACTGTCCTAATGATTCAAACATCCCTCCTACACCATCCCTTTAGCCACACATTAGTAGTAGTTTATCACAAACCTAACGATCACTTCAGAAATCTCCGGCTTCGCAGTAGTCAACTTTACTAGGTTTCACTCTTTTCAGCTCTGTCTTTAACTTCAATGAACAGCAACCCTGATCCAATTCCATTTTTAGTTTGTTCCTTTGACTTCAAACTTCCTAGGACATGTCTTTAATTCCCTGACTTCTCGAACTAACTGTTCCTTAATTTTCTCTGGGACTTCCTTCCGTGCCAATTGCTCCAGTATTTTACTTCTGCTTCTGGCAGAGCTGAGAGAGATGTTCTCTCTCTCGGTGATAAGCTCTTTCTGCTATAGGTTCTGTTTAAACCATCCTAATCTAAAGAGTGATCCCTGACTGCTAAGGAACAATTCATTTTTGTCCAAAAATGTGTTTACTTTTCATGTCATAAACTCTCTGAGCACAATACAGGCACAGTATAAACTGAAACCAAAAACCCCAATACATGCAAACACCTTTGTTTGACATGAATCTAATGAGAGTTTTACCCTTTCCTACACAAAAAACAATAAATTAAACTCACTTAAATCTATACCTTATTTCTAATATCCAACAATACAAACATAGATCACTTAAAACAACCTCTGCTTCCTGAAAAAAGACATATTCCAAGACTTCAGAGTCCTACAATATAGAGAGTTGTGACACATGCTTAGTGTTTGATTCTGAGTGGTGATGTGTGCTGAATGTTTGTGTGAGCACAGGTCTAATGAATGCAACATTATATCTAATAAATGAGAAGATATTAGACAATAAGATTATTTAGATTTAGGGGAATTTACTCACAGAACAGGAGTTGATGCAGTTGTTAGATTAATAATAAAGTTATTAGTAACACCATGATTAACTTCTAGAGATAGCTGCATAAAAAACATGGTGGGCAGTGTGATTGAATATTAGAAGCTGGACAAAGATTAAAATGATTGAATATTCCAGATTATGCAAGGATCCTTCTCCGCTGATGGGGTCAGCCGAGTCAGGAGGCAAAGTTTTCATCTGTGGGTGGCAATATTGAAATGGAAATAATGGCAATCCAGAGATTTATAGTAGTTTTGCTTGATTATTTTTTCAGTATTATACAGTTCTTTATGCTGAAAATTCTGTCAGAAATTTAAATGGTTGAGATAGACCCAGGGAAGAATGAATTTGCAAGTTGATGCAGGAATGGGGTGAGAAAAATAGCCTTTTCACAATTTCTAACATTCATGCTGAAGGACTATAGGAAGAGCGGTATCAAAAATCTCATATTATGCTTACAAATTTAAAGAAGAATTAGATCAAGATTTACTATTTGTCTATGATGAAATTTGTTCTGAAGTTGACCTACATAAACCTACAATGAAAGAGAGTCTCAGCCAGCAGTTAAGTAAATGTGATTTGTCATTATGAAAATTACATTAAACATACTTGAAAATCTTCAGGAATTTTACACATCACAACTTCTATTACTAAAAAAATTATTTAACTACAGCTATAAAAAGAGAGCAACATTATAACAATTCAGCTGTAGTAATCATTATTAACAAGTTTATACTAAACATATTAAGGTAACAGTACGCACGTGACAGAATTTAAAAGAGGATTGGTATGCTTTCAGGTCATCTCTGACTGTTAAGATACAATAAGATACAATCATCTCTTTCATGTAGAACATTAAGAGAACATGCAAAGGCTTCTTTCGTTCTTGTCTTCTTATTGTCTTCTTGGCTGAGAATCATTTTCCTTTCGTCCCAAAACCTCGAAGAATGAAAATTTAATTTCTTGAACAATATTAAACCTATAATAACTGAAACTACTAGAACTGAACTTTACTTCTTATAATCAGACCAATCATAGCAGACCGTATTGTCAATCATTTCAAGATTTTATTATTCTGTATTAGGGCCCTTTCATTTGTCTTTCCAGCTTGAGATGTGGACCAGAAATGATTAATTTGCTTCTGTGAGCTTCAACATTATTGGGTTAATTACCAAAGACAATCAGGACCATTGTCTTATAATGTGATGACAGACATTTCCCAGAAAATAAGCAGCCTTTCCATTCACTTTGACCATGTACCTATACTATTTGAAACCATTTTGTGTTTTCATTATTCTTGACATTACAATTTCAGTTTCAATGGCACAATTTCAATTTCATTAATTTGAAAGAATTAAAATTCTTAATTAAATCTATCATTTGAGCAGCTCCAACAGCAATTAACAACAGTAATGTAATGAATAGCAATTGAGGACCTGTATGACACAATCAACAATAAAGTTAATGGTAGCTCTGAAACCCCTTCTGGCTGAATGTAAACTCACTTTTTGTTGTTTGTGGAATCTGGGCCTTTGATTCACTTGTCTTCAACTCTAGTGTCAGGTCATTAATTTTATCCAAAGCATCGTGCAGACTTTCATCCAGAGAAGTTGCCCGTTCCTCAGCATGCAGGACACGCTGCTCTGTTTCTCTACCAAAGGTCAAGATATACAAGTAATTGTCAAAAAAAACCTATAAATATCAAGTGGTCATAGGAGATTAACAGTTTAGAAACGTGGGTCCATGGGAGCATGGATTAAACCTAACCAGATTATTATTAAACGATAAGATTTAAAATAGAGTGCAATAAGTTACATATAGAATACCTGAATTAAATGTTACATTATACAAATCATATGCAATGATTCAAAATACAATCTTGAGCCGTTCCTGCAATATTTCTTGAAGAATCAATTAGTTCCCCAATGTAATTGATTAAGGAAATAAGCAACTGAACCAAACAAACTCAGAATGGCTCCAGGTTTGATGTTTCGCTTATGTTGAGTTAGCTGGTCAGTGAAACCAGAATAAGTATTAAAACTGGTTTATGCATCTCTATGTAGGGAATAACCACCACCCACAATTTCTGTTATCCCGGCTAGAAACGCGTGTGTCATGGCTTAGATTGCACAGTAGAAATGAAGGTGAGGCTATCAACGCTAACAATAATTGCCAGCAATGGTACATACAGAGTTAAATGCAAAAATCGGGAAGCTGTTGGCCTGAGTTGCCCTGGTCCTCCAGAAGATGTGTTATAAACAGATTTCATCACAAGACATATCTTTAAAACACATGGAAAGGTGTGAGGTTGCAGTGCTCACATGGTAGATATCCACTAAACTTGGCAGACAGTCATTGCTTGTCCATTCCAGCATCTCACACATGATCTTTAAAAAAACCACCTCATTGGAATTAAGCTTGCCCTCCTAATTAACTTCCCCACCAACAGGAAATTATAATGTTCAGCTTTACAACTGCATACAAGTGACATGCACCTGACATGCTTCACATCTCCCATGACTTTGAGGTCTATAGATGTTGTATTATCTTTCTTGGGGATCTCAGATAACTTCACCTGAGTGTTGTTACCAAATGCTGTGCCAAGGCTGGAAAAGGGAGACAGGCAAAAACAGAAAGTGGGAATGAGGGGGATACTATATCTAAATAGAGGCAAGGTGAAGAGCTTAGCATTTGCCTGTTGGTTTTGAGATGGAGGGAAACTTATAAAGAACATGCTCGCATGACGTATCACTTCAATTCATTCACATATCCATGGAGACATCAATTTTGCATACTGCAGGCAATCGTACTTTAGAAATGGCTCCCATCCAACTGAGGAGATGTGGGGGCTCATCATAGGTTGGCACAGGACCAGAAGCTGCAAACTGTTGAGTATCAAGTGAAGAAAGTCAAGATGTTGGTGAATAGCATATATTGCAACAATGAGCATTGGGTCTGTTTTAATCTCAGGGTGAGTAAATGGCAATGCCAGAGGCGCCTTTGTCTGTCCCATGATGTAGTTGCTCTGCCAGAATTTCCAGTACCAGCTGCAGCCACAGGGCACTGAAGGAGTAATGCAAAGCTACTGGCCTGCATTTGAGCGATGGCTGTCTGGATGCTGTTTAAATATGGAACCAAGACCTTCGACCCCCATGACTTCCAACCTGCCTTGTCACGAGATTTGTCAAGTTCCTTGCTGCTGCAAAATTAATGAACTGAACAGCAGAAGATTATGCATGTTCAGCCATTCTTCCACTCAGCAGGAATCATGACAAACTTTCCCACCTGCCATCAGACTTGGACTCCTAAATGGAAAATTTTTCATGCTAAGTCATAATTACAACAAACAGGCACTGCAAAGTAATTTTTGCAAATGTGACATCTCATTCTTTTATATTTTAATTCTTGGAGATTTAAAAGTACAACTATTTTTATCTGCTTTGTTTATCTCTAACTCTTAATTACACTTTATTTCCCTTTCTCTATGTGATTTAACATTGAATTAAATATTTTAACTGTCACTATGGTTCAGTCTCTGTACTGATCAGTAATGATTCTTGAATCTTATTAAGGAGATACGCTGTTGTTTCATCTATTCACACAGGTCCTAGATGTCCTCTAGAGGGCGATGTTCTGGAATGGCTTCTGAATTAACTCAATTAGCAATGCAAAAAGCTCAATACAACATGGTGGGGATCAGGGTTCTGTTTACTTCCCACAAAACATTTTGTTGACCATTTGCCACATGCAGAGTCGCCAGCCTTTGGCTGGTAGAGTGGCACAGTGATTAGCACTGCTGCCTCACAGCATCAGGGACCAGGGTTCAATTCCAGCCTTGAATGACTGTGTGTGTGGAGTGTGCACGTTCTTTCCTCTGGGTGTTCTGGTTTCTTCTCACAGTTCAAATATGTTTAGGTTAGGTGGGTTAGCCATAGTAAATGTATGAGGCTACGGGGATAGGGCAGTGGGTTGGTCCTGGGTAACATGCTGTTTGTATTGCAGGGATTCTATGGGATGGAAGTGTAAAAATTTGTGTAGTTTTTCTCCTCCTGGTATTATGAAAGTGATAAGCACGTAATGCAAGGGCACATGAAATGAGGTACGTACTGATTGCACACTATTTGCAAGAGCCATATGCTCCCTCTGCATCCAATCAAATCACTGCGACAGTTCAATCAGCCACCCTGCAAATTCTAGGTATGCAAGAGTGAGTTGTTGCAGGGGAAACAAATCCATTCTTACCCATGGCACAGTGGCTAACACTGCTGTCTCACAGCGCCAGGGACCAGGGTTTGATTCCCGGCTTGGGTCACTGACTGTGGAGTTTGCATGTTCTCCCCGTGTCTGCGTGGGTTTCCCCCCAGTGCTCTGGTTTCCTCCCACAGTCCAAAAGATGTGCTAGTTAGGTGCATTGGCCATGCTAAAATTCTCCCTCAGTGTACCCAAACAGGCGCCAGAGTGTGGCGACTAGAGGATTTTCACAGTAACTTCATTGCAGTGTTAATGTGAGCCTACTTGTGACACTAATAAATAAACTTTAAAACTTAAAGCTTTAAAGTTGCTAGCGTTAGAAAATTCATACTACACCTGCAATGTCCACTGAGTTACTTTCATGTGACTACACTCTCTCCCAAATTTCAAAAAATGCTGGAAAACCATTGGGATCATATTCATTTCCTTGATCAATCAGTTCACATGCAAGCACTCTCTGCACTGGCAGAGCATTTTGAGAACCACGTTTCTTCTCCGAGTGGTCTAAAGCTCTCAAATACATTTAAAGTTGATCTGAACAAATCAAAAGGTTGGGATTGATAAAAAGAGGTCCGAGGAGGAATTCATTCATGTTCATGCCCTGGATGAAGATTAAATTAACCAGCTCAAGAGGAAAGATAGACAAGAATTTTGGTTAAATATTGCCAGTCTAGTTCTTCGGCAAATATATACTTCTTCTGCTACGGGACACAACAAATACAAGAAATGCAACAGATTAATGGATGAAAACCTCAGCAGTGATTTGTGAAGCATCTGCACATTCTTGAGTTCTAATCTAAGAAAGTTTATGGAGGGAGGACAGATCAAACCAGAAGGGAAGAGTGAATATTGCCTTTGTTTTTACCATTTGAAGTTGATAACAGTTCTATTAGTTTATGAATGAAAAAGCATTTTCTATAACTTATGAAATATCCAGCATGTATTAAATGTATTTATTCTTATTCATGGGGTTACGGTAGTGCATATGGCCAATTTCAATCTTGTGGCCCACTGAGATGAAGGATGGCCATTCATGTGGCCCATCACTATCATATGTCGTCTATGGACAAGTGTGACTATAATGATCTCCAATTCTATCTCTGCTTCAGCTGCTCTTGTTCGAATCCATACCTTTGTTCCCTCTGGACTTGACATTCCAAGTTATCTGTGACAAGTATCCCATCCTCCACCCCCTGTGAGCTTAATTCATCCAAAACTCTGCTGCCCACATCCTAACTTGCACCTAGAACCGTTCACCACTCATCCTTGTACTTGCTGGCCTGGACTAGTTTCTAGCTAAGCAAAGCCTCAATTTTAAAATTCTTGTCCTTGTTTTCAACTTCTTCCGTAACTTGACCCCGCTCTACCTCTATAACCTGCTTCAGCACTTCAACCCTCTGAAATACTTATGTTCCTCCAAATCTGTGCATACCCAATTTTAATCACCCCACCATTGGCAGCATTGCTTACAGCTGCTTATGTCTCAAGCTCTGGAATTCCCTCCCCAAACCTCTTTGCTTCTCCACAAAGGCCCCTAAAGACAAATTTCTTTGGTTAAGCTTTTAGTCACCTGACCTATCTCTTTATATGGCTCAGGATCAAATTTTGTTTGATAATGTTCCTGTGAAATAGGTGGAAACACTTTACTACATTAAATGGTACTGTAGAAATGCAAGCTGTTTTTGGTGTTGAATGGCTGGCACTGTTTGTTTGCTTCTGACAACAAAATCCAAAGTGGGGGGGGGGGTGCAGGTGGGAATCAGTGAAGGAGGAAGGGAACATAGCAAACATTAAAAGCAAATAGGTAATAATAAACACAATCCTAAAACAGTCTAATCCCCTTTCACTCTTCAAATGTGCTTCCACCAAGTTGTGCCCTAATATGCACACTGAAGTGGAGACATGGAACGCTACGGCCAAAGATGATAGTGGTGCTGGCCTGAGGCCGAGAGGGTCCTGCATGCCAATAAACCCCTGCACCAGTGCAGAAGCCTTTTGATGGAATGTGTGGTTTCAATGCTTGTATTTTTTGAGATGGACCCTAACTGGAACTGAAATGTTAACTTCATCTAAAGGGAAACCGAGCCTTCAGGTGTCCAGGCAAACTAAAACAGAAACTTTAAGTTTTTGAGGAATTTGAGAGCAGATTAAAAAAGGCAATGCGCCATTCGAGCTCAGATGCCAGTGGTGCAGCGTAGGCAGGCTGAAGAAAAGGGAGGCTGGATCCACGAGCTGTGAATAAGCAAATACACATATCCTGCAGCTGCTTCTGTTTCTTCAAGACAACATTGTTGGATACGCACCACACACCTTCAAGAACATTATGAGCAGAGTTGAGGAGATTCTGCAGGTGTGTGTCATCTTAGCAAAGGCCTTGCCTGTCGAACTCAGGTTGCTTGATTGCTGTGGTCAGCTGAAGATCAGGCTAAATCCTCAGAAAAGCAACTGGTTTGTCTACTGGACAAAATTTAGAGTTTTGAAGGACTTTGTGGCTGATTTTTAAAAATGTTTTCATGGGATGTGGATGTTGCTGGCAAGATCAGCATTTGTTGCCCAGCCCTAGTTGCCACTGAACTGGGCAGCCATTGCAGATAATAGTTAAGAGTTAACCACATTGCTGTGGATCTGGAGTCACATATAGCCCAGATCAGCTAAGGACAGCAGATTTTCTTCCCTGAAGGACATTAGTGAAACAGATGGGTTTTATATGACAATCAACAATGGTTCCATGGTCATCATTAGACTTTTAATTGAATTCAAATTCCAACATCTGCCATGGTGAGATTCAAACCTGGGCCCCAACACTATTATTCTGGGTCTCTGGATTACTAATCAAGTGACAGTACCACTATGCCATCTCCTCCCCTAAATTAGTATCATATATGCTGAGTGGACTGTTAAGTAAATCCATTAGATCTATCTTTGTTGTATCTGCTATTTAATGTGTAATTTACAGTTTACATTGACCATAATTTGCCTGTTAATTAGTGTTTAATTTGTGTTGATTTTCGTTTGAGAAACATTATGAAGATTACAATTTTGTCCATTGGTTTTCTCTTTGGGAGCATAGAATCCCTACAGTGCAGAAGAGGCCATTCAGCCCATCGAGTCTGCACCGGCTCTCCAACAGAGCATCCTATCCTTGCCCTATACCGTAACCCCACATATATATCCCGCTAATCCCCTTAACCCATATATCCTGCGACACTAAGTAACAATTTAGCACGACGAATCCAACCTAACCTGCACATCTTTAGACTGTGGGAGGAAACTGGAGCACCTGGAGGAAACCCACACAATCACGGGGAGAATGTGCAAGCTTCACGCTGTGACAATACTGTGCCTTTAAGAAATATAATTTAATCATGTTCCTTTGCAAGATTTTATTGGCACGGTTTTGTCTGCAGCCGGTGTCTCTAATTGTTACTGAAGCAGTATAATTGATTTCATTTTTATTTTAATCTGGCCTAATGCAAGGTTCTGTGGTTTTTAATGATCCCTTGGGATTACTGGGTGGAGAATGATTGACAGGTCAGGTGATGTCTGGGAACAGTGGTTTTTTCTATTAAAAAAGTCCAAGTTTTTAGTTTCGCTTTTCAGTCGTAGTCTGAAGGGGTGAACAGCAACAGTGCTTTTCTCTTCTCTCTGGAGTTGGAGTCTTTAGTTTCATTTTCTCAGATACTGTTTGGAAGCAATGTCTCTGGTTTTCCCCTCTCTGGAGTTGGAAATTCTATTTTCTGTGAGTTGCGGTTAGAAGCTGGTGGAAGCAGGCAGGTTCTCTCTTTGGAAAGTTCCAGGACTAGGAAGCTTCAGAGATTCATTCCAACATTCAAAGGACTAATTCACAGCAGGTGATAAAAAGCTGAAATCACGTGAGCATACTTGCTTTTTGTGCCAAGTCCAGAAAGGGGTGTATGTCTATTGGATGGAGTTCGATTTAGAACACAGATAGCTAGCTGTTAAGGTTTACACTGTATCATGTTGAATCTTGTAATTGGTAAATGCTATGCTAATTCCTTTTATTATATTGTGTACTTAAATAAACTTTGTTTGATAGCAGCTTCCTCGTGGATTACTTGAATTATACCTGAAGTGATACACCTTATGTTCACCTGTGCCAAATTCAAATATAAAAACTTCGGGTCTATGTTATCTTCATAAAACACCTTGGAGTTTCTGGCCTGGATATTAACAACACAGACAATCACCCAAAGCCAGAATTGAACCCAGGTCCCTTGCGCTGTGAGGCAGCAGTGCTAACCATTGTGCCACCATGCCGTCTTATTTGGTAATTCTGGTCTTTTTTTGATTTGTTGGTCTCCATGGGACCTCTGTGTCCAATTCCATTGGAGGCAGCTAGGTCACTGGCAGATGGGCTATGAAATGCCTGTCCACCCTCGGATTACCCAGATATGGAAGGCTGCATCACCTGTTACCTTGGTGCATAATGGCATCTCTCTGCATGAGGATCCCAGACCACCTCTCACCTTTTGCCCGCTTGGCTGATTTTTCCGACCGAGATCAACCTGGTTCGGTAGCTATAGTGCACTCATCATTCACTTCGGCTCACCTAATGGTGCAGAAAACACCTCAGCTGCTAAGTCTGTCAAATCCATCTTGGTCAGGAGGGAGGGTCTCTTTTTATCATTGTTTGGGAACAAAACCTCTCACCGTTCCCAAGCAATTAGGAGGAGAACCCACAGGAAAGCATAGCTGAACTGTGGGGCCATCCTTTGTCCAACCTGTGCCATTTCCTAGCTCCCAGATTCTTGCCTCTGTCTTCACTGAAGGTGGCGGACACCATATTTGCAGGTTGCTGCTGTGACCACTAATCCTCCTTCATATATTTTCTGGCTTGCTGGAGGATGATGGTCTAAGCTCCAAGGTGACTTGTCTCCACTGTAGTTACAAAGGATTTTATTTATAAAGCAGCTGAAGATGGTTATGGTGGTCAGAAGTCAATTATCTCAGCTCCAGGACATTACTGCGGAAGTTCCTGAGGTAGCATCCTAGGCACAACCATTTTTATCTGCTTTATAAATAACCACCTATCTATCATAAGGTCAGAAGTGGAGATGTTTGTGGATGACTGAACAATGTTCAGCACCATTCGCAACTCCTCAGATACTGAAGCAGTTCACTGGACAATACCCAGGTTTGGGCTGACAACTAGCAAGTAATATTCACACCACACAAGTGACAGGCAATGATCATCTCCGACAATAGAGGATTTGACCCATCATCCCTTGACATTCAATGGCATTAACATCACTGAATCTCCCACTATCAACATCATGGGGGCTACCATTGACCAGAAACTGAACTAGCCATATAAATACTATGGCTACCAGAGCAGATCAAAAGCTGGGAATCATGCAGCAAGTCCCTCACCTTCTGACCCCAGGGCCTGTCCACCAGCTACAAAGCACAAGTCATCAGTGTAATGGAATATTCTCCACTTGCCACTTGCAGCTCCAACAACACTCAATAAGCTTGACACCATCCAGGATGCAGCTTGATTGCTACCCCTTCCACTAACATTCAATCTGGCAAACAGTAGCAGCTGTGCATATCATCTATAAGATGCACTGCAAGCACTCACAAAGTTTCCTTGGGCAGTACCTTCCAAGCCCACAACCACTACTATCTGTAAGGACAAGAACAGCAGACACATGGGAACAGCACCACCTGGAAGTTCCCTTCCAAGTCTCTCTCCATCTTGACTTGGAAATATATTGTCATTCCTTCACTGTCAAAATACTGGAATTCCCTTCCTAACAGCAATGTGGGTGTACCTACACCTCAGGGACTGCAGCTTTCAAGAAGGCAGCCTACCACCACCTTCTGAAGGGAAACTAGGGATGGGCAATAAATGTTGGCCTAGCCAACAACCACTTCCTATAAAAAAATGATTTTAAAAAATAGTCAGGGACCTTGGTAAATATTGAAGGCAGGTCTGGCTAGTGTTTAAAAATTGTGGCAGTGCCTATGCTGCCATCAGGTAACAGCAGAATTTCCATCTACCTTCCTATTAACTCCCTCCATAACTTGATTGGATGGGTTCCATGCCTCTGCCTTATTAAATGACTAACCGCCTCATGATTGTGTTCAGCCAGCTGTTTCTGCCCCATGTCATCTGCATTAAACTCCCCACAAGAAGCAACTTCATAAGCATTTGTTCTTGAAGGTTGCAACTGCGCTTTCATGGTGTACCACCTGAAATAATGGATTATACAATGCAGCACAAGACGACAAGTTTTTCTAGTAGTGAAGTTGAATTCAGTAGAACTATAATTAGCTACTCACATAAGTTGCTGCTGTAACAGTCCCACAGCAGCCAGTTCCTCAAATGCCTGCTCTGACTTGGGATGTGTAGGAACAACAGCATCGATATCAACCTGCAATTAAAGTTCAATATTAAGTGAACAAAAGATATGTTCAAGACATTGAGGGTACAACATGATGAAGCACTATTCTACTTATAATTTTTTTGTTATGCCATTTTTCTATCGAATGAAGCAAAGTTTGACTCTCTTCCCACTCTGCACATACTTGATCCCAGGCCAATTTTGCTTCCCTTAGTATTTGTTAGGCAAGTAGATAGAGTTAAGATACGGATCAGTCATGATCTAAGTGAAAGATGGAATAAAAACAAAATGGCTTAAAACTGATTTTTGGCCCTCCTGCAGAATTCCCCCCTGCTGCTACTGACACTGCCAACAGGAGCTTGGGGGAATTTCACCCATAGATTTAAAGTGATTTTAAAGTGATTGGTAGAAAGATTAGAGGGGAGATGAAGAAATATATTTTCATTCAGAGGGTTGCTGGGGTCTGGAATTCACTATCTGAAGGAGTAGTTGAAGCAAAAGCCCTCAACTCAGTAAGAGGTGTTAGTGTCTGGATATGCATCTCAAGTGCCATAACCTGCAGGGCTTTGGACCAAATACAAGATAGTCAGATTCAGATTAAGCTGGGTTGCTTGTTTAGAATCATAGAATCCCTGCAGTGCAGAAGGAGGCCATTTGGCCTGTCGAGTCTACACCGACAACAATCCCACCCAGGCCCTATTCCTGTAACCCCATGTATTTACACTGCTAATCCCATGACACTAAGGGGCAATTTAGCATGTCCAATCCACCTAATCTGCACATCTTTGGAGTGTGGGAGGAAGCCGGAACACCCGGAGGAAACCCATGCAGACATGGGGAGAATGTGCAAACTCCACACAGACAGTTACCCGAGGCCAGAATTCAACCCGGGTCCCTGGCACTGTGAGGCAGCAGTGCTAACCACTGTGCCACCATGCTATCATACTGGATGGCCCCTTTCTACATCATAAACTTTCTATGATTCTATTCCATAATATGCTCAAGGATTGAATGATCTCTCCTTTTTATGTTATTAGCTTGTGGATGTTAAAATAAATTGTCACACCGAACTCCAGCTGAAATGGGCTAACCTGAAGATAAAACTAAAAACTTCTTGGTATACATGGCATAGATCCACATTAAGCAGCATATTTAGCTACAGTCCTAAAAGCATTTATTTCTATCCTCCTTCGCCAGAATGTTTGATCAAAAACTTTACAATGACTGAATTTTTGCAAACATCTTAAGAATGATCAGTAATGGTTAAGTTCTTACCTTTCCCATAGCAACAGCAGTTTCATTCAGGTCTCTTTCATGGATGTTAGTATCTTCACCAATAAATTTCAGGATGGTTCTGCTCTGGCCCTTAAATAGTTGGCCTCCCACGATTCCAAAACTTTGATCCTAAACAAATTGATTTAATTGCTAGAATACAAGTTTTTTGTTCCAATTTTTTCTTTGTACTGAAAATATGTATCAATCAAGGTGGCACATACCATTAATGAAAAAGATGCTGGGGCCAGAATTTTACTAGCCCCCCACCACAGGAATCGGAGCGGATGAGGGGCAGAGCATGGGAAGGTCCGTTGACCTCAGGCGGGATTTTACGGTTTCGGGACAAGCGAGGCTATAAAGTCCCACCCTACATGTGTAATGAAATTCAGATAATTGCATCCTTGGATTGTGCACTATAGATACCATTTGGTGTCCAAATGGCAACTGCAGCTCATACGCACACCTTTTGAGTGAGTCATGCCAAAGGTCATACTGGTAATGTGTTAACATCTGCACAATGAATGGCCACTGGAAACAGGAAGATCATGACTCCAGTCAATGTGCAATGCTGATTTAATATCAGCTGCGTCATTTTGTAGATCAACACTCCAACAAATGTCTTAATTTTGTACAGCTGTATAGCATTCAGCAGCAAGAAGAATCCCCCACCATCAATGCTATTTAAATGCATCATTAACTGCTTACACATTAGTTGCTCATTGAGTTTTGTCCATTACTTGGATTCTACACTAACTGGACAGCTAGTGCTGCAGTGACATTGTCGCTGGATTAATAATCGAGAGACCCGGATTCGAATCCTACCATGGTTGATTGTAAAATTTGAATTCAATAAAAATCTGGTGCTTTCTATAGTTGTTTAAAGTTGCCAATTGCTCCAAGACATTGATGTAAGAGCAATCATTAACCTTGAAATACAGAATCACTTGGTAAAGTGTTAGAGGTCTTGCAGAGCAGGGTAATTTGCTAGAATGGGAAGCAGGAACAAAGGGATGAGAGAAGAGTTCTGAGCAGGAGGCATATGATGCCAATACCATTCGTATACTGAAGGGCAACATAGTGGCTAAAATATGGGCACTACAGATCTGAAAAAAAAATGCTTATAGTTTGATAATACCTGAACATCTCTCATTCTCTCAGCTCCACTTGACTTTAAAAGTTGTGAACTTTCTCTAGTCTCAGTGACACTCCGACCAATTTGCACAGATGACTTCTGAAGTGCAGCAAAAAAAGTGATAAAAACACAGCATTCTCATTAACTGACAGTGAAATAAATTACACCAAATATCACAGCATAAAATGCATAATGCAATAACAATCATTAAGGGAACACTTGGCGTATGAATTTAAATCTTGCATAAAGGAATTTTCCTTGTGCAGCAGGTTTCTTGGCAGCTAACCAATCTATATAATTTAACATCTTGCCTATATTAAACTTTCAAAAACTTTCATGACAGCCCACAATCATTGCTTCTCTATAGCTGAAATTACCTTGATTGTTTCAAATAGCCACTTTCGTTTAAGTTAATTATGAGTGACTTAAATATCCAATTATTTAACATTATGCAAAGAACGTTTCAATTCATTGGACAACTAGAAAACAACCAGGAATAAGTGTGACTGAACCACTAAATTTTCAAGCACAAGAATTTGCAGATAGAATTTCACGATAAAGTGAGAAATCGACCACACACTAATCTGATCACTTGCTCATATATGTTAATAATGATTAGAGAATGCCAACCCTGCCCATAAAATAGGTAAAAAGAGAAAGCAAAAAAATGAGAATCTGAAACAAATAAAAAGTGCCAACAATAATTAACAGTTAGGTCAGGATCTGATTGAAAGAACAGACAAAAAGTCTCCAATGGAATGAAGAAAAATTACAGCTGAACAGCATTTTAAAAGTGCAGAAGAAACAAAAGATGGGGTGGAATAAACAAACTGACATCCACATGAGAGGGAATGGTAAAGTATTTAAATAAAAAACAGGAAATAGTTAAGTGACAGCAATCAGAGACAACAAGAAATATAATTAAATCAAAGGCATTTATGAGACAAGAAGGGTTGGATTTTTACATCAGCGGTAGGAAATTGAAGTCAGGATTGTTTCCGTGTCCTGAAGCATCCCCTGCAGAGAAAGAGAAATGAGCCCTGGCTTTCACAGGGCAACAGGGTAAATGAGATGGAGACAGGTTTGACAGCAGGGGACTGGAAGCATGCCAACTCAAGTGTAAGCCTGATTTAAACCCACCACAGCAGCCACGACAGTGGTAGTGAAGAAATGCAGTGAACTTTGGGATGAACTTCTCAATTCAATTGTGTTCCAAAAGAGCTGGAGAAAACAACACAGCTCTTCATTTTTCCGATGCTGAACTAAATGTGATGCTGCAGGCTGTGCGGGAAGAGAGGGTGATCCTTTTCCTGGAGAACAGCAGGAGACCACCCACACAGCATGGCTGACCAGAAAACTCCTTCACGCTCTTACATCCTGACATCAGGCATACTGGAAGGATTATCTACCTGTATGGCCCTGTCATGAATACACCTTACGTAGTTGTCAAGTCCTGAAGTGGAACTTGAACCTAGAGCTTCTAGCCCGAAGGTAGAGATGTTACCACTGTGCCAAAAGACTCTGACACTCATTTAACCTATCTAAATCCCTTTGCAAACTTCTTGTGTACATTTCATAACTTACTCTCCAACCTAGCTTTGTATCATCAGTAAATTTAACCACAATGTTTTCAATCCCTTCATCCAAGTTGGTTATATTTTTGAGGCCCAGCACTAATCCCTGTGACACTCCATTACAGCTTTTCAGCCCAAAAATGACCTATTTATCTCTACTCTCTTCTTCCGGTTAGCTAATCAATCCTCTATCCATACTTAACGTTACCTCCAAGACCACAAGCTCTTATTTTGTGTCGTAACCGTTGACATGGCACCTTGTCAAATATCTACTGGAGATCCAGGTACACCACATCTATAAGGTTCCCCTTTATCCACCTTGCTTGTTACTTCCTATAAGATCATAAAACATAGGAGCAGAATTAGGCCACTCGGCCCATCGAGTCTGCTCCGCCATTCAATCATGGCTGATATTTTTCTCATCCCCACTCTCCTGCCTTTTCCTCATAACCCCTGACCCCCTTATTAATCAAGAACCTATGTATCTCTGTCTTAAACACACTCAATGACCTGGCTTCCACAGCCTTCTGCAGCAAAGAGTTCCACAGATTCACCACTCTCTGGCTGAAGAAATTCCTCCTCATCTCTGTTTTCAAGGATCATCCCTTTAGCCTGAGATTGTGCCCCCTGGTTCTAGTTTTTCCTACTAGTGGAAACATCCTCTCCATGTCCACTCTATCCAGGCCTCGTAGTATCCTGTAAGTTTCAATAAGATCCCCCCTCATCCATCTAAACTCCAACGAGTACAGACCCAGAGTCCTCAACCATTCCTCATAATATAAGCTCTTCATTTCAGGGATCATTCTTCTGAAGCTCCTCTGGACCCTTTCCATGGCCAGCACATCCTTCCTTAGATACAGCACCCAAAACTGCTCACAATACTCCAAATGGGGTCTGACCAGCGCCTTGTGCAGCCCCAGAAGTACATCCCTGCTCTTGTATTCTAGCCCTCTCAACATGAATGCTAACATTGCATTTGCCTTCCTAACTGCTGACTGAACTTGCATGTCAACCTTAAGAGAATCTTGAACAAGGACTCCCAAGTTCCTTTGTGTGTCTGATTTCCTAAGCATTTCCTCATTTAGAAAATAGTCTATGCCTCCATTCCTCCTTCCAAAGTGCATAAGCTTTCACTTTTCCACATTGTATTCCATCTGCCATTTCTTTGCCCACTCTCCTAACCTATCCAGGTCCTTCTGCAACCCCCTGCTTCCTCAATACTACCTGTCCCTCAACATATCTTTGTATCATCTGCAAACTTAGTAACAGTGCCTTCAGTTCCTTCTTCCACATCATTAATGTATATTGTGAAAAGTTGTGGTCCCAGCACCGAACCCTGAGGCACGCCACTAGTCACCAGCTGCCATCCTGAAAAAGACCCCTTTATCCCGACTCTCTGCCTTTTGCCAGTCAGCCAATCCTCTATCCATGCCAGGATCTTACCCTTAACACCATGGGCTCTTAACTTACTTAACAGTCTCCTATGTGGCACCTTGTCAAAGGCCTTTTGGAAATCTAAATAAATCACATCCTCCTCAAAGAATTTTTAATAGATTTGTCAGACATGACCTCCCCTTGACTCAGTCCTATCTTATCATGCACTTCCAAGTACTCTGCGATTTCATCTTTAATAACAGATTCAAATCTTGCCAATGACCGAAGTCAGGCTAACTGGCCTATAATTTCCCGTCTGGTGCCTCGCTCCCTTCTTAAACAGCGGTGTTACATTAGCTACTTTCCAGTCCTCTGGGACCCTCCCAGCCTCCATTGATTCCTAAACGATCACCACCAATGCCTCCATAATTTCCTCTGCTATCTCTTTTAGAACCCTGGGGTGTAGTCCATCTGGTCCAGGTGATTTATCCACCTTCAGACCTTCCAGTTTCTCCAGAACCTTCTCCTTAGTGATGGCCACTGCACTCACCTGTGTCCCCGATTCTCCTGGAGCTCTGGCATCCCACTGGTGTCTTCCACCGTGAAGACTGATGCAAAGTAACTATTCAGTTTCTCTGCCATTTCTTTGTTTCTTATTATTACTTCTCCAGCGGTTCAATGTCTATTTTTGCCTCTGTCTTACCTTTTATATATTGAAAAAAACTCTTCCTATCTTCTTTTATATTACTAGCTGGCTTACACTCATATTTCATCTTCTCCCCCCTTATTGCTCTTTTAGTTGTCCTCTACTCACTTTTAAAGGCTTCCCAATCCTCTGGCTTCCCACTAATCCTCGTCACTTTGTATGCTTTTTCTTTTGTTTTTATGCTGTCCTTGACTTCCCTCATCGGCCATGGATGCCTCTTCCTCCCCTTAGCATGTTTCCTCCTCCTTGGGATGAATTTCTGTTGTGCCTCCCGAATAACCCCCAAAAACTCCTGCCATTGCTGTTCCACTGTCTTCCCTGCCAGGCTCCCTTTCCAATCAACTCTGGCCAGCTCCCTCCCTCATTCCTCAGATAACTAATAAATTAGTCAAACAAAAAGCAATGCACATCAACTAGGCATGTGACAATTGTAATGACCATCTCCTTTCTAATACCTAATGTGATCCTGAAAGGATTTCCAATGCCCCATATATATGATGAGTTTGTCATCCAGTGTCTTTTCAGTTTTACTCTGGCTTAAGAACATCAGAAATAAGAGCAGGAATAGGTCATACTGCCCCTTGAACTATCTACTTTTCAATGTGATCATGATTAAACTTTTATATCAACTCCAATTTCTCATCCAATCGCATATCCCTTGATTTCTTCCATACTGAAAATTTATTGATTTCAGTCTTAAGTTGACTTTTTAAAAAATGTATGGGTATGTGCCACTGACTAAGCCAACATTTATTGCCTTCGAGTTTCCCTCGAGAAGGTGATTGGCAGTGTTCTCAGGTATCTGCTGCCCTTGTTGTTCTTGATGGCAGTGGTTGTGGATTTTGAAGATGCTGCCTAAGGAGCTCTAGTGAGTTCCTGATTGAGCAACACAGCCTTCTGGGGTAAAAATACAAATTCAAAAATACTTCTCCTCATCAAATTTTAAATGCACCTCCTCCACTTGTCCCTATCTCGTCCATCCTTTGAACTCAGGCCAGGAAAGATCCAGGCAGTGCAACGCATACCCAGGGCCCAGAGTTGAAGAGAAAGAAGTCACACTGCCTTTTTACCACCACAAGCTGCCATAAACCAGGTAAGTTTAAAGGTCCATTGGAGTGGTCAGAGATTGGCGGGGTTTGGACTCAAGTGGGTGTGTGACATTCTGCCTTAGTGGTTGGGGGAATGGTGGCGAGTGCCGACATCAGGGGAGGTTGAGGGTGTTGGGCCTCGTGAGGGGAGGGTGTCAAGCTTCAGGAGGCTGGGATCATGCCACAGGTTGTGTCCAGTCAGGCCTGCAGGGAGGAGTGGGAAGGGTGGTGTTGTTGGGTGGTGCTGAGTCTCAGGGCAATGGGGGGGAGGGGGTAGTGTCAGTAGGCCTCAGATCTGGTCCGAGCAGACCTAAGGGGGGTGGTTGATGGTGGTGAGAGTTGCTCCTGGCACAGGTGGTGAGTGGAGCAGGGGAGGAGCACTGTACGGATGTTGAGAATCCTATCAGGGAGTAGGGATTGGGTAAGGCAGGTGTACCATGGGAGCATATTTGGGGAGTCCCTCAGGTGTGGGTGGAGTTCTGTGGGTAGGGTAGCAGGGAGATGGTGGGGGAAGACCCGAGTGGGTTGTGGGAGGTGGGGTCCTGTTGTGGGTTTGAAGGGTTAGTCTGGGTTTATAGAATAGTTACCCAGAAATTAGAAATGACTTTAATCCTTCTAATATTTTCTAGGTAATTACTGGTGTAATCTAGTTGGAACCATTTGAAAATTACGATTTAAATTGCATTTTCACATGGTTCCCAGTGCAGGATCTAGTTGTGAATGTGGGGGAAGAATCAGTAAATTCTCCGATGACACGAAAATTAGTGGTGTGGTCAATAGCGAGGAGAAAAGCCTTAGATTATAGGAGGATTTAGCGGGTTGGTTAGATGGGCAGAAGAGTAGCAAATGGAATTTAATCCTGAAAAGTGAGGTGATGCATTTTGGGAGGACTAACAAGGCAAGGGAATACACAATGAACAGTAGGGTGCTAGGATGTACAGAGGATCAGAGAGACCTTTGGGTACATATCCAAAGATCTTGAAAACAGCAGCACACGTAGATAAGATGGTTAAGAAGGAATAGGGGATATTTGCCTTTATTAGCCAAGCACAGGATATAAGAGCAGGGAGGTAAAGATGGAGAACTCATTAAGCTTCAGCAGTTTCTAGTTGGTACACTATAGGAAGAATGTGATTGCACTAGAAAGTATGCAGAGGTGGTTCACCAAGATGTTGCCTGGGTTGGAGCGTTTCAGCTATGAAGAAAGGTTGGATAGGTTAGGGTTGTTTTCCTTAGAACAGAGAAAGCTGAGTGGTGTACATCGATGTGTACAAAATTATGAGGGATAGATAGGGTAGATAGGTTGAAACTTTTCCCCTAAGCAGAAGGGTTAATAACCAGGGGGCATACATTTAACGTAAGGAGCAGGAGATTGAGAGGGGATTTGAGGCAAAACCTTTTCACCCAGAGTGGCGGGAATCTGGAACTCACTGCCTGACTGGGAGGTAGCGGTGGGAACCCCCATAATATTTAAGAAGCAATTACAAGAGCACTTGAAATGTCATAGCATTCAAGGCTATGGACCAAGTGCTGGAAAATGGGATTAGAATAGATAGATGTTGATGATGTGACGGCCAGCACAGACATGATGGACTGAAGGATCACTTTGTGTGCTGTAAAACTCTATGGGGGTGATCTTACCGGCTCGTCCCATTGGTTGGTTGGTGTAGCAAGCCGGCAAGATCAGGTGAGGGGCAAAACATCGGATTTGCGCCTCTCGCGATGTTACCAGCCCATTATAACTGGCAAAATTGACTTCGCGTACATAAAGGGGGGCGATTCTCCCATCCTGCCAGGTTAGTTTTTCAGTGCAACAGGTCAGGAGAATCACGTGTTGGCCGATTCGCGGGATTCACACATGCATTCCTGCCGCGCGCACATCTCCCAGCGCCAGATATCCGGTGCGTTCGGAACCACGCTAGAAGACGCGGGAACACCAGGTAAGTCATGTTAATATATTTTACATATCTTTATACTTGTGATTAGCAGGCCCAGGACTGAATTCTCCGGGCTCGCTAGCATCTCTCAGCCCGTCAGGAGTATTTCACTCCAGCAGGGTTCAGACTAGCTCCCCACTTTCAGGGAACTAGTGGGGCGACCACGCTGGAATGAAGGGGGGCAATCCGGGCCCCCTAGGGGTTTGGGCGACGGGGGGGTGGTGCCCACTGGGCATGGGCACCCTGCCAGTGCCAGCCTATGCCCCCAACACGGCCAAAGGGGCAAAGTGCCCATGCCCGGGGGAACCTTGGCACTGCACAGCAGGCATGGGGCAGTGCTAAGAGGGTGGGGCCTAGCGGGTGGGGCCAGCTGGGGGCAGGGCCTAGGGGTGATTGGTGGGAGTGGGGGGTCCCCCTGCCACTCTGCATGGCGATCAGTCGGGGCTGGAGGGAGGCCAGGGATTGGGGTGGGCTGGCCAGGTGGTCAGCGGTGGGAGGGGTCTGCCGGGGGATGGGGGGGATCAGCCGATGGGAATGGGGGGGATCATCACTGCTTGGGGCCGGGGTGGGGAGCAGCACTGAGGGGGTCCTGGGCTGGCCAGTGACTGAGCTGATCAGCAAACGGGAGGCTGACAGTTCGTGGCCACTGCGCATGCGCAAGAGGCCTGCTGGTTTCAGCCTCCTGGGCCCAGCCCCCTGAAACTTATGAGATTCACGATTGTGACCTCTGCATTGCACTGAGTGTGGGAGATTCTAGTGTGAACTCCCACTGAAAAAACAATCGTGATTTACACCAATTTTCCCACAAATTCAGGACTTACAATGTTTTTAGGAGAATCGTGGCCAAAGGATGCAAAGCAGATTTCAATATTCATAACTTAATTTAAATATTATCAGTGAGTCCCTGACCCGATCATGCGAGCTCACTTGCAACGGGGACCACATGTGATGGCCTCGCCAGTGGGACCGGAGACCATTGAAGCCGCCCCCCAGGTGATCAAGGGCAGGGCCGGGCAGTGCCCCTTGGGCAGTGACAGCCTGCCACTGCCAGCCTGGCACCCTGACACAGGCAGTTCCGACCAGTCATCTTGGAAGTGCCCACCGGGCACCGCCAAGGGGGTGGAACTTGAGGGAGTGGGGCCTGAAGAAGCAGGGCTTGAGGGGGCTGAGACTGAAGAGGCAGGGTCTGGAGAAGGCAGGCCCATGTAGTGGAGCTGGGCCATGACAGGGGCGGGGAGTGAAAGGAGGGGTATTCTGCACCAGGGAGGGTGTGGGGATTGGCCGGGGAGGTGATGGGGGGGTGGGGGGGGGAAGCGATGTCCGGAGGGACAGCTGAGGGTGGCGATCAGGGGAAGGGGTGATGTCTAGGGCAGCAATCAGGAATAGGCAATGTCTAGGGTAGCGACCAGGAGGGGGAACGAGTACAGGAGATATCCCAGTGCACTTTATACATAGTGCACTGGGAGATCGGGGTGCCTGTGCAATGGTGCCCTTAGGGCTCAGCAGCCAGCTGTTATTCTCATATGCCCCGCCACTCCCCCTACTGGCAAGAATCACATCTGGGCTCTTTTTCGAAGTGCCATACGGTTGCGACTGAGAGCTCACCCAAAACATTGACACGATTCTTTCCCATTTTCGAGCTCGTTCAGCGATTAGAATCTTTTTGGTAAAATCATTTCCTGTGATTCTATAAGCAGAAAAGCACTCATCAAACTGCAACTGCATTGTTGAACAAAAGATGGTTTATTTCAGCATCCCATTATTACTATTCTTTTACCCTGACAAGTGGTTGGTGAAATAGTTTTCCTACTAAAGCATTCATTCATCCTGAAGACAAAGCACATGTTGCTTGAATTTACCTGGGAAGATTCAATGCTCACGAGCTTATCAATATTTTCTTTTTCTTCTGGCATTAGTGTGGATAGCTCAGAATCAGACATCCCAAGTATTTTAGTGGCTGAGTCCTGAAATGCAAAGATGAAATGAAGAGGAATAACAATATAGCAATATATTTACACAGTCACATTAAAAAACAATGGCCTGAATTTTACCATCAGCGTGCGAGTGCAATCAGCAGGCCTGGAAGCAAATGTGGTATCTAATCCCACCCGCGATTGGATGGCAACCCAGATTTCAGGCTCGCCGACCGATTAATATCCGGCCAACATGACAGTGGCTCAGCTTTGCTGGTGGGGGCAGGGACGGGAGCCTGTCAGGTGATGTGTCAATGGAGAACTGGAGGAAGGATGAAGAAGTGCACAGGGAACTCCCTAAAGGCTGTCAAAGAGTTGCTGAGGAGTCGCAGAGAGCTGTCAGACCTTGTCTGGAAGGAGTAACGAATTGATGGCCTCAGGATCAGTAGCCTATGCCAGGCAGCAGAGCAGTTCCAGTGAGCACTCTGTCCCCTGCTTCTCAGATGATTGCCTACATGCTCTACTGGAGGCAGAGAGTGGCAGGAGATAGTAATCCCATGAGATTACAAGACAAGAGCACCTCATCAAACGAAAAAGGCATGGCTGGAGGGAGTTGCCCAGGTGAGTGGGCCTGATGCTATGTGCCACACATGGATCCAGTATCAGAAAAGGTTCAATCACCTTCTGTGCTCCACAAGGGTGAGTATTGGGTTGGCATAGACGTGTGTATAGATGTCCTGGAGGGTGCCAGATTTTGTGGCACTCAGGAGTGAGAGATGCAGATTACTAAATGGCACATATCCCTGTGTTGTCTGTTAGGGTCCTGGACCTGAGGTATATTATGAAGCCAGACTAGACCCCAACAGTTTTTCTATTTTGGCATAAAAATTAGGAAAGGATGCTTTGCTCCAGGAGTAATTCTACTGAAAAATTAGGGATCTTTTATCAAACCATGCTTTATTCATAAGACAGTTTTATATAACTCTAACAAAACGAATCAGCTTAACTTTTAACAGTTGAACAACAGTTAAAAAATTGGAAGGAAACATCACTAATTTCTAACTTATCACTATTTCAATTCCAAATAAGCAACAGTCCTCTTAACCCAAGCATACTTGCTATAAATTGTTAATAGCTTTGAAGCTTTAATCAAAAAACCTCAGGGGACCTTTTCATCTATAAACTAAAATCCATTAGCTGTCTCCTGGATAAATACTACATGACTTAAATGTGTAATTAGCCTGCTTTCTCAGCATCTAAGCCGTATTCCCTCCAGATATACTGACTGCCTGTAGAAAGAAACAGAATTTTAAAACATTTCCTTAAACAACAAAATGCATATCTACTAGCATCTACTATAATCACAATCCAACACAGGGAAATGTTCCCATTTGGCTTGGATGTGTGATAGAGTGAGGTGTGCCAATCTGATGACACCTGAACCTGTTTGTCATGGGGAGTGGTGCGTGGAAAGGCAGGTATGGTGTAGCAAATGGAGGATGGACAAATGAAAGCACTTTTGTGTAGGAGCATGCGTGAATGGGTGGTGCGGTGCTCAACTTTCTGATCCTTTTGATGTTTGAGGTGGAAACCCTTGATATGGAATGTGAGCATTGAGCATGGTCCAAGGGTCAAAGATATTAATAAGAGTCCAGTGGACAGGGAAGAGACTGGAGGACAATATAAGAGGTGTAGGGTAATGGGATTTTGAATGAATAAGAGTCCGTGTTACTCATCCAATCACAATGCCTTAGTGAAGCAGCTGTTCATTGTGACAAACAACCATCATATAGTCACTTTGTAATGATGTTACCAACTGACATCTTCTCTTGCTCCATTCGATCTGCCATCCTCACAACATGCCACAGTCTGCAAGGAGGAGCTGCGAACAGATGCACGTACGTCACATTGACTCTGTTCCAAGCACCAGCACAGGTAGAGGCATGTCAGTGGACAATAGTAATGCATTGTCACATTCACATGAGGAGCTGGAGGAAGTAGAGAGTCCACAGGGCGACAGCAGTCAGAGGTTCGCTGGAGACCAGGACAATGCTGAAACTGAGGCAGATGCTGAGCCTCTGGAGTCATCCATCAAACGGCAGATGCTGGATATCCAGTGGGATGCATGGGAAGGTCTGACTGAGATCCTTGAGGGTCTGCATGCCATGGTCTCTATCTTGGTGCGGATTAAGTCACCAGACCAAGCAGTGAAAGCTGCTAGACTTCAGGCAGGGTTAGCCTCTGCCTGCCATGAGAAATGACTGTGATGGGAGCTGAGAGGAACAATATAGGAACTGCCATAGGAAAGATAGAACAGGAGATAAGGGAGGTGGGGAAGTTGCATTTTTGATTAGGGAGAACATTACGACAGTACTGAGAGGGAGTATATCCGAGGGTTCACCCACTGAGTACATATGAGTAGAAGAAAAATAAGGGAGAGATCACTTTGATAGGACTGTACAACAAGCTCCCAAATAGTCAGCGGGAAATTGAAGAGCAAATATGCAAGGAGATTACAGATAGCTGCAAGAAAAATAGGGTGGTAATAGTAGGGGACTTTAACTTTCCCAACATTGACTGGGACAGCCACAGTATTAGGTGCTTGGATGGAGAGAAATTTATTGAGTGTATTCAGGAGGAATTTCTCATTCAGTGTGTGGATGGCCCAACCAGTGAGGGGGCAAAACCTGACCTCCTCTTGGGAAATAAGGAAGGGCAGGTGACAGAAGTGTTAGTGAGGGATCACACTGGGACCAGTGACCATAATTCCATTAGTTTTAAGATAGCTATGGAGAACGATAGGTCTGGCCCAAAAGTTAAAATTCTAAATTGGGGAAAGACCAATTTTGATGGGATTAGACAGGAACTTTCAAAAGTTGATTGGGGGAGTCTGTTGGCAGGCAAAGGGACATCTGGTAAGTGGGAGGCATTCACAATCGTGTTAACCAGGGTTCAGGGGAAGCACATTTCTTTTAGAGTGAAGGGCAAGGCTGGTAGAAGTAGGGAACCCTGGATGACTCGGGATATTGAGGCCCTGATCAAAAAGAAGGAGGACATGACATGCATAGGCAGCTGGGACCAAATGGATCCCTTGAAGAGTATCGAGGTTGTCGGAGTAGAGTTAAGAGAGAAAGAAGGGGGGTAAGAAGGGGACATGAGATTGCTTTGGCAAATAAGGCAAAGGAAAATCCAAAAAGCTTCTACAAATACATAAAGGGCAAAAGAATAACTGGGAGAGAGTAGGGCCTCTTAAGGATCAACAAGATCATCTATGTGCAGATCCACAAGAGATGGGTGAGATCCTAAATGAATATTTCTCATCAGTATTTATTGTTGAGAAAGGCACGGATGTTAGGAAACTTGGGGAAATAAATAGTGATGTCTTGAGGAATGTACATATTACAGAAAAGGAGGTGCTGGAAGTCTTAAAGCAGATCAAGGTAGTTAAATCCCCAGGACCTAATGAAATGTATGCCAGGACATTGATGGAAGACTAGAGAGGAAATTGCGGATCCCCTAGCAGAGATATTTGAATCATTGATAGCCACGGGTGAGTGCCCTGAAGATTGGAGAGTGGCAAATTTTGTGCCTTTGTTTAAGAAGGGCTGCAGGGAGAAACCTGGGAACTACAAACTGATGAGCCTAATGTCTGTAATGGGCAAGTTGTTAGAAGCTATTCTGAGAGACAGAATCTATAGGCATTTAGAGAGGCAAAGACTGATTAGGGACAGTCAGCCTGGCTTTGTGAGTGGAAAATCATGTCTCACGAATTTGATTGAGTTTTTTGAAGATATAACCAAAAAGATAGATGAAGGTAGTGCAGTTGATGTTGTCTACATGGACTTTAGCAAGGCCTTTGACAAGGTACCGCATGGTAGGTTGTTGCATAAGGTTACATCACAGGGGATCCAGGGTGAGGTAGCCAATTGGGTACAAAATTGCCTTGACAACAGAAGACAGAGGGTGGTTGTAGAGCGTTGTTTTTCAAACTGGAGACCTGTGACCAGTGGTGTGCCTCAGGGATTGGTGCTGGGTCCACTGTTATTTGTTATTTATATTAATGATTTGGATGAGAATTTAAGATGCATGGTTTGTATGTTTGCAGATGACACCAAGATTGATGGCATAGTGGACAGTGAAGAAGTTTATCTAGGATTGCAACGGGATCTTGATCAATTGGGCCAGTGGGCCGATGAATGGCAAGTGGAGTTTAATTTAGATAAATGCGAGGTGATGCATTTTGGTAGATCGAATCAGGGCAGGACCTACTGAGTTAATGGTAGGGTGTTGGGGAGAGTTTTAGAACAAAAAGATCTAGGAGTACAGGTTCATAGCTCCTTGAAAATGGAGTCACAGGTCAACAGGGCGGTGAAGAAGGCATTCAGCGTGCTTGGTTTCATTGGTCAGAACACTGAATACAGGAGTTGAGACATTTTGTTGAAGTTGTACAAGACATTAGGAAGGCCACACCTGGAATACTGTGTACAGTTCTGGTCATCCTATTATAGGAAGGATATTATTAAACTAGAAATAGTGCAGATAAGATTTACTGGGATACTACCAGGACTTGATGGTTTGAATTATAAAGGGAGGCTGGATAGACTGGGACTTTTTTCCCTGGACCGTTGGAGGCTTCGGGTTGATCTTATAGAGGACTATAAAATAATGAGAGACATAGATAAGGTGGAAAGTCGACATCTTTTCCCAAAGATAGGGGAGTCTAAAACTAGAGGGCATAGGTTTAAGGTGAGAGGGAAGAGACACAAAAGGGTCCAGAGGGGCAATTTTTTCACTCAGAGTGTGCTAAGTATCTGGAACAAGCTGCCAGAGAGAGTAGTAGAGGCGGATACAATTTTGTCTTTTAAAAAGCATTGAGATTATTTGGGTAAGATGGGTATACAGGGGTATGGGCCAAATGCAGGCAATTGGGACTAGCTTAGTGGTAAAAACTGGGCGGCAAAAACTGGGTGAAATTGTGGAATGGGTGGGCATGTTGGAGTTGAGAATGGCAACGATATCTTTGTCCCCAACTTAATGCCCCCATTGACTTGCCAATCTGCCCTCAGGTGAGTGTAAAATTCAACCAGTAGTTATGTTTCAGGTCTGTGACCTTTCAGCAGAACTGGTAAAAATTAGTAATTTCCTATTACAGGCCATAACATCCTTGAAGTGGCGATCAGCAGTGGATTGCCAATCTGTACCCATGTAAATGCAGTAAATGACTTTTTTGCAAGATCTTCCTGACTCAGGCTGGATGAGATCCAGGCAACACAGTGGGTATCCGCGTCCGATATCAGAATAGAAAGAATCGCAATGAAGGAGGACCTGCCCCTTTTTTACAGCACAAGCTGCCATAAAACAAATCAGTTTAAAGATCCCGTTAAGATAACAGGCCAGCGAGAAGGTAAGTGGATGGAATTTGAGGATGGGGAGTCGGACAATGGTGGGGTGGGGTGGGGTGGGGTGGGGGAGTACAACATTTTCAGTGGGTGGCTGGCATCAGGTGGCCAGGTGGGAGGTTGGTGGAAGACATTGGTGGAAGGAATAATGCATTGGTGGGTAAGAGGGGTCAGATAATGCAGAGGTTCGGACATCTTTGATGGGTGGGTGGGAGGCAGTGTTAGGTAATGAGCAGTGGGGTATAAGGGATTAACATCAAGGGAGTGTGTGTTGAGTCGGACATGGGAGAAATGGGGGGTCAGACACCTTCATGCACGTGGAGAAGCTTCAGTTACTGGAAGTTGGTAGAGCAAACGTCAGACATGAAAGGAGGTCGGGAGTGAATTAAACATCGGGGTGAGGTAAGCGGTCAGATATTAAGGAGTGGGGAGCTGGACATCAGTAGGGGGTTGGAGGTGAGGAAATTGGACATGAGTATGGATGGGGGCGTCAGGTATTGGGATGGGGCAAACCGACTGGATGTGCAAACCGAAGAACTGCAGATCTGATCCATTGGTTGTGGGATCGCTTAGCCCTGTCTATCACTTGCTGTTTTTGCCATTTGGCATGCAAGTAGTCCTGTTTGGTAGCTTCACCAGGTTGACACCTCATCTTTAGGTATGCCTGGTGCTGCTCCTGGCATGCCCGCCTGCACTCTCCATTGAACAAGGGTTGATCCCCTGGTTTGATGGTAACGGTCGAGTGGGGGTTATGCCGGGCCATGAGGTTGCAGATTGTGCTGGAGTACAATTCCGCTGCTGTTGATGGCCCACAGCGCCTCATGGATGCCCCGTCTTAAGTTGCTAGATAGGTTTGAAGTCTGTCCCATTTAGCACGGTGATAGTGCCACACAACACAATGGAGGTTATTCTCAATGTGAAGGCAGGACGTCATCTCCACAAGGACTGTGCGGTGGTCGCTTTTACCAATACTGTCATGGACAGATGCAGCTGGCAGGTTGGTAAGGATGAGGTCAAGTATGTTATTTCCTCTTGTTGGTTCCTTCACCACTTGCTGCAGACCTAGTCTAGCAGTTATATCCTTTAGGACCCGACCAGCTCGATGAGTAGTGCTGCTGCCGAGCCACTCTTGGTGGTGGACATTGAAATCCCCCACTGAGAGTACATTTTGTGCCCTTGCCACCCTCAGTGCTTCCTCCAAGTGTTGTTCAACATGGAGGAATGCTGATTCATCAGCCGAAGGAGGATGGTACATGATAACCAGTAAGAGGTTTCCTTGTCCATGTTTAACCTTAAGCCATGAGACTTCATGAGCTCCAGAGTCAATGTTAAGGACTCCCAGGGCAACTCCCTCCCGACTGTATACTACTGTGTCGCCACCTCTGCTGGATCTGTCCTGCCAGTGGGACAGGACATATCCAGGGATGGTAATGGTGGCGTCTGGGGTGTTACCTGTAAGATATGATTCCATGAGAATGACTATGTCAGGCTGTTGCTTGACTAGTCTGTGAGACAGCTCTCCCAATTTTGGCACTAGCTGCTGCCTGATCTGCTGAATATTTCTAGCATTTTTTGTCTTTATACCAGCTCGGGCAGGATAGTTTACAGATTGGTGGCACTACCACTGAACTCAGTATCCAACCCCTCCATCACAAGCATAGTGTGGCTGCAAGATGTACTATTTACAGGATGCAGTGCAATAACTTTTCCAATGGTTTCTTCCAGTCCTGCAACCTCTGAAGCAAGATATTCAAGAACAATTGTGCACTGTCATTTGAAAGCATTACTTGAAGTTATGCATCATCTTTACTGGGACAAATACCATTCCTTCATCATTGTTGGGTCAAAATCCTGGATTTCCCTAGCTAACTTTTTTAAGGGAAAACTATTAGTACACTGACTACAACAGTTCAATGAGAAGTCCCCCCACCATTTCCCAAGGCTACTAGGGATATGGAATAAATTGTAGCATTACTCCCATTCCAAATAGAAAAGTAAAAGCTGGCAAGATACAGGCTCTTCTACTGCCCACCTGAAATAACAGTAGAACATTGGATAGGCACTAAACAGAAAGACATTGAAATCAACATAGGGAAATTGGAGTTCCCTGTTAGGAAACTGCATTTGCAGATGGTGGATGATTGCAAGTTTTGCCCAACTGAAGTACACTTCCTTCCCACCAAGATCAAGTACATTGCAGACAACCTAAAATTGAAGAATAATCACGGAATTGGGTGTCAAAATTGCACTATGGAACAATATCCAGCTCTTTATCACTTTCCGCAGAAGATGAGAAACAGCTGGAGGGAAAATATGCTCAACATTCAAGAATTATCCATTACAATTATCCTTACCCGCAAGCAGGCAGCGCATAGGTCACGTGTCAGATTGATCTGTGATTGGATATCTTCATCTCTGGATGACAACAATTGGACTGGTTGTTGCTTAATTTTGGAAAGCAGCAGCTCACAGATATTTATCCACTCAGTGCTTTCCACCTGGTAAACCCAAACAAAGAATTCAAGGTGATTATATATGAAATACTACCTCATAACTGTGATAGCCATCTGTTAATTGAACAACTTTCCATCAGAGAAAAGAAACATGCTCCAGGCGTTCAAAATACTGAAAAGATTATGCAGGTACCATAAATTGATTCCATAAAGTGTGCTGCCATATGTTTGGCAAAGATTGCTGTCACCTACTTCTGAAATAGAGAATATTACCTTAAGTTTTTCAAGTTCCTTCAGTTCATTGTCAGGATCTTCAATGAGCATTGCAGTCCGTTTCTTAACCAATGCCTCAACTATATCTTTGCACCAGCTGTCAACATAAACATAATAGACAAGGAAGAGATATGAAGTACATGAATCAACCTGTTGAAGACTACAGAATTTTAAAAATTCATTCATGGGATGTGGATGGAATTGGCAAGGTATTGCTCTTCCCTAATTGCCCTTCAGAGGGTGTTGGTGATCCACCTTCTATAACTGCTGCAGTCCATATGATATAGGCATACCCATAGTGCCATTACAGAGGGAGTTCAAAGATTTTGATCCAACTACAATGAAGAACAGTAATATAGTTCCTAGTCAGAATATTGTGTGAAATGGAAGGGAATTGGAAGATAGTGGTGTTCTCATGCATCTGATGTCCTTATCCTTCGAAGAAGAGAAGTTGCAGGTTTGGTAGGTGCTGTTGAAGTCTTGCCAAGTTGTAGCAGCACACCTTGTGGAGGGTTCACACTGCAGTTACTGTGCATTGGTGGTGGAGGAATCCAAAGTTTAAGGTTGTGGATAGGGTGCCAATCAAGTGGGCTTCTTTATTCTGGATGGTGTCGAGCTTTGAATGTTGTTGGAACTATTCAGGCAAAGGGAGAGTGTTCCATCACATTCCTGACTTGTGATTATAGACTACGGACAGGTTTTGTGGAGTCAGGTGATGGGTTACTCTCCACAGAATTCCTAGCCTTTGACCTTCTCTTATAGCCAGTGTTTATATGGCTGGGTCAGTTCAGTTCCTGGTCAATAGCAACCCCCAAGAAGTTGACAGTGGGGCATTCAGTAAAAGCAATGCCATTGAATGTCAAGGGGGGATAGTTAGTTCGCTGTCATTGGTAATGATCATTGCCTGGCACTTGAGTGGTATGAATGTTACTTGCCACTCATCAGCCCAAGCCTGAATGTTGTCCAAGTCTTGCTGCAAATGGGCATGGACTACTTCAGTGTCCAAGAAGTCCAAATGGTGCTTAACATTGTGCAATCATCTGTAAACTTAATGGTGGAGGGATGGTCATCAATGAAGCAGCTGAAGATGGTTGGGCCTAGGGCACTACCCTGAGGAACTTGTGCAGCAATATTCTGGTTCTGAGATAATTGGCCTCCATCAACTACAATTATTTTATTTTGTGCTAGTTATGGCTCCAACCAGTGGAGAGATTTCTCCTTATTTCCATTGATGTAAAGTTTTCTCGGGTTTCTTGATGCCACACTTGGTTAAATGTTGCTATGATGTCAGGGGTAATCACTCTGATATCACCTCTGGAATCCAGCTGTTGTGTCCATTTTTGGACCAAGGCTCTCAGAATTAAGATGGAGACTCTCGCAGAAAACAAACAGCAAGCGAACAAGTTATTGCTGTATCAGTGCTGCTTGATAGCACAGTTGACGGCAACTTCCATCATTTTGCTGATGATTGGGGGTAGACTGATGGGCCAGTGATCAGCCAGATTGGATTTGTTTTGCTTTTTGTAGACAACACATATATGGGAAATTTCCCAAATTGCCAGATAGTTGTATTGGAACAGCTTAGCTTAGAGGTGTGCCCACTTCTGGAGCTCAAGTACTACAGCTGGCATATTATCAGGGCCTACAGCCTTCACTGTATCCATTGTTTTCATGATTCCTGCTATCAAATGGAGTTAATCAAATTTGCTGAAGATTAGCATCTGTGATGCTGGGGATCTCAAGAGGAGGTTGAGATGGATCTTCCATCCGGCACTTCAGGCTGGCAGTGGTTACAAATGTTTTGGCCTTAACATTTGCGTTAACATGCTGGGCTGTGCCAACGTTAGGATTGGGATGTTGGAGGAGCATCCTGCTCTGGTTATTTGTTTTATTGTCTGCCACCAGTTACAACTGGATGTGACGTGACTGAGGAGCCTTGATCTGATCCATTAGTTGTGTGAATAGCTTTGTCTGTAGCATGCTGCCTCTGCTCTTTGGCATGAATATGATCGATGTATTATTTCAGGTATTCTTTGCAATACTCCTGGTATGCTCTCATACACTCAGGATGTACACTCATAATGCAGGGTTGGTCCCCTAGCACGCTGGTAATGGTAGAATGAGAGACCTGCCAGGCCACAAGGTTTCAGAATGTCATTAAATACAATTCGGCTGCTGATGATAATGACAGTAAGAAGTCTCACAACACCAGGTTAAAGTCCAACAGGTTTATTTGGTAGCAAATACCATAAGCTTTCGGAGCACTGCTCCTTCGTCAGATGGAGTGGAAATATGCTCTCAAACAGTGCACAGACACAGAAATCAAGTTACAGAATACTAATTAGAATGCAAATCTCTACAGCCAGCCAGGTCTTAAAGGTACAGACAATGTGGGTGGAGGAAGCATTCAACACAGGTTAAAGAGATGTGTATTGTCTCCAGACAGAACAGCTAATGAGATTCTGCAAGACCAGGGGGAAAGCTGTGGGGGTTACTGATAATGTGACATAAATCCAACATCCCGGTTTAGGCCGTCCTCATGTGTGCGGAACTTGGCTATCAGTTTCTGCTCAGCGACTCTGCGCTGTCGTGTGTCGTGAAGGCCGCCTTGGAGAACGCTTACCTGAAGATCCAAGGCTGAATGCCCATGACTGCTGAAGTGCTCCCCCACAGGAATTCTAATTAGTATTCTGTAACTTGATTTCTGTGTCTGTCTTACCCCAGTCCAACGCCGGCATCTCCACATGATGATAATGACCACAGTGCCTGATGGATGTCCACTTCAGCTGTTGGATCAATGCTGATTCTATCTCATTTAGCATGGTGAAGTGACACAAAGTATGATGGAAGTTGTCCTCAGTATGAACTTGGGGCTTTATAAGAACATAAGAAATAGGAGCAGGAGTAGGCCATCTGCCCCTTGAGCCTGCTCCGCCATTCAATAAGATCACGGCTGATCTTTTCGTGGATTCAGCTCCACTTACCTGCCCGCTGACCATAACCCTTAATTTCTTTACTGTTCAAAAATCTATCTATCTTTGCCTTAAAAACATTCAATGAGGTAGCCTCAACTGCTTTACTGGGCAGGGAATTCCACAGATTCAAAACCCTTTGGGTGAAGAAGTTCTTCCTCAACTCCTAAATCTTCAGTCCTAAATCTGCTCCCTCTTATTTTGAGGCTATGCCTCCTAGTTATAGTTTCACCCGGCAGTGGAAACAACCTCCCTGCTTCTATCTTATCTATTCTCTTCATAATCTTATATGTTTCTATAAGAACTCCCCCCCACCCATTCTTCTGAATTCCAATGAGTATAGTTCCAGTCTACTCAGTCTCTCCTCATAAGCCAACACTCTCAACTCCGGAATCAACCTATGAATCTTCTCTGCACCATCTCCAGTGCCAGTATATCCTTTCTCAAGTAAGGAGACCAAAACTGTACGCAGTACTCCAGGTGAGGCCTCACTAGCATCGTATACAGCTGCAACATAACATCCCTGTTTTTAAACTCCATCCCTCTAGCAATGAAGGACAAATTTCCATTTGTCTTCTTAATTCCCTGCTGCACCTGCAAACCAACTTTTTGTGATTCATGCAGAAGGACACCCAGGTCCGTCTGCACAGCTGCATGCTGCAAACTTTTACCATTTAAATAATAGTCCATTTTGCTGTTATTCTTACCAAAATGGATGACCTCACATTTACCAACATTGTACTCCATCTGCCAGACCCTTGCCCACTCACTTAAACTATCTATATCCTTTGCAAACTTTCAGTGTCCTCTGCACACTTTGCTCTACTACTCATCTTAGCGTCATCTGCGAACTTGGACACACTATAGTCGGTCCCCAACTCCAAATAATCTATGTAAATTGAAAACAATTGCTGTCCCAACACTGATCCCTGAGGCACACCACTAGTCACTCATTGACTCATTTACCCCCACTGTTTGCTTTCTGTTAGCTAACCAATCCTCTATCAATGCTAATACATTACCCATAACACCATGCACTTTTATCTGATGCAGCAGTCTTTGGTGTGGCACCTTGTCGAATGTCTTTTGGAAATCCAGATACACCACATCCACCAGTTCCCCATTATCCACCGCACTCATAATGTCCTCAAAGAATTCCAGTAAATTAGTTAAACATGATCTGCCTTTCATTAACTCATACTGCGTCTTCCCAAAGGGACAATTACTATCCAGGTGTCTCGCTATTTCTTCCTTGATGATAGATTCAAGCATTTTCCCCACTGCAGAAGTTAAGCTAACTGGCCGAAAGTTACCCACCTTTTGACTACCCCCTTTTTTAAACAGTGGCGTCACATTTGTTGCTTTCCACCCCAGAGTCCAGCGAATTTTGGTAAATTACCACTAGTGCATTTGCTATTTCCCCTGCCATCTCTTTTAGTACCCTGGAATGCATTCCATCAGGGCCAGGAGACTTGTCTACCTTTAGCCCCATTAGCTTGCCCAACACTACTTCTTTGGTGATAATGATCATTTCTAGGACCGCACCTGCCATAGCCTTTTTGTTATCAATTTTTGGCATGTTATTTGTGTCTTCCACTGTGAAGACTGACCCAAAATACCAGTTCAATGCCTCAGCCATTTCCTCATTTGCCATTATTAAATCCCCATTTTCATCCTCTAAAGGACAAATGTTTACCTCAGCCACTCTTTTTCATTTTATATATTTGTAGAAACTTTTGCTATCTTTTTTTATATTCTGACCTAGTTTACTCTTATAATCTATCTTGCTTTTCTTTATAGCTTTTTTCGTGGCTTTCTGTTGACCTTTAAAGATTTCCCAATCCTCCAGTTTCCCACTAATTTTTGTCACTTTGTACACCTTTTCTTTCAATTTGATACTCTCCTTTATTTCATTAGATATCCATGGCTGATTATCCCTTTTTCGACAGTCCTTCCTCATCACTGGTACATACTTTTACTGAGCACTGTGAAAAATCACTTGGAAAGTCCTCCACTGTTCCTCAATTGTCCCACCATAAAGTTATTGCTCTCCGTCTACTTTAGCCAACTCCTCCCTCATCCCATTGTAGTCTCCTTTGCTTAAACACAAGACATGGGTATTGGATTTTACCTTCTCACGCTCATCTGTATTTTAAATTCAACCACACTGTGATCACTCCTTCCGAGAGGATCCCTAACTGTGAGATCATTAATTATTCCTGTCTCACTACACAGGACCAGATCTAGGGTAGCTTACTCTTTCGTAGGTGCCATTACATATTGTTCAAGGAAACTATCACGGATACATTCTATGAACTCCTCCCCAAGGCTGCCTTGACCGAGCTGGTTTGACCAATCGACATGTAAATTAAAATCCCCCATGATAATTACTATACCATTTTTACATGTGTCAGTTATTTCTTTGTTTATTGCTCACGCCACCATGATGCTATTGTTTGGCGGCCTATAGACTACGCCTATCAGTGACTTTTTCTCCTTACTATTTCTAATTTCCACCCAAATAGATTCAACTTTTTTCTCCATAGAACCTATATCATCTCTCACTACCGCCCTAAACCTGTTGGACTTTAACCTGGTGTTGTGAGACTTCTTACTGTGCTTACCCCAGTCCAACGCCGGCATCTCCACATCATGACTGTCATCGTTAAATATCAGAGCTACACCACCTCGCTTACCTTCCAAATAGTCTGATACCCCTGGATATTTAACTCCTGGTCGTGACCACCCTGCAATCATGTCTTTGTAATGGCCGTTAAATCATACTCATTTGCAATGATTTGTGCCGTCAGATCATCTACCTTGTTTCGAATGCTATGAGCATTCAGGTAAAGTCCCTATGCTAGTTTTTGTACCTTCTTTTTGAATCCTCACATCTCTATTAATAACATCTCCTGAGTTCTCCTTCCTCTTAACTTTTTTCCTAATTTTCAATGTAGTTGAAACTTCCTCCTGACATGCTAACCTGCTGTTTTGCTTCCCATTAACCATTATACTTCCTGTAGTTTTACTCTTCCCTTACCCCCCATTTCCTAGTTTAAAGTCCTTGCGACCGCCCTATTCTTTTCACTGGAACACTGGTCCCACATCAGTTCAGGTGAGGACCGTCCCAATGGTACAGATCCCTCCTGTTCCAATACTGATGCCCCGTTTTCCCGCACTACTCCTTTAGCCACTTGTTTACTTCTCTAATCTTCTCATCCCTATGCCAATTCACACATGGCTCGGGTAGTAATCCAGAGATTATAAACTTGAGGACCTGTTATTTAATTTAGCTCCTAGTGATTGATAATCCCCAAACAGATCTGCTTTCCTGGTCTTGCCTATGTTGTTTGTCCCAACATGGGACCACAACAACTGAATACTCCCTCTCCCACTCCAATATCCTTTCAAGCTGGTCAGAGATGTTCTGCACCCTGGCACCAGAGAGGCAACATATGCGGTGGGACTCATGATCCAGTTTACAAAAGATGCTATCAATTCCCCCTAATTATAGAATCTCCTACAACTACCACTTATCTTTTTGCTCCGCCCTCTTGAATGGCCATGGTGCAGTGGTCAGCTAGCTCATCCATATCTTAGCAAGGTAAATATGTGGGGTTATGGGAATAGGGCCTGGGTGGGATTGTGGTCGGTGCAGGCTCAATGGGTCAAATGGCCTCTTTCTGCACTGTAGGGATTCTATGATATCTCATATCTTGTGAGGTAATCAATCTTATAAAACTTAATTTGTAAGTTTTAGGTGTAGACTCTACCTCGAAATAGAAGCTAAACCAAAAATGAAACTAAAAGTGAAAGCAGAAAATATATATACGGAAATGAAACTAAATTTTCCACTGTGTAAAGAAATCAAGAGCAAGCTGAGGTCGGGAAATCAAAATTAAACTTTCCTGAGAGATAGAAAAGGATACAGATTTGTCCAATAATTGCATTGTTGAGCCCACTGATTCATTACAGTGGTCACTCCTACCAATAATGTCATATATACATTGCTATCAAGTGGAATGGCAAAGTCAAGGACAGGTAGATTTTTTGCAAAAAACAAAGAACAGCACAGTACAGGAACCGACCCACCAAGCCTACGCCGATCACGTTGTCTATCTAGACCAACTACCTGTATCCCTCTATACCCCACCTGTTCATGTGCCTATCCAGATAAGTCTTAAATGTCGCTAACATATCTGCCTTAATCACCTCACTTGGAGTGCATTCCAGGCCCTCACCACCGTCTGTGTAAAAAAACTTCCCCTGCATATCTCTACTGAACCTTTCCCCCCTCACGTTGAACTTGTGCCCCTTGCGATTGTCATTTCTGCCTTGGGAAAAAGCTTTCAACTGTTCACCTTATCTATGCCCCTCATAATTTTATAAACTTCTATCAGGTCACCCCTTAGCCTCTGTCTTTCTAAGGAGAACAATCCCAGTTTATTGAATCTCTCTTCATAGTTAATACCCTGCATACCAGGCAACATCCTGGTAAATCTTTTCTGTACTCCCTCCAAAGCCACCACGTTCTTCTGGTAGTGTGGCAGCCAGAATTGGACACAGTATTCCAAATGTGGCCTAACCAACGTTTTATATAACTAACATAATTTGCCAACTTTTATACTCGATGCCCCAGCCAATGAAGGCAATCATGCCATATGCTTTCTTCACCACCTTTTCCACCTGCGCTGCCACTTTTAAGGATCTGTGGAGCTGTACCCCCAGATCTCCCTGCATGTCTATGCTCCTGATGGTTCTGCCATTTATTTTATAGCTCCCACCTGAATTGGATCTACCAAAATGCATCACCTAGCATTTGTCCAGATTAAATTCTATCTGCCATTTCTCCGCCCAATTTTCCAGCCTATCTATATCTTGCTGTATTCTCTGACAATCTTCATCACTATCCGCAACTTCAGCGATCTTAGTATCACCCACAAACTTGCTAATCAGCCCAGTTATGTTTTCTTCCAAGTCATTTATATGTATATTACAAACAACAGAGGTCCCAGCACTGATCCCTGCAGAACACCACTAATTACAGGCCTCCATTCAGAAAAACACCCTTCTACTGCTACTCTCTGTCTTCAATGGCCAATACAGTAAGAAGTTTAACAACACCAGGTTAAAGTCCAACAGGTTTATTTGGTAGCAAAAGCCACACAAGCTTTCGAGGCTCTGAGCCCCTTCTCCCAACGCCGGCATCTCCACATCATTCAATGGCCAAGCCAGTTCTGAATCCACCTAGCTAGTTCAGCCTTGATCCTGCATGATTTAACCTTTTGCACCAGCCTGTCCTGCGGGATCTTGTCAAGTGCTTTACTCAAGTCCATGTAAACAACATCGTAGAATCATAGAATCCCTATGGTGCAGAGGGAGGCCATTAAGTCCATTGAGTCCACAATCCCACCCAGGCCCTTTTCCCATAACCCCACATATTTACCCTGCTAATCTCCTGACACTAGGGTCAATTTAGCATGGCCAATCCACCTAACCCGCTCATCTTTGGACTGTGGAAGGAAACTGGAGCACCCAGAGGAAACCCACACAGTCATGGGGAGAATGTGCAAACTCCACACTAACAGTGACCAGAGGCTGGAATTGAACCCAGGTCCCTGGTGCTGTGAGGCAGCAGTGCTAACCACTGTGTCACCGTACCGTCCCATAACATCCAAAGCACTTCCCTCGTCAATTATTTTTGACATTTCCTCAAAAGGTTTCCTTGTTGTTGGTACCACTTGCCCCAGGCCCAGTCTAGCAGATAAATTCTTCAGAATTCTGCAACTCAGTCAGTAATGGTCACTGAAGTACCCCACTCATAGTACATTCTGGGCCCATGCTACTCTTAGTGTTTCTTCCAAGTGATGTTCAACATGAAGGAGCTTTGATTCATCAGCTGCAGGAGAGCAGTAGGTGATGTCAGTGGTAGATTTTCTTGCCCAAATTTGACCCAATGCAGAGTCACTCTTTCCCAACTGTGTACCACTGTACTGCCACTTCTGGATGGTCCGTCCTGCTGATGGAAAAAGACACATCCAGGAATGGTGATGGCTTTATGGTAACAGTAGATATGCCAAGGCATTAGATTATATATTGTAGTAAAATTGTTCACAAACTGCTGATAGCCCACAGTGCTTCCTGGATGGCCAATTTAGAGCTGCTACATCTGTTCTGAAACTAGCCCATTCAGCATGATGAAAGTTTGACACAACACAATACTGGATGCACTCATTCTGAAGACAGGTCATAAGCCCTATTCAGTGGTCACTTCTACCAGTCCTCAGTAGTTGCATCCGTGACAAGTTGATTGGTAAAGACAGGGGAAATGGGTTTTTCCCTTGCATTGGTTGTCTGCCCAGCCAAGTTCTTGTGTTGGTTCTCTGCCCATTCTGGCAACTACATGCTTTAGGACTCCGCCAGTTCTATCCATAGTGGTGCAACTGAATCAATCTTAGTAAAAGACTTTGGAGTCTCCCAAACAGAGTATAATCTGTGTCTTTTTTCAGATTGAACAAAATACACGATTATGAGTACATTGGTTAGTTAAGAGATTGAAAAGGGAAAGGAACTAAATGGAATCTCTGGTAAGGATGTGAAAACTAATGATTTTGATTTGATTTGATTTATTATTGTCACATGTATTAGTATACAGTGAAAAGTATTGTTTCTTGCGTGCTATACAGACAAAGCATACCATTCATAGAGAAGGAAATAAGAGTGCAGAATATAGTGTCACAGTCATAATAGGGTGCAGAGAAAGATTAACTTAATGCAAGGTAGGTCCATTCAAAAGTCTGATAGTAGCAGGGAAGAAGCTGTTCTTGAGTCAGTTGGTATGTGACATCAGACTTTTGTATCTTCTTCCTGACGGAATAAGGTGGAAGAGAGAAGGTCTGGGGTGCGTGGGGTCCTTAATTATGCTGGCTGCTTTGCCGAGGAAGCGGGAAGTGTAGACAGAATCAATGGATGGGAGCCTGGTTTGCGTGATGGATTGGGCTACATTCACAACCTTTTGTAGTTTCTTGCAGTCTTGGACAGAGCAGCAGTCATATCAAGCTGCGATACGAACAGAAAGAATGCTATCTATGGTGCATCTGTAAAAGTTGGTGAAAGTCATAGCTGATATGCCAAATTTCCTGAGTCTTCCGAGAGAGTAGAGGCATTGGTGGGCTTTCTTAACTTATAGTGTCGGCATGGGGGTACCAGGACAGGTTGTTGGTGATCTGAACACCTAAAAACTTGAAGCTCTCGAGCATTTCTACTTATCGCCATTGATGTTGACAGGGGCATGGTCTCCACTACGCTTCCTGAAGTCAATGACAATCTCCTTCGTTTTGTTGACATTGAGGTTCATCAGATTCTCTATCTCCTTCCTGTATTCTGTCTTGTCATTGTTTGATGGGGAGCTGAGAACACCGCCTTGTGGGGCACCAGTGTTGAGGATGATTGTGGAGGAGGTGTTGTTGCCTATCCTTACTGATTGTGGTCTGTGGGTTAGGAAGTTCAGGATCCAGTTGCAGAGGGAGGAGCCGAAGCCCAGGCCACAGAGTTTGGAGATGAGTTTCGTAGGAATGATGGTGTTGAAAGCTGAGCTGTAGTCAGCTGTAATGTGTTACATATATAATTGTCTGCATATGCTCAATGTTCAACCACTGGGGCCCCGGTACAAGCTTCTTATGCACTTGTGGAAAGACACAATTGTGCCATAACTTACTGGCTTCCCAGCATCACGTTCGGGGGTACACCATGGATGTGCTGGGGAAGTCCTCTTGGAAGTTTCCACGTTAGGGTTTGCCCGGCAATTGTCCAGAAGGGCTGGACAGTTGCACTGGTCTGGGAACCAACCAACAAAGCGATTTAAATTGCTAACTTTGGATGGCTTTGCCAGTTTTATACTTATAGCTCATCAGAAGAAAAACAAGCACTTCTAACTTCAGAGTAACTATTTTAAACACCCAGAGACTTGCACAGTACATCACTCACAACCCCAACATCACAGCAGTCATCCACAACTAAGCACTCCAACCCCAACTTATTCCTCACACTCCACCAGCCCTCTACAGGATTCCCCACCCCCGACCCAACCCCCACCAACCCAACCTCAGCCCTGACCTAAATGACAAGCCCCTGACCCCATCAACAACAACCCCACCCAGACGTGCATGAGAAGACCCCTGACCCAATCCCCCCACCCGATGTCCGGAGCCCCGCTCCCCAAAGTCCGGAGGCCCGCTCCCCAAAGTCCGGAGCCCCGCTCCCCAAAGTCCGGAGCCCCGCTCCCCAAAGTCCGGAGCCCCGCTCCCCAAAGTCCGGAGCCCCGCTCCCCAAAGTCCGGAGCCCCGCTCCCCAATGTCCGGAGCCCCGCTCCCCAATGTCCGGAGCCCCGCTCCCCAATGTCCGGAGCCCCGCTCCCCAATGTCCGGAGCCCCGCTCCCCAATGTCCGGAGCCCCGCTCCCCAATGTCCGGAGCCCCACTCCTCAATGTCCAGACTCCCTTTCCACCCATGTCTAGACCCCCAATCCCCAATGTCCAGATCTCCAACTGCCATGTCTAGAGCCCCCCATGTCCAGACCCTTCCATGTCCGCATCCAATCACCCCCGACGTCCAGAGTCCACCCCCGACGTCCAGAGTCCACCCCCGACGTCCAGAGTCCACCCCCGACGTCCAGAGTCCACCCCTGACGTCCAGAGTCCACCCCCGACGTCCAGAGTCCACCCCCGACGTCCAGAGTCCACCCCGACGTCCAGAGTCCACCCCGACGTCCAGAGTCCACCCCGACGTCCAGAGTCCACCCCGACGTCCAGAGTCCACCCCGACGTCCAGAGTCCACCCCGACGTCCAGAGTCCACCCCGACGTCCAGAGTCCACCCCCACATCCAGAGTCAAAGAACAAACAAAGAACAATACAGCACAGGAACAGGCCCTTTGGCCCTCCAAGCCTGCGCCGCTCATGTGCCCAACTAGACCATTCGTTTGTATCCCTCTATTCCCAGTCTGTTCATGTGGCTATCTAGATAAGTCTTAAATGATCCCAGCCTGTCCGCCTCAATCACCTTGCCTGGCAGTGCATTCCAGGCCCCCACCACCCTCTGTGTAAAATACGTCCCCCTGACATCTGTGTTGAACCTTGCCCCCTCACCTTGAACCCGTGACCCCTTGTGTTCGTCACCTCCGACCTGGGAAAAAGCTTCCCACTGTTCACCCTATCTATGCCCTTCATAATTTTATACACCTCTATTAGGTCGCCCCTCATCCTCCGTCTTTCCAGGGAGAACAACCCCAGTTTACCCAATTTCTCCTCATAGCTAAGACCCTCCATACCAGGCAACATCCTGGCACACCTTTTCTGTACTCTCTCCAAAGCCTCCACGTCCTTCTGGTAGTGTGGCGACCAGAACTGGACGCAGTATTCCAAGTGTGGCCTAACCAACGTTCTATACAGCTGCAACATCATATGCCAACTTTTATATTCTATGCCCCGTCCAATAAAGGCAAACATGCCATATTCCTTCTTGACCACCCTCTCCACCTGTGCTGCCACCTTTAATGATCTGTGGACTTGTACACCCAGGTCCCTCTGTGTGTCTATACTCCTGATGGTTCTGCCATTTATTGTATAGCTCCCCCTTTCATTAGATCTACCGAAATGCATCACTTCGCATTTATCTGGATTAAATTCCATCTGCCATTTCTCCGCCCAATATTCCAGCCTATCTATATCCTGCTGTATTCTCTGACAATGTTCATCACCATCCGCAACTCCAGCAATCTTTGTGTCATCCGCAAACTTACTGATCACACCAGCTACATCTTCCTCCAAATCATTTATATATATCACAAACAGCAGAGGTCCCAGTACAGAGCCCTGCGGAACACCACTAGTCACAGACCTCCAACCGGAAAAAGACCCCTCCACTGTTACCCTCTGTCTTCTATGGCTAAGCCAGTTCTCCACCCATCTAGCTAGCTCACCTTTTATCCCGTGAGATTTAACCTTTTGCACCAGCCTGCCATGAGGGACCTTGTCAAACGCTTTACTAAAATCCATATAGACGACATCCACGGCCCTTCCCTCGTCAATCGTTTTTGTCACCTCCTCAAAAAACTCAACCAAATTTGTGAGGCATGACCTCCCTCGTACAAAACCATGCTGTCTATCGCCAATGAGATTATTCAGTTCTAAATGCGCATATATCCTATCTCTAAGAATCTTCTCCAACAATTTCCCTACCACGGACGTCAAGCTCACCAGCCTATAATTACCCGGGTTATCCTTGCTACCCTTCTTAAATAATGGGACCACATTTGCTATCCTCCAATTCTCTGGGACCTCACCTGTGTCCAGTGAAAAGATTTCTGTTAGAGGCCCAGCAAGTTCATCTCTTGCCTCCCCCACGTCCAGAGTCCACCCCCATGTCCAGAGTCCACCCCCACATCCCGATCGCCCCCCCATGCCCAGATCGCCCCCCCATGCCCAGATCGCCCCCCCCATGCCCAGATCGCCCCCTCTCATGTCCAGATCCCCCCCAGTCCCACCAATGTCTGAACTCCGACCCCCACATCCAATTCACTTACCTTGGAAACATGCACTCTCCCTTTCAATGGGACCTTTCAAATCACCTGCTTTATGGTAGTTAGTACTATAAAAAGGGGGCAAGTCCTATGTCACTCTGCTCCTTTGCACTTTGCTGCTGGAACCAAGTCATGTTTCCCTTCTTCAGTCCCATCTGGCTTTAGTCAAAAAGGTCGGGCAAGAGGGGTTACACCTGGGCAGGACTGGGACTGATGTCCTAGGGGGGCTGTTTTCTAGAACGGTTGAGGAGGTTTCAAACTAATATGCCAGGGGGATGGGAACCCAAGTAAGGAGTCAGAGAAGGAGGGAGCAAGGACAAACACAAAAGGTAGAAAAGGGAAGAAGAAAAGTGATAGGCAGAGAAACTAAGGACAAAATTCAAACAGGACTGTAGAGAATAATAATGGGAGCAATACAAACAATGTAAAAGAAACAAATTTAAAGGCTCTGTGCTTGAATGTGCGGAGCATTTGCAATGAAGAGGATGAACTAATCGCACAGATAGATGCAAACGGGTACGATATATTTGGGATTATGGTGACGTGGCTGCAGGGTGATCAGGGATGGGAACTGAAGGTCCTAGGGTATTCAGTATTTAGGAAGGACAGGCATAAAGGAAAAGGTGGTGGAGTGGCACTTCTGGTTAAAGAGGAAATTAACACAATAGTGAGAAAGGATATTAGCTCTGACAACATGGAGTCTGTATGGGTAGAGTTGAGAAATACCAAGGAGCAAAAAACATTAGTGGGTGTCATACATAGATCACCAAACTCCAGTGGTGATGTTGGAAATGGCATTAAACACGAAATTAGAGATGCATGTGATAAGGGAATATCGGTGATTTCAATCTGCACATAGATTGGGCAAATCAAATTAGCCACAATACCGTAGAGCAAGAATTTCTGGAGTGCATACGGGATGGTTTTCTTGACCAATATGTGGAGGAACCAACTGGAGAGCAGGCCATCTCACATTGCAATGAGAAGGGAATTATTGCCAATCTGCAAGACCCCTTGGGGATGAGCGACCTTACCATGATAGAATTTTTTATGAAGATGGAGAATGAAGTAGTTGATTCAGAGACTAGGGTGCTGAAACTTAATAAAGGAAACTATGAAAATATGAGGCATGATTTGGCCTCGATAGACTGGGGAGAGTTACTTAAAGGGATGACAATGGATAGGTCATGGCAAACATTCAAGGAATGCATGGGGAAACTGCAGCAACTGTTTATTTCTTGTCTGGCACAAAAGCAAAATGGGTAAGAGGGCCAATCCATGGCTTACAAAGGAAATTAGAGATAGTATCCGATCTAAGAAGGAAACAGATTGGCCAAGAAAAATAATAGGTCTGAGGACTGGGAGCAGTTTAGAATTCAGCAAAGAAGGACCAAGGGATTGATTAAGAAGGGGAAAATACAGAACAAAAGTAAGCTTGCAGGGAACATAAAGACTGACACTAAGGGCCTGATTTTACCATTTTCATTCTAAGTGCTGAATCTGGGCGCAATTCAGATCCGACTTGGAAATCTGCTTTCAGGCACCCCCATACGCACTCAGCCTGAAAAAACATCGTGAGTCTGAATCGCACTGTGGGCGGGGCTTATCACGTCCGAAACGATCAGAGCTGAATTTGAAAAAGCGCGCCGCTGTCAGATCGCTCCCGGGCCGCAGAAAGCGGAGAAAGCGGCCCGGGAGTGAAAAGCGGGAGCGATGGCCCCCACAGACATCACCCCCACCCCCACAACATCACTGTCCCCCTTATCCATCCATCCCCCTACTACCCAGACTGATCGCGACCCCTGCCCCCTTCCCCCCCACCGATCGTCCACAGAGTGGTAGCGGACCCCCCTGCCCCCCCGCCCAGAAATAAATCTTACCTGCCTCCTCCCCCTCTCCCAGAGAATGATCTGGCCTCACTCCCCCCCACCCAGAGAACGATCTGGCCTCAGTCCCCCCCATCCCCCACAAAGAATGATCTGGCCTCACTCCCCCCAGCCGCCCCCCCCCCCCCCCCCCGCCCACCTCCCCAGAGAATGATCTGGCCTCACTCCACCCCCCCCCCCCACCCCGCAACCAGACAACAATCAGCTCTCCTCTCTCCTTCCTTCCTTCCTCCCCCCCCCCCCCCCCCCCACCCCCCCCCACCCCCCCCCCACCCCCCACCACCACCGATCTGAGTCAGAGAGCTGTTGGAAGCTCTGAACTCACCTCTTCAGCAGCTACAGCACCCGATTCAGACTTTTATTCAGCATGTCCATTTCGGCACAATTCCGGATCGGCGAACGTGGTGGTAAAGTGGGAAATGCTGATAAAGTTGGGCGGGCAGTTCATTAATTCAACTGAAATGCATGCAAATGCATTTAAATCGCCGTTGCACCAGTTTCAGGCGCGAATTTGATCCCGGCCATTCCCAGGTCTCGGTAAAGTGGCCATCTGCGCGGACATGGGCGCGGATCGCATTAATGGCCTCACACCCGACTTTACCACGTTTTCGCACCCGTTTCGGGCCCTAAGAGTTTCTATAGATACATGAAGAGAAAGAGGTTGGTGAAGACAAATGTAGGTCCCCTACAGACAGAAACGGGGGAATGTATAATAGGGGACAAAGAAATGGCTGAGCAACTGAATACATACTTGGGTTCTGTCTTCACAAAAGAGGACACAAATCAGATACCCAGAAATGTTGGAGAATGCAAGATTTAGTGGGAAGAACTGAGGGAGATCAATATTCGTGGAGGAATGGTGCTCAGAAAGTTACTGGAATTGAAGGCGGATAAATCCCCAGGGCCTGATAATCTACTTCGCAGAGTACTTAAGAAAGTGGCTCTGGAAATAATGAATGCATTGGTGGTCATCTTCCAGGATTCCAAAGATTGGAGGGCAGCTAATGTCACTCCAATACTCAAAAAGGAAAGTAGAGAGAAAACAGGGAATTATAGACTAGTAAACCTAACATCGGCAGTGGGGAAAATTCTCGAAACCATTATCAAGGACTTTATAGTGGAGCATTTAGAAAGCAGTGGCAGGATCAGACAGAGTCAGCATGGATTTATGAAAGGGAAATCATGCTTGACAAATCTTTTGGAATTCTTTGAAGATTTAACTAGTAGAGTTGACAAGCAGGAGTCAGTCAATGTGGTATATTTGGATTTTCAGTGACAAAGTCCTGCATAAGAGATTATCGTGCAAGATGAAAACGTATGGGATTGGGGGAAGTGTATTGAGATGGATAGAAAACTGGTTGGCAGAGAGGAAACAAAGAGTAGGAATTAATGGGTGCTTTTCAAATTGGCAAGCAGTAACTAGTGGAGTGCCATAGGGATCGGTGCTGGGACCCCAGCTATTAACAATATATATTAATGATTTGAATGAGAAAACAAAATGTAACATCTCAAAGTTTGCAGATGATCCCAAGTTGGATGGGAGGATGAACTGTGACAAGGTTGCAAAGATCCTACAGCATGATCTGGACAGGTTGGGTGAGTGGACAAATCAATGGCATATGCAGTATAATTTGGATAAATGTGAGGTTATTCACTTTGGAAGGCAAAAACAAGAACAACTGAATGGCTGTAAATTGGGAGAGGAGAATGTGCAGCAGGACCTGGGTGTCAAATGGTATGTTGGCCTTCATTGCGAGAGGTTTTGAGTACAGGAGCAGGGACATGTTGTTGCAATTATAGAGGGCCTTAGTGAGGCCACACCTAGAATATTGTGTGCACTTTTGGTCTCCTTTTCTGAGGAAAGATGTTCTTGCTCTCGAGGGAGTGCAGCGAAGGTTTACCAGGCTGATTCCGGGGATGATCTATGAGGAGAGATTCATTAGGTTAGGATTATTTTCGCTGGAGTTCAGATGAATGAGGGGGGATCTCATAGTGACTTATAAAATTCTAACAGGACTACATGGTAGACGCAGGGAGGATGTTCCCAATGGTAGGTGTGTCCAGAAACAGGGGTCACGGGATAGACCATTTAGGACGGAGATGAGGAGACATTTCTTCACCCAAAGAGTGGTGAGCCTGTGGAATTCATCACCACAGGAAGTAGTTGATACCAAAACATTGAATGTATTCAGGAGGTGGCTAGCACTTGGGACGAATGGGATCAAACATTATGGGGAGAAAGCTACTGAGTTGTACAATCAGCCACGATTGTGATGAATGGCGGAGCAGGCTCGAAGAGCCAAATGGCCTCCTCCTGCTCCTAACTTCTATGTTTCTATGACAGGCACTTTCCATTTCAAGCACAGCTAAGTTGCTATGGAGTGACAATCTGCCACTGATTGCCACTCCAAGGAAATTATGGGCCAATGTTGCACATTAGCAAGGAGTGTGCCCTCGACAAACTGAGTGGTGAACTAATCACCTTAAGCTCAGCAAATAGAGGCTATTGCTTGGCATCAGGGATTTGTATCATCTAGATAAATAAACTCCAATGTTTAGCTGCAGCCATGAGGCAATCTAAGCTTTATTGGAGCAGCCTGCGGCCTTTCATTAACAGGAAGGGGTTCTATCCAATCATCGTCCAAGTAGCCTGCATCCACTGAAAGGACATCTTTGAGATGTGTACCCAGTTTCCTGAAAGCAGTCTTGACACACATGAAATTTGACACTTCCTACAGCTATATACATTGCAGGCCCTCACACAACTTCAGGGATGGATCCTCATGGATGGGTGGTACCAGTTAGGACTGATGACACCAGTGAGGAACCCTCACTCTGTACAAAGACTGGGGCACAATCATCCTTGCATCCACCTGGCCAATCCTTCCCCATATTGAGACCCATCTAGTCACATGAATGCACTGGCAACATGGAACATTAACTCTGGGCCCTATTTTACCATTTTAATTCTAAGTGCTGGGTGGACTTGAAACTGGGAGTGTTTCAGATCCGACTTTTAGACCCATTCTGAGGCGCCCCCATACACACTCTGCCTGAAAAAATATCAGCAATTCCGAATCACGCTGCACAAGCCTGTGGGCGGGGCTTAATGTGCCCGGAACCCTGCAGCTCTGATTGGTGCCTCCAACTGCGCATGTGCAGAAAACAATGATAGAATGCTGCTCCCCTGCCACATCCCCCCCGGGCCAGATAATGCCTCCCCCTGGCCCCCACAGACATTGCCCCATCCTCACAACATTACTGATCCCCCCCACCCCTCCGCCATCCAGACTGATCGCAGGTCCCTCCCCTCCTTCCCCCCCCCAATGATCTCAGGCAGAGTGGCAGCAGACCCCCCCCCTTTACCTCCACTGATCTCAGGCAGAGTGGCAGCGGACCCCCCTTCCCCCCCCCCAACCGATCTCAAGCAGAGTGGCAGTGGACCCCTCTTTCCCTCCACTGATCTCAAGCAGAGTGGCAGCGGATCCCCCCTTCCCCACCCACCGATCTCAAGCAGAGAGCTGTCGGACGCTAGGCACCTACCTCTTCATTAACTGGAGCGCCCGAATCAGACTTGTATGGAGCATGTCTGTTTCACGCCGATTCTGGATGGGTGAACGTGGTGGTAAATGTAGAAGTGCCGGTAAAATTGGGCATGCTGCCCATTAAGTCAATTTAAATGCATGCAAATACATTTAAATGGCTGTCACGCCAGTCTTGGCGTGGTCCCGATCGCGGCCATTTTCGGGTCTTGGTAAAGGGGGAACTGGCGCGGGTCGCGCTACTTGCCTCATGCCCAACTTTACCAAGTTTTTGCGCCCAAATACAGGTGCAACGCAATGGTAAAATCAGGCTCTCTGTTTCTCTTTCCACAGTTGCTGTCAGACCTGCTGAGTATTTCTAGCATTTTCTGTTTTTATTTCTAAGAATTTCATTATTCTTACCCTGGTAGTGTAATGGAAGTCATTGACTTATGACACTGCACCCACTCTATATATGCTGCTGGAATCAACGGCTGCTGACCTTCACTGCTTTCTCCATCCAGGCTTCCTTAGTCAGGTGGGAGGGTCCCTTTGTGCCATATGTGGGGAACAGCATCTTCCAGCTTTTCAAATTGCCTGGAGGAGAATTTGCATAGAGACACTGCTGAATAGTGGGGCCACCATTAGTCTGACCTGTGACATGTTTTGTTTCACAATCACAGCCATGATCCATTAGTTGTGCTCTGCACACAATGCCTCTTCAAAGGCAGCATTGAAGGGGAAAATTCTTCCAGGCCAAGACAAAGGAATAACAGCCCTTCTAGAACTCAAAGTTGGATATCTCGAATCAGGAGGTTCAGGAACTGTGTGAGAGCTTCTGACTCAGGCAGAAATCCTATCTACTACATCATAAGACATCCTTCATCACTTTAGAAACAACAAAGTATTCATCTTCACTCCCCAAAGTAAGAGCTCATCAAAGAGCAGATCCACCATTAGAAAAATGATGAAGAAAAGTACGACCACCATTTGCTGTAAGTGTGCAGGGACAGTCTATTATACTTGGCATATGTGCTGTTGTTAATTTAAGAGGCTGGTGAAGTCAATGTATGATGTGGAGATGCCGGCGTTGGACTGGGGTAAACACAGTAAGAAGTCTAACAACACCAGGTTAAAGTCCAACATGTTTATTTGGTAGCAAACGCCACTAGCTTTCGGAGCATGCTGCTCCTTCGTCAGGTGGAGTGGGAGATCTGCTCACAAACAGGGCATACAGAGATACAAACTCAATTTACAGAATAATGATTGGAATGCGATTCTTTACACTCTTTACAGCTAATCAAGTCTGATTGTGAGTGGAGAGAGCATTAAGCACAGGTTAAAGAGATGTGTATTGTCTCCAGACAGGACAGCTAGTGAGATTTTGCAAGTCCAGAAGCCAATGCAGGCAGGTCTGTGCGAGGTGGCAGCAAGTTTTGTGAAAGAAGCTGTTTTCTCTTTAACCAGCATCCATTGTGGTGAAGAAACCACTCTGTTTCTGGCAATGCAGCCATTCAAACATAGAGCTGATTTTCTACTGACTGGATAGTGAGCTTCACAAAAGCTACTTCAAAAAATCCAATGTATCTTTGTTCCCATTGATCTGAATATATTGACCTTACAAAAGTAATGGGGCCAAGGTCCAAGGGGAAGCACCAATGATCTGGACTCAGTGAAAATTCCAGAACCACCAGCTTTACAAAAGGCAATGTGTCCTGCTAAAATGTTGTAAAATGTTTGATGCATTGAAGATTCTAGTTCATAATTTACAAGAACCAATGGTTTGAGAATGCCTCTTGTATATCTTATCATGCAGGTTATTTGGAGATAGAACCATAGAACCATAGAAAATTACAGCTCAGAAACAGGCCTTTTGGCCCTTCTTGTCTGTGCCGAACCATTTTATGTCTAGTCCCACTGACCTGCACTTGGACCATATCCCTCCACACCCCTCTCATCCATGAACCCATCCAAGTTTTTCTTAAATGTTAAAAGTGACCCCGCATTTACCACTTTATCCGGCAGCTCATTCCACACTCCCACCACTCTCTGCGTGAAGAAGCCCCCCCTAATATTCCCTTTAAACTTTTCTCCTTTCACCCTTAACCCATGCCCTCTGGTTTTTTTCTCCCCTAGCCTCAGCGGAAAAAGCCTGCTTGCATTCACTCTATCTATACCCATCAAAATCTTATACACCTCTATCAAATCTCCCCTCAATCTTCTACGCTCCAGGGAATAAAGTCCCAACCTATTCAATCTCTCTCTGTAACTCAGCTTCTCAAGTCCCGGCAACATCCTTGTGAACCTTCTCTGCACTCTTTCAATCTTATTTACATCCTTCCTGTAACTAGGTGACCAAAACTGTACACAATACTCCAAATTCGGCCTCACCAATGCCTTATATAACCTTACCATAACACTCCAACTTTTATACTCGATACTCCGATTTAATGTTTGGGAATGTCTAATTAGATCTCATTCAATGTTTGGGAATGTCTAATTATGCTTATTTCATGGTACTTCTAATCTGCTAGATTATCCTATTTAAAGTTTGTGGACCTGACAGTTTGGAAAGAAGTTAAAATCAGACCCAAGATTTGTTGTATCTGCAGCATCTGGACTCAAAGCATTTACTCTGTTTCTTCCTGCTGAATTATTCCAGCACTTTGTTTTTATTTCAAGATCTGCAGCATCTGCAGTATTTTGCTTTTATTTAAATTTAATGTCATCCCCATTCCAGACACCCGAGCACACACTGAAACTCCAGGGACTGCTGTCAAAGGTGCCATCTTTCAAAAGTAATGGCAAACTGTGGTTCCACCTGGCCTCTAAGGTTGGTGTAAAAGAACACAAGGGGCTATTCAAAGGTGAGTTGGGGAATTCTCCTGATGTCCTGGCCAATATTTATCCCTCAATCAAACGTAAAACAGTTGATCCCATCATTCATTTAATTGGTTTGTATGACTTTGTTGTGTGCAAGTTGATCCAGGTTTCCTGCAATACAACAATAACTAAACAGCAAAAGTACCTTATTGGCTGCACATTCTTTGAGAACTTCTGAGGTCATGAAAGATGCAATACTCATTTTTTCTTTCCAAAATATTTGTCTGTATGGTAAAGTCTAAGTCTAATTTTAAGACACAGCCTCATTATTTTTGAATGACGAAAGATCCTGTAATTCAGTGCAAACTTTGACCTTACCTGTACATTTGCGTTGATAAGATATTCAGCTGACTAGCCACCATTAGAGCTTTCTCCTCCAGCTTTTCAGGTGTATCTGGATGCGATAGGTGTGTGAAGTGTTTTTTTCTCAAGTTAGCAATTGGATCATGCACCATTTGGAGTAATAGGTCTACCAACAAGTGGGTCATTGCACCTTGAACAATGAGAATCTGGATGATAGAGAAATAGAAGCATATGGTTCAACTGTATAAATATATCTAAAATTTAGCATTTCCTCCAAGTCTGGTGTTTACTTACTATAACAATTGCTTGTCACTCCTTTTCCATCTTGTTTTTCCATTACAATTTTGTCACTTTTTTGTTACACTTTGTTGATTTAAATTGTAACAAACCAGAAATAAAGAGGCAGGAGCATAAAACATATAAGCCAGAGTCCATGGGCAGTCAAGCCATTTACTGTTTTCAAATGAAAATAACGCACTCATGTAATTCAATTTTCTAAGTACAAAGGACCCAGAATATGATGTAATGGGTCATAACCACCAAGCTCCTAGGGTCGGATTTAGGCAATATATCAAAGATGCATTGGGGAACCCCTCTCGGAGCTTCAGAGGTCATTGAATTTGACATAGTCACTCACAGTAAATCTTTGGCCTTGATAATTTATTGCGCACTGTCTAATAAACAGTGATGTTTGTGAGCAGCTCAGGCTCCTAAGTGCTTTCCATGGATATCGTCTGGGGCTATTTTCACATCACCACCACCAATTTACACTTAAAATAAGATGGCATGTAATTGTGCTGTTTTAAGTTACTTCCATTTTACTTTAATACAATCAAATACACATAAAAACAAAGTTACAACAGAAACTGCATGGCAGAAAGTAAATATTATGCTTCCAGAAAATACCTATATTATCGAGGCTACTAATTTATGGCAAAAAATGTTAGAACATAAAAGGAAGCCAATTGACCCATCTTATCTATGCTGGCTCTCTGAAACAGCTGTCCACTTAATCATATCCCTTGCTCTTTTTCTATATCCTGTTTTTTCCCTTCAAATATTTGGTCATTTGGTTAAACCAGTCATGTTGGTGCTTATCCTTCATGTGAACAGTAGTTGTAATCCTTTAGCAAGTTTCCTTAATTCCTTATTTCCCTTTCCTTCAACAGCCAATCTAAACGTGGATAACAGGATAACAGTGACCAATCAATCAAAATCTCTGGCAATGCATCCCACAACATCATATGCATGAAAACTCTCCCGGGCCCTTACTTGATTTATAGTGATTGCACAAGTCAAACTATACTTTTATTATGAAGCAGTGTGAGTGTTAGCAATATTTTCTGGTTCAAATTCCATAATTGTGTACATTTCACACACAAAGACCCATAACCTCCTCAGAGTGCCAAGCATTGGTAAATTTCCACTTATCTGCTAATGGAAAGCACCTATGTCACCCAGATTGACTCAGGTTGGGTGAAACTCAAGAAGCAAAGTGCCCCGGCTCCAGCAGCAGAGTGCAAAAGGAGCAAAGGAGGACACGGACCCTTTTTTCAGCACGAGCTGATGTAAAGCAGGTGAGTTTAAAGGTCCCATTGAAAGGGAGGAGGTAAGTTTCTAAGGTAAGTGAATGGGATGTAGGAATGGGGAGGTTCTGACATCAGCAGGGGAGTATCAGGACATTGGGGGCTGAGTGGAGGGTCCAAACATCAGAGGCAAGATTCCAGTTGGGACCTAGGTAAGGGTTAGGTTGGGTTGCATCAGAAGGTTGTTGCTTGTGTCAGGAGATTGTCACTTGGGTCGGAGCTCTGTTCATTGTGCTTCTACTTCTCATACCTTGCCCTCAAACCCCAGCCAAAGCCCAGAATGCTGCTTTCCTGCCCTGGTGCAGGTAGGGCTGTCCTTGATGGGGCTTTCAGGGCCCCAAAACCTATAGGATACCCAATTCAGACAGCTAAAATGTGTTATTATCCAGGTCAGAAACTCCAAGATGTTTTATGAAGTCAGCCTAGACCATAAGTTTTGCACTTTGAATTTTGGCATAAGTAAGCATAAGATGTTTCACTCCAGGTATGATTCAAATGACCCACAATGGAACATTTATCAAACAAAATTTTAAAATACAGTTAACACAAAAAGAAACTTAGCAAGAACTTTTACCAATTACAAACAAGAAAAAAAGCAACCACGATATTGTATAAAACTTAACAGCTCAATATACTGTTCCAACAAAACATTGTTACCAAAATACACCCCCGTTTTCGGTTTAGCACAGAAAATACGTGAATTTGCAGCTCTGCAACACCTGCTGGGAATTAGTCCTTTGGATGGAGAATTGAAACTCTGACTTCCCCGTCCTGTAGCTCCCAGCACACGTCGAGGTAGAGATAGAGTTATTACTTGCCTCGAGCTAGTAAACCACCGACAGCAAAATCTTTACTCCAGAAAGGCAAGAAAGACTGCTTCTAATTAGACAGCAGAATTTCTAATACCAAGGAGAGACACGGAAATACTGTTTTCAATCTGGAGTTCAACAGCTTCTAACTAGCCAGCAGCAAAAACTGAAAGTAAAGAACTTTTTCCACATGGCCTGTCAATCATTCTTCCCCCAACAATCCAAAAGGGTCGTAAACTTGTAAAATGCCAGGACATTGCATTAGGCCCAAATTAAAAATAAACAAAAAGCCTAACACATGACTCTAGCAACAATAAAAGGACAAACAGCTCGGTGTCTGCTTATAACTGCAGAGAACATGATTAAAATACATTTCTTAAAGGTACAGTAGCATCACAGATGCCCATCAGGAATAATAGCGGCCTGCCTTTAGCTCTATTGAAGAAATAGAGGCACCACACCATAGAAGTATTGAAAAATAAAGACTTTAATTACACATGGGATTCACTGGGGTGATTATAACAATAATACACTTTTAATTGAAAATGTAAATTGATCATGCACTTCTAATTCAAGAAACCATCGTACAGTCATCTCTATTGTTGCCTCCTGCCTTTCAAGTGGACATTAGCCTTTGGGATATCAGTATGATCAGAATGGAAGATCAGCAAAGGATACAAATAAGGTGGAGGGATTGTTAATTGTGGAATAATCTGAGTTGCAGTGTGGGGCAGTGAATTCAGCATTTTGTGCCATAAGGCTCAAATGCAGGCTATTTGAACTGTACCTGAATGAGTCTGTCATGGGCTTCTCTGACAGCTAGATGAGTGGCTGCAAGTAACCTAGTCAAATCAGGCTCCAATTCAACCTGTTCTTCCTCTTTCTCCTCCTCATCAGAGAAGTTCTCACTTTTCACTTCCTGGAGCACCAGTTTTCTCTGCAGCACAAGGCACAGTAGACAACTACCATTCCGGAATTCTTGCTTAAGGGTGTCCGTTAATCTGTTCAAACACCTGAACTGCATCTTCAGCAAACCAATGGCCTGCCCAATGAACGTTGTCATGCTAATGTGCCTCCAGTTGTATCTTTCCTCAGCAGCAGTGGTAGGAATCCTCACTGTTGCCAAAAGCCACGTCCTTAGATGGTAGCTCTTGTCTCCAAGGAGCCTGCTGCTCACTCTCCTTGGAGATGTGACTGTCAGAGAATGAAAGAATCATGACAGCTTCCAGCACTTCTTGCACAGACATGCATGAACACCATCTGATGGTCACATCCTAGCTGAACGCTGACAGAATGGGAGAATTGAATCCCTTCCAATTAACGTAGACTGCTGAGTAATCTAAGGGTGCCTTGATCATAAGGTCTATTAGAAACCAGCCACTGCAGAAACTCAAAGAGCCCTCTGGTTCTGACTAGCCTCGTCAGTAGCAAAGTGGATGTAAGTAACAAACATAGCATCAATCAAATTAGAAATGGATTTGTGTGCAGTAGATTGTGAAGGATTGTGAAATTCTGCAGATGCCGTCAGCAGGTACCTGGAAAGAACAAGGGGCAAAGAAATTCAAGGTTGTAGTGACCTTGACATTCACTGCCAATGCATACTCACCTGGTCCACTGGAAAGGAAGTCTTGTTCCCGGTGGCTGCAGATGACAGCATTGACCTGCCATCAATCTCTGATTTTCCTGAGGCATTGTTGCTCAGTCATGTCGACAAAGCTGATCCTTTGCCTGTATACCCTGTGTTTGGAGCATCACCTCATTTGAGCCGGATCTCTGTGATCCATCCTCTTATGAAACAGCATGTGGCTGAGGAGAAGTCAGCTGTTGCTGCCTCCAGTGTTGCCCCTGCTGCAGGTCATCAAAGGTCCAAGATATAGCTACATAATTTGCTCCCACGTTGCAGTGAAGTTGACAGCAGGAAGTGCAGATGAAGGTGAGTAAAGTTGAAGATGGCAGGAATGCCATCCCTCTCACCTACACAAGAAAGCAGTTGTGCTCTTTCAGTCTTTAAAGGTTTCCAGCCTGTCAATTTCAGAGTAATCAATTGTGCTCTTGCTTGTTGACCCTGGCAAGATTCACACAGTTTGAGAGACTCATCATGTGCTGTCTGTTAAGCCAAAATGCTGGATTAAATTCAGAATTAGTTGCCTCCTTACATTTTCAAATGATAGACTCGACATCCTCTATGAATGTTTCCTGAACCTGCCAAATGCAGCCAAAGACAAAAGTAAGCAGAAACATGTCAGATCTCTGATATGTCACCATTTTTGGGAAATTTAATCAACCCCTTCCTACACTGAGCCCAACCCCCTTACCTCTCAAATATATCCAATCTTGCAGGTTAAAACTCCGCCCTAAGTGTCACAGTAATTTAATTGCAGTGTTAATGTAAGCCTACTTGTGACACAAATAAATGAACTAAAGCAAAGGTATCTGAAGATACACAATTCAGTAAAAGTCTCGATGAAAGGCCTTATGACTACTGAATTTCATTCCTAGATGAATATGGTTGAAAAGCAAAGAATCCATGTCAAACTTGTGTAGAACCTTGGTTGGCCCACATTTGGAGTACTGTGGACAGATGTTGTCTCCATATTGTAAAATAAATGTTGAAGCATTGATCAAGGTGAAAAAAATTACTAAAATGACATCAAAAACTGAGAAGTTATTCCGACCAGGAAAATTTGAACTAGCTGACTAGCTATGACTGTAACACCACATTCTGCACTCTCTCATTTCCTTCTCCATGAATGGTATGCTTTGTCTGCATAGCGTGCAAGAAACAATACTTTTCACTCTATACCAATATATGTGACAATAATAAATCAAATCAAAAATTATGAATAGTTGAGGCAATTAGTATGGATGCATTTCAGAAGAGGCTAGATAGTCACAAGAGAAAAAGGAATAGATGGATATGCTAATGAAGGGTAGGAGGAAGCTCACTTGGAACAACACCACCAGATGGACCTATGTGTCCAAGTGGTCTGTTGCTATGTTGTAAATACTATGCATCTAAACTTGACACTGAAATCAGCCTTCTTGCTTCTGGTCAGAACCTGCAGACTCCCTTTTCCCATAACCAGACTCTTCACACTGAAGACAACTCTGGAGCCAATCTCCTCAATGATAAGGTCCCTCTGCAGCGTTTCTTCGTTAAATGAGTATATTCCTATGGCTTACCTGCTTTGAGAGCTTGGTGTCCATGTGGATTATCATCTTAAAGAGTGCCAACAACCACTCCTGCATCTTTTGAATCACATCTCCGAGTTGCAGACTAGAATTAAGAAAATAAAGAAAGAAACTTAAGTTCCAGCTAAGTTTTCTTTATGTTCCATAATATCAATTTTATACTGTTTTATCACTAGAAAGCAATATTTTCTTCCAATATTGTCAGAAATGGGTATTATATGTGCTCAATTTAATCTATTCCTTCCATGGCACAATATATACACAGGAATTCTTGTGAAAACAGTCAACCATACTTCAAGTACACAGGCACCAGGATCACAATCATCATCATTCAGTGGCAATAAGGGGGAGATTTGGTTTGATTTGTAGCAGCAAGATAACAGACTTGGAGCGGGAGGAACTCAAGGAAGTTAGAAAGGAGAAATCAGCAGCAATGTAAATAAGAGGAAAGAGTGGAAAAGGATGGCAATGATGGGAGGAGGATAGAAGAATGCCAGCTTCAATTAAAGGATTTGAAGGAGGAAAGAAATTGCCAGAGCTAGGGAAAAAAGATCCGGTTTGGATCAGGAGGGTGGGAAAGTTGAGGAGAAAGAAGTGCTTTACTGTGAACTAGATGTAGGTGGATAGGAGTGTCAGGTTGAACTGAGGAGAGGAAGAAGGTGTTTAATAAGAAACAGAAGCACAGGAGGAGGGAGAGTTGCTGAAAAACCAACAATGGTAGTGTGGAGTACAATGTGGGGATGGAGTCTACATGTACTCGCACCCAGGGTTTCCCCAGCCATTCCCAAGGGTGCAACAAGGCTGCTGGTGAGAGCTTCTGGTACTCCTGGCAAGTCTTGCACCGTTTGACCAGGTTTTCGATATCACTGTCTATGCCAGGCCACCAGACATAGTTCCTGAGTGGCCACTGTGCAATTCTAGAAGTATTGGTCGCTGATCTGGATGTGGGACAACCCCCCAGACTCCCCACAAAATGATGCCATCTTCTATGCTGAGAGATAAGGTTTCAAATCCTCTGTACAATGCCCTTGTGGTCCACCATTTAGGATGATTTGACGTAGTTTCACCAATGTGGGTCCTTTGCAGCCCATGCCTGGATTTGCTTGGCAGTTACTGGCAAAGTGTCCATGAAGTTCAGAGTCATAATGTCTTCATCAATCTTCAGAGGAGGAGATAGGGTGGTGGGCAGCGGCAACCAAATCAAGACATCCATGTTTGCCACATGTCACCCTGGGCTATGTTCTAAGGTTTATTCATAGGCATCTAATAACAGTAACCAACACTGGATCTGGGCTGATGTGACAAGAGGAATAATTTGTCTTCCTTGAAGAGGCTGAACAGAGGTTTGTGATCGATCACTATGATGAAATGCTGACTGCAGACGTACTGGTGGAACTTTTTCACCGCACACACCATGGCCAAACCTCCTTTTTTGATCTGGGCATGCTTCCTGCCTGCATTTGCCAGGGTTCGTGATGCGATAATACCTCTTCAGTCCATTGAGGAAGGCGTTGCAGGTTACAATAAATGGTCTCAGGGACCCTTAATGGGCTGGTATATTTGTTGACAGCAATTATTGTTTGATGTTTGCAAAGGCTTTCTCTTGTGGCATTTGTTATGACCATTTCTGATTCTTTTAGTAGTATGTGGAGGGGTGCCAGCTGGGTCGCCAAGTTCAGTATGAATTTTTCATAGTAATTTATGAGACCTAGGAAAGACTTCAACTCTGCTGTATTCCTTGGAGTTGGAGCTCCTTTTATGACCTTCACTTTCTCTTCGACGGCATGTAATCCATCCTTGTCAACTCTGTGCCCAAGATACATTACCTCATTGGTCTGGAACACATATTCCCCTTATAATTGGATGCCAGAATCAGAAAAAGCTGTAAGACATCCTCCAAACACTCAAAATGTTCAAATGTAGTAACTCCTGAGATTAAAATGTCATCCAGGCAGACTGCCACTCTGGGCACTCCTTGAAGGATGTTCTCCATCACCCTTTGAAAAATGGCACAAGCCGAAGGCACCCCAAAGGGCAAATGGGTATACTCATAGAGTCCTTTGTAAGTATTTATGCTAACATACTTCCTGGATGACATCTCAAGCTCCAATTCGAGGTAGGCATGGCTCATGTCTAACTTGGAAAATATGCGACGCTTAGCCAGCTTTGCATGGCATAGGGTCTCTGTCCAAGCCGGAGGCTCTGTTGACCATCAATTTATAATCCCCACAGAATTGGACCGAATTGTCAGGTTTTAAAACTGGGATTACTGGTACGGCCCATTCAGGAAATTATACTGGGTATATAATGCCAAGTTCCATTAGATGTTCCAATTCAGCCCCTACTTTGCAATGTAGGGCATAGAGGTCTGGTCATGCTTGATGTATTTGGGTTGGGCCTCTGGATCCAAATAGATCTTGGCCCGAGTGCCTTTAATCTTTCCAAGACCTTCTTGGAGTTCTTTGGGATATTTCCCAATGGCTTTGTTTAAATTGCCATTACCCATTTTAAAGATCCGTTGCCAGTCCAGGCAGATTTTCTGGAGCCTGACCTTTCCCAAAAGGGTCGGCCCTGCTCCTTGCGCAATTATTAGGGGAAATCAGACTGTCTGTTGCCCATGCGTTACGCATGGGGTTACAGTGGTCCCAACAATACATAAGGGCTCCCCAGTGTATGTGGCCAATCTAGCCTTGGTGTCCCACAGTACAATACCGCCCACTAGTGATGTAAGAAAGAACATGACCAAGATATCAAAGCAGTGTAGAATTAGGGAGCAACATGCAACTCCATGCCCTGGAGTCCTCTCCATACCTGTACCTGACACATATGTATGTCGTTAATAAAACATTCTTAGTAATTTCTACAAGACTGCTTCATGGTGTCTAAGCAGTGTATATACCACGGGTAGCAACAATGCACCAAAACACAGTGACATCGGGGGATCAAAGTCCACATCCTCTGTAAAAAGACTGAAGAAATCAAGAAAAGGACACCAGCAATGAATTTCTGCTCTAAAACAACCTCAATCAAGAAGCTAAGAAAACTCATCTGCAGAGCTCCAGAGACACAGGATCCTGGCAGTGGAAACAAAGGCAGAAACTAAGCTCAAAGGGGTTTGCAAGGGCTAACATCAGCCCACCAATCTGTCTCCCAGCTAGGGGTATAAATTGCTGAGACACCACCCTGGGGAAATGGTAATAGTTCCATTGAGCATGACCTGCTGCCCTCTCTCGCCGTTCATCCTCCCACCAATGCCACTGCTGTTGCCCATTAGCCAACCAGTCTATCTAAAGGATGCATACTTCACAATGGAGCTTGGGAAGTCTAATGGAAACATATCAATATTGATAACTGCAGTAATAGTTCAAGCATAATTAAAATGCCAAGAAAACTTCTCCAGTGAAAGATATCTCACTACACACGATGATCAGAGATAACAGCAAGCTATTTATCAAAAAAAAATTCAGATAATATTGATACTTACCAAAGGAGTAGTTCCAACCTGAGACATTGAATTGCTGTGCAGCTTCAAAATGTCCATTAGCAGCCAAAAATAAAAACAACAGACCTCTCAGAAAATCTTAATTAACTTCTGACTACAAGGAAAAAGTTAATATTTATCTTGTAACAATATTAAGTTTTAGCTTTCGTCTGTAAAGTGAGTCTCTGTTAGAAGAATAAAAGCGTGATAATCATACAGGCTTGCTTTATTTTATTAAAATGACCAGTGAAAAGTAATGGTTAGTAAACCTAATTAAAAGACAGTTCCGTAATTAACAGTTGATAAATTCTGAAAGAGGATACATTTTAAAATTTATCATCTTTTCAGAAGCAAGAGATTGGTACAGGGAAAAATATTTAAAGCTAAAATTATTGCAGACACAGGACAAATAAAAATGACCAAGCTCGCTCAATCCAAATTCCAAGATGACCTGATAATGGGTGCAGGGTCCATGATGTACGATTACCATGTGTCTAGTCAAGACAATGCATGCTACACACAAACCTCTTCCTGGCTGCTCATTTAAATGATTGTGGCTTGCAGCCAGTTTTGAACATGCTGCTAACTGGCTACAAGCTTAGCAGGGGACCCAGGTGGAAGTGTCACAAAAACACAAATCACAGTTGGCCTGCACTTCCTAAAGGCAGCCTGCACCTCTCAATGGAGAGGTGAATTCAAGTTGCAAAAGCTGGTTGAACTTTCATCAAAGGTGTTTCAGAGGAGGAATAAAACTATTAATGAAGAAGAAGGTTTCAGAAAGGGTAAACATTGACTACGAGTTCAACTTCAATGTGCCAATGCAGCCTTCAGTCACCAGAGGAAAAGAGTGTTTAAAAACCAGGACCCCAGACCCAACACCAAGGTCATGGTCCACAGAGCAGTAATGATACCTGCCTTTCTATACGGCTCAAAGGTGTGCTCTTTATACAGCAGGTGCCTCAGACCCCTGGATAAATACAATCAATGCTGCCTCCGTAACATCCTGCAAATCCATTGGCAAGATAGGCGCACCAATGTCAGTGTTCTCGCTCAGGCCAACATCCCCAGCATCAAAGCATCGACCATGCACGATTAACTCCACTGGTGGGCCATACCATTCCCATGTCTGACACGAGACTCCCGAAATAAGTGTTCTACTCATAGATTCGACAAGTGAGCCCCATGAGGACAGAGGAAACACTTCAAGGACACCCTCAAAGCCCTCTTGAAAAAGTGCAACATCTCCACCTGGGAACCCTGGCCCAAGACCACCTAAAGTGCAGGAAAAGCCTGAGTTTCATGGCCAAGAGCAAGCTGAAACCAATAGCAAAAGGAACACGTAACAACCCAGGCAGCCCATCTAACCACTCCTCCAACCACCATCCAATCCACCAGTGATAGAGACTGTAGTTCATACATCGGACTCCTCAGTCAACTGAGAACTCATTTTTAGATTGGAAGCAAGTCATCCTCAGACCTGAGGGACTTGCTAAGAAAGAAGCTCCCAGGGAATGACAACTTTCTCAGAGTCCTGAGTTCTTCACCACTAGTCCCAAAGAGTCCAAAGGTCAATGCTCTTCAATCTTCTCACTTGGGTCAGTCTTTTGTTGAAAAGTCCTCATCTCATTGTCCTTGCAGTTCAGCTATCCTGAAACCAATACTCTGCTTTCCAATAAAGCCACCAAATTGCTGTCCCATTCTAATGATGATGGTGACATTCTCCAAATCAAAGAAGGTGGCTCCAACGGCCAAGAATACAGTGGAGATTGAATCTCTCAGAACTGTGACTTGGGGAGGGTGGGAAAGTGTAGAAGTTGGAATTGGGTAGAATCAGTGGTTTCAAACAGGAGTTACAGAAATATAATGTAAATAGTTAAAGATACAGGGGCTGATCTTCCTAAAAAAATTCTAAGTGTCACAAAAGTTTGAAAATCTAAGCGTTTCACTCCGTTTTTCTCAGTGAGCTACCCCACGCAGTTTTCGCACACATTGTCAATTTTTTGGAGGGTTTTGCTCTAGTGAGGGGGCGAAGCCTAATCGTGCCAGAGAGGCTGGCAGTACCCCCTCTCACCCCCCATCTCCCAACCTTGATCGACAGCCTCCGGCCTCTCAGCCCCCCCTCCCCCTAATCACTGGGCTCTGGCTTCGCAACCAGCCATCCCAATAGCCAGCCCCCTGATCGCTGGCCCTGACTGCCAACCCCATCTCCAGCCCCCATCCCCCGATGCAGAGCTCCACCCCTTCCCTCTATTCCTAACTTACTACCCACTCCTCAACTGGCTCTGCCCCATCAGACCCTGCCCCCATCAAACCCGACCGCATCAGGCCTAGCCGCCTTGGCACTACCTGGTGCGCACTTCCCGCCCCTACTCTTACCCCCTCCCCTTGGAAGTTTCAATGGCCTCCGGTCCCACCAGTGAGACCATCATGTCAGATCCCCTTTGCTGGGCACCATCTGTGTGAGGACCTCCACCCGCAAGGTCGGAAAGATAAGTGAGCCTGGACCATTCGGTCCCAGGTTCACTAATAACATTAAAATTACTTTATACATATTTAAATCAGTCTTGAGCCCTTCCTGGGTGTGAGGCTAATTATGATGGCAAGAATGGCCTGGGAGGATTGCGAACAGCCAGATGCCGGGTGCGATTCGCATTTTTAGCCTCCCACTCCAATTTCCTACACAAATCGATCAGCAACGGGGCGGAACGATTGCGCCCATAATTTCATACCTCATTAAAAATTGGATGGCATACTTAGGCAGAGGTGTGGTATAAAGGGTTAGCAGGTGGAATATGCTAATGTATGACAAAGATGATGATGTATCACTGACATCAGCCAGTCATGTGATAAGCTTGCTACTCGTGAAAGAGAGAGAGAGAGGTAGAGACAGGAGAAAGAGAGAGGTTGGAACACTATGCCAGAAGCCACATGCTTACTCTGTAATCTGTTTAGAAGTAGTACTAATAAACAAGTATTAAACAAGTACCAGAGTACACGTTCAGTAACCAAGAACCAGATCTAGAGTCCAGAGATAAGAAAGACCATTTCAGAACAAGGTCAACTATACTTGGCTGGAGTTACTATTATCCTGGCTGAAATCAGCTAAGTATCATTGACTGGCAACTGAAGATGAGGAAAGTTTCTAGCTCAGTATTAAATTTGTCCCGTAAGGGTCTATGCCTGCTCCCCTATTTCTCCTCTACATGCTGCCCTTATCATTTTATCCACTCAGCTCTACCCCCCCACCACATTTCTTGACTCCTCTACTGTCTCCAAGTTGTCAAACTACTAGTCTGACATCCAATACTAGATAAACATAAAGTCTTTCCAATTAAACATTGAGAAGACTGAAGTTGGGAAGCCTTTGGACACTGCTTCAAACTCCATAACCACTGACTCCATCTCTCAACCTAGCAACTGTCTAAGGCTGAACCAGACTGTGAGCATCCTTGATGTCATACTTGACCCCAAAATGAACATTCAGACACATAATTATTAAGCCCATCTATTTCCACCACTGTAACATTGCCCTACGTGTGCCCCTACTCTAATTCAACTGTTGCTGAAAACCTCAACCCTCAAAACTGCATATCTCTGGACTTGACTATTCCAACTAAATCATAGTTGGCCTCTCTCATTCTACCCCCTGTAAACTTGACGTTATCCAAAACTCTGCAGCCTGTGTCCTACGTCCCATTCAAACATCACCCCCGTGCTTGTTGACCTACATTGGTTCCTTGCTAAGCAATGCCTCAATTTTAAAATTCCCAACCTTATTTTCCAATCCACCTATTACTTGTTCTTCCTATCCCTTCAATCTCCTCCAATTCTGCCAGCTTCCAAGATGTTCCTGTAATTCTGGTCTTTTCAATATGCACCATTGCCAGCCCCGACTCAGCGTCCTGGGCCTAAAGTCAGAATCCCTGAACTGCTCCTTAAAACCAAAGTCTCTGACCAAGCTTTTGGTAATTTGCTCTAATATCTCCTTATGTGCCTCAATATCAAATTTTGCTTTACAATGTCCCTGTGAAGTGCTTTGGGAAATTTTATGATGTTAAAAGGTGCAATATAAACACAATTTGTTACCATTGCTAGTACACTTTTACCATTACATCTACACCATTAAGGAAAATTGTTTTAGTACCAAGATGCAGCGAGGTGGTATTTGCTTATGCATATCTTGTTTATGAGAAGATCAATGCATTGTTTAATAGAGTGTCACATGTTTCTTTTTCTCCAAACATAGATTTGCAATCTAAGCTGTTTACTCTGCAAATGCCTCTTGCTAAGAATGAGAGGAAATCAGAAAGTCAATTTAAAGAGCGCACATGCAACAATCCATACCTGACTTCAGAATGACATTGCAAAAGGCTTAGGCAAGTTTATACCGATAAAATCAGAGTGGATGCCCTTATTAAAAGAAAGCAGAAAAATTGAGTGAGAACCTAAGTCCCTTTAAAATCAGCCTGGCCTGATTGTTTAAAGTTAGTAAATAAACCAAGTTCCCTTTTGACATCACAATATTTTGGAACTTTTTTCAATTTTTAGTGTTTTGGAACTGGTATTATGTGATTAAATCCATTTGTGATTACATCATTGATGGTGATTTAGTCATGTTCTGATCTTACTAGATGCAAATCCTGGTTTTTAATCAGTTTTGGGACTTGCACAATCCAATTCCATTCATTTTTCTGTGAAAACTGCTACCCAGTGGTCTTGAAAAGAATAGGTAAGTAAACAAAATCTAAGTGCCATGGATGCTGAAAACCTGAAATATAAACCAAAAATGTTGGAAATACTAAGCATCTGTGAAGAGCAGAGTTAATGCTTTAGGTCGATGATTTTTCGTCAAAGTAAATCTGTGCAGTTAATAATACCTGATGTATGGCTGTTCATTCTTTCTCTCCTCCTCAGTTTGAGGTGTTGCTGCCAGATTCATTGCATCTTCCAGTAGCTTGATCAAAGTGGGAAACTGCTCATTAAGCTTCAGTAAATCAAATTCTACCACTCCTATGTCATCCAGATTGGCATAGTCGAATTTAACCCAGGAAGATTCAAGCATGTCTTGTAGCTTCATTATACACCAAGCAGTGCCTATGAAAATAATTCCAGGTTAAATTATCTGCAATATTAACAAACACAAATAAATTCCATGTGTACTGTGAACAGGGATGAACTGAAAAGAGCAAATTTCATACAAGATTCTTACAGTTGGCGCAAAGACATTTGTTCCATCAATGTGACCCAATTTAAGCCACAATTGCTGGAGTTAAAAGATAATCCTCACTGCATCACCTGATGCCTTATTTTGTTGTAACATATTCAAGCTGTTAATATCATAATAAGTCCATAGGACTCTTAAATCGGCCTCGCAGGTGGAGGATGCGGTCAAGAAGGCGTACGGCGTACTAGCCTTCATTAATCGAGGGATTGAGTTTAGGAGTCGGGAGATAATGCTGCAGCTTTATAGGACCCTGGTTAGACCCCACTTGGAGTACTGCGCGCAGTTCTGGTCACCTCATTACAGGAAAGATGTTGAAGCCATTGAAAGGGTGCAGAGGAGATTTACAAGGATGTTGCCTGGATTGGGGGGCATGCTTTATGAGGATAGGTTGAGGGAGCTTGGTCTCTTCTCCCTGGAGAGACGAAGGATGAGAGGTGACCTGATAGAGGTTTACAAGATGTTGAGAGGTCTGGATAGGGTAGACTCTCAGAGGCTATTTCCAAGGGCTGAAATGGTTGCTACGAGAGGACACAGGTTTAAGGTGCTGGGGGGGTAGGTACAGAGGAGATGTCAGGGGTAAGTTTTTCACTCAGAGGGTGGTGGGTGAGTGGAATCGGCTGACGTCGGTGGTGGTGGAGGCAAACTCGTTGGGGTCTTTTAAGAGACTTCTGGATGAGTACATGGGATTTAATGGGATTGAGGGCTATAGATAGGCCTAGAGGTAGGGATATGATCAGCGCAACTTGTGGGCCGAAGGGCCTGTTTGTGCTGTGGCTTTCTATGTTCTATGTTCTAAGTAGATATAAATAATAGGTGACAGTCTTGTCTCAGTCATAGCACTCTGATCTTTGATTTAGAAATCCCACAGATATATAAACATATAATGCAAGATGACATTCCAGTACAATACTGAGGGATTGCCGCTCCATTGAAAGTGCCACCTTTCAAATAGACTGAGGTCCCGTCTGCCTTCTCAGGTGTAAGTATTGGATAATGGATCCCATGACAAAACTCAAAGAAGAACAGTGTTCTGGCCAATATTTATCCTCCAAGCTACATAACCAAAACAAATAATCTGGTCATTACCGGATTGCTGTTTGTAGGACCTTACTTTGTGTATACTGGCCTCCCCTAAAGTGAATGCACTCTAAATGCACTGAATTGTTGTAGAAGTACTTTGGAATATCCTGGAAGTCATAAAATACACGATATAAAATAAAGTATATAAATGTAGGTTTTTCTTCTTAAGAATGTGCATGGTGTGATAATCTGAACACACTGAATATGCAATTATTTTTTGGATTCTTTTCCCATGCTTACAAGCATATGGTCGCTAAATGGAAGTCCAGATTAAAACCTTAAGCAATACTAATGCCATTTTCCCTTTCATCTGCAAGGGTAGCAAATTAAACAAGTCACATTGCATATTAAAAATTTTGAAATATGTAATCCACTATACTCCTTACCATGGTGAAATACCTTAGGTTGACAAGGGAAGGTCTGTGGATGTTGCCTACATGGACTTTAGTAAAGCATTTGACAAGGTCCCTCACTGTAGGTTGGTATAAAAGGTTAAATCACACGGGATCAAGGGTGAACTAGCTAAATGGATTCAAAACTGGCTTGGCCATAGAAGACAGAGGGTAGCGGTGCAAGGATGTTTTTCTGAATGGAGGTCTGTAACTAGTGGCGTTCCACAGTGATCAGTGCTGGGACCTCTGTTGCTTGTAATATGACTTGGAACAAAACGTAACTGGTCTGATTAGCAAATTTGCGGATGATACTAAGATTGCTGAAGTTGCGGATAGGGATGAAGATTGTCAGAGAATACAGCAGGATATAGATAGGCTGGAAAATTGGGCGGAGAAATGACAGATGGAATTTAATTCAGACAAATGCGAGATGATGCATTTTGATAGATCCAATTCAAGTGGGAGCTATAAACTAAATGGCAGAACCACGCAGAGAGATCTGAGAGTACAGGTCTACAGATCCTTAAAAGTGGCAGCACAGGTGGAAAAAGTGTGAAGAAAGCATATGGCATACTTGCCTTCATCGGCCAAGGCATTGAGTATAAAAGTTAGCAAATTATGTTACAGTTATATAAAACATTGGTTACGCCACATTTGGAATACTATGTCCAATTCTGGTCGCCACACTACCAGAAGGACGTGGTGGTTTTGGAGGGAGTACAGAAAAGATTTACCAGGATGTTGCCTGGTATGGAGGATATTAGCTAGAGGAGAGATTGAATAAACTAGGATTGTTCTCTCCGGAAAGGCAGGGGTAATGCATTCTGTCCATTACACCAGCATGTGTATAATAATGATCAACATTTTTCTTTGTACTCTAAAGACCTGTGCTTACCAGGAGAAAATATATTTGAATAATGAGGGAGAAGGAAAAAGATAAATTTAAAGAGCCATGTAACCTATTTTTCTCAAATTTCATTTCAAATGTCATCAAGTGAAATTAATAAAGAATAGGTTAGAGGTATGTAGATAAAGAAGAAATTGATTCCAACCATAGCGGGTTCAAACATGGACAGAATATTCCAGTAAAGCAAATGAAGTAGCATGATAAAGAACAATTTACAACACCATCACCATGTCTAAACACATCCTAAAAGCCTAATTTCCAACATCATATGCAAGAAGCCTCATCTATAAAAGCTGCTGCATATTTGTTTGGATGTGAATTCCCTGTTTTGGATGGTTCAATTACAACTTTCAGAAAGGATGCAGATCAGTGATTTTTCTCTGGGGCCATTCATTGACTGAGTTACTGAGACAAAAAACCTGAGGTAATTCCTTAACCATCAGCTGTAGATATTCCACAAAGCCTTTGAATGAAAATATGTATATATAAAATAATTCCTGGAATACCATTTTCCCCCGTCAGCCTCAGGGTAAGATTTTGAGAGAGTGCTGTCACAGTGTTGTTTAATTCATGCATAGTTATCTCCTCAGGCATTTTCTCAGCAGACCACCGATGACGCTCAAACAATGTTAGGCTGAGATCTGTCCAATCGTGTTGCAACTGGACTATATCCGTTAGAGCTTCTTGTGTAGTTAAGAATGATGACCCCTCATACCTTGCATAATCTTCAGTAATGAGCTAAAGAAAACAAAAATAGTTCTTGTCAGAAAAATTAGAGGGTTTTATCTAGATCGTAGCTAAATTAAATAACATTTCTAATTTAAGCAGCATTTTCATTTTCGACCAATACTTGATCATCACAAATGTAACACTTCAGTTTGTATCTACGCGCCATTGATGGAGGTACCACATGGAAAGGAAATTACAAAATGGTGTGACAAACGGTAGTCAATCTTAATAATTCAAATCTGTTGGTACCAAGGAAAATGTATTAGGAGACTCAACTCTACTGATGTTTGAGTCTCTATATGAAATAAAAACAGAAAACACTGAATAAACTCAGTAGGTCTGACAGAATCTGCAGAAGGAAACAGAGTTAATGTTTTGGATCTAAATGATCCTTCTACAGAACTGAGGAATGGTAGAAATGTACAGAATTATGATGTTGGAAAGGGGCAGAGGTGGTGGGACAAAATAGAAGACCAGGGATAGGTCAGGGCAAAAGAGATACTGACAAATTTGTTGTGGACATAAGACAAAGGATGTCATTCAGGGATGAAGAATGCTTATGGTGGAAAAAGGTGAGATTTGAGTTACATTTAAGTGTTATGTTTTCAAACCAAAGTGAAGTTGCACAGATTTAAGAAAATGCCACAGGCTTTTTCATTGAAGATGTGCATCAAGGTTAAGCAAGCTAGTTTGTGGAAAGTTACGATTCAGAGCCCATTTGACAATGAGGTTCAATTATCTCATCCCAGACCTGGGAAGCCAGGACACTTTCTATTCAACAGGAATATTTTCTTAAAATCTTCACTTCAAGGAGGTAGTGTCTTTGGATGTTGCCTATATAGGCTTCCCTGATATGTTTCCACACAAGAGATTATTAGTGAAAATGAGAATACATAGAATTGGAGGCAATTTTAAGACATAGGTTGAAAGTGGCTTGGGAGGAGTACAAATCAAAGGAGTTCATGCTCAAACTATTGTACACTGCCCTGCCCACACCTTGAATACTGCCACCAAGTTACATGAAGACATTGAAGCACCAGAAGCTATGCAGACAGAGGTCAAAGACTGACATCTCATTTTAGAAATTTGAGTTATCAGAAAAGATTATAAGAAACTTGAGAGTTTCAGTCTTGAAATGAGGCAACTGCGAGCTGATCTTACAAAATATGATGGTAAACTGTAAAAAAAAAGTCAATCCTCAAAATTACTTAAATTAAATTGCAAGTAGAACAAAGAGACACAGGTTCAAACTAATAAAAGCTGCAGGTCTGAAAGTTTATCTTCCTATAAAGAATGATTGGTATGTGAAATAGACTTCCAAATAACCGGTGAAAAGCATGAAGTTCTTTAAGAAATAAATAAATGCCACATTGGGAGACCATTGAACTTTCTGGGTAGAGACCTAAGAGCAAGCAAAATAGTTTTTCTCATCTGTAATTGCCTTGTAACCAGAAAAAGTGAAAGATCCCTTTTAGTGAACTAATTCAATTTGTGAGCATCTTCTGTGATACGTTGTAGGAAGGGATTTTCCAGCCCTTCCCGCTGGAGGAATTTTATGGTCCCGCCGAAGTCGACCCCCACCATTGGTTTCCCGGTGTTGAGATGGGTAAGACATGCAACTTGCCATTGGCTACAACAGGACTGGAAGATGCCACTGGCAGCCAATGCCAAACCACCTCCACTACAAGAAAATCCACCATGGGGCAGGGAGCTTTTCTCCTAAATAAACCTGCTTAAAAGCCAATGGAGGTAAAATGAGGGAATATTCACGCATGGATAGAGAATTAGCTAACTAACAGGGAGCAGTGAGTAGCGATAAGAAGGTCTTTCTCAGGTTGGAGAGCAGTAACCAGTGGAGTGTCACAGGGATCAGTGCTGGGACCACAGCTCTTCGCAATATATATTAATGACTTAGAGGAAGGAACAGAGAATACTGTGGCCAAATTCGCAGTTGTTTACAATTTACATAGATGATTTGGAGTTGGGAACCAAGTGTCGTGTGTCAAAGTTCGTAAATGACACTGAGATGAGTGGTAGAGCAGTGTGCTGAGGACACAAAGTCTGCAAAGGGATATTGATTATTTAAGTGAGTGGGCAAGGGTCTGGCAGATGGAGTACAATGTTGGTAAATGTGAGGTCATCATTTTGGTAGGAATAACAACAAAATGGACTATTTTTTAAATGGTCAAAAATTGCAACATGCTGCTGTGCAGACGGACCTGGATGTCCTTGTGCATGAATCGCAAAAGGTTGATTTGCAGGTGCAGCAGGTAATTAAGAAGGCAAATGGAATTTTGTCCTTCATTGTTAGAGGGATGGAGTTTAAAAACAGGGACATTATGTTGCAGCTGTACAAGGTGCTGGTGAGGCCACACCTGGAGGCCAAAACTGTGTACAGTTTTGGTCTCTTTACGTGAGAAAGGATGTACTAGCAGTGGAGAGGGCGCAGAGGAAATTCACTACATTGATTCTGGAGTTGAGAGGGTTGACTTATGAGGAGAGATTGAGTAGACTGGGACTATACTCATTGGAATTTAGAAAAATGAGGGAGGATCTTAAAAAAACATATAAAATTATAAAGGGAATAGATAAGATAGAAGCAGGGAGGATGTTTCCACTGCCTGGTGAAACTAGAACTCAGGGGCATAGCCTCAAAATAAGGGGGAGCAGATTTAGGAACAAGTTGAGGAGGAACTTCTTCACCCAAAGGGTTGTGAATCTGTGGAATTCCCTGCCCAGTGAAGCAGTTAAGGCTACCTCATTGAATGTTTTTAAGGCAAGGATAGATAAATTTTTGAACAGTACAGGAATTAAGGGTTATAGTGAGCTGAGTAAGTGGAGCTGAGTCCACGAAAAGATCTTATTAAATGGCAGAGCAGGCTCGAGGGGCCAGATAGCCTATTCCTGCTCCTAGTTCTTATGTTCTTATGATACAATGGGGTGGGAGGCAAGGTGAAGAGGATATAAATAGTTTAGAGAGAGATATTGACAGATTAAGTGAGTGGGCAGAAAATTGGTAATTGGAATTCAACGTGGGAAAATGTGAGAATGCTTCTTTTGGAAGATAGAATGAGAAGGTGGATTATTATTATTAAATGGAGAAAAACTACAGAAAGCTGTAGCACAAAGAGACTTTAGGTGTCCATGTTCATGAAACCCAGAAAGCTAACACACAAGTGCAGAAGGTAATAGAGAAGGCAAATGGAATGCTGGTTTTTATTTTAAGGAGACTGGAGTATAAAATTAGAGAGGTGTTGCTACAAGTGTAAAAGGTATTAGTCAGGCCATATTTAGAATACTGTGCACTGTTTTAGTTCCCTTATTTAAGGAAAGATATATCATCATAGGAGGCAGTACAGAAGAGATTTACTCGGATGATCTTGGTATGGAGGGACTGCCATATGAAGAAACATTAAACAGGTTGGGTCTGTACTCCATGGAGTTCAGAAGGATGAGAGGAGATGTGACTGAAACATACAAGATTACTACAAGAGTGTAGGACTGGAGAACATAGTTGCAGAATAAGGAAGTGCATAGTTAAGATGATTTTGAGGAACAACTTTGTGGTAGCGTGACACTTTAAGGGGTGATTGTTCATGGAGTACGTGGCCTGTCCAGGACTTATTACTCGGGAGCGTGTGAACCTCGGGCCAATGGGAAGAAAACGTCCAGGTCTGTGGAAAAGGGGACCCTCAGTGTGAGCCTGGGAGTCGAGGAGTAAAGACTTGTATTATAGTTGCTGTCATGTATATAGTTTTACCTTGTTGTTGTCTGAATAAATAACCTGTGATTATAGCAGCCCCTCATTGATACCTCCTGCTATTACAAATTTACTCCCTCAAAGAAGGGTGAGTCTTTGGAATCCTTTACCCTAGGAAGCTATGGAGGCTGAGTCTTTGAACATTTTCTAATCAGTGGGAGAATAAGGCAGGAAAGTGGATTTTGTGAGTGTTAGATCAGCCATGATCCTATTGTTTTAGGACCTTTTTTGTATTCGGATAGTGATATATAATTAATAACAGGGGTTCTCCCGCAATCAAAAACACAGATGATAATCTGTGACAAAGTTGTGATAATTACTGAGATGGAAGTATGACTGGAATGATAAAAATAGGATGTACACACAAAGAGATTTTATATTTTGAAAATGTAATAATTTGCCCTTTATTCATGAGATTTTCCTCATAGCCTGACAACTTTACAGTAAATATACAGAGATGGACTTTACAGGGCACCATGTTGTGTCCGCAACCCCACATCATCACCCCAACTAAAACGTCAGGGGGAAGCCTGCCCCTGCGCGTCTGCCCCTCAGCAATTTAACACAGAATTAATTGCTTTCAGGTGAGACCTCCACCCCCCTCACAGTAGGAAATCTCATCTTAGGTAGCTGCCAGCCAATCAAAGAGTCAACAGTTCTGTAGTCCGTACAGTGCCACTGGGTGTGGTGGTCACTATAGGAACTAAAGGAAGTCAAAAGGCAAGGAGTCAGGTGTCTCACCTGGCTTTGGCAAGTGGGATGAAGGGCCGTTCAAGAGGTCAAGCGCAAGATGACCTTGGGGTGGAGATTGTCTCCATTGGACCCAGGGGAGCATGCAAAGGAGGTCTGTCCTCTCAACCCATATGCCAGTCATGTAGCTAAAGCAATTGTGATTCCCACAAGAGTTGGGCCCACCCCTGCCACAGATAAAAGATTGCCAGCAGGGGGATGAGGCCTTTATGTGGCATTAACTGGCCACATAAGATCCTCAATAGTTTGAAGGGTGGGCAGGCCACATGATGCCAACCCTGCTTCCTGTAAATTTTAGACAGATCAGAGGTGGGATGGGTAGGCAATGTAAAGTCCATCTGCTGGATTTCACATGTCCCTCTGCTTTCAAGTTCACCAGCAAGGGTGTAAAATACAGCCTCAGTGTTAGTTCAATGAATCAAATTTTATAAAACAGTCATCTTATTTGCTGAGACTGACTGAATCATAATGGAAAAACCCATAAAAATCAAATAATTCAGATGAACCACTCACCTCATGCCAATCTTTTAGATCATTTCTCAGATTGCGCAACTGATCTTTAGCAATAGACTTAATTCCCCGAGGACTCCTAAAAGAACAGAAAATGTCAGAAATATACTGGTGCATATGACAATGGTGATATGAAAATGATGTATAGGTAGTCACAAGCAACATTAGCTGGATAAAATCTATTTTTATTAAGGACTTCGCCAATGCTGAAGGTGGTTATGTAGAATACAAATTAGACCCATCCCATCATCTAGTTACAAAACATGTATTTTTTGCTTTTTATATTTACTACCTAATGAATTTCTATTGCAGTGTAGGATACATATTTTTCAATTGTTAAATCACATTTGTTAGACAATAATCATATGCCAGTGTTCCACTCTTGGGCTTATTCCGGATGGAATGCATCCCAGGGTATTGAAAGAAATGTCAGAGGTAATAGTGGATGCGTTAGTGATCATTTATCAAAACTCGTTGCATTCTGGGGTAGTGCCGGTTGATTGGAAAACGGCTAATGTTACGCCGCTGTTTAAAAAAGGAAGGAGACAAAAGGCGGGTAACTATAGGCCGGTCAGCTTAACGTCTGTAGTAGGGAAAATGCTGGAATCCATTATTAAAGAGGAGATAGCAGGGCATCTAGATAGAAATGGTTCGATCAATCAGACGCAGCATGGATTCATGAGGGGAAAGTCGTGCTTGACGAACATGTTGGATTTTTATGAAGATGTGACTAGGGCGGTTGATGGAGGAGAACCGGTGGATGCGGTGTTTTTGGAATTCCAAAAGGCGTTTGATAAGGTGCCCCATAAAAGGCTACTGAAGAAGATTAGGGCACACGGAGTTGGGGGTAGTGTGTTAAAGTGGATTGGGGACTGGCTATCCGACAGGAAGCAAAGAGTCGGAATAAATGGGTGTTTTTCCGGTTGGAGGAAGGTAACTAGTGGCGTGCCGCAGGGATCGGTACTCGGGCCGCAACTATTTACCATTTATATAGATGATCTGGAGGAGGGGACGGAGTGTAGGGTAACGAAGTTTGCAGACGACACAAAGATAAGTGGAAAAGTGAATCGTGTGGAGGACGGAGAAGATCTGCAGAGAGATTTGGACAGGCTGAGTGAGTGGGCGAGGATATGGCAAATGGAGTATAACGTTGAGAAATGCGAGGTTATACACTTTGGAGGAAATAATAACAAATGGGATTACTATCTCAATGGAAACAAATTAAAACATGCTACCGTGCAAGGGGACCTGGGGGTCCTTGTGCATGAGACGCAAAAGCCCAGTCTGCAGGTACAACAGGTGATCAAGAAGGCAAATGGGATGTTGGCCTATATTGCGAGGGGGATAGAATATAAAAGCAGGGATGTCTTGATGCACCTGTACAGGGCATTGGTGAGGCCGCAGCTGGAATACTGTGTGCAGTATTGGTCCCCTTATATGAGGAAGGATATATTGGCATTGGAGGGAGTGCAGAGAAGGTTCACCAGGTTGATACCGGAGATGAGGGGTTTGGATTATGAGGAGAGGCTGAGGAGATTGGGTTTGTACTCGTTGGAGTTTAGAAGGATGAGGGGGGATCTTATGGAGACTTATAAGATAATGCGGGGGCTGGATAGGGTGGAGGCGGAGAGATTCTTTCCACTTAGTAAGGAAGTTAAAACTAGAGGACACAGCCTCAAAATAAAGGGGGGTCGGTTTAAGACAGAGTTGAGGAGGAACTTCTTCTCCCAGAGGGTGGTGAATCTCTGGAATTCTCTGCCCACTGAGGTGGTGGAGGCTACCTCGCTGAATATGTTTAAAGCGCGGATGGATGGATTCCTGATCGGTAAGGGAATTAAGGGTTATGGGGATCAGGCGGGTAAGTGGTACTGATCCACGTCAGATCAGCCATGATCTTATTGAATGGCGGGGCAGGCTCGAGGGGCTAGATGGCCTACTCCTGCTCCTATTTCTTATGTTCTTATGTTCTTATTACTTTGCTCATTTTTACATTTGTAAGTGAGCCCTATAGCTGCCCATGAGATTGTTTGTAGTTGCCCAGATATGCAAGTACATTGTAACCTCTCCAGTCCAGAATCCAGAAAGGACCTGTGCCTTCCCCGATTTTGGAATTTTCTGAATTATAGAATAAAGTTAGAATACCTAACCACAAATATGAAACAGGTATAAATATTGTTACAAACATTATGTTTGTAAGATTATGTTTTGAGACTGTCTCTTTCATTTAGAACAAAATGAAGGAAAAGTGGGGTGGTCATGCAACTGGCTCTGAATTCTGCTGACAAGTCTGGGTGGCTTGGTATTTCATGAAATTGGGGGGCCCAGGTTGCCTTGCTGGGAACAAGGTGCAAAATGTTCACACCTTTAAACAGTGATCAGATGAGTTCCGCTGATGATGGATAGACTGTTTAGTCTCCTAGTTCCAGGGAGGTATTAGAAATGTGAGGTTTCGTAAATGGTTATAGTTAAATCTGCCTATTTAATTCCGAAATAGGATGAGGTCTAGAAGAGGATAATTAATTAGTATTTCTATCTGAAACATTGCTGTGGAGATGGGCTTTGGGAGGGCAAGAGTTCATGGAGGCCACAGTAGGATTGGGGTGGTTTTCCTAAAGATATCACTGAACCTCACAAACAGGATCAGTTTGCAGAATCCAAGAAAGAGAGAGCAAAGAGATAGAGGTAGCAAGTTTTCTTATCATTCACCATGCAAAATACAGATATGAGTCAGCACTAGGAGTGAAGAAACCAAGGTTGTGACAGTTCAAATGAAGCTGAAAGATTTATTTAGCTTTGGCTAGAGGGAAAGATTTCCAGGGTAACCTACACCATAGAAGTCAGTCCAGGGATTAGAAGTCATCTGACTGGAGGAAAAAAGGAGTTAAAAATCACTCTTGGTGAATTAAGTATCGATTTAAGAGACAGAGTAAAGTATAACTATGATAAGGAAGAGTTTGGTCATTGTAAAAGTTAAATGAGCCCATATTCTCTGGTGAATGTTTTGTCTCCTCCAATCATCCAGTCATTCCACTTTTGTCTCATAATTTTGTTGAAGGACTTGTTTAGAGAGACCTATCCAATGATTGAACAATACTGGTTGGACAACCAAGAATCACTGCAATATCAGTGTTTTGCAACTTAATTTAAGCAACAAAATCATCGACAAGTTGTGATCTGAACATGTCCCAGATGCAAAGACATTTTTCTTCACACAATCCTCCTGAACAGATACACTAAACTTTCCTCAGCTATATTTTTAAAGCACCTTCATCCATTCATCCTTCAACATGAATGACTACTTCTTTAGGGAATTGCTGTTTTGGGAAGACCCTTTTCTTGAATACCACCATTGGCTTAAGCTTTGACCTGTTGGACATACATGACAGCAAAACGGTGAATCTACTCTCTTCATAGCAGTTATAACAAAGAACAATACAGCACAGGAAACAGGCCCTTCGGCCCTCCAAGCCTGTGCCACTCCTTGGTCCAACTAGACCAATTGTTTGTATCCCTCCATTCCCAGGCTGCTCATGTGACTATCCACGTAAGTCTTAAACGATGTCAGCGTGCCTGCCTCCACCACCCTACTTGGCAGCGCATTCCAGTCCCCCACCACCCTCTGTGTAAAAAACGTCCCTCTGATATCTGAGTTATACTTCGCCCCTCTCACCTTGAGCCCATGACCCCTCGTGATCGTCACCTCCGACCTGGGAAAAAGCTTCCCACTGTTCACCCTATCTATACCCTTCATAATCTTGTACACCTCTATTAGATCTCCCCTCATTCTCCGTCTTTCCAGGGAGAACAACCCCAGTTTACCCAATCTCTCCTCATAGCTAAGACCCTCCACACCAGGCAACATCCTGGTAAACCTTCTCTGCACTCTCTCTAACGCCTCCACGTCCTTCTGGTAGTGCTGGATATATATATATATCTTTTCTTAATTTGCTTGTGGGATTTGGTCATAGCGGACTTGGCCAGAATTTATTGCCCATCCATAATTGCCCTCGATAAGGTGGTGGTGACTTGCCTTCTTGAACCACAATAGTCTCGGTGTTGTAGGAACACCCACGATGCTGTTATGAAGAGTATTCCAGGTTAACCGAGCAACAGTGAAAATTTGCAATATAGTTCCAAGTCAGGATAGTGTGCGGCTTGGAGGGTAACTTGCAGGTGATAGTGTTCTCATGCATCTGTTGCCCTTGTCCTTCTAAGCAGCAGAGATCTCAGGTTTGAAAGGTGCTATTGAAGGAGTCTTAGTGAGTTGCTGAAGTGCATGCAGATGGTACACTGTGTTTCAGTGGTGAAGGGAGTGGATGTTTAAGGTGATGATTGGGATGCCAATCAAAAAGGCTGTTTTGTTCTGGATGGTGTCAAGCTTCTTCAGTATTGTTGGAGCTGCACCCAACTAGGCAATTGGAGAGTATTCCATCACACTCCTCACTTGTGCCTTATAGATGGGAACAAGCTCTCAGCAGTCAGGAGGTGAGTTAGTCTGCACATAATTCCCAGCTTCTGACATGTTCTTGTATCCACAGTGTCCATATGGCTTGTGCAGTTCAGTTTCTGGTCAATGGTAACCCCCAGGATGTTAATAATGGGGGATTTAGTAATGGTAATGCTATCGAATGTCAAAGGGCGATAGTTAGATTCTCTCTTGCTGGAGGTGGCCACTGCCTGACACTTGTGTGGTATAAATGTCACTTGCCACTTATTGGTGACAATATTGTACAGGTCTTTCTGCATATTGACATGGACTCTTAGTGTCTGAAGACTCTCAAATGGTGTTAAACATTGTGCAATTATCTGTGAACATCCCCACTTCTGACCTTATGATGGAGGGAAGATCTTTGAACAGTTGGTTGGGCCATGAACAATGAGGAGGTCCAGTAGCAATTTCCCAAGTTTAAGGCAATTGACCTCCGATAATGACAGCTATCTTCCTTTCTGTTAGTTATGACTTCAATCAGTGGAGAGTTTTCCCCCCATTTCCATTGACTTCAGTGTCCTATAGCTCCTTGATGCAATACTTGGTCAAATGCTTCCTTGATAGTAAAGGCAGTCACTCTCACCTCTGGAGTTCAGCTCTTTTCTCCACATTTGGACCAATACTGTAATGAGGTCAGAAGCTGAGTGGCCTTGGCAGAACCCAAACTGAGCGTCAGCGAGCAAGTTATTATTAAGTGCCATTTGGCAGCACTGTTAACGACACCTTTCATCACTTTGCTAATGATTGGGAGTAGACTGCAGGGGCAGTAATTGCTAGATTGGGTTTGCCCTGGTTATTGTGGACAGGACATGATCAGGCAATTATCTACATTGCCAGATAGATGCCAATGTTATAGCTGCATTGCAAAAACTTGGTTAGGAGTGCAGCAAGTTCTGAAGCACAAATCTTCAGTACTCTTGCAAGAATGTTGTCAGGGCCCATAGCCTTTGCTATGGGCCCTTGTCCACGTCATTTTGAAGTTCTGCACCATCCTCCTCCTCAATGTTTCCAAGTTTTATATGATCTGCAGATTTTGAAATTGTATCCTGTACACCGAGGTCTGGATCATTAATATACGATGTGTAGATGCCGGCATTGGACTGGGGTAAACACAGTAAGAAGCTTAACAACACCAGGTTAAAGTCCAACAGGTTTATTTGGTAGCAAAAGCCACAAGCTTTCGGAGCCTTAAGCTCCTTCTTCTGGTGAATGGGAATTCTGTTCACAAATAGGGCATATAAAGACACAAACTCAATTTACATGAATAATGGTTGGAATGCGAATACTTACAGCTAATCAAGTCTTAAAGGTAAAAACAATGTGAGTGGAGAGAGCATTAAGACAGGTTAAAGAGATGTGTATTGTCTCCAGACAGGACAGCCAGTGAGACTCTGCAGGTCCAGGCAAGCTGTGGGGATTACAGATAGTGTGACATGAACCCAATATCCCAGTTGAGGCCGTCCTCATGTGTGCGGAACTTGGCTATCAGTTTCTGCTCAGCGACTCTGCGCCGTCGTGTGTCGTTTTTGGCCGCCTTGGAGAACGCTTACCTGAATATCAGAGGCCGAATGCCCATGACCGCTGAAGTGCTCCCCAACAGGAACAGTCTTGCCTGGTGATTGTCAAGCTGTGTTCATTCATCCATTGTCGCAGCATCTGCATGATTTCCCCAATGTACCATGCCTCGGGACATCCTTTCCTGCAGCGTATCAGGTAGACAACGTTGGCCGAGTTACAAGAGTATGTACCGTGTACCTGATGGATGGTGTTCTCACATGAGTGTACGTACAAGTGCAAGAGTATGTACACGGTACATGCCTTACGAGCCTGGTTGAGTTCTTTGAAAATGTACATGCCTTACGAGCCTGGTTGAGTTCTTTGAAAATGTGACCAAGCACATTGACGAAGGAAGAGCGGTGGATGTGGTCTATATGGACTTCAGCAAAGCGTTCGATAAGGTCCCCCATGCAAGACTTCTTGAGAAAGTGAGAGGGCATGGGATCCAAGGGGCTGTTGCCTTGTGGATCCAGAACTGGCTTGCCTGCAGAAGGCAGAGAGTGGCTGTGGAGGGGTCTTTCTCTGCATGGAGGTCAGTGACCAGTGGAGTGCCCCAGGGATCTGTTCTGGGACCCTTGCTGTTTGTCATTTTCATAAATGACCTGGATGAGGAAGTGGAGGGATGGGTTGGTAAGTTTGCTGACGACACCAAGGTAGGTGGTGTTGTGGATAGTTTGGAGGGATGTCAGAAGTTGCAGCGAGACATAGATAGAATGCAAGACTGGGCGGAGAAGTGGCAGATGGACTTCAACCCGGATAAGTGTGTGGTGATCCATTTTGGCAGATCCAATGGGATGGAGCAGCAGTATAAAATGAAGGGTACCATTCTTAGCAGTGTAGAGGATCAGAAGGACCTTGGGGTCCGGGTCCATAGGACTCTTAAATCGGCCTCGCAGGTGGAGGATGCGGTCAAGAAGGCGTATGGCGTACTAGCCTTCATTAATCGAGGGATTGAGTTTAGGAGTCGGGAGATAATGCTGCAGCTTTATAGGACCCTGGTTAGACCCCACTTGGAGTACTGCGCGCAGTTCTGGTCACCTCATTACAGGAAAGATGTTGAAGCCATTGAAAGGGTGCAGAGGAGATTTACAAGGATGTTGCCTGGATTGGGGGGCATGCCTTATGAGGATAGGTTGAGGGAGCTTGGTCTCTTCTCCCTGGAGAGACGAAGGATGAGAGGTGACCTGATAGAGGTTTACAAGATGTTGAGGGGTCTGGATAGGGTGGACTCTCAGAGGCTATTTCCAAGGGCTGAAATGGTTGCTACGAGAGGACACAGGTTTAAGGTGCTGGGGGGTAGGTACAGGGGGGATGTCAGGGGTAAGTTTTTCACTCAGAGGGTGGTGGGTGAGTGGAATCGGCTGACGTCGGTGGTGGTGGAGGCAAACTCGTTGGGGTCTTTTAAGAGACTTCTGGATGAGTACATGGGATTTAATGGGATTGAGGGCTATAGATAGGCCTAGAGGTGGGGATGTGATCGGCGCAACTTGTGGGCCGAAGGGCCTGTTTGTGCTGTGACTTTCTATGTTCTATGTTTAACTCGGCCAACGTCGTCTACCTGACTTAACCTCCAAAAGAAATGTACAGTGGTCAGTCCTGCAATGATAACCAGCAGGAGGTTTCCTTGCCCATGTTTGACCTGTGTTATGTGACTACATGGGGTCTAAAATCAATGTTGAGGATTTTGCGTGCCATTGCTTGTTTCTGATGCCTAGGTCGATGCATTGAGTCAGTCCATCTCCATTCCTTTTAGACCCTGTAGTGGTTTGATACAACTGAGTAGCTTGCTAGGCCTTTCCAATGGGCTTTTAAGAATAAGCCACATTGCTATGGGTCAGGAGTCACATCTAAGACAGGTTTTGCTTTCCTAAAGGGCTTTAGATTGACAATAATTCTGCCGTCACCATTAGACTAGCTTTTAATTCCAGATTAATTAATTGAATTCAAATTCCAGCTGCAGCGCTTGGGATTTGCACTAATGTCCCAGAGTATTAGCCTGGGCCTCTGGATTACTAATCCAGTGACATTACCACTGTGCAACCAACTCTTCCCAGTGTCTTCTCTCCATCTTTGCTCACAGTTTGATGGGTGGCATATCAAACTTCAGAGGAGACTCATCCGTGTTTTCCAGAATGTGACCCGAAGTCTAATCTAGATCTATGATGCACGGTGTCTCCGTGCTAGTAGAGGATGCAGGTGAACACAATGACAAGTCGACATCAAATGCTTCCTCAGCATCCTCCTTTGAGGTGGTCTGAGGACCGGAGCTCATGTTAACTGTGCTGCTTTGTGTGCACCTGCTATTGGCTGTAAGAGATAAAAGATAGATTTGGTTCAAGAGCAGGTTCAAGATAACATTGGATGTCACTCACTGTGAGTGCCCAAAATATGATCAACTCAGGGGGCTCATCCGTTTTGGCTTGCTTGGAGAAGCCAATTTTATCTTCCTTACAGAATGATCTCTGTCCTCCCCTATCAACTTGGTGACATCCTCCTCAAACTTTGTTAGCTCAACAATGTTGGGCATCCATCCTCTGGTCTGAAATCTCTCCCTCCTGTTGTGGGCAGGCTCATCCTGCATGAAAATAAAGTATGTGAGAGGTTCTTCCAGGAGCAATTTCCCGCTCTGCCACCAAACAGGAAATGCACTGCTAATCTTGCAGCTATTTTAGATCCTGTATTGTGTAATGAGAAAGGACCTGATTGATAATCTTGTTATAAAAGAACAGTTAGGGAAGATAAACAACAATATGAATAAATTTGGCATTTAGTTTGAAAGCGTTGTAGTTCAATCTGAATCAAGAGTCCTAGAGGTTTACAGCATGGAAACAGGCCATTCGGCCCAACTTGTCCATGCAGCCCTTTTTTAATACCCCTAAACTAATCCCAATTGCCTGCATTTGACCCATATCTCTCTATACCCATCGTACCCATGTAACTATCTAAATGCTTTTAAAAGATAAAATTGTACCCGCCTCTACTACCTGTGGCAGCTTGTTCCAGACACTCACCACCCTGTGTGTGAAAAAATTGCCCCTCTGGACACTTTTGTATCTCTCCCTTCTCACCTTAAACCTATGACCTTTAGTTTTAGACTCCCCTACTTTTGGGAAAATATATTGACTATCTACCTTGTCTATGCCCCTCATTATTTTTATAGACCTCTATAAGGTCACCCCTCAGCCTCCTATGCTCCAGAGAAAAAAGTCCCAGTCTATTCAACTTCTCCTTATAACTCAATCCATCAAGTCCCGGTAGCATCCTAGTAAATCTTTTCTGCACTCTTTCTAGTTTAATAATATCCTTTCTATAATAGGGTGACCAGAATTGCACACAGTATTCCAGGTTTGGCCTTACCAATGTCTTGTACAACTTCAACAAGATGTCCCAACTTAGTCTTAACTCTAAACAAAGCAAACTACAAAAGTACAAGGGACATGCTGGCTGTGGTAGCTTGCGAAACAATATTAAAGTTTCAACAGTAGACAGAATGGCTTGCATTTAAAGAATTAATGTAAGATTTACAACAACATTCCTTTAAGGAATTAAAGACCAACAAGAAAAGTGATGCAACCACTGCAAACAAGAAAAGTCTAATGTTGCATTAGATAAAAGGTAGAGGCTTATAAACTTGCAAAGAAAAGTACAGAACACAACAATTGGGAACTTTTTAGAATTCGCCAAAGAAGGTCCAAGAAACTAAAAGAAAGTGAAAATAGAATGTGTGTGTAAACTGGCCAGAAACATTAAAAGACTGTAAGGTCTACCAACAATACATAAAAAGGAAATGATTAAGACAAATGTGGGGCCATTCCAGACAGTGCCATGGATTTGCCTGTACCAACAAGACCCAGAAATAACAAAGGAAATGATGGAATGTAATCTACCTATCAACAAGGGAGAATGTGCCAGCAGCCCACATTCAAAGGGGACGATGAGATGCATCCTTTCCCAGGGATGAGATTTGCAGACATCTAGATAAGATGTGAATGACATCAGGAAGCAGTTTACAGAGCTGACTGAGAGATCAGGGGAGGATAAAGATGCTAATTTTTGAGAGTCGGGAATATAGGAGAGACAGACAGCCCAAAATATGGTGAACTGAATTAAAGACAACTAGGGGTATAATTGTCAACTCTTGCAGAAGCAGAGAGGCTAGTTTGGCATCTCACTGGAAGGCCAGCTTAACATCTCACAGGAAAGCCATGGTAACATCTTATAGCAAGCCGGCTAACAGCAGAGGTCCTTTTTAGTCTTACAGCTAAGTTAATGCAGAAACTTTTGTAAAGGCAGTTTACGTATCTTCACTGAAACAGGCAAAGACACTTCCCAGACTGGTGTGATAACTATAAGCTGGATTTAACTTATAGGTTTGTTGAAGGTGGATGTTGTTTGGGGTACAGGGAAGCCTTACTCAGTTTAGGTATCAGGGATATAGTTTGGAACAAGGGGTAATTTCTAGATAAAACTGTGTGTATGTGTCACACTCCAGTGTTTATGTACCTTTTTAGAATTATAGTCATGTTCATGTGTATGTGCCTTTTCTTTCTATTTAATAAATAGTCTTTAGTAACTTGCACCCTACAACCCTACACAAATGGTTTCACATGACTCCTCGCACCATTTCAGAAACAATAATATCATAGAATCCCTACAGTGCAGAAGGAGGCAATCCGGCCCATCAAGTCTGCACCGAGTCTCTTACCCAGGCCCTCTCCCCCACTCTATCCCTGTAATGCCACAAACTTACCATGGCTAATCCGTCTAACCTACACATTCTTGGGACACTAAGGGCAATTTATCATGTCAAATCCACCCAACGTGCACATCTTTGGACTGAGGGAGGAAACCCATGCAGACACGGGGAGAATGTGCAAACTCCATGCAGACAGCTGCCCAAGACTGGAATTGAACCTGGGCCCCGAGTGTTGTGAGGCAGCAGTGATAACTGCTGTGCCACAGTGTCGCCCTCGACACTACCATGAACCCATCTCTCTAACAAAACGACAGATAAACTAAACAAATATTTTTGTCTGAGATGCGCATCAATTGGACACGAGGCTCAAAGCTTCGGTAAAAGAAGGCTTTTATTAACTAACAATGGAACTATCAGAACTTTAACACACTATCCCAGACTGAAGGGGTCCCGTCCGAGCAGGGGGTCTTATACCTCTCCCAAGAGGCGGAGCCCGACTGGGATGTGCCACAACAGTAGCAACCACAGGTGTATCAATCCCACCCTAGCCCAACAACAACATTAGTACAATCCCACAGTAACCTATATACATTCCTATAGTGCTGGCCAGCCCTGGCCCAGTACTATCCAGTGGGAACCAACGATGGTTCACCACAGTCTGTCTCACAAATACTAGAGAACCAAAGGACATGTGAGCATGAAAAACTGAAAGAAAACAAAATTTGTACTGTGCTTCAGTCTTCACAAAGGAAGACATGAATAATGCACCAAAAGTTCTGAGAGAAACAATTTTTAGTGAGGAGCTGAAGGAAATCAGTATTAGTAAAGAAGTGTTTTTGGGGAAATTGATGGGATTGAAGGTGAATAAATCTCCAGGGCCTGATAATCTTCATCCCTGAGCACTTAAGGAAGTGGCCCTAGAAATAGTAGATCCATTGGTGGTCATTTTCCAAAATTCTTTGGACTCGACTGGTTCCCAGAGATTAGAGGGTAGCTAATGTAAGCCTGCTAATCATAAAGAAAGGTGGAGAGAAAACAGAGAACTATAGACCAGTGAGCCTAACATCAGTACTGGGGAAATTGCTAGAGTCCATTCACAAGGATTTCATAGCTCAGCATTTGGAAAGCAGTGGTATAATCAGACAAAATTACATTGGGGAAATCATACTTGACGAATCTATTGGAATTCTTTGAGGATGTACCTAAAAGAGTTGAACAAGGAGAACCAATGGATGTGGTCTATTTAGGCTTGCAGAAGGTTTTCAACAAGATCTCACATAGCAGACTACTATGTAAAGTTAAAGCACATAGGATTGCAGGTAATGTCGTGAGATGGATAGAAAGCTAGTTAGCAGACAGGAAGCAAAGATTTGGCATAAATGGGTATTTTTCCGATTGGCAGGCAGTGACTAGTAGGGTACTGCAGGGATCTGTCCCAGCTGTTCACATTATATATTAATGATTTGGAAGGCAGAACTAAATGTATTATCTCCAAAGCCTCAGATGATACGAAGTTGGGTTTGAGGGCGAGCTATGAGAAGGATGCAGAGATGCTTCACCTTGATTTGGACAGGTTGAGTGATAGGCATATGCATGGCAGATACAGTACAATGTGGATAAATGTGAGGTTATGCACTTCGGTCGCAATAATAGGAAGGCATATTATTATTCGAATGGGTGTAAATTGAAAGAGGTGGATACTCAGCGAGACCTTAGTGTCCTCATGCATCAGTCACTGAAATTAAGTGCAGAGGTACAGCAGGCAGTAACGAAGGCAAATGGTATGTTAGCCTCCATATTGACAAGATTTGAGTATAGGATTAAGAGATGTTTGACTGAAATTGAATGGGGCATTGGTGAGGCCACACCTAGAGTATTGTGTGCAGTTTTATCTGAGGAAGTATGTCTTTGCTATATAGGGAGTACAGCAAAGGTTTATTGGGCTGATTCCTGGAAAGGCAAATGTGTCATATGAGGAAAGATTAAATTGGTTAGGATTATATTCATTGGAGTTTAGAAGAGTGAGACGGGATCTCAGAGACTTATAAAATTCTAACAGGATTAGACAAGGTAGATTCAGAAAAAATGTTCCTGATAGTAGGGGAATCCAGAACTAGGGGCCATAGTTTGAGGATAAGGGGTAAACCTTTTAGGACTGAAGTGAGGAGAAATTTCTTCACCCAGAGAGTGGTGAATATGTGGAATTCACTACCCCAGAAAATAGTTGAGACTAAAATCATAGAAATCATAGAAATCATAGAAACCCTACAGTGCAGAAGGAGGCCATTCGGCCCATCGAGTCTGCACCGACCACAATCCCACCCAGGCCCTGCCCCCACATATTTACCCGCTAATCCACGCATCTCAGGACTCTAAGGGGTAATTTTTAACCTGGCCAATCAACCTAACCCACACATCTTTGGACTGTGGGAGGAAACCGGAGCACCCGGAGGAAACCCGCGCAGACACGAGGAGAATGTGCAAACTCCACACAGACAGTGACCCGAGCCGGGAATCGAACCCGGGACCCTGGAGCTGTGAAGCAGCAGTGCTAACCACTGTGCTACCGTGCCGCCCCACGGTTGTATGTTGTATGATTTCAAGAAGAAATTAGATACAGATCTTAGGGCTAAATGGATCAAGGGATATGGAGAGAAGGTGGGATCAGGATACTGAATTTGATGATCAGACATGATCAAAATTAATGGCCTACTCCTGTTTCTATTTTCTATGGTTCTATGTTTCTAGATCTATATTTATAAAAAAATAGCATTGGAGGAATTAATGGAATGAAAGCTGATAAATCCCTTAGACCTGATGATCAACATTCTAAAGTGTTGAAAGAGGAGGTTGTAGAGGGAGTGGATGCATTGGTTGTCATTTTCCAAAATTCCATAGATATTAGAAAAATTCCTTCAGATTGAAATATGACAGATGTAACCCCAATATTTAAGAGAGGAGGAGAGTAAACAAAGGACTATATCCCTGTAAAGCTGGTATCAGTAGGAGGGAAAATACTAGAATCTAAAGGATGCGATAACTGAACATTTAGAAAATAATGGTGGGATTGAGCAGAGTCAATGTGCATTTATGAAAGAGAATTGTTTGTCAAAGCTGTTGGAGGTTTTTTTAAGGATGTAATTAGCAGAATAGATAAGAAGGAACCAGTGGACGTGGTATATTTGCATTTTCAAACGACTTTCGATAAGGTAAATTGAGAAGAGGATATAAGGTGGCTACGAAGGGACATATATGGGTTAAGACAGTGGGCCAAAAATCTGACAAATGGAGCATAACGTGGAAAAATGAGAAATTCTCCATTTTGGCAGGAAGAATAAAAAAGAAGCTTATTATCTAAATGGCGAGGGATTGCAGAACTCTTGAGTTTCCAAGGAATTTGGAATTCTAAGCGCATGATTCGCAGAAAGCAAGTTTACAGGAACAGCATGTAATTAGGGAAGCTAATAGAATGTTATACTTTAATTCCACATTCTGCCTAATTCTGGCAACCTTTTTCCAGTTGTCAATCAAGAATCTATCTAGTTCTGCCTTAAAAATAGTAAAAGACTCTGCTTCCACTGCCTTTTCATGAGAGAGTTCCAAAGACTCAAGAATCTCAGAGAAAATTAATCTCCTCATCTCTGTCTTAAATAAGCAACCCCTTATTTTCAAACAGTGACCCCAGTTCTAAATTCTCCCACAACATAAAACATCCTCTCCCTATCTGCTCTGAAACTCTTGCAATCTTAAGGGATCTTAACAATCAAGTCACATTTTCCTCTTCTAAACCCTAGTGAATACAAGTCTACTTTGTCCAACCTTTCCTCATAAGACAAACCCATCCATTCCTGGTCTTCATCCAGTAAACCTTCTCTGAACTGCTTTTAGTGTATTTTAACCTTCCTTAAATAAGCAGTCCAATATTTTACACAATACTCCAGATGTGGACTCACTAATGCTCAGCTGAAGCATAACCTCCCTACTTTTGTAATCAATTCCCCTCATAATAAACAATCACATTTTATTGATCTTCCTAATGATCTCTGCTCAGATTATTTTAGCTAGGCTGGGAAGTAAAGTTGCTTCAGTTGGCCAGAACATGCCAGGCACAAGACATTAGGAAAAACAATCATTCCATCTTTATGATACTGATTGCTGCTCTCCTGCTAATAAATGTGTACATGCAGATAGCAGACAAGATGAGGGGTAGTTTTGATGCAACCAATGCAAAATAAGTTATAAAACTAAACTCAAGGCCCACACATGAAGAATTGCTATTTGCATAGGATACCAATGTTTGGCTTAGAACAGTGAGTCAAAAAAGGAAACAATAAAAATGGCAGAAAATGAATAAGGGTACAGAATACAAATGATATTAAGCATGGCCTGGTATATCAATTTAAGTGACTACAACTGTGCAAAAACTAGCTGTCAACATGAAGTAGCAGTGACTAAGTTTCAAAAGTTATTAATAGCTGCAAAATGCTATGGAAAGTGAAATATTCTACATGAATATTTTATTGACTATCGCAAGTTCTGTCCTATCTGACCTACATTGTAGTGTGTTGGAGCCCAAGAATGGGAAATACTGAGGGAGAAAGTATGAATTTAAATCAGTAGAAATTTGGAAAGGTTTTTTTGTTGACTCAGTACCCCCACCATTTTCAATGCATCCCATTGGTTTATAATACTTACCCAATTTTTTGAGACAAATATTTATGCCATTTCTTGAAGTCCTTTAGAATCCCTTCCAGTTTTGCCTGACTTGAGTTCTCTACATTTTCTAGATTTTTCACAAATGTTGTCATCTGTTTTCTCCACTGCTCAGTAATTTCCTGTAGTTTGGTCTGGTCTTCTGCATCCTAACAATATGGAGTTGAACAGCAAATAAGTTGAAGTTATTTATTAACAGAATCAGATATTGGTAGGTTTTAAAGAAATGATACTTTGCAAGACTATATTTTACTCATAGCATAACAAGCAACTCAATAAAAAATCAAAAGACAATAGACGATGGGGGATGGGAACAGGAGCCCCTTCAGAATACTGAAAGGGATGGGGAAGATGTTCATGTACACCAATGAAGCTCACTGCTTGTGAGATGAGCACACAATGGGCTAAAACAACTTTCAGTTCTGTTAAACAGGGCAGCTTTGTAAAAGGGGAAGTTTAAAAAGTGGGAAAGTCACTCATCTGTGTCTTCAGGGTTTGGAAAATGTTGGTCACTGCTTATAGTGATAAAGTAATTAAAGCACTTGGGTGGAGCACATAAACATTGAGAGAGATTGATGAAAATGGGTGTGTCTTGTTGGCTCATGCTTTGGCTTTGTCGACATCACAGACTAAAATCTGTATTTTGCCACCATGTGGTTCGTGCCAGCTGATGCAAACATGACCTGCTGATATGGTAGTCATGATCGTGAAAAGGTTCCAAGTGATGGAGCTATTTCCTTTGGCAGCTCTTTCCATTGTGGGATTGTTGGGAATGTCTTTATGCAAGTCAAAAAGAGTAAAGGTCCCAACACAGTCCCCAGGGGCACTCCAAGAGGACACTCTGAGTTTACATTGTGTGTCTTTTAACATAATTTAGTGTTACCATGCATGGAAAATTAAAATTAAAATGTAAGATTGGCAGGTGTTTAGAGAAAACCACTTTGTTATAGATAAGTAGGAACTGTATTGCTTGGTGCCGGAGTTCTGTCAGGAAATTTAAATGATGTGGAGATGCCGGCGTTGGACTGGGGTAAACACAGTAAGAAGTTTAACAACACCAGGTTAAAGTCCAACAGGTTTATTTGGTAGCAAAAGCCACACAAGCTTTCGGAGCCTTAAGCACCTTCCTCAGGTGAGTGGGAATTCTGTTCACAAACAGGGCATATAAAGACACAAACTCAATTTACATGAATAATGGTTGGAATGCGAATACTTACAACTAATCAAGTCTTTAAGATACAAACAATGTGAGTGGAGAGAGCATCAAGACAGGCTAAAGAGATGTGTATTGTCTCCAACTGGAGGGTCAGAGAATATTCCAGATGAAGTCCAGTTTTTTTTAAATAAATGGACCAAAACTAAAGGGGGAGTCTTATGAAGTAGGCAGGAAACAAGAATGGAGAGAAACACCAAAGTCCTTAGTGCAATGTGTCGAAGAGGAAAGCGGTTAGTGTTTGGAAATGACTAGAGATAGGAGACTAAGCTAAGGCCAGAAATAATGAGGTTGCAGAACTTGGAGTGCTCTTTGAAGTGGTTTGCAAAAGAGGAAGTCAAACCACAGGCTGTCAATCAGGATTAGAGTCTGTCTACATTGGTGTCAGGATGAATGGGGTGCTTGAGGTGCAGTCAACTGGCTTTTGGGAAATCAAAATAAACTCCAGAGGCTGGAAGATGAGAGAAATCCATTGATGTGACAGCTGAATCTTTTACAAGGCACTGACCTTGAACATGTTACAGATCAAAGGCTTCAAGTGCAATGGAGAGAGTTTCAATGATTTCTGCTTGTTGGGAAGCCTCAGCAACTTCAAATCAAAGCTGTGTGCATAGATAAGGGCTGACTGCACAGCTGGGCAGTCTGGAACCCCCTTCCATGAAATTGACATCTCCTCTCTGTCAGAGGGCTTCAAAAGGTTTGATCTCATCTGCACTTCTGACAGGGAGAAAGGAAAATATCTGTTACAGAATGGATAGCCGGAATGATTTAAAATCCTGCTACCCTCAGGACCCTTAAGGGATTCTTCCTCTGCAGCCTGGCATCAGCAGAGGAGCAAATGGCAACTGAACCTCCATCCTGGACATTCAATATCTCCAGCCAGTCCAATCTCATTTGTTTTCAACCAGTCTCGGCCAATGAGACAAGATCTGTGACCCTCAGTCATTAAAGCTGGTGACTGTGCCATCTGGTTCCTATAGGATATTGTTACTGCAACTGACCCTAGTGTCTTCAGCACCTTATACATATAAGTTGATAAAATGGCTTCTGGACCTTTCCCGAAAGATATCTGAAAGTTTGTTCACTTATAACTGTGGCCATGGCTCCTGTATCATTCTCCATCTTTAGAGAATTGCTGTTAACCAACAGGGCTATCTCGAAAGGTGACACCTTGTTGAGTTGGACCTGGTTTAGAGTATATAAGTTCTGGATCACTTGTTGGGTTCCTCAGCCAGTTGGTTTAACAGTGTTGCCTTAACTGTCATTTTTTTGTGTATTCTGTCCTGTCTGCTTTACTCTGCACCAAGCCTGCAAATGACCCTTCTTCTTGCAGCAAAAACATGTATAATTTTCGCACCAGCACATTTTCTGGGAGTGCTCTCCCCAACACCAAATTCACAGTGTTCTGCTGAACATCACAGTCTGGCCACGAACCCAGAGAACTTCTGGTTCCCTCACAGCCAAATGAAACTTATACCTCAACATGATGATTGAAGGTCAGGGTTAAAATGCTCTTCGACCAGTCCTATTATTTGATCAAAAGATCTTGGGTGGAATTTTACAACCTTTTGGCACCCGTTTTGTGCGGGAAAATGTTGTAAACTCGGGCATAAAGCGGCTAGCGGGAATGGCGCCCATTTTCACACCTGTCATGATTTTACAACACCCGGATTTCCGGTGTAGGCAGCCTCTCGCCGGAAATGGGCGAGAGATTAATTAAATTTAAATTTATTAAAATAGTGTTTTGCATATGTTTAGTGAGCTCGGTGCTCAATCGTCCAGGCTCGCTTGCCTTTATGGCCTCACCAGGAAAGGTGTTCTCCAGTAAGGAAAACATTTGCTCCTCATGAACAGGGAACAGTCGCGTTGGCCTTGCCGGTGGAACCGGAGATCATTGAGGCCTCCTGGGGAGACCGAGTTCAAGGTAGGGGTGCCCCTTGGGCAGTGCCAGACTGGCAGTGACACCCTGGCACTTTGGCACTGCCTGCCAGGTAGTGCCAGGGGCGGGGCCAATGGGGGATAGGGAGATCTACTGCCATTCCACCTACAATTGGTGGGGAAGGGAGGCCTGTGATCTGTCTGGGTGACAGGGGGGCTGCATCACGGGCCGCGGGCTCCCGCGATTGCAGGTGTGGGGGGAGTTAGTTGAGGCTGGCTGCAGTAGCAGGGGTTTGACAGCTCTCTCTCTCTCTGTCTGTCAGACCCCTGCTACTGCTAATGCACATGGGCAGCATCAGAGGTCTGCACATGTGTAATACCTCCCTCTACAGGCTGTCTGGCGACTTTTGCCCCACCCACAGCCTCTCTGGCTAGAAACTGACTACCCATCTTTTCAGAAACAGAGTGCATAAAATTGACTTGAAAACCCTCCCGAAAAACAGATCTGAAACTGTCCCATTTTCAGACTAGCTGAACACTAGCGGTGGGCAGCACGGTAGCACAGTGGTTAACACTGCTGCTTCACAGCGCCAGGGACCCAGGTTCGATTCCCGGCTTGGGTCACTGTCTGTGTGGAGTTTGCACGTTCTCTCCGTGTCTGCATGGGTTTCCTCCGGGTGCTCTGGTTTCCTCCCACATTCTGAAAGACGTGCTGGTTAGGTGCATTGACCCGAACAGGCACCTGATTGTGGAATTTCACAGTAACTTCATTGCAGTGTCTTACTTGTGACTAATAAATAAACTTTATTTTACTTTTTACTCAGAAAAAACCTCGTAAAAATGCACCTTTTGTGTCTGGAGCTTCAGGTGATATTATCTTTTGTTTGTTTATTTGTCTGTTTTGTTTATTTATTAGTGTCACAAGTAGGCTTACATTAATACTGCAATGAGATTACTGTAAAAATCCCCTAGTCGCCACACTCCGGCACCTGTTCAGGTACACTGAGGGAGGATTTTAGCATGGCCAATGCACCTAACCAGCACATCTTTTGGACTGGGGAGGAAACCGGAGCACCCGGAGGAAACTCACGCAGACATCAGGAGAACGGTGTGCGGCAGCAGTACTAACCGTTGTGCCACCGTGCGCCCCTTCACTTCCTCAACAGGCTGAAAATTAGTGAGTCACAGACTTTTAGTAGCATCACCTTTTGTTTTTCCTCCATGGTAATTTCATTAGCCATGAAGAAATAACACATCCTTTTGATATACTGCTCCCAGCTCTCAACTTCTGAGTCAAATGACTCTAACTTCCCAATTAAAGGCATCTTAAAAAGGATATCTGTATCTGTTTCTTCTTAGCTTCGACGATCACCTTTCAACCCCTCTAACTGAGCACTGCAATCCCCCAACAACTGATGAAGTCTTTCCTCATCACCACTGTAATAACCGAAAGCCACTTGATGTGGCGCCAACAACAAAAGGTTTATTAAACTAATATAGCTGAATACAAGGTAAGGGTCCAAACAGAAGACATGCACAGGTCTACTCTCTTCTCCTCCCTGGATCCAACTGGAGTACCTCCCCATCCCTGGACATGCGCTCTCACTCTTGATTGGCGCAGCTTCTTGCTTGGCTGCTCCATAGGTTAGTCATGATGTGGAGATGCCGGCATTGGACTGGGGTAAACACAGTAAGAGTTTTAACAACGCCAGGTTAAAGTCCAACAGGTTTATTTGGTAGCAAATGCAATAAACCTGTTGGACTTTAACCTGGTGTTGTTAAAACTCTTACTGTGCTCTATAGGGTCCAGCCCAATCATGATCGCCCCTTAAAGGAGTCACGATACCACAGTAGGTAATGAAGGAAATAGAACAACAGAGCAGTCCAACAGAAGCAAAGATGTATTTAGTGGTGCACTGACCATTCCATGTAGTTTTTCTTATACGCATGTGTAATATTCCAATCAACCTATATCAAGTCCGAAGGGTGCAAAATGGAATAGATATCAAAGTTAACCCAAATCAATTCAAAGTAATGAAGGAGGAAAACTCTGTGCTGCCTTCTGATTATAATCATTGTGCAATGTAGCCCCACATTGTACACACTGTTAATTAGATTCACGCCTCAGCAGCAAGTCAAGATTTGCGCAAGAATAGCAACACTTAAAGTCACATCTTAAAAGGTATGGTGCTTTCTGGTGTAGCAGGGTCTGGAACTGGTTAAAGCTTTGAAGACCAGGAAGAACCTACAAAAATGGCATAACAAACCTGAAAATATACGCTAAGGCATGTAAGGAAAATTTCATGTGATGGCGGTATAGTGGCAATTTAACTAGACTAGTAATTCAGGGACCCAGCATAATAGAACTTCTACAGTACAAAAATAAGCTATTCAACCCATTGAGTCTGCAAACTGCAGAAAGAGCATCTTACATAGCCCCAGCCCCCTACCCTATCCCTGTAACCGTGTGCATTTACCATGGCTAATCCACCTAACCCACGTATCTTTGGACACTAAGGGGCACTTTAGCATGGCCAATCCACCTAACTTGCACATCTCTGCTCTGGAGATACAGGTTCAAATCCCATCAAAGCAGCTAGTGAAATTTAAATTACATTAGTGAATAAATCTAAAATTAAAAGACAATCCCAGTAATGGTGACCATGAAACCACTGTTGACTGTTGTAAAAAGGAAATCTACTGTCCTTATCTGGTCTGGATCAGATGTGACTCCAGACCCATGACAATGTTGCTGACTCTCAACTGTCATCTGAAATGGCCAAAGAAGCCACTCAGTTGTACTACACCACTATAGAAATGTTGAAAGTAAATAAAATCTGAATAAAATCCCAACCTAGACACCAGAAACAAAGACATATCCTACTGATTTGATCCTGCAAAGTCCTCCTTACGAGCATCTGGGGGGGGCTTGCGCTAAAATTCAGAGAGGTGTCCTACAGACTACTGAAACAACAGCTTGACATAGACATAATCATTGAATCATACACAACAGCCAATATCCCATACCCCTGGGTATGTCCTATTGCACCGGCAGAACAATCCATGAGAGGTGCCACCACAATAGGAGGAGTGGGAATCCTCAACATTTACTCCAGATTTCATGAAGTCACAAAGCATCAGGTTAAACATGGGTAAAGAAGCTTCCTGCTGATTAGCTATCCCCCCCTCCCCTCATCTGATGAATCCGTACTCCTCCATGTTGAGCACCACGTAAGAAATACTGAGGGTGGAATAGAATGTAGTCTAGGTGAGGACTTCAATGCCCATCACCATGAATTGTTCAACAGCACCGCTACTAAGTGAGCGAGCCACGTTCTCAGGAACATATTTGCCAGACTGGTTCAGTGACAGGGAATGAGAAGAGAGAAAAACTGTCCCTCATTGAGGAATTTGTCCTCAATGTAATTGCTACGAGTGACCACTCCACAGTACTGAATTTAAAGTCCCATCTTCATTCTGAGAATATCGCCAATCATATTATGCAGCACAACCACCGTGCTAAATGGGATAAATGCAGAACACATCTTGCAGCTTGTAACTGAACATCAATGAGGAACTATGGACCATCAGCAGCAGCAGGATTGCACTAAACCACAATCTGTATCCTCATGTCTTTGCATATCCCTTAATTTACTATTACCATCAAGTCAGGGGTCAATCCTAGTTCAATGAGAGGAGCATATAAGCAGCAGCGCCAGACGTACCTAAATATGAGGTGCCAGATCTAAGCTCTGAAACCCTGCCACATCCAGTCATTAATGGTGAACAATTAAACAACTAACAGGAGGAGGGGGTCTCCAGAAATATCCCCATCATTAACGAAGGGGGAGCCCATTACATCAGTATTAAAAACAAGGCTGAAGAATTTGCAACCATCACTCAGATATGCCATGTGTATGATCCATCCAAAACACAATGTCCAACATTAGATGCGATTCTGTAATTATACAACATATGCTCAATAATCCTCAGTGTGCCAACAATTACACTGGCAAGCAATTTAAGATCATCAATCAGGCTCATGGTGTGGTGCATTTGGATGTGCTGTAAGCTATATATATAGGGCCCTGTTCTTTGCAGACAGAAAGAATACTTACACGTATTGCACCTGTCTAAGCAAATGAAATATGTGATAACCATTCGCTGGTTCATTCCTCAGGGCAATGCCTTGACTGATGTCAAGCTCCCTGGTTTAAATTTTCAAACAATGTTTAGCAGTTAATTGTCAGTAATCATTAACTGGTGCATTAGTCATGGCAACATCTCTACCAGAATCCACCAGCCAACAAATCAGCACTCTTTTTGCATACAGTAAAAAGTTGTTTTCCTTGACATTGGTATTCTTGCAATTGTCCAGACAAGTGCAAGACGAAAAGCTTCGACAAAATGTCTTTTTTGCAGCAATTCCACAACATGTTCTAAGTATTTCATGAGAAGTTTCAACCATGCCATATAAAGATACATATATTGCAATTGAAGTTCAAACTTCATTTAAAACTTAAAAGATTCAAGGTCAAGATTGAAATATTTTATGACAAACTCAAGTTAGTACATGGAATATTCCAAGTTTGTATAACACATTTTCAAATATTTTCAATGTTGCAACATAAGCACGATTCTTGCAAGCAGCACTAGAAAAAGATATTCAATCCATAAAAGACCTGTTGTACTGTAGCAATGTGATCAAAATCTACATATACTTGGTACACATATTTGTGAACAGCAGACACTGATTTATAAAGCAGATGCTGTGGAGCACTAATGAATATCAGTAAAATGTAGAATGAACAGCATATATTACATCCATTTAAGCTTATACTTAGTGCCTAAAGGATTTGTTATTCTATGCCTGATCTTTAAAAGAAAATATTCACAATTTTTGCTTCCATCCTCAAGAGTGATATGATAGTTGAAGAAAATTCTGGCACCGGTTATTAATTTTGGTACAATCTAGACGGAATTTAATGCGATTTCTAAACAACCTTTCACAAATAAATGCAGGTCATTAATTTGTGGATCAATTGATTCATGTATAAATTAGGTTATTAAATGAAAGAATTACCTTTGTACCAAGCACTACAGCAAAGTGTTGTGCAATTTTAACCCAGAGTTTCTCACTGACTTGAAGATCATGAACTAGTTTGAGACCTTGTTCCTCAATCACCTGCAAAGAGAACAATAAATAAAGATTTCTTATGAAAGATTCAGGATTTCACCAATTTGCAACATTCCAATTACAAAACTGATATATGGCCCAATTATCTAAAATGGAGATATTTGTTTTGCATATTAGCAACTAAGAGGTTAACACACTTTTACAGTCTGATTAAGTACAGGGAGTACATTTGCATGTTAATACATTATTTGGTCCCATAACAAATACACTGTTCATCCAGCAAACAGACACTTCCCAGATTTCATGTTACCCAGTAGTAAACTTCTACGTTTTGCTTTGATTCTAATATTTGTTATATAGAACAAAATAAAATATCTAAGTAAAATTAAAATATGTCTAGGAACATATTTTAACTATTTTGCTCTCTTTTGCTTCATTTACTTGCATTAGAAAAACTATAGTGGCAGAAGAGGAATCCAAGTTCCATGTGATCTCTGAGATAACAGCTTCGAATTATATCTTGCCATTGGGATATGGATTTGAATAAAAGGCTATTGTGACATTAAGGGGGTGAAATTATTTTTTAGTGGTAAACAAAATGGATAACACCAAATCAGCAGCCTCAGTGTTCCTAATTTCCTTTCCACTGAATTTGAATGAGGGAAAAATATGTTTTCTGGCCAATACACAAAAACAACAAAGGAATGAACATTAAATTTTCCCATCCCACTACTGCCACTGCGAATATTTACAAAAAGGTAGGGAGAATATTACAATTATTTAAGTGAGCTGAGCACACCAAATTTGGCTTACCAGCAGAGGAGCACTGCAATCTTGCAGTCATTTTTCCTGAGGTCAACAGACCATGCAAAGGTCTGTTGACCTCAGACGGGATTTTCCAGTCTTGGAGCGCAGTTGGAAAATCCCATCCAATGTGTCAATCTTACAAATGCCAAAGCAGCAGAGATGAAAAAGGGAATGGAATTGTGCTGTGTTCGAGTCACTTGACTCATCGAGGAACCACATAACTTGTTTGGACAATGGTTCGTTATTTGGAGTATGCAAGGATATACACCATCAAATTGGACAGACTGCTAGTGCAGTTGATCAAGATGTACAAATAGGTATGTTTGGTCATAGGATGGACGGCAAGGTTTGGGGGGTACTGGGAGGGAGCATAAGCATAACGTAGAAAGTGATTCAGTTATGACATGTAAAGTATAGCGTGCAAACATGCAGTGTGATTTACCTTCAATGCAAGGCTATAGGCTGCTTCATTCCACCAGTCTTTCTCCTGGGTTAATGCATTCACTTGGGAAATCAATCTTTTTCTCTGCAGTTCATACAACTGGTGATATTCACCCAGCATACTATGGGTATAAAAACAAATGAAATAATTTATTTTCCTCGCCTGTAATCATACAAGATTTTGTTTGCGAGTTGAAACTGCCTAACAGAGTAACAGCATATGTGGTAAGTTTAATAATTCTTGGGGCCACTAAGAAATTATGGATGAAGGTTTATTTGAGGAAAGGGCAAACTGCAGAACACAGCTGTTCAAAAGTCTATAGCTTCCTTATGACTTCTATTGCCTAATACTTCAGAATTGAGAGAATGATAAGGAAATTATGAAAATAGGAACCGGCAAATAAAGAAAACAACAGTTTTGTCAGCTCAACCAGTCACGATATCTGCAAAGGCTGACATACCTATGACTTCACAATTAAAGGGGCATAATGGGATTTTTAAGACTGCAAAAGTAACATAATTTTATTATTACAAAGTTGAAATAATTAAGAATATTCAAAAAGTATGACAGACCACCAGGTTTATTAGTGCACCCTCCCATCAGTTAAAGCCTATTCACTGCAACACTTGAAAAAAATCACAACTTGGAAAATGTAGAAATATTGAACACAAAAACAAAAGCAAAATATTTTGGATACGAGCATAGGATTCAGGAGCGGAAGTCAGCCATTTGATAGGATCGTGACTGATCTGATTGCAGCCTCAACTCTACTTTCTTCTCCACCCTATAACTTTTGATTCCCTTGTCAATCAAAAAGCTATCCAACTCAGGCTTAAAAATATTCAATGATTCTCCCTCCACCATGCTCTGGGAAGAGAATTCCACACACTAATGACCCTTTGAGGAAAATAATTTCTCCTCATCTCCATCTTAAGGGAGATCCCTTATGTTTAAACTTGTGCCCCCTAGTTCTAGCCTCTCACATGAGGGAAATATCCTCGAAGCATCCATCCTGTCCAGTCCCCTCAGGATCTTATATGTTTCAATAAGATCACCTCCCATTCTTCTAAACTCCAGTAGATGCAGGCCCAACTTGTCCTCATAAGATAACTCCTTCATCCCAAGAAATAGCCAAATGAAGGAAACTAAAACGGTACACAATAGATCCAGGTCTGATTGCAACCTACATACTAGCTTTTTGTAATTCATGTACCAGGGCACCTGGATCCCTCTGTAATGCAGAGTTCTACAATCTCACTCAATTTAATATACTACTCTTTCTGCCAAAGAGAACAAATTCACATTTTTTCACATTTATATACACTATACAATTTGAAATCAAAACAGCAAATGTTAGAAATACTCAGCACATCTGGCAGTATTGATGGAGACAGAATCATGGTTATATTCAAGCTGATGATCTTTGTTCGGAACACTGTTCATATTCTATTGTCCTGAGCTTGTGTTCATAAGAAGCATTTCTCTAGGATCCAGTTTATTTACTACCATTCATTGATAAGATCATCTTTAAATCACCTTTTACCACATTCCCAGACCTTCTCCTTAGAACAGGTAAGCAATCACATTTATGAACTTCCATGTGCCCTTTCTAAAAGTGAAGTACTGATATCTTGCTTCAGGAAATGGAGAACAGAAGCAAGCTTTATTTATTCTACAAAAGCCACATGGTGTCCAAGATAGCCAGGAGAGCATAAAAAGATATATGAAGTCAGCAAAACTATGAAGAGAATTTGGCCAGAGAGAAGCACATGGAGCAAATACGTGACTTCCCCAGGACAGGGGACTTCCCATTCGTGCAGGGTGCCATAGATACCACATGGCTTTGTGAGTGTCACATCCCAATTCTGAAATGCACCCCAACCAGACAGGATCCTATTCCCTCAATGTCCAGCTGGTGTGCAACCATATTCATGCATCACGCAACAGTGATGTTTTTATTCTGTACCACTTTGTTGTACCATCAGCATTTACATGGATACCAGTTGGGGAACATTTTGGTGGAAGTGATCATAATTGATCATAAAAGATAGACCAGGAATATAAGTTCTCAATTCGGGAAAAGCTAATTTTACTAAGCTGAGATGCAATTTAGCTAAAGTGGACTGGAAACAGATAGTTGAGGGTAAATCAGTGTCAGAAAAGTTAGAGGCATTCAAGGAAGAGATAGTGAGGGTTAAGAGCAAACATGCTCCCTTAAAAAATGGTGGGACTAAGAAATCCATAGCTGGATGCTAAGAGGCTTAAAGGACAGGATAAAGAAAATAATAGAAGCTTATGACAGCTACTGCAGAAAACTTGGAGGAGTACGGAAAGTGTAAGGTGAAATAAAAATGGAAATTAGGAAAGCAAAGAGAGGGCATGGAAATACATTTGCACATCAACTAAAGGAAAATTGCAACTTTGTTTATAAATCAATTAGAGCAGGGGAATGACTAAATAAATAAAGCTGACAAGCACCATAAAGATAAGCTGTATGTGGCGGTGGAGAACATGGATTTGATTCTTAATCAATACTTTGCATCTGTGTTCACAAAAAGAGAGGAACAATACAGACATTGCAATTGGGAAATAGAAGTATGAAATATTCAATGAAATTAACATAGTGAGAGAGGAGAGTGCACCAGCAGATAAGGCTAGAGGTTGCAAAAATAATAAAAATACAGAACTCAAACATACTATCTGAATGCACACACCATTTGCAACAAGGTAGATTAATTTATGATATAAATGGAAGTAAACAGGTATGATTTAATTGCCATTACAGAGATGTAGATGCAGGATGACCAAGACTAGGAACTGAATATTCAAGGGTGTCCTACAATTAGGAAGGATAGGCAAAAAGGAAAAAGAGGTGTGGTGGTGCTGTTAATAAAGGATGAGGTCAGTACATTAGTGAGAAAATCAAGATGTTGGCAGGAAGTCTCCAACCTTGCCCACAGCTGGGATTCTCCAGTCCAACTGCAGTAAATGGAAATTTGGCTGAGCACCAAATTTTTCTTTCTCGCTGTCAGTGGTAGTGGGGTATGCAAGGCTAGAGAATTCCAGCCCTAGAATCAGTTTGGGTGGAGCTAAAAAACAGCAAGGGGCAGCAAACATTGTTAAGGGTTTTGTACAGACCACCAAACAGTAGTGGTAATGTACAACATAGTATAAATCAGGAAATTAGAGGTGCATATAACAAGCGCAAGACAGTATTACGCAGGGACTTCAATCTACATATGGCCTGGGTAAACTTAATTAGCACTAATGCCTGGAATGTATATGAGGTCGTTTTCTCGGACAATATGTTTTGAGGAACCAACTAGAGAATGGATTATTTTAGATCTCGTGTTATGTAATGAGAAAGGGCTAATTAATCATCTCATTGTGAAGGAGCCTTTGGGGAGAAGTGACTATAATATGTTAGAATTTTACGTTAAGTTTGAAAATGATGGAGTTCAAACTGAAACTAGGGTATTAAATCTAAGCAAAGGAAACTAACAAGGTACGATGGGTAAATTGGCTGTTGATACATTGGGAAACTATCATGATAGTAGACAGGCAATGGCTAGCAATTAAAAAATGGCAAGAAAAGCCATGGGCTACACATCACTTTTCCCACCGGAGTTAACACATAGTCAAAAAAAGAAAATTCTACCCAGTATCTGTGAAATCACTACCAGCCAGAGGTAACTGCAAGCTTCAAAGAATAGAACCATCCATAATAGAGAGCAATTAAAGATATTTAAACAACTGTAAGATTTTTATAATCTGTAATATATATGGATTTTTATCCTGTAAGCAGTTTAAATTAAATGGTTGAGTTTTGACTTGTTGTTGGGCATATAACAATCAAGAAAGTTGGGGAAACAGGAAAAGCAGATGTTTGTGAAGAAACAAACATGTTTTATTGTTTTATGACTGAGTTCATCCAAGTTGAGCTGAAGGTGTCGGAAAGGCCGTTTGTTTTTAAGTCAGTTTGGAGGAATGGCTAAAACAGTGTGAACTTCAGATAACACCTCATGTTAAACAAACCATGCATGTTTTAATGGATCTATACCAAAAAGAAAACTTATATTCTCTGATATTGTGATAAGAAATAGTCTTAGCTGTTGATTTTAATAGCTCGAGTTAAGATATTTTGACAAGAGCATGGTTTATCTGTAGCTGGAAGGAGATGTGCCCTATTTTTGTGATGGAATGCAAACTTCTGGAGTTTACGAATTATGACATAGGGGTTGTTGCAAAGATGGGGTGACGTGTCATGAATTGCATCCTATAGCCAATAGGAAGAGTGAATTGCACCATCACTAAAAAAGGAAGGAGGAAAGGGAGACTGGGGGATAAAAGTTGAGAAATCATAATTCTCATTGGCACAACGTTAGAATGGCTTCTGGGGTATGACTCTTCTGGACACAGTTCGACATCACTTCAAAGACAAAGACAAAAAGGGACATCACCTGTGCTGACAACACCAAGATTTCCTGGAATCTTGAGAGATGAGAAACTTCTATGTTGTCTTCACTGCTTGTTGTTAAGTACATGCATGATCTCGCTTAATAAATTCCACTTGATTCGTAAATACTCGTTATTTGTACCTTGTAGGTTGAGCACAGCTGAGGACCCTAGCTTTAGAAATGAGTAGTTTTAACCTTAAAGTTTGTTTAAATTAGAAGGGTTTTATACCTTTGAAATCTAAACCTTACACAACTGCAGCATCAAGTGTGGATTTTTTTCACCACTGCTGTTAAGGACTGCAGTTTTCACAGAATACTTGCAATTAAAGATCCTGGGATCACAATTGCAATTTGCTCACTGCCCCACTGGCCATCCTGTTCCTGACCCTGTACTCTTGTTGTCTACAAACAGTGAGCAGGCCAGCAAGCAAAGAGCTCAAGGACTGGGAGCAGGGCAATGAGCAAAGTGACAGGTGGCACAAAAACAGAAAATGCTGGAAAATCTCAGCAGGTCTAACAGCATCTGTGGAGAGAGAACAGAGCTAATGTTTTGAATCTTAATGACCTTTCGTCAGGGCTGATGAAAGTGACAGGTGGGGTAGCAAGCAAAGTGAGTAAGTGGTGGTAAACATTCAATGGGCAGACAATGATGGTGTCAACTTCCTGTTCCAGGCCCACAATGATGATGTCAGTGACACCAAGTTCCTGTTCCAGTTGGGTGGTTTGGAATACAGTTTTTAAAGAATTTTGAAGAATTAATACATGGTTTACAACAAATATACATCCCTTTGAGGCACAAAACCCCAGCAGGTAACATGATCAAACCATGGCTAACAAGAGGAGTTAACCATTATATTAGACCAAAGGAAGAGGCTTGTGAAGTTACCAAAAATAGTAGTTAGTCTGATGATTGGCAGTATTCTTGGATTCAGCAAAGAAGAAATAGAATATCAAGGTAAACTGGTGACAAAGATAAGAACAGACTGTAAAAGCTTAAAAGCATGTAAAAAGGAAAGGTTACCCAAGGCAAACGTGGCCTCATTACAGCAGAGACAAGAGACAAGGCAATAAGTAAATAGCAGAGAAACTAAATTGACAGAGGAAGATACAAAAAAACTCCCAGGAATACTATAGAACCAAGGGAATAATGAGAACGCAGAATGTAACAATTAGTATTACTAAGATAATATCTGAGAAGTTACTGGGGCTGAAAGTTGAAATCCCATGAACTTGATGATCTACATCACATAGGGGGTAACCTTAGCAGAAAATGGCTGAATGTTGGCCGCAATTCTCCCATCGCGACCCGCAACTTCTCTGGCAGGTCGCGGTGGGAGATGCGTGTCGCCGGCCTTGTATGGGGATTTGCACAAGCGCCGGGAACACATGCACATCTTCCAGAGTCGGTGAACAGTCACCGGTCAGACCATGCTGGAAACTGGCAGGAAGGTAGGCAAGTCATTTGAATCTTTTTTAAATGTATTTTAAATATGTTTAGCAGTTCATTATCAGGAATTTTCAGGTCCTGATTGAAGCTCCCACCCGCCAGGATAACTTCATTCCGGCGGGGTTTACACTAGCTCCCCACATTTGGGGAACTAGCGGGAGACCCTACCGGAATGAAGGGGGGGGCAATCGGGGCCCCCCCAGGGGGTCGGGCGATGAGGGGGTGGTACCCCCTGGGCATGGGCGCCCTGGCAGTGCCAGCCTGTGCCCTGGCACTGCCAAAGGGGCAAAGTGCCCATGCCCAGAGGGTACCTTGGTACTGCCCACCGGGCATCAGGCAGTGCCTAGAGGGCAGGGCCCATTGTGGGTGGGGCCTAGGGGCAATTGGTGGGGGTGGGGGTCCCGCTGCCAATCTGCAGATAGGATCGGTCTGGGATGGAAGGAGGGCAGCGATTGGTGGCTGGGGGCAGATGATCTGCTGGGGAGGGGCCTGACCCCAGGGGTGGGTCTGCCGGAGTGAGGAGGATGGGGAGATCGCCACTGCTAGGGGGGTGTAGGCTGTACATTGGGGCACTCCGGGGTTGGGGGAGGGGTTTAGGGCTGGCCCAGGAATTGTTGTGGGGGCCGTGATCGGGCCGTGGGGGGGGTGGAGGGGCAGCACTGTTGGGGTCCCAGGCTGGCCAGCGATCGAGCTGCCCAGCAAACAGGGAGACTGACAGATCGGGACCACTGCACAGATCGGGACCACTGCAGAGTTCCAGAACTTCAGACTCCGGCGTGAATAGCCCCCCCTGGGCTTTTAATGATATTCACGACTGGGACCACTGCAGTGCACATAGTGTGGAGATTCGGTTGAGGAGCTGAATTGACAAAACAGTCAGGATTTAGAACAGTTTTGCTACCAATTCAGCGCTTTTGGGAGAATTGTGGTCATTGTTTCTGGTGAGAAAACCGGTGTGTTTCTCTCCAGAGGTCACCTGCAAGGGACAAGGAGGATTTTGAGTCCCCGATGGTGAGCGTGAGTGCAAGTTCATAGAATCATAGAATCCCTACAATGCAGAAGGAGGCTATTCAACCCATCGAGCCTGTACCAACAATAATCCCATCCGGCCCCAGCCCCATAACCCTACGCATTTACCCTGATAATCCTCTTAACAGTAAGGGGCAATTTAGCATGACCAATCAACCTAAACTTCACATCTTTGGATTGTGAGAGGAAACCAGAGCACTCGGAGGAAACCCACGTAGACATGGGAGGAATGTGCAAACTCCACACAGATAGTCACCCAAAACTGGAATTGAACCCGGGTCCCTGGTGCTGCGAGGCAGCAGTGCTAACCACTGTGCCACCCTCAATAGTGTTGAAAGAGGTGGCTGTAGAGTTAGTGGAGGCATTGGTGGTCACATTCCAAAGTTCTAAAGATTCTGGAATGGTTCTTGGGAATTGGAAGGTAGCAATTTAACTCCATTATTTAAGAAAGGAGGGAGAAAGAAAACAGGCAACTTGCTAGCCTGACATCACTAGTAGGGAAGATGCTAGAATCTATTATCAAGGATGTGATAACTCAACACTTCAAAAATGTTGGCAGGATTAGAATATAGAACATAGAACATTACAGCGCAGTACAGGCCCTTCGGCCCTCGATGTTGCGCCAATCTAAAGCCCCTCTAATCTACACTATTCCAATATCATCCATATGTTTATCCAATAACCATTTGAATGCTCTTAATGTTGACGAGTCCACTACTGCTGCAGGCAGGGCATTCCACGCCCTTACTACTCTCTGAGTAAAGAACCTACCTCTGACATCTGTCCTATATCTATCACCACTCAATTTAAAGCTATGTCCCCTCGTGTTAGCCATCACCATCCAAGGAAAAAGGCTCTCACTATCCACCCTATCTAATCCTCTGATCATCTTGTATGCCTCTATTAAGTCACCTCTTAACCTTCTTCTCTCTAACGAAAACAACCTCAAGTCCCTCAGCCTTTCCTCATACGATCTTCCCACCATACCAGGCAACATCCTGGTAAATCTCCTCTGCACCCTTTCCAATGCTTCCACATCCTTCCTATAATGCGGCGACCAGAACTGTACGCAATACTCCAAGTGTGGCCGCACCAGAGTTTTGTACAGTTGCAGCATGACCTCCTTGCTCCGAAACTCAATCCCTCTACCAATAAAAGCTAACACGCCATATGCCTTCTTAACAACCCTATCAACCTGGGTGCCAACTTTCAGGGATCTATGCACATGGACACCCAGATCCCTCTGTTCATTCACACTACCAAGTATCTTACCATTAGCCCAGTACTCTGTATTCCTGTTACTCCTTCCAAAGTGAATCACCTCACACTTTTCCGCATTAAACTCCATTTGCCACCTCTCAGCCCAGCTCTGCAGCTTATTTATGTCCCTCTGTAACCTGCCACTTCCCTCCGCACTGTCTACAACACCACCGACTTTAGTGTCATCCGCAAATTTACTAATCCATCCTTCTACACCCTCATCCAGGTCATTTATAAAAATGACAAACAGCAGTGGCCCCAAAACAGATCCTTGCGGTACACTACTAGTAACTGAACTCCAGGATGAACATTTCCCATCAACCACCACCCTCTGTTTTCTTACAGCTAGCCAATTCCTGATCCAAACCACTAAATCACCCTCAATCCCATGTGTCCGTATTTTCTGCAATAGCTTACCATGGGGAACCTTATCAAATGCTTTGCTGAAATCCATATATACCACATCAACCTCTTTACCCTCATCCACCTCTTTGGTTACCTTCTCAAAGAACCTAATTGGGCAGATTGAGCAGAGTCAACATGGATTTATGAAAGGAAAATCATGTTTGACAAAAATTTTTGAGTTTGTTGAGGATGTAACTAGAACAGATAAGGAGATACCGGTTAGATGAGTGTATTTCGATTTTCAGAAGATTTTCAATAAAAGTCCCACAAAAGAGGTTAGTACAGCATATGGAACTGCATGTAATGTAATGGCCTGTATTGCGGATTAGTTAGCAGACAAAAAACCAAAGCAGGTCATTCGCAGGTTGGCAGGCTGTGTCTAGTGAGGTATCATGGGATCACTGCTTGGGCCCCAGTTCTTCACAATATATATCAATGATTTCGATATGGGGACCAAATATTTCCAAGTTTTCTGATAACACAAAATTTAGTAGGAATGTGAATTGTGAAGAGAATGCAAAGAGGCTTCAAGGGGATTTAGACAGGATAAGTGAGTGGGCAAGAACAAGGCAGGTTGAATATAATGTGGAAAAATATGAAGTTATCCAAGTTTGTTTCTAAAGTTATTTCCAAGTTATTTTCTAAATAGGGAGAGATTGGAAAGGGTTGATGTCCAAAGCGACCTGGATGTCCTTGTTCACAAGTCATTGAAAGCTAACATGTCGGTGCGCTGCTCCTTCACCTGCCATGGAGTGCATGTCCTGCACCAAGGCTTCCACTGTGGACACCAACCCTGCAGCCACTCACCTGATGAAGGAGCAATGCTCCAAAAGCTCGTGCTACCAAATTAATCTGTTGGGCTTTAACCTGATCTTGTGAAACTTCTTATTGTGCCCATCTTAAATGTCAACACTCCCACCTCCACTCTTCCTCTCTGTGTCATTGCAGGACAAGCTCAACCACAACAGCCATTAATGGACGCAGCCAACTGGAGTCATGGCCGAGTTAAGAACCCTCACATGCTTTGAGGAACAAGTCCTCGATCTTGCTGGGGAGGAGAAAGAGCGTGGCTGTACTGCTAGTGAAGTGGGGGCAGCAGAGAAACCTGAGAATCATCAACACGTATGCTGTCATTCCTCAAGTCAGCAATCAATGTTCCCTCCGTTTCCCCTGTAATGGACTAATGCCATGTCCCTTCTCTTGCAGGCCGACCAGCAGAACAGACCGGGCCATCCTCACTCCCCTTGGACCCACCGGGCTCCAGCAGTTCAGAGACTTCTCCAACCCCACCACTGAAGAGGCATCACAGCTGTCACCCGCACCTTGCACCAGAGCAGATATGCACATTTCGGTGGGTCCAATAAGTTGGCAGGCTTCTGGGTTACTCACTGGTGAGCACCTCATAATTGAAGATCCATAGCAGGCAGAGGCAGGGACATCCCAAGGAACTGGCACTCGGAGAGATGCCGGAGCCCAGGACTCTGCTGAGCCCCTTATCAATGATGTGCCCCTGGGCTTGGTTGTCCCTTAGCTGCTGGAGCTGCAAAGGTAGAATCATGAGTATCAAGTAGGGATAACAGCAGCCCTCCTCGGCGTGCAAGGTCAATTGGAGGAGTCCCATTGCCTTCTATCTGAGGAGATGGTGCCAGGCACCAAGGCCAACATGGCAGGCTTGGTGTCACCAGTGGAAACCTTGGTGCAGGACATGCACTCCATGGCAGATGACTGCACCATGGTGATGGCTTCAATTGCATGGTGCAGGCACCAATGGAAATCCATGAGTGTCAGCGCCAGAGGACAGTGGGGCTTCTGGAGCTCACTCCAGTTCCCCCTTCATCCCACAGAGGAGCACAGGGGCCCCTGGGAACTCACAGGGAAGAGGATCAAAAAGACTATAGCTGTGAGCCCTTCAGCGCAGGGACCCTGGGTGTCTCCAGCCCACCCGAGACACCCCCCTCCCTGTGAGTGACACACCTCCAGTCCCTGACACTAAGAAGGGAAACAGTCAAACATCTGTGCTGCCTGACAGCAGGCCTGGACCTTCAAGATCCCAGCCCCCTATGGGATGCCTGCCAAGGTAATCTCAGGCAACAGGACATGGAAGTCAGCGGGCTGCCTTAACCTCAGCTGTGGATTCTGGGGTACACCTAGACCTAGTGGGATGGTCAGGAAGATTATGAAACCATAGGCACTGAGTGGGCACAGGTCAATCTAAGCACTGGTCCAGACAGGTCACAATTTTGTTTTGAATGTTCGGCAATAAATTTCACTTTGTTCACCCACAGAGCCTCTACCCTGTATATTCATGCCAAGTTTGGCGGAACCACTGCACTCACCCAACACCTCAACCTTGTGGAATGTGAGGATGGCAGTGTTATGTCCCTCCTACCCTCTTGCCTACCCCCACTGTGGGAGGGCACTCCCTCAGTTGCGATATGGGCAGGAGGACACGCAAAGAACTGCCTGCATACCAGCCTTCACAGCCCCTTTAAAGCAAGGGGTGCACTGAAGGAAGGTAAGTGATTCCTCCCAATCCCTCTCCCTGGAATGGCAATTCTAGGACCCCCACCCCCAGGTTGAACTTATCTATGTCTCCCGCATTCTCTCCATTGCCCCTAAACAGTGCACACTGCAGAGGGTTCTGGCTGCTTGATCGCTCACCTCTGAAATCCCCCTTGGAGGTGAAGGCACCAGGTTCATGCTTTTACAGATCTGTTGTAAATGGCACCAGTGTGATGTCATGCCACCACTCGCTGGATATCCGGTGAGGGGAGGGAAGTCCTGTAGAGAGTGCTTGTTAATGACATACTAATATATTTAAATGAGCTTCCTGTGGGCCCGCAACGTGTTTTGCACCACTCCACGAGGGACCAGTGAGATCAGACCTCGGAAATCCACTGGCATGAGTCGCGCTCTCCAGATTTTGAGCATGCATCGCCATTTCCACAGGCGGAGAGTGCATGCTTAAAATTGTCCCCAGTGTGTTGGCCTTTATTGCAAGAGAATTTGTGTACAGGAGTAAATAAGTCTTGCTGCAATTCCATTGATATTGGTGAGACCACACCTGGAGTATTGTGTACAGTTTAGGTCTCCTTAATACAGGAAGGGTATGCTTGCCATAGAGGGGTTTCATAGAGATTGAGGATATTGGACCTATATTCGTCATAATAGCGATGGTTATGGAGGAGTCTTAAGGAAGTCTGCATTAACTACTTGTAACTATGTACATATACCCAATAAAGGGTACAGGCATGGACCTATCTTCATCTCTAGATCTTAACACGTCTCTACCAACACCACACTGCCCTAGGTCTGGGTCATGTGCCTTCTTACATCACTGTATGGGTGGTACTTTATCCAGTCCCACATTAACTCTGTTTGTAACAGATCCTTACACTACACCTAACTCACATCAGTTTAGTTCAAGTCTTGCATTATTAAAGATTTTATGCATTTACCTTACTGTTACAATCTTAACACTATTACAACATCATTGCTATTGCTGATAAAAGAGACATGTGGTTTCATCTTGCACTCACTGGGACATTTGCAAAACTATTAAATGGAAGGGGAACAACAATTTATACTTCATGAGAAGAGAGTGCTGATTGTCAATCAGATCAATTTGCCAATCAGAGGCAATGCCATGGAGAGTGCAACAGTTAACCAATGACTGATAATTAACTGCCAAGCTTAGTTTCAATTCAAACCAGGCAGGTTGATTTTGATTTGTCAAGGTATTGCCCTGGGGAATGGAGCCAGAGAATGGTTGTCTTCTATTTTATTTACAGTTGAAGCAGGCACAATGTGTTCATATGTTCTTTCTGTGTGCTAAGAACAGGGCTCTGTGTCTTGATATATGTAGCTTCCAAAACACACAAATGCACCGCAAGCCCAACTGATAATCTTAAATTGATTGTCTGTATAATAGACCATGTGAAACTTCAACTTCCTTTTAAACCTGGAGCTGAGCTTCAAACCCATATCCTTTCTCTACAATAAAGCATGACTCTTTCTTGGTGGAACCTCATCCTCAAATTTACAGCATTCGTAGTTTTCCTTTTTAATCTACCATTTATCTGAGTATCTGTGTCAGAACACTGCAGACTCACTTCGCATTTTTCTGGGCATCAAGCAATGCATCCGTTAAGTCCATCTGTGTTTTCTCTATGGTCTTTGCCACCATGTGGTCCCGTTCTCGAAGTTCACCAAGTTCACTGAAAACAAGACACAGAGATGGTGGAATGATAAAGGAGCTAATTACAGTCTGAAGTACTCTGTCTGTATACATATTTTAATGTCCACTTTAGCAATTTAAAGTCTCCAGGATTCCAAAAGTATGCTGCCGATTTTCAATAGCTGTGAACTAAAAGTAATGACTTAGATGTCACTACTTACACTGTGATACAAGTAATAAATATTTCCCAGACTTTATCCTTGGTCTGTGCCGAGTTATCTCTCGCCAACTGAAGTGCAGGAAAGGTACAATTGACCCTAGTGTCAATGGCCTGAGGAAAATCAGCCTATTTTCGTACCCACTGATCACCTACATTGATTCCTGCTGAAAATACATGTATAGGTATCACAGGAGGATAGGATCACGAACAGATTGGCTGCTTGTTATAAAATATTGCTGAATTCCATTGATTGGAAAGGGACATTGGGCAGATTACTGTGGTATTCCAATAATAGCTGTTTCCCTCCTGGTAATGAAAGTTAAAATCTATCTCTTTGATGTCCCCTCTCTCATAATCTCAATATTCATGTTGACACATGAAAACTGCTGATCTGGGCAAAGTAACGTAGACTCAGAGCCAGACACCAGGGTAAACCACAGTTGGAATGCATATCAGATAATACCACACCACTCGCCCATTACCTTCCATCATTTACTTGAACAGGCATAAAGCTTATGTTGAAATACTGATGAAGGAGAATGTAATGGGGCAGTTACTGCCATACTGGTCATGCTGGTATACATGGGAAGTGATGATTTGAAGGGAAGTTTAGCATCCATTTTCCTGGACACCATTCTTCCACAAAATGGCATTAGATCCCTGGCAGAATCATACCATATTTTTTCAAAGTATCAAGCTCAGACTGAAAACCAGAGCATGCAGCTTTCCAGCTGCTTGGTCCAGTTTTCTCTCCAGATCTTGGGCCTCACTGAGTAAAAGAAAAATGAACAGGCAGGGTCTGATAGAGGCAGCAAGTCCAGTTCTAGATATTCAGTTCACCTCAACATGCTCCACAGAGATCGGGTGTCATCTTTAAAGGGCGCCCTGATCAGCACTGAAGTGGAAGTATCATGGAATTGTCAGGGGCACAAAGGTATCAGGGGCTCCCTCGCCCCAGCACAATCACCGGGGGTCCTCCCCCAACCACCACACAAGGATCGCTGGTGTTCCTCCCCTCATTGCCTGTTCCTTCCCATGCCTGCAAATTCAGAACTGTTATCAGGCAGCCCTTTTTCCTGCAAAAGATTTTAGATATCCGGATGTTGGTTACTGGAAGCCAAAATCCTCAAAAATTCAGGAATCAATAGATGTCATAATTGGGAGACTGTAGGCTTCTACAGCAGAATAAATTAAATAGACTGTGGATTTTCATCCTCAATATTTTATTCCATTAACATGCATAATACAGGGATAGATTTTCCACTCAATCATTACCAGTGGGGAAGGGGGAAAATCCAATCAGCCTGTCCTACACATTTGGTTCTCGAACCAAATCCAGCCAACAAAGCTTCAGGTGATTCTTTCTACCTTTGCACTTTTGCACCTTGAGCTCAGCTTCAATTCTTTACAATTCCTGTGGCTAGATGGCTGTTAATGGGCTGCCCCCTGATAAGGGGATGGAGCGCGTTTTCAGGCTTCCACAATTACCATATTTTCATCCACGCCACCTCCTCGAACTGACCATGAGGCCCATCAGCAGAAGACCAACCTGTCCATTGGATGATAGCCTGCCAACCCACTTGGTGATTGCACTGGGCTGAAGAGGTGCAGCAAGAGGCATTGTAACTGAACCCATCCCTCTCCTAATTTCTGCTGGACTATCTCCTTCCTTAGACACCCCACTTGTATTATCAAACTCAATGTACTGGGGATTGTTGGGCAATCCACAATAAGATTCACAATTATAATCCAACCTTAGAAGTTAACCAGTACTTGAATAGCAAATTTTCTTCTGAATAATATGTATTCTCCAAAATGACCCTGATTTAGCAGTCAGCAATGAAACATTTGCATTTGAGATGGATCTCAAAGGAAGTGACCCACAAAGATTTAGTGATATATTGTGGATTTCTCCTTCCCAATGTTTGTTTGAATCTGGTGCCAAAAGGATCTGTAGGCATCCAGCAACATTGTCATCAAGCAAGGTAAGCAGCCAGTAGGTCATCTGCATTCACATGTGCGACTTGAATTAATTGACCAGGTTGTTCAGCATCATAGCCAAATCCAGACTTGTGCCTGCCCCCTCCACACATATCCATAGACATACACCTTAAGTAGAGGCTCCTGAACAGGGAATAAGACTGCAAATCCTGGTTGATCTCTTCCACTTACACCCTACCCAAAAGCAGCCACTATTGTGCTGGCTGAGAGCAACTAACTCATCATGAAATCAGGATCAAATCTGGGATTTTCCTGCTTTGACTCACTACTAAATTTGCTGAGCCATCAAGTGAACTCCATCCATTTACTTCCGTACTGTTCTTGTACTTATGTACAAATTGGAAATTATTTTATTTGCAAATTGACTATTCTTGGCATTCTGTAAGAAACAGAATTTATTGATTGGCCCTGTGATTAAAAATAATTACCTGTTAAGTTTTTCAACGGCATTTTGAAAGACAAACAGCTCCACAATAAGTTGCTTGTCCAACACTCGTTGCATCATGATTTCGTTGTGCATGTTACTCAGGTGGCGAGGAATATAGTCCAGTAAACTTACATATCTCTCTCTGGGAGGAAAAAGGAATCAAAATATTAGAATATACGTCAAACTAAAATATTCAACAAAATCATTGTATTTGTTTTTTGTAACTTGTTCTCTCCCTAATTTTGATTCATTTTATCTTCTTCTCTAGGTATGGGAAAATTCAGTCACATCAAATTACATTTACAGTCAAGTGAGTGAATGAATGTTTTGTCCATGGGATTCTGCCAATTCCACTGAACAATCAGCCATATTTTGTGCTCTCATACCCTCAAACAAATGCTTGCCAACTTATTTTCCTTCATCCTGGGTAATCAACTCTTGTCAGCTTGGTACCATGATCCATTAGTAAATACGAACTAAGAGTTAAAGAGTTAAAAGACCAAAGTGAAGTGGTGGAAGAGTTTGCACATTTGTGAAATAATATGTCTTTTGGGATCTTTTAGCTTGGTGTAAATTTTTGTTTGAAAATGTTCCTGTGAAGCTCCTTGGAAATCTTTTCTATTTTAAAAGGGGCTGTGTAACTACAGGTCATGATTGTTGTCACTATTTTTAATTCTGGCATCTTATGCATTCTCAATGTTAATTGCTCCACCATTTATGGCCATACATTCAGCTGCCAAGGCTCTTAGTTCTGGAATTCTCTTCTTAAACCTCTCCACCTTTCCACCTCTCTCTTTAACAAGCATTTTGGGCATCTTTCCTAGTATCTCTTTATGGTGGATTGGCTCAAATTTTGTTTGATAAGGTCCTGTGACATGGCTTGGAATGTTTTCCTACCATAAACATGCTGAATAATACAAACTTGTTGATGATTTCCCAATTGTTCTTCATCAGTTGTTAGTCCCACTTCATTTCTTCAAACTAAAGCAAGTACTGGTTCTTTCATTGTTGGATTAGAAATACACTTAAATACAATACAGAAAGTGCACTACATTGTTAAAAATCATCTTTCAGAAGAGAAATTAAACTTAGTTGCCCCTGTCAGATGCATGTAAAGGATTTTATTGGGGATATTCAAAGAAGGTAAGAAGTCTAACAACACCAGGTTAAAGTCCAACAGGTTTATTTGGTAGCAAAAGCCACTAGCTTTCGGAACCCATATTCAAAGAAGAGCAGAGGATATTTTTCAGTATCCTGGCCAACTTCAATTAACACTGTTAAAAACATTAGCTGATCATTGTCCTATTGCAGTTTTGGGGAATGTGGGTGTAGTACAAGGGTCTGGCATAGAAAAGATTAATGTGAAACTGAGTAGATTACCGTCCACATTGTAATATGAAGGAACATATGACCAAGTCTGGGAGTCAGTCTTATACTGGACAAAGCCATCTATAGAAGCAAACATGGAGATAGCCCCTAGCTTAGACCTTATACTGTATATAAGACACAAGGCCTGTTCGTGAGATCTACTGAACTTCACACAACATCTTACAACACGGTGGCAGCTACTGGAACAACACAGAATATCACAGAGTAGGAGATGAAATTTAAAACCTGGAGGACTAAAAAATCAGATGCTTTTTGCCAGGTCAGAATGCTTAAGTGAATGAGCAAAGGGAGAATGCCAGACAAAAGTTCTAAAGCTGGATTGGAAACTGAAGGCAGAACTAAAATTCCACATGCCATTGAATCCCATGGAAATTGAGCTTCAATACCCAGAGTGCAGAGTCAGAAGACCTAAAAAATGTAAATTCTTGGCCAAAATGAGTTTTAAAGAGCTTTCAGACAGCAGCAGTTAGAATTGCCATTTTAAAAGGCAACACAAGCAGCTAGAGTCCCAGGTCGGTACATGAACATTCAGCTGCCAAGCTTGCTCTAATCGAAAATTTAAAGTAAATATTTAAATAAAATCACTTTAGCGATTAAAAATTTATGAAAAGCCGGGAATCCACAGTTCTATGACCCAGAAATAATTAAAAACAGTAGGAAATACCCAAAAAGGTCACTGCTGAAAATTTTTTTTAAAAAAGATCACGAATATCATTAATGCAGTAGCCCATCAAAACCTGAAAACACAGGAAGCTTCATTGTGAAGAAGTGAACGACCATGCCATATTGGATTTATGAACATTCCTTAAAGCTCTATATACATTTAAAATTTAATAACCACTGATCAAAAATCTACTCCATCAGACCAATTTGGGCCCATTTAGGGACCCAGTCTAATCAAATAATTACACTTCATGGAGAATGAACTTTTTAAATTACCAAGTACATCAGGTCTAAGAAGGAAATCAAAAGTTTTTTGAAGTTTATTTATTAGTGTCACAGGTAGGCTTACATTAACATTACAATGAAGTTACTGTGAAAATCTCCAAGCAGTCGAAATTAATATGCTTTTATATCAGCTTGACAAATTTTCTTACAAATAATCCTAATGGAACACATTGACAAATCCTCTGCCAGCTTTGACGAAATATTAGAAGCCTTTGACAAATATTTTAATCTTCAAGTTGTGGAGCATGTAGTGCTTAAAAAGAGGAATAGAAAACCTCCAGTGAAATAACAAAAGGGCAAAGGTCATTACCCAAGCAAGCCACACAAAGGTGCCAGAAAGGCAGAGAACCTCATGGAATTCTTAAAAATAAATACTGACATATTTCCTAACTGTAACAGTAGGTGACAATGCTGAGCCAGCTGACAGTGGATGAGCAAAAGGTTGTGGATTGTTCTACGCTGCAAGTAGATAATAAAGCCACGTGTAGTACTACCATAGAACTGAAACAAGTTAAGACTCCACTGGAGGCAGACCTAGCTAACACTCCTTCCAACCTCCACAACTAATGTCTTCAGTAGGGCATTGGTCATCCTGGAACCCTATTTCTGCCCTGGTGTCCTAATTTCTAAATTTCAGCATCATTATTTGATGTAGTTTCCTTTTAAGAGGGACATCTGCTTTTAAGAACGAGCCTGCTGTACCACATATTCTGAGCACATGACTGTTCAGCCCCTATGGAACAAAGAGACAGCATGAAATACCATCAGCAGCACAGAACCCACTTCGCCCCACACTGCAACCATTGCATAAGGTGCGAGTGCCAAGTTTGTTTGTACCCATCTCCAACAGGATCTGCCGAGGTGTCAATTACAAACTCATATCCATAAAATGGGGCAGGCAAACATTAAACGCAAGAAATCAACAAAGCAGCCAATATATCCAAAAACTGAAAGGGTTCACTGTTTGACCTCCGAGCTTATTACATTTGCCTTAATACAAACATATGAATTAGGAGCAGGCATAAGCCAATCACCCCCTTGAGTCAGCTCTGCCAATCAATAAGATCATGACTGGTCTGATTGTAACCTCAACTCCATGTCTACCCTGATAACCTTTCCCCTCTTTGCTCTTCAAGAATCTATCTATCTCTGCCTTAAAAATATTCAAAGACTCTGCTTGCAGTTCCTTTTGAGGAAGAGTTCCAATCTTCAGAGAAAAATATTCTCCTCATCTGTCTTAAATGTATGATTCCTAATTTTTAAACAGCGAGTCCTAGTTCTGGAATATTTGGCAATAATGGAACTTTCAGGATTATAGACAGCTTGGGGGCACTAACAAAAGTGATCTGTTGTGCAAAACCCAAAGAAAGTATCTGTGGTAATAAAAATAAATGCTGCAACACTCTTGACCAGTGTTCAGTAACTGAGCCCATCTGTGTTCTGAGTGCAGTCCACGAGTCATTTCGCTAACCTTTGTCCATGCGCGGGGTTGCTATATTCCACAGATTTCCGTCCACATAGTTTTTTTTCCTACCAGTATGACTGAAATGATGAAGCACGTAAAGCGTGGGCAAGAGAAGGGAGGTGCATGGTAATTGCACACAACATCCACTGTGAGAGCCGTGCCTTCCCTTTGCATCCAAACTGTAAATATTTCCTACATTTAAGCTCCAACTCCCAAATACTAACTTGTTCAGCATTTTCCTGCTCATCACTTGCCTGATCAACACACCCTACAGCTCTATTCTTTCCTTCCTCTCCGGGTACCTTGTTACATACCCATCTAATCAACTAATGCTATCACTCACCTTCAACTTATTGACATCTCACAGTCACTCTCCACAATAGGTGTCATTCCCTCCTCTCCTTACAATTCATTTCGAAGCTCATAACTCTGTTTTCTCTCCCTGGGGGAGAAAAATATATACAACTCTGAGAAGAGACAGAGACCCAAGAATGGTCTTCCTGTGATAGCTATGCTGACAGCCACTGGCAATGTATGCTTACTTGATCCACTATGAGTGAGGTCCTTTTCCAGAATGTTGTAGGTGCCAGAAATGACCTGCTGTGAAAGCCTGAGCTTCATGAAGCACTCGTGTTGATTAATACTGTGAAAGCTAATCCCTCCCTTTTGACTATGTAGAGGATATTGCCTCCTTCAAGCTGAATCTCTGTCCATTCCCTCTGTCCTGTGGAGCAGCACATTGCGAAGGAAGATGTGGCAGGTGCTGCTGCTAGTGTTGCTTCTGCCTCTCCTAGTGTTGTCCCTTTTTTTTCCACATCAGAGTTCCAAATTGGATTTGCATCAGCTGCATCCAAGTTGCGATGAAGGCTGACAGCAGGGAAGATCAGGTCATGGTGAATAAAGTTAAAGGTAGATGAAATAATGTTCAAAAAGTTGAAAATTACCAATGTAGCAGTGAAAGTACTCCCTTGCAACAGCAAAATGATTACAAGTCTTTAATATAGGTAAGCCAGCAATCATGCCGTGTCACTGCTTAAAGGCTTTGAAACATGTCAGTTCAATTGATCAATAACTCCGAGCTGCATGCCAGCCTGTTGGTCTTGGTAAGTTCTACAGAACTTGGGAAATCCATTTGTTGGCTTTTAAATCTAGGATTCAGAGTTAAATGCTCAATTAGTCAATCATTAAAATATTTAGATGACCAACCGACAGCTTCACAGGAATTTCCCCTAATTTCAGAACGTATCCTGGTGAAATACGGAAGTGGGTGGGATCATGTAATGTTTTTTAAGGACTTAACCTTCTGACTGCAACTGAATCCATATTCTCTTGGCAGTTAAAATTCCACTCACTATGTTTATTAGCTCCTATTTTGACCAGGAACATAAATTAAATAGGTGCGAGTTGTGAGTAATAAACGTCCCTTAACTTCAGTAGCATGAAGCCTGTGAGATTTCAGATCTCGAGTCTCATCTGCATATCACTGCTCACATTCCTGCCTGCTTGACAAGTAGTAGTGGCTGGTCAGTAGATGGGAATGGAATTTCAGGTAGTCAGAAGAACAGTCACTGACAAACAGGTAAATTAACATAAATAAAACAGAAAATGTTGGAAATACTCAGGTCAAGTAGCAGTTATGGAGAAGAGAGGGAAACTTTTCAAGTCACTGGCCTTCTAACAGAACCTGATTTTGGTGATGTTAATGAAGAGATAAATATTGGCCAGGATATTAGGGACAACTCTCCTGCATTTCATAAATAATGACATGGAATCTTTTACCTGAGAGAGCCAATAGGACCTTGGACAAACATAACACCTGAAAGTGAGCACCTCTGACAGTGCAGCAATCCTTCAGACTGTTAGCCTAAATATTATGTTCAACTCTATGCATTGGGGCTTAAGCCTTCAACCTTCTGACTTAGTAGTTAGTGCACTACCAACTGAGGCACAGTTGACATAGCCAAGTCCAGGACATTAGTGTATATCAAAAAGAGCAGCAGTCGTAATACTAATCCCTGATGAATACCAGAAATATTAAATATTAAGAAGAACAATTAAGTTGTTTTTTAAGTTTTTATTTATTAGTGTCACAAGTAGGCTTACATTAACACTGCAGTGAAGTTACTGTGAAAACCCTCCAGTCGCCACACTCCAGTGCCTGTTCGGGTACACTGAGGGAGAATTTAGCAAGGCCAATGCACCGATCCAGCATGTCTTTCGGATTGTGGGTAGAAACCGGAGCACCTGGAGGAAACTCACGCAGACAAGGGGAGGACGTGCAGACTCCACATAGAGTGACCCAAGTTGAGAATTAAACCCAGGTCTCTGGCACTGTGAGGCCACTGTGCCGCACCACTGTGCCACTGGGCTGCCCCTATTATTCAGCATTACTCTCTTTTCTGTCCCTTCTGTCCCATATCCATGCTGACATTGTTCCTTTAACCCCAACAGCTTTAATTGAATAGTGACATCTTATTGCTTTCGTTTCATTAAAGTAAGTAAAAGGATCTGTTTTAGAAATATATACATTTTCTATATCTGATTATTCACCTATTCATCTTTTGATAATCTGCTTAAATTGTTCTAAATAAATTTGCTTATTAATAAATACAAAATTAGATCTGATGTTGTACATCCTTTCATTAGAGAGATGAGTGAGCCTTAAATTATGGCCGGATTCTCCCAAAAAAGTTCTAAGTTCCCAACGTGTGGGAAAATGGGAGTAAAACCCGCTGTTTTTTTTTAAGCGTGATTTTCAGAATGAATCTCTGACACACTGCATCACAGAGTGCCTCAGCATAATTCACTCGGGGAATCTGTGGGCAGGCCTATTCCTGCCCAAGACGCCTGCAGCATACTGCTGAGCGGGCCGCTGAGCATGTGCCAATCTGTCAGCGTCGAGATCAGTGATGCACACAGTGGCACCCCATTGCTGGCCTCCCGATCGCTGGCCAACCCTGCAATCCCAAAATCTAGCCCCTATGTCCCCTCCCTCTAGCCCCCATGGCCAACCCCGATCTCCCTGACGCCAGTTCTTTGCCCACCAGTCCCGGCCTCCCCCACGCCCCCCCCCAATCCCGATGATGAGCCCTGCTGTTCCCCCCACCCCCCCAAACACCCCTGCCAGCCCCAATCTTCCCCTCAATACCACCGACCACCACTGCCCCCCCCCAACCCAGATGGCCAGCCCCAATCGCCTTTGTCCCTCCCTTCCCCACTGATCCTGATTGCAGAGTGGCAGCGGGTTCCCCCCCCCCCCCACCCACCCCAACAGGGGCATCCCCCTTCCTCCTGACCTCCCATAGGGTGGGGAAGGGGCTTAATGGCCTCTCTTGCTTCTTGCGCGGTCAGGTCGCCTCTTCCCCATCAGTGGGGAACAGGAGTAAACCCTGCTGGAGGGAACCATGCCCAGCGGGGTTGTGGGCCCAGGGACTTCAGACCCAGCCCCGCTAATCATATGGAAATGAAGATTTCCATATTGTAATCAGCTGATTACCCAAAAAAAAACTTAGCGCCGGAGATGTGCAGAGGCCGTGACGCCCAGCAGGAAGCCCGCGAAATAGCCCCCGCTGATGTCTCCTGGCCTGCCACGCTACTCGAGCAGCGCAACAGGCTGGGAGAATCACCCCTTATGTTTTTCCACAGTACTTAATTTTATTATTACTTTAAAGAAAATATCAGATTCAGTTTGTAAATTAAATAGCAGCTACATGATTACAAATGCAATCTGATTGTTTGTTTGATCATGCATTCCCAATAATGTATCAATGCTACAAAGGAAATTGAGTACAAGTGCACATTTTTGCTCATTGACTACAATTCACAAATAACAGAACAAACACTATTACTACACATTATCTACAACATGTTAAGTAATAGCTAGGCTGTAAAATTTCAGAGGAAGTGATAATGCATAGAATATAGTAATCCTCTAATCATCAATCTTCTACAGTAATAGCAGACCTGATTTTGGATAGAAGTTCTCCTCGCTCTGCGCAATCCACACTGATTTGACGAATAAGTTCATGGAATACAATATTATAAATGTTTTGCTCTTTTTTCACAAGGTCCAGCAAATGATGCATCTGTACAATTGGAAACCACAACAAAGTAGTTAGGAAATGGAGTTAAACAGAAGTGAATTTGTGAATTCTGTTCAATTAGTAAAATGATACAAACAAATCAGATCAGCCATGATCTTATTGAATGGCGGAGCAGGCTTGAGGGGCTAGATGGCCTACTCCTGCTCCTATTTCTTATGTTCTTATGTTCTTAACACCTTCAGTGATCCAGCCACCATATCTGACAATATTTTATTTAAACAACACAAAAGGTTTACTAAAAACAACAGTGTATAGATGTTTACACTATCAGTAATTGAATTGAAGACCCAGAATGCAAAGAATGGAAACTAAATCAAGATGTGTGAAGAGGTCAACAGGGACAGGAGGAAGTCAGGAGTTGGTGCTATACCGAAGTGACAGGTGGGTTAAATCTGCCAAAATAGTATCCAAATTGCTCCTGGTATTTAACAAAAGAGTATGATGTTTCCCCTGTGTGTTTCTACTGCATGTGTCACAGTTATAGAACTAGCATTTAAACCAATACCTGTGTTTCCTCTTTGAATTGCTGTTCATTATCTTCATTAAACCCAACCTTTTCCAGCATTGCATCCATCACCTGAGACAGCTGAATGGCCTCAACTCGACCACTGGGTTTCCTGAAAATATAGATATAATGCCAAAATTACATAATGATATTGGATCAGCAGTTTCATTTTTTTTGAGTGGTGGTGATCTTTTATGCTCATTAGCGTCAATGGTGAGTACAGTCGTTTCCTATTTGTTGCCATCTGTTACAATTGAAGATTTCCAACTTGGGTACAGAGCATTCTAAGTAATCCTCTGTTTTTTGGGAGAAGTTTGCTTAAAAAGAAGTAAAGACATTAGAGTGAATTACAAGGACATATGAAACAGGAACAGGAGTAGGCCAAATGGCCCCTTAAGCCCCCTCCACTATTTAATACAATTGTTGCTGATTTTCAGCTTTAACTCCACTTTTCTGCCTGCACACTCCCCCCCTCCTCCGCCAAACCCTTGAAGACCTGAGAGATCAAAAATCTGTCTATCTCATCCCAAATATATTCAACAATGGAAAACCTACAATCCTCTGAGGCAGAGGACTCCAAACATTTACAACCCTTTGAATAATGAAATATCTCATCTCAGTCTTAAATGATTAGCCTCTTACCCTGAAATTGTGCCTCCTACCCCATATCAGCAAAACCAACCTTTCAGTTCTACGCTATGAAGACCTTTCAGGATCTTGCTTGTTTCAATGCGATCACCTCTCATTCTTCTAAACTGCAGAGAACATAAGCATATAATTTACTCAGCCTCTCACCACAGAACAACCCTCTCATCATAGGGATCAACCTCGTGAGCATGCACTGTTCCACTTCCAATTCATGTTTGTCCTTCTTAAATATGGAAACCAAAAGTGCACACAGTATTCTAGGTATGATCTTACCTAAGCCCTAAACAATTGTAATAAGACTTTCTTATCCATGTACTCCAAATCTCTTGCAATAAAAGCCAACATGTCAGTTGAAATCTGAATTGCTTGTTGTACCTGGATACTAATTTTCTATATTTCTTGTACAATAGTACTCAGTTCCCTCAAATTTACAAGTTTCATTTTTAATTTTTCTATTCACGTTCTCTGAAATTTTACTGTATTCTATTCCATCAAAGTAAATAACTACAGTTCCCCACATTATACATCTGTCACCTTGCAGTCCACTCACTTAACCTGTCAATACCACTTTGCAAACTCTTTGTGTTCTCCTCGCAGCTTAAGTCCCAACTAGCTTTGTTTCTTCAGCAAATTGAGATAAATCGTCCTTAGTCCATTTGTCCAAGTCATTAATATAGACTGAAAATAGCCAAGACCCCAGCATTGATCCTTGCAACATTGCACTAGTTACAGCCTGCCAATTTGAAAATGTCTCCTTCTTTGCTCCCCATCCACTGACCAATCCTCTCTACAAAGCTAATACATTACCCCAGCCCTTGTCTCATTGTGCGGTACCTTATTGAATGCTTTTTGGAAGTCCAAGAAAACTACATCTACGGACTCCCCTTTATCTACCCCATCAGTTACATCTGTAAAAATCTTAAACATATTTGTCAAACACGATTTTCCTTTGATAAAAATGTGTTGACTTTGTTTGATCATGCTATGAGATACCAAGAGATAAAAATTAATTGAATGATTCCTAAAATATTGCAATCCATACATGTGAAACTTTAAAGGTTTGTGAACAACATCGAAACCCTGAGATCAATTACAATAGGGTAATTCAATAAATCATATTTAATTCTTTGATCATAATTTATTACCCATGGGTTGGTGATGGGTAATTTTCCAATAGGTGCCTCCTGTATTTGCCAGAATCACTAAATTGAAAAATCTCATCAATATCTAACAGTATTAAGATATCCAGACTGTGGTCAACAAACGAGCAGGGGGGACAGGGCTTAGTCGGATAAGAGTTTGGCTCAGGGCTGATCACAAGACCACCAAATTATGTATTTTGTAATTTCTCTGGTCCATCATTGACCATAAACCCAACAGATATTTCTGAATAAATTTATTTGAAAACATTAGACCAAGATGAGGAGGAATTTCTTCAGCCAGAGGGTGGTGAATCAATGGAACTCATTGCCACAAAAGGTTGTGGAGGCCAGGTCATTGAGTGTATTTAAGTCAGAGATAGATAGATTCTTGATTGGTAAGGAGATCAAAGGTTCGAGAAAAGGCGGGAGAATGAAGTTGAGAAACATATTAGCCATGATTGAATGACAGAGCAGACTCAATGGGCCGAATGGCCTAATTCTATGGTCTTAATTGAAAATGAAATAATCTACAGATTTCCCTTTCTGTTTACTTGAATATGATTTGCCAAACCTGTTGATCAAAACATATGTCTATAACAGAAAGCCAATGGGTGAAGGATAGAACTGGAGGCGGTCTTTACAGACCATCATACTTATTTATTATCATGTTACAAACACACACCTCCTCACCCAAGAACTACAGTTTCAATTTGCGTCTATTCAAAGGGCTGACGACTGCGGGAAATCTGATCACAGCAAGAGGGATCTAGAACATAAAACAGTACAGCACAGAACAGGCCCTTCGGCCCACGATGTTGTGCCGAGCTTTATCTGAAACCAAGATCAAGCTATCCCACTCCCTATCATCCTGGTGTGCTCCATGTGCCTATCCAATAACCGCTTAAATGTTTCTAAAGTGTCTGACTCCACTATCACTGCAGGCAGTCCATTCCACACCCCAACCACTCTCTGCATAAAGAACCTACCTCTGATATCCTTCCTGTATCTCCCACCACGAACCCTATAGTTATGCCCCCTTGTAATAGCTCCATCCACCCGAGGAAATAGTCTTTGAACGTTCACTCTATCTATCTCCTTCATCATTTTATAAACCTCTATTAAGTCTCCCCTCAGCCTCCTCCGCTCCAGAGAGAACAGCCCTAGCTCCCTCAACCTTTCCTCATAAGACCTACCCTCCAAACCAGGCAGCATCCTGGTAAATCTCTTCTGCACTCTTTCCAGCGCTTCCACATCCTTCTCATAGTGAGGTGACTAGAACTGCACACAATATTCCAAATGTGGTCTCACCAAGGTCCTGTACAGTTGCAGCATAACCCCACGGCTCTTAAACTCCAACCCCCTGTTAATAAAAGCTAACACACTATAGGCCTTCTTCACAGCTCTATCCACTTGAGTGGCAACCTTTAGAGATCTGTGGATATGAACCCCAAGATCTCTCTGTTCCTCCACAGTCTTCAGAACCCTACCTTTGACCCTGTAATCCACATTTAAATTAGTCCTACCAAAATGAATCACCTCACATTTATCAGGGTTAAACTCCATTTGCCATTTTTCAGCCCAGCTTTGCATCCTATCTATGTCTCTTTGCAGCCTACAACAGCCCTCCACCCCATCCACTACTCCACCAATCTTGGTGTCATCAGCAAATTTACTGATCCACCCTTCAGCCCCCTCCTCTAAGTCATTAATAAAAATCACAAAGAGCAGAGGACCAAGCACTGATCCCTGTGGCACTCCGCTAGCAACCTGCCTCCAATCCGAAAATTTTCCATCCACCACCACCCTCTGTCTTCGATCAGACAGCCAGTTACCTATCCAATCGGCCAACATTCCCTCTATCCCACACCTCCTCACTTTCATCATAAGCCGACCATGGGGGACCTTATCAAACGCCTTACTAAAATCCATGTATATGACATCAACTGCCCTACCTTCATCAACACACTTAGTTACCTCCTCAAAAAATTCTATCAAATTTGTGAGGCACGACTTGCCCTTCACGAATCCGTGCTGACTATCCCGGATTAATCCGCATCTTTCTAAATGGTCGTAAATCCCATCTCTAAGGACCCTTTCCATCAATTTACCAACCACCGAAGTAAGACTAACCGGTCTATAATTACCAGGGTCATTTCTATTCCCTTTCTTAAACAGAGGAACAACATTCGCCATTCTCCAGTCCTCTGGCACCATCCCCGTGGACAGTGAGGACCCAAAGATCAAAGCCAAAGGCTCTGCAATCTCATCCCTTGCCTCCCAAAGAATCCTAGGATACATTTCATCAGGCCCAGGGGACTTATCGACCTTCAGTTTATTCAAAACTGCCAGGACATCCTCCCTCCGAACATCTATTTCCTCCAGCCTATTAGCCTGTAACACCTTCTCTTCCTCAAAAACATGGCCCCTCTCCTTGGTGAACACTGAAGAAAAGTATTCATTCATCACCTCGCCTATCTCTACTGACTCCATACACAAGTTCCCACTACTGTCCTTGACCGGCCCTAACCTCACCCTGGTCATTCTTTTATTCCTCACATAAGAGTAAAAAGCCTTGGGGTTTTCCTTGATCCGACCCACCAAGGACTTCTCATGTCCCCTCCTAGCTCTCCTAAGCCCCTTTTTCAGCTCATTCCTTGCTAACTTGTAACCCTCAATCGAGCCATCTGAACCTTGTTTCCTCATCCCTACATAAGCTTCCCTCTTCCTTTTCACAAGACATTCCACCTCTTTCGTGAACCATGGTTCCCTCACTCGGCCATTTCCTCCCTGCCTGACAGGGATATACCTATCAAGGACATCCAGTATTTGTTCCTTGAAAAAGTTCCACTTTTCATTAGTTCCTTTCTCTGACAGTTTCTGTTCCCAACTTATGCCCCCTAATTCTTGCCTAATCGCATCATAATTACCTCTCCCCCAATTGTAAACCTTGCCCTGCCGTACGGCCCTATCCCTCTCCATGCAATAACAAAAGACACCGAATTGTGGTCACTATCTCCAAAGTGCTCTCCCACAACCAAATCTAACACTTGGCCCGGTTCATTTCCCAGTACCAAATCCAATGTGGCCTCACCTCTTGTCGGCCTATCCACATATTGTGTCAGGAAACCCTCCTGCACACACTGCACAAAAACTGCCCCATCCGAACTTTTTGACCTACAAAGGTTCCAATCAATATTTGGAAAGTTAAAGTCCCCATGACAACTACCCTGTGACCCCCACACATATCCATACTCTGCTTAGGAATTTCTTCCTCCACATCTCTATTACTATTTGGGGGCCTATAGTAAACTCCTAACAACGTGACCGCTCCTTTCCTATTTCTAACCTCAGCCCATATTACCTCAGTGTGCAGATCCCCCTCGAAGTGCCTTTCCGCAGCCGTTAAACTATCCTTGATTAACAATGCCACTCCTCCACCTCTTTTACCAGCTTCCCTACACTTAGTGAAACATCTATACCCCGGAACGTCCAACAACCATTCCTGTCCTTTTTCTACCCACGTCTCCGTAATGGCCACATCGTAGTCCCAAGTACCAATCCATGCCCCAAGTTCATCTACCTTGTTCCGGATGCTCCTTGCATTGAAGTAGACACACTTCAACCCACCTTCCTGTCTACCGGTACCCACCCTTGACCCTGATACCGTCCCCAATACCTCACCACCCTCACTGACTTCTGGACTACAACTCCTTTTCCCACTCCCCTGACAAATTAGTTTAAACCCCCCTGAAGAGCCGTAACAAATTTCCCTCCTAGGATATTGGTGCCCCTCTGGTTCAGGTGCACCACGTCCTGTTTGTACAGGTCCCACCTTCCCCAGAATGTGTTCCAATTATCCACGTATCTGAAACCCTCCCTCCTACACCATCCCTGCAACCACATGTTTAACTGCACTCTCTCCCTGTTCCTCAACTCGCTATCACGTGGCACCGGCAACGTACCAGAGATGACCACATGTTTTGTCTTGGCTCTCAGCTTCCAGCCCAGCTCCAGAAATTCCTGCTTTAAATGCCTGTCCCTTCTCTTACCTATGTCATTGGTACCAATGTGTACCACGACTTGTGACTGTTTCCCCTCCCCCTTCAGAATCCGGAAAACACGGTCCGAGACATCACGGACCTTGGCATCCGGTAGGCAACATACCATCCGTGAGTCTCTTTTGCTGCCACAGAACCTCCTATCTATCCCTCTAACTAACGAGTCCCCAATAACTATTGCCCTCCCGCTCTGCCCCTTACCCTCCCGAGCCACAGAGACGGACACAGTGCTGGAGATCCTCTCACTGCGGCTCACCACTGGTATGTCATCCCCCTCAACTGTATCCAAAGCGGAATACTTGTTGCTAAGGGGAACGACCACCGGGGATCCCTGCACGGACTGCTTCCTCCCAGCCCCTCTCACCGTCACCCATCTGTTTTCATTCCTCGGAGTAACTGTATTCCTAAAGCTTCTGTCTATGGCCACCTCTGCGTCCCTAATGATCCTAAGTTCATCCAACTCCAGCTCCAGTTCCCTAACACGGTTTTGGAGGAGCTGTAGATGGGTGCACTTCCCACAGGTGTAATCAGCAGGGACACTGTCGTCGTCCCTCACCTCAAACATAGTGCAAGAGGAACATAGCACTGCCTGCACACCCATCCCCTCTAGATACCTTGCCAGTACCAGGTAGAAACAGCAAAAATGAATTAAACTCACCCCTGCTCACCCTTTCTGCCTAAGCCCTGTGAGCCAAAGCCTTATAGCTCACACTCTGCTTCCCACTCACTCCACTGCCCACTCCCGACGCTGCCTGCTGTATACTGCAGCCTATCTTTTATACTTCACGCGCTTAAGAAACCCTTCCCAGACTCCTTAGCAGCCCACTTCCAGTTTTCACTTTAAACTTAAAATACTACTGCAAAAGTAAAGGCCAAAATAAAAACACACACTAGCTGACTAATTAAATAAATAAACAAACAATTCAATTAATCTCTCACCAGCACTGCTGCCTCCAATCACTCCCTCTCAGCTTGCTCCAGTGGAACAATAGGGGCAATTGATCTCTGTCTGATCAAGAAGAGGTCCAATTGTGGAGTTAAAGATGCAATTGTGGAGGGGGCACGGGGTAGAGTCTAATACCAGGGGAGGTTCCAAACTCATGAGAAAGAGGTCAAATCATGGGGGGGGTTGCTCTTCCATGTAGTGACCCTTATATTCCCTCAGTTGACAAGTTTCTCCATGTCTGCCACACCACCTCATTAGGATATTTATATGAGAGCCCAGCTCCTGCAGTAAGTTGATTGTCCACTCCAGTTCTGCTTTCACTATTACCAGGTATGGGTGGGGTCAAATGAGCGGTGTTGAAATAATTTTCACTTTCCACCCATTCCAAACCACCTTGATTTTGGTGTTAAAATTACCTTGTTGCTTCCAATTTTGCAATGCTGTGTACCAGCAAAATGCAGCACCGAGAGAAATGCAGCATGCATTACAGGCCCTAGGCTAGCTAACTGTACAAGTACAGAGATTGCTCACAACAACATGGAAATAATATACCAAGGAAGTAGAGGGCAAGCACACATGTTCAAGCTAAATATCGGGCCTGGGTAAGATACTCTATTGAAGAGTTGGTGCAGACTCGAATGCCGAATGACCCTCTTCTGCACTGCAGGGATTCTATGGGAGTTGAAAAACAGGGAATTACAGACCAGTTTGCCGAACATTTGTCATTGGGAAATTACTAGAGTCATAATTAAGGATGGATGACTAACACCTTGATACATTTTCAGCTGGATTTGTAAATGCTAGGTCATGTCTGGTAACTTTGATTACATTTTTGAACTAGTGGACAGAGCAATGTCCATGAATTCTATTTATATGGATCCCCAGAAGGCATTTGGGTTCTTTATAAGAAATTTTTCAGTAAAATTGAAACCCATAGATTTTGACCTGTTTAGGAAATTGAAAGACAGAAAAAAGACAATAGGCATGCTAACTAACAGGACATGATCAGCAGGGTCGAGTGTCATAGCCTCAACTATTTGTAGTATTTATGACTTAAAAGATGCTGGGATAGAGAACCACATATCGAAGTGTACAAATGACACAAAGATAGATGGCAGTGTCGATTGTAGTTAGGAGAGATGGTGGCACAGAGGTAATGTTAGGTGAATGGTTTATGGATATGGATTCAAATGCCACCACAGGAACTGGTGGAATTTAAATTTAATTAATACATCGGAATATAAAGCTACTCTCACTAATGATGATGTTAGCAACTATCATCAATTGTTGTGAAACCCTTTTGGTCCGGTAATGTCCTTTAGAGAAGGCAATCTGCCATCCTTACCCAAGCTGGCCTACATGTGACTCCAGACCTACAGCAATGTGGTTGACTCTTACCTGCCCTCTGAAATGGCCGAGCAAGCTACTCAGCTCAGGGGCAATTAGAGATGGAGAACAAATCCTGGTCTTGAAAGCGACGCCCACATCCCATAGAAGTATAATGAAAAATTTGAAACATAAAATTATAAAGAGATATTAAATTAAGTGATTAGGCAAAACTGTGGCAAATTCATTTCAATGTAGGTCAACCCACTTTGGACCTCACAAGGATAAATCAAAATACTTTTTAACTAGTGAGAAGTCAGAAACAGTGGAGGTGCAAAGGAACACACGCGCATACATAGATTTTTAAAATGCCATTGAGAGGTACAGAACATAAACAGAACAACTAATGGAATGATGGTCTTTAAATTTGGAGGGCTAGAATACAAAGAGATAGAGGTCGTTATAGTTCAACAAAACACTGTTATACCATACCTGGGAGTACCATGAAGCATTCTAGCACAACACTTTAGGAAGGATATATTGACCATGGTGGGATTCCAGGGTACATTTACCAGAATGATATCTAGATTCAATGGGTTAAATTATGCAGAAAGATTACACAAATTAAAATTGTATCCCTAAAATTTAGATGGTCAAGGAGTGATTTGATCCAAATTTTGGAGATATTATGAAGAGCTGTTAGGGAGATAGAGAGAAACTATTTCTACTGGTTGGAGGATCTCGGGCCAGGGGTCAAAGCCTAACAGTTTAAAGCCAGATCTTTCAGGAGTGTATTTAGGAAACACCTCTACATGCAAAAGGTAGCAGAAATTTAGAATTCTCTTCCACAAATTGCAGTTAATACGAGGTCAATTGTTAATTTAAAATCAAAGACTGATAGATTTTTGATAACCAAAGGTATTAAGGGGGTTTGAGAAAAGGTGGGTTTATGGAGTTCGGTCATACATCAGGCATGATCTCATTGAATAGCAGAAAAGGTTCATGAGTTAATTGGTCTATGCTTATCCATGTGCTCCCAACTAAAAGCACCATGACACAATACAGGATGGTGTGTGGTCCAACATGTCACAAACACATTGCTGACTTATCTCTGTATCCTAGCCTAATTCAATCACTCTACACACTTTACTTCCCATTCTTGCAGATGCATAAAATACCCCCAAAAGTGTTTTTGAATGTAATTACTTACATGGATGGAAATACCCTCAGTTTCTTCTCATGGTCCTCCAGCAATGTTGTATATTTACTAAGAAAAAGATCAGACACAGGTCATTAGGTTGTGAAAATATTGTGCCTTTAGGAAATGTATTTATATCATTTTTCTTGTGAAGAGTCTGTTTAGAAGTCAGTTCTGTTTATGCGATGCTGATCTGTCTATGAAGCCGCAGCTCCATGCTGAGGATGCAGGAGAATAATTGATCCTAGATATTGAGGAGTTTGTTTAAATCTGAGCTAATACAGTTTTTTTTGGGTTGTTCCCTGGGGTTTCAGAATAGGGTTTGATTAAGTTGATGGACCGGGGCAGAGTATTGTAAAGGGGAGGAACTAAGCTTACAGAGAAAACCAGGCAGTTTCTCTTTGGGACTGCAAGAAGCAAGAAGTCTTTCTCTCTCTCTCCCTGGATGCTGATGATTGAGTGTCAGAAGACAAGTGTCTCTCTCTATCTTTCTCTAGGGGTGTTCAAAGACCTGAAAACTGGCAGTCCACGTACCAGCACATAAGCCTGTGTTGTTTATGAGCTGATTTTGAACAGGAGTTTAGTCTATGAGGAATATTGCTTAAATTGGATCTAATAGAGATAGCTTAGCAGTTAAGAATTGTATCTTGACATGTTTAAGTATTTCAATTGGTAAAAATTGAGCTAATTCATTCATTAGAGTTAACTTTTCATTCATTATTGTTAAATAAAGTTTGTTTTGACAAAAGCTTCCTAGTGTGTCAATAGGATCACGCCTGGAGTCAAGTGTTATCCTCACACTAATGTGAAAAATAAATAAATAGTTGGGGTCTCGTCTAACTTCATAATATATCTTGGGGTTTCTTATCTGGTCCCAAATAGGTAATCTGGCAGATTCTTTAAAGGTAATATTATAGCTTAATAGATGTATGTGTGAGTTTGTGTTCCTTGAAGGGAGTTGCACTCATAAGGTTAGAGAATCATACCGACAAGGTTATAGCTTGCATTGAAATCACACTCCCTACAAACTATTGATCATTTTTTAGTTTATATTACCATAGTGACACAGTAGATTGCAGCTCCAATGTGCTGCACCATGAAATGTAGGTGGTATATAGGCACTTAATGGTATGTCAAAGAGCACACCAATTTCACGGATGTAATTTTCAAAAGTTATCAAGAAGTCAGATACTTTTGAAACAAACAAGATGGAGAAAATAGGAGAAAGGATCATTCAAACTTACTGTCTCAGATTTTCGAGCAACCAACACATTCATAGCCAACCAAACCTGGTGATCTATCAAGTTGCATAGAACATGAAAAAAAAAATCTCTTCTAAGCCAAAGAAACATTTAATGACAGACACCTACTATATTAGAGGGTTACTCACTCCTCATAGTATTCCAATCCCAGGACTCCCTTATTCTTCACAATGTGGTACTCATCTGGTACCAGACTCTCAGGAATGTCAAACTGCCTCTGTTGAGAGAAATAATGGTCTAGATTTTAAGTTCACGAAGCACTGCCAGCAGGAGTGCCCAGCAGCATGCAGAAGATCTGTAAATAAGTGCAGTTTTTGTCAGTGGGCTTTTTAACTTAACCACTATATTACTGCAGTATTTTTGTGTTTCCTAAGCAATTACTTTGAGCAAGCATGATCACGATCTACATGAATCAGTTTCAATTCCAGTATTTAAAAGAATATTCTAGACATCAAATTTGATGGATTTTGAAGCTGGGAGCATAACAGAGTGAATTGACAAAATGGGGTGTACATGTTCAAAGGCTTCTCCTCCTTTCCATAATAACTCCCTGGATATGATGCTGGGGGCTGTATGGCCCACAGGGAGACAAGACACTGTTCCCTACTGACTGGAGTGAGAAATCTGCCTGTGAAACAAACATCTCGCCAAGGCCATCCCCACACCCCCACTTCTTGCCTTCAAACAACCGCACAACCTCAAACAGACCATTGTCCGCAGCAAACTACCCAGCCTTCAGGAGAACAGTGACCACGACACCACACAACCCTGCCACAGCAACCGCTGCAAGACGTGCCGGATCATCGATACGGATGCCATCATCTCACGTGACAACACCATCCACCAGGTACACGGTACATACTCTTGCAACTCGGCCAATGTTGTCTACCTGATACGCTGCAGGAAAGGATGTCCCGAGGCATGGTACATTGGGGAGACCATGCAGACGCTACGACAACGGATGCATGAACACCGCTCAACAATCACCAGGCAAGACTGTTCTCTTCCTGTTGGGGAGCACTTCAGCGGTCACGGGCATTCGGCCTCTGATCTTCGGGTAAGTGTTCTCCAAGGCGGCCTTCACGACACACGACAGCGCAGAGTCGCTGAGCAGAGACTGATAGCCAGGTTCCGCACACATGAGGACGGCCTCAACCTGGATCTTGGGTTCACGTCACACTATCTGTAACCCCTACAACTTGCCTGGACTTGCAAAATCTCACTGGCTGTCCTGTCAGGACACAATACACATCTCTTTAACCTGTGCTTAATGCTCTCTCCACTCACAATGTCTGTACCTTTAAGGCTTGATTAGCTGTAAAGACTCACATACCAATCATTATTCATTATTCTGTAAATTGAGTTTGCGTCTTTATATGCCCTGTTTGCTGTTTGTTAGCAGATCTCCCACTCACCTGACGAAGGAGCAGCGCTCCGAAAGCTAGTGGCGTTTGCTACCAAATAAACCTGTTGGACTTTAACCTGGTGTTGTTAAACTCCTTACTGCGTTTACCCCAGTCCAACGCCAGCATCTCCACATTGTGAAACAAAGGAGGCATGGCTTGAGGTAGCGGAGGAGATCAGCAGCAGGAGTGTGGCGCTGCACTCATGCACTCAATCTCTTCCAGGTATCTGACAGTACCAACCTGTACCAAGGGGCAGTGCCAGGGGCCATTGCTAGGCCACTCCCTGTCCATGTCTATTTCCCTCGGGGGCTTCACTTACCTTTACAATCCCGTGGCAACTCCCATAGCGAGGTGAACTTGTTGTAAATTGTGTTAGTGTGACGACACACCAACGCCCGCTGAATATCCGGTGATGGGGGAAATTCTGGAGTGTGCGCTTACTAATGACATGCTAATGTATTGAAATGAACTTTCTACAGCGTGTTTCACCCCACTCCACCGGCAATGTGCCCGTATGACTGGAATTTGGAAACTAGCCAGTGCGAATCACGCACCACCATTCCCACAGACAAGAGTGCGGACTCAAAATCGCCATCAATATTGCAGTAATTATAGCTGCAAATAAATTTTATCTTCACAAAACTCATCCCAAGGGGACAGTGTTAACAAACTAGTAACCTCTTTAAATGTCTAAAGTCCCATCAGTGCTGCACTGTGCCCAAGATATTTAACACTGCTGACTGGAAATAAAACATCATAAACCTTTGCCACTAAACAATCCAGTCTCTCAAAATCTATAATTTACTCACTAAAATAGGTTGCTTTTCAAGTTGAGCCCGAACAGCGCTCTTGTCCATGGTTGTTGATACAGGAGGTACTGACTTCTCAGAGCATTTGGAATACACGGCATCACATAAAAATGAGATATCCCTGAAATTAAGGTTGGGAAGGGTGAAAATTATCACACAATTTCCAAATAACCACAAAGGGAAAAAATCTATCGTTCTCAAATAATAATAAAATTTCATCTTCCCTGTGCTTATGACAGCGAAAGGTCTACAGGTAAAATATTTAACTTGTTGACTTTCATGATCCTTAATCAGTTCACAACTTAACACAATGCTGAAGTGATCACAATTTATCCCCCGATCTAAAATTTTGTTTTTGACTTAGTTGTAAACTGATATTACAGCATTAAAGAGTCTCACCTCCCAATAATGTTTGCACAATCTTTTCTATGCTGAGAAATTGAGAAAAGAAGCAGTGCTTTTTAACAAAAACAATTGGAGCAGACAAAGAGAGAAAGGCAGAAGAGAGAAATGTACAGGAAGTGGGCACAGTCAACAAAAGCAAGAGAAAATCAAAAGTTTGGAATATGCCAAAGGGGTGACTCTGAGCTTTGGGAATCCAAGGCAAGAAAGACATCATTAGTAAGAGTTAAGCAAGAGGTTAAAATTTGTACAGACAAGAAAAAATGAAGAGCATGATTCTAACACTGTACTGGTTATATTACTGGAATATAATTTTAAAAAAAGGAAATTTTCAAATCCTATTGTGACAGTTTCCAAAATTTTTTTCAAAATCAAAATAAAACTGAAATAAAAAGGTAGCAAAGGCCTGTTGTTCCCTGGTCTGGTCTATACATCAGTGGCTTTGAAAGTGGGGAAGTGTACTCTTGGGACTACAACAGAAATCTCTAGGCGAACTTGGAATTGGGAATAATGCCTGCTGATTAAGTGATTGTGTGTGTGGGACGGTGGGGTTCATTAATATCGTTATTCACTAACAAATATCTTCACATCAGGCGAATCAAAATGTTATAATTGGCTTCATGTAACTAAAAATTGCTTAAGTTACTTTCAGATGTACTGACGAGCGTACAAAGAATGTGCAAAATATGCACTGCAAGCATCCAATGACCATACAACATGGCGTCAAACAGTTTACCCCTATTAGAACATTTTCAGTTGCAACATTTCCTAAATATGTGGTCATTACAGAGAGGTAGTTAAAAAAGAAACTGCCTGTACACAAAACGGTGGTAGAGGTACATGACCAAAAAAATTTGGGAATCACTGCTATACATCACGGTCTCATAACAATGTGGTTGCTTTTTAACTGACCTCTGAACAGCTGAGTGCACTTGACAGGTACAGGTCAGAACAATGTTCCAGCTATAGTGCTGAAAACCGGGACTCCAGAATTAGCTGTACCTCTAACCAAGCTGTTCCAGCATAGTTACAAGACTATGCCCAACAATGTGGAAAATTGCCCAGTTATATCTTATCCACAAAGGAAGGACAAATCCAACCCAACCATATATCACCCTATCGACTAACTTTCAATCAAGAGCATAAATGATGGAAGGCGCATCAAGTAAAAGTTCTATTCAGTAGACTGGTAAACAAAGTAGCAAAATGCGTGCTACCAGGAAGTCAAGGTGAGTGCAGGAAAATAAGACATTTTTGATATGATCTTCACTTTTCAGAAAATACAAATAGAGCAACCTTGCTGTAAATCTGATTTGGCAGTTTCATGATGAACTAATAGTCAGAGTCACTAACCATGGAATATACATTGACCCCTTGGACATAACAGGCAGTCTGATGCAGGGGTGTGTCATGGCCTGATGAGACCCTCTATTCCATCCCATCAATATCTGAAGGTTACCAGAACTGGAAGAAACGGAACTGGATCATCAATATAAATACTATGGCTGCAAGAGCAGGTCAGAGGCTGGGAGTCCTGTGGCAAGTAACTCAGTCCCTGACTCCCTAAAACCAATCTATCATCTACAAGACACAAGTCAGGAATATGATGGAATACTCTCCACTTGACTGGATGAGTTCAATTCCAGCAAGACTCAAGAAGCTCAACATCATCTAGGACAAAGCAGCCCATTTGATTGGCACCCCATCCACCACCTTAAATATTCATTTCCTCCACCATCAACATACTATGGCAACAGTGTGTTACCACCTACAGTAACTCGTCAAGGCTCTTCAACAGTATTTTTTAAACCTGCAACCTCTACAATCCAGGGGGACAAGGGCAGCAGATGTATGGGACATAACCATCTGCAAGTTCCCCTCCAAGGCACACACCATCCTGATTTGGAACTATATTATTCCTTCACTGTCACTTGGTCAAAATCCCTTCCTAACAGCACTGTGTGGATATACTACACCACATGGACTGCAGCAGTTCAAGAAGGCAGCTCATCATCACCTTTTGAAGGGCAATTAGGGGTGGGCAATAAATGCTGATCTAGCCAACAAGCCCACATCTAGTGAAAGAGTAAATTTTTAAAAGTCCACCACAAACTGTGAAAAAGTGCACAAGAATGAACTACCTTGGGAGCAATTTTAAGCAGTGGCATTGTTTCTATCGAACAGCAGGAATATGGCCAGCTAAGGACAAATAACAAGACAAAAAGTCCGGGCAGTCCTAACAAAAAAAATGGACAAAAAATTAATCCTTGCCCCCTGCAAAATTCAACCATGCAAGTCTGCAATCAGACTCCATATCTCAGTTAGAACATGCAACAGATTACCCTATGCATCAACTATATTCAATAAAAGGAAATGGAACACATGAAGGACATCCAGAACATTTTGTCTACATGAACTGAATGATGTGTCCATTCTATTTTTGCCCTCACAGCATCATTCTCAGCTATTGTGCTTTTAATGATCAGAACTTAATGAATAATGAAAACCGTACACAAAATTGAATTCACTCAAAGTGTCTGAGGATGCTGAACTTTGCCAATATGGTGCAACACTATCACAGTCTCATGATAACACAGAAGGAGGCTATTCAACCCATCGTGTCTGCACCGACTCTCCAAATGAGCATTAAAAGTTAGTGCCATTCCTTTGGGTTTACTCTGTTTTCCTGCACATTGTTTCGAAACAAATAATCATCTAATGTCCTCTTGAATGCTTCACTTGAACCTGCCTCCACCACACTTCCAGGCAGCACATTTCAGACTTGAACCACTCACTATGTGAAAAAAAACTTTCTTACATCACATTTGCTTCTTTTGCAAATCACTTCAAATATGTGCCCTCTCATTCTTGATCCTTTTATAAGCAGGAACAGTTTCTCCCAACCTACTCTGTCCAGCCCCCAAATGATTTTGAACATGTCCATCAAAACCTCTCTCAGCCTTCTTTTCTCCAAGGAGAACAGTCCCAACCTCTGCAATCTATCCACATAACTGAAACTTGTCCATCCCTGGAACCATTCTTGCAAACCTCTTCTGCACTCTCTCTAATGGGTTCACATCCTTCCTATAGTGTGGCACCCAGAACTGCTCTGACCAAGTCCACAAGAAACTACAAAGGGTTGTGAACTCAGTCCATCATGCAAACCAGCCTCTGATCCGTTGACTCAGTCTACACTTCCTGCTGCCTTGGTAAAGCAGCCAGCATAATCAAAGATCCCACTCACCCCAGACATACTACCTCCTACCTTCTTCCATCAGCAAAAAGATACAAAAGTCCAAGATTACGTACCAACCAACTCAGAACAGCTTCTTACCTGCTGCCATCAGACTTTTGAATGGACCTACCTTATATTAAGCTGATCTTTCTCTATACCCTAGCTATGACTGTAACACTTTACATTCTGCACCCGCTCCTTTCCTTCTCCACTATGTACTCTTCGGTATGCTTTGTCTGTATAGCTTGCAAGAAACAATGCTTGTATACCAATACATGTGACAATAATAAATCAAATCAAACACAATACTCCAGCTGAGGTCGAACTAGTGTCTTGTATAAGTTCAATATAACCTCCTTGCTCTTGTACTCTATGCTCCATTAATAAAGTCCAGGATATTATATGCTCTATTCGCTGCTCTCTCCACCTGTCCTGTCACCTTCAATGATCAATGCACATACACACTCAGGTATGTCCACTCCTGCATCCCTTTAAGAATGTTACCCCTTATTTTATATTATCTCTCCATATTCTTCCTACCAAAATGCAGCACCTCACACTTCTCCGCATTGAACTCCATCTGCCACCTATCTGCCCACTCCACCTGCCCACTCCACCAACTTGTATATGTCCTTTTGAAGTTCTACACTGTCCTCCTCACAGTTTATTTAGTTATTCATATTTTTATTTATTTGTGTCACAAGTAGGCTTAGGTTAACATTGCAATGAAGTGAAAATCCCCTAGTCGCCACACTCTGGCACCTGTTTGGGTACACTGAAGGAGAATTTAGCATGGCCAATGTACCTCACCGTCCACAAACTTTGAAATTACCCCCTGTACACCAAGATCTTGGTCATTAATATATATCAGGAAAAGCAAGGGTCTCAATACCACCATCTGGGGAACAAAACTACAAACCTTATCCCAGCCCGAAAAGTCCATTGAATTTTACTCTGCTTCCTATTATTTAGCTAATTTTGTATCCATGTTGCTACTGTCGTTTTTATTCCATGAACTATAACTTTTGTCACAGGTCTGTTGTGTGGCACTGTATCAAATGCCTTTGGAAAGTCTATGTGCACCACATCAACAACATTACCCTCATCAACCCCTTCTGATACCTCTTCAAAAACTCGAGCAAGTTTGTTAAACACCATTTCCTCTTTAGAAATCCATGCTGGCTCTTCCTATTCAACCCACGTTTTTCCTTTCCCAATTGAGGGTATATGCCTTGACTGTGCCCGGACAATTTTGAAGTGGGAAAAATATACAGATGGGTACACATAAGATGGTTGCCTGGCACACAAACAGTCGCCTGGGAAAGACATTAAACGGGCACTGACTTTCAGTACAGACAGCCATCTGAGATTAAAACATAAAGGACAGACAGCTATTCAAAGTTAAACATGCAGGAATCAAATCCTACAGGAAGCCAGCCAGGGCTTAAGGATAAGGACAATAGGGGTAGATAATGAGATTAGCTACAGGTGGGATCAGGAATACATAACTGCAGGAAAACCAATTACTGTAAATTACTATATAAATAGGCCGAAACTAAAAACCATTGATGGCCACTGACGTAGAAAATGTATCCATTCATAAGACAATGCGATGTTAACATGTTCATGTCTGTATCTGTCTGTATTTGTCCATAACGATGTGTTAACGATCGATCACCTACTTGATTACAACGATGTGATAATGGCTAGATGTCCGGTCCATCTATTGTGTAAAGGGTATAAAGATGGACTGCTCCTATTGTCTCATTGAGAGAAGGTTTGCTGCTTGTTAGTGCCTTTTCTCCACGAAGCTTCGTTAAAATAAAACTGTATTCTTGAAACCTTCAAGCCTGACCCAGTGGTACTTTTCCCACAACAATTTCTATTTTGAAGGTAGCCCATTGTTCAGCTACAGTTTTTCCCATCAATCTTTCATTCCTGTCTAGCTGGCCCAACTCCATTCTTGCCCCATTGAAGTCAGCTCTCCCCCAGTTGATTATTCTTACCCTTGATTGCACATTGTCCTTTTCTGCCATCATTCTAAACCATATGATGAATGTTCCCCCACTAATATTTGATCTACTTGGCCCACTTCATTTCCAAGAAACAGGTGAAATACTGCATTGTTTCTCATTGAACTGGACATGTACTACAGTAGAAAATTGTCCTGAACGCAATCTAGGAACTTTTTCCCCTTTCCACGTTCTACACTATCACTGTCCCAGTCTGCGTTTGGGTAATTAAAGTGCTCCATTATAACTTCTCTATAATATTTGCGTCTCTTTGTCATTTCTCTGCAGATTTGTTCTTTTACATCCTTCTCACTAGTTGGCGGTCTATAGATATACTGAGCAATGTAATTGCACCCTTTATTTCCTTAGCTCTAGCCAAACTGATTTTGCCCTGAACTATCTGGGTCATTCTTTTTCTCCAGCACTGCAATGCTCTCCTTAACCAAACATTGGCACTGTACAAATAAACTTCCCCACCTCATGTGGTTCCAAAAACCTACCTTCCAGCTCGGGCCAGTGAGACGGGCTGATCTATCAAGTACTTGAATTTTGTTCTTCGACTTGGGTGATGCCAGACAGGATCAGTTGGTCGGACGCCATGTAACTGAGGAGACTGAGAATATTAATCATTTGGGTGTAGGGCATGGTACTAAGTAACTGAAATAAAGGAACGTACCAGAATAACACCCAACATGCATTTTTTTCCCTTGCATATTCAAAATAAACAGCTCTCACACTTGGAGTTTTCAAAAAAATAAATCCTTCCTTGAGCAAAGAATGATATTAGTGCACTATTATTAACCCATTAATTGAGACCACATTATGATAGCGTTTCAATAAACTGATTGCAGAAAAAATCTTTACTAATCTGCAACTTCCAGCATCCTGTTGCTTCATGGAAATCAGAAAAATCAAGGGAGTTGCTACTGAAGAAACATCATAGACAAAATTTAATGCCCAAGGTGCCTTCAGAGGCAAGGGGGCCATGTGTTTGGGTAGAAAGGTGCAGGCTGGACATATCCCCATTTTCTCATGAATAGAAGGGTTCAAAGTAAGACCTCCACCCTTCAAATCAACCTCCCTCAACTTGCTGGGGCTTTCCTAGCTGGCCCTACGGAACTCGCTTACTCACCTGTTTCTGTGTGCTCTGTCATTGATGTCTGGTCTAGGCCACATAGCAATATCAGTATAGCCAATGCTTTTGGGAAACCTGGTGGGCAGTTGGTGCCTGGTCTGTACTTAATGCCATCAGGCCCCCCAAAACTGGCAGTGGCTGAGTTGCCACTAGTTTTCCAGCAGTTCCCATTAAATTCAGCTCCATATTTTTATAGTCAGCCTTGAGAATGGTCAATGGCCTAAGCAGCGAAGCCCAACATAAAATTGGGCACTTTAAATTAATCCACAGATAAACAGCTTCTTCAAGCAAAAAGGCCTGATAGAATGCAGACATGTCAAAAGCCAACAGGTACCAGCCTGGACCAGTCCTGCATATTGAACAGAGATGCTGGACCTTAACAATGGGGGAATGCTATGACCCGAAACCCATCAAGAGGTACTCAGTCAGAAGAATAGAAAAAGACATTGGGCGTGATTTTTCTGCCCCGGTGCACTGGTCGAGTAGTGTAGCAGGGTGGGAAATTTCAGTGGGAGGCTAAAAATGGGAATTGTGCTGGGCATCGGGCCAATCATGATCTTCCCAGGCCATTTTTCTCATGTAATCAGCCTCATGCCCTTCAAGGGTGCAAGGCTTATTTAAATATTTATGACCTAATTTAAATCCTATTAGTGAGCCCAGGAGGCAATTATCCGGGTTCTCTTAGCTCTCCGATCTTGCCGGTGGAGGTCCCCACCGGCGAGGAGCACAGACGGTCCCCACCAACAAGGACCTGATAGTGGGACCGGAGGCCATTGAGATCCCCCGGGTGGTCGGGAGCAGTATCCCTGGCACTCAGCAGGGCCTGGGGGGCAGGGCAATCAATAAGAGGGAAGGGAAGGGACGAGCTCTGCATTAGGTGTTGGAGGTTGGTGCTGGGGCTGCCGATCAGGGATCTGTGGGGTTCTGTGGGGAGGTAGCAATTGGTGGGGGGCTGCGGGATGTTGATGGATCTCCTATATACTATGTACACATACACAGTATATGGGAGATCAGGGCGCATGCCTAGCAGTCTGCAACTAGCTCCCCGGTGAGATTAGGCTCCAACCCTCCCCCACCAGCATGAAACTCCCTACTGCCAAGAAAAATGACAGAGTGTGGGAAAATTGCGTGGGATAGCTCGCTGAAAAACCAGAGTGAAACACTCTTTTGTGACACTTAGCATTTTGGGGGGAAAATTCCGCCCATTATGTTTGTGTATACCCCAGTTTCAGCCAGATTCCCTGCTATTAACCATATCTTGAAAGAAGATATGTACACCTAGGGTGACCTGGTCTAACCTCATAGGGTGTTGTGGCCCACACCCTGTGACCCCATTGACTGAACATTCCAGAAGGATTCAGAGAGGGAGATAAAAACGGACATCTTGAGACAAACCCCAGCAAAGACCAGCCTAATGTGATGGAAGAGGGCATGCAAGATCCAACTTCGTACCAAGAAAACCCTGAATTCATTTGTTGATGTGAGCTCAATAAATTGAATCCAACAGCCCAATCGACTTCAGCAGAATGGGTAGTATATGTGTTTTTCAGGCAGTCATTCTATTTTGGGGAAAAGTTAACTTAATTTATTGCGTAAGAGTTGTTTCTTTAACTTGCAAATGTTCTAATAAAACTAAGTTTGAACCGCAGCGTTTGTCTGTCTCATAAAGTAAGATTACCTGGATGAATGTGTTTTTGAATAACAAACTGGTCAAAATGTCCGTACGGAATATTTCACAGGCAGCAAGAGTCACAGAAAGATGGTGACCCTGACTAGTAAACTAACCACCACATAGTTAGCTTTTAAAGGGATGCTGTCTTTATCAAAAATTATTTGGGAAACCCATTTGTTCACATTATTTGAAGAAAACAATGAAGAGAGTGTAATATCTCCTGTTGAAGCAAGGTTAAATGAAAAGCTACAAAATTGAAGGTTATTAGCCAAGGGTTACAGAATTAAGGCAAGTGGAGTAAAGATATAGATCAGCCATGATCTAATTAAATGATGGAACAGGTCTGAGGTGCTGATGAGGCTACTCCTACCCCGATGTTCCTATCGATGTTGTGACTATTGTACACAAGTGATACCATGCTATTTAGTGACGTGGTTTGTATCAATGTGTATTTGCGAACAAGGTAAAGTTGACCTGTTTTTGTAAAAATAGTGGCTTTGGAAGACAATTTTTACATAACATTTATTTTTGATTGCACATTGGGTGTCCTGACGAACAGAAGAAAACTAAAGGGGAAGGTTGCTTCAGTTTTTTTTTAAGGCCTCTGTGTTGTTTACTACCGAACAGTCAGTAAGGCTGCCTTCTACTGATCAATCATGCAGGCTATTTATTTTACGTTAGAGATCTGTGGTCAATAAATTATTGTGAAGTGTGTATAAAGGTCAAAATAATCAGTTTGATACCTCCAATAAAATAGGAAGAAAAATTGATGCCACAATAACATACATGTTAAACATTCATACGCTAAAATCATGTGAAGTAATGTTGAAGCTGATATTTCCTGCTTCTAAAACCATTGTTTGTAACAAGTACAATCTAACACTTTTTACTTTGTCATTTCTTTTTTCATAAAATAAGTAATGTACCAAGGTATGGACAAGGAGATAAATATGGCATTGCACTTCATGAAATTGTGCTTAGTAAATGTCTTATGTAAATGAAAATGTCTTAGTAAATGTAGCATGCCAGAGGAGGTGGTGGAAACAGGCACATTAGCAACATTTAAGAGGCATCTGGATGGATACATGAATAGGGAGTTGTTCCCAGTCAACTATGGCCAGATCCTGCCTTTCCAGGCACCCACCATTCTCTATGCGAAAATCTTCCCTCGAACATCTCCCTTAAAATTTTCTCCCCTCACCTTGAACTTGTACCCCTTTGTAATTGACAATTCCACCCTGGAAAAAAGCCTCTGACTATCCAACCTGTCTATGCCTCTCATAATTTTGTAGACCTCTACCAAGTCTCCACTTAGCCTCCGTTTTTCCAGTGAAAACAATCCTCGTTTATTCAACCTCTCCTTAGAGCCAACACTCTTGAGATCAGGCAACATCTTGGTGAACCTTCTTTGTACTCTCTCCAAAGCTTTCACGCCCTTCCGGTATTGTGATGACCAGAACTGCATACAATACTCCAAATGCGGCCTAACCAAGGTTTTATATAGTTGTGACATGATTTCCCATCTCTTGTACTCACTGCCCCGGCTGATGAAGGCAAGCATGCCATGTGCCTTCTTAATCACCTTGGCCACCTGTGTTGCCACTTTTAAGGAACAGTGGACCTGCACGCCCAGATCCCTCTGTATGTTAATGTTCTTAAGGGTTCTGCCACTTATAGTATAATTCACACCTAAATTTGATCCTCCAAAATGCATCACCTCACATTTGTCCAGATTAAACTCCATCTGCCATTTCTGTGCCAAATCTCCAATCTATCTATATCCTGTTGTATCCTCTGACAATCCCCGGTATGATCAGCAACTCCACCGATCCTCATATCTTCCGCAAACTTACTAATCAGACGCCCTGCATTTTCCTCCAGATCATTTATATATACTACATATATATATATACTACTTCATTTACTAGGATGCTGCCTGGTTTGGAGGGTAGGTCTTATGAGGAAAGGTTGAGGGAGCTAGGGCTGTTCTCTCTGGAGCGGAGGAGGTTGAGGGGAGACTTAATAGAGGTTTATAAAATGATGAAGGGGATAGATAGAGTGAACGTTCAAAGACTATTTCCTCGGGTGGATGGAGCTATTACAAAGGGGCATAACTATAGGGTTCATGGTGGGAGATATAGGAAAGATGTCCGAGGTAGGTTCTTTACGCAGAGAGTGGTTGGGGTGTGGAATGGACTGCCTGCAGAGGTAGTGGAGTCAGACACTTTAGGAACATTTAAGCAGTTATTGGATAGGCACATGGAGCACACCAGAATGATAGGGAGTGGGATAGCTTGATCTTGGTTTCAGATAAAGCTCGGCACAACATCGTGGGCTGAAGGGCCTGTTCTGTGCTGTACTGTTCTAAGTCTAAGTCTAAGTCTAAACAGAGGTCCCAGCACTGATCCCTAGCTACAGATCTCCAATCTGAAAAACACTCTTCCACTGCTACTCTCTGTCTTCTATAACCAAGCCAGTTCTGTATCCATCTAGCCAACCCACTCCAAATCCTATGTGATTTTAATTTGTGTACCAGTCTGCCATGTGGGAACTTGTCAAACACTTTATTAAAGTCCATATAAACTACATCCCTCATCAATTATCTTTGTCACCTCTTCAAAAAACTCAATCAAGTTGGTGAGACAAAACCATGCTGCCTATCAAACTAGTCCATTTTCTTCCAAATGTGCATATATCCTGTCCCTCAGTATCTTCTCCAAAAGCTTCCCCACCACTGAGTCAGGCTTACTGGCCTATAATTTTCTCGATTATCCCTGCTTCCTTTCTTAAACAAGGGAACAACATTGTCTATTCTCCACTCCTCTGGAACCTCACCTGTGGTCAAAGAGGATGTGAAGATATCTGCTAAGACCCCAGGTATTTCTTCCCTTGCCTCCCGCAGTAACCTGGGATAGATCCCATTCAGCCCCAGGTACTTATCTGCCGTAATGCAATTTAGGATACTCAACACTTCCTCCTTCGATATATTGACATTCTCTAGAGCGTTCACACACCTATCCCAGATCTCGACATCCGTCATGTCCTTCTCCTTGGTGAATACCAATACAAGACAAAGGACTTGCGAACAAGATTAGGGAGAATCCTAAAATATTCTATAAATACATTACGGGGAAGAAGTTAACCAGGGAAAAAATTGGACCCACTAAAAACCATAGGGGAAATCTGTGTATGAAGCCGCAGGATTTTGGAAGAATGTTAAATGAATACTTCTCATCGGTCTTCACTCAGTAAAAGGAGAGTATCGGTGCAGAATTCAGGGAAAAGACTGTGAGGACCTTGAGCAGTCTGACATAAGAATTGAGGAGGTATTGGAGGCTTTGACAGGCTCAAAAATGGACAAATCCCCAGGCAAGGATGAATTCTATCCCAGGCTGCCATGGAGGTGAGACAGGAAATTGCAAGGGTTTTGATGCAAATTTTTAATACCTCTCTGGCCATGGAGGAAGTGCCAGAGGACTGGAGAATGGCTAATGCGTTCCACTTTTCAAGAAGGATGATAGAGATGAACCAGGAAATTGCAGACTGGTGAGTCTCACATGAATGGTAGGAAAAGTATTGGAGAAAATTCTCAAGGAGAGAATCAATCTCCACTTGGAAAGGCATGGGTCAATTAGGGATAGTCAGCATGGCTTTGTCAGAGAGAGGTCAAGCCTAATAAATTTGAAGGAATTTTTTGAAAATATGATCGAGTGTGTGATAAGGGAAGTGCAGCTCATGTACTTTATATGCAAAGCCTTTGACAAGGACATAGGTAAATGCTTGAGAAAGTTGAAGCACATGGAATTCAAGGAGACTTGGCGAGATGGATCCAAAACTAGCTTAGTAGTAGGACACAAAGGGTGATGGGGGGAAAGCTGTTTGAGTGACTGGAAGCCAGTGTCCAGTGGCGTACGACAAAGTTCAGTTCTGGGTCCCTTATTATTTGTTATATACATAAATGATATAGATGAGAATGTGGGGGGAATTATAAGTAAGTTTGCAGATGACACCAAGATTAGTCAGTATAATAACTCCAGAAGACGGCTGTGAAGGAACCGTGCTTTTATTGCACAAAATGAAAATAAACAATAGCCACAAGTCTGTGGTAAACACAACAGGTCCCAACTGGGACTAAACGTTTAATGGACCCTCTCAGGGTCTTGCTTTGTGCAACATTGGTGGGATTTGAACTCAATCTCATATAAACCCCTCAGAGGTCTTTCAGCGGGCAGGGGGAATGTGGGCCACATGAGCCCCAATTCAGCACCAACCTCTGACCTGAAGAATCTCGACCCATCCCGAGCCTTTCCAAGCCCCTGCAGGCCCTCCATCCCACCCTGCACCATAGCAGCGGCTAACCCAATCTCTTTCGCCCTGGAGGTTGATGTTCAGCGGTACATACCTCCTCACTCGCCCTCGCAACTGTGGCACCTCAACTACGCTTCAAAGCACCAGGACTGATTAATGCCTATGTGGCATCCCAGCGGGGGATGGGCATATTCCGGGAGGGGGGACAATTGTGCGCCGAGCTTGCTAATGAGATCGAAACCCTGAAAATCTCATGCTCATCAGCTTTGCACCCTTTCTGGCAATGATCCAGTTTGCATCAGTAGAAAAGGGACTGGACCAACTGTAAATCATTTGGCGCCAGGCATGGACCTGATTTTTTAGGCTCACACGCTATTTCCCAGTGTCAGCACGATCTGTGCCAGACTTGGTGAGATTGGAAAGTCATACCCCATATCTTGGGTTTTCTGTGAGGTTATAGATAGAAATTGGATCACGCTAGAACTGAGGGCTTGGGAAATGTACTATTGATTATAAAGGGGGAAATCAAAATCAACTTTATGAGCAGCTGAATGATAAGAGAATTCAGATCCATTTAAATTAACTATTTGGGTGAATGTAAAAGATCCCCAGCACTATTTCAAAGAGTAGGGCAATTATCCCCGGCGTCCTGGCCAATATTTATCCATCAATTATCATCACAAAATCAGATTCCGTCTTCATTGTCACACCACCAGCGGGAGGCTCCAGTTATATCTCCTTGCTGGGAGAATCGCCCCCATCATATTTTGAGAGGGAAATGTCTATTTTACAGATATTTCATCAGAAAATACAATTTTAGATCAAATGGAAACAAAAGAGCATTAGGTACCGTGATATTTATGAGCATTTTGAGCAGTATTTATTGTAGGGGAAGTGAAAAATTATGATGGTAACACTAAGAACTCTTGCCATTTCAGGAATGCACTGCCTGCATCATCCCAGACCTGCCATTCTGTAGCCTCTCAAAGTTGCATTGTCAATTAATGTGGTGACAACCTCGGTGCAGTGATAGTGCTCTTTTATCTGAGTCAGAAGGTTGTAGATTCAATCACATTCCAGAAATTTGAGCACATAATTTAAACTGATTCTTCAGTGCAGTACCGAGGCAGTGCTGCACTGTTGGAGGTGCTGTCTTTCAAATGAGACTTTAAGTTGAAACCCCACCTGCCCTTAGATCCCATGGTGATATCTGAAAGAAGAGCAGGGGCATTCTCCCTAGGCTTATATTCATTATTGACTGTAAAGTGCTTTGAGACATTCAGAGAGGGAGGTTTCTAAGAAATTATTAAATAATAATTTTATAAAAGCCCAAGAAATTTATTGACTATTATAAGAAAGTTCTCTCTCTTATAAAGAAAACTCCTAAAACAGCTTCCTGGGCTGGCAAACACAAGCAAATCAATGAAGAGATTAGCAAATCAACCAGAATCCGTATTCCTGCAATAGCCAATACATGTATGCAGATGTTGAGTTTGAGTTTTTTCTGGTTTCACAACCTTAGGGTTGAGAAATTTGTCAACAATGTCAGGGTCGACACATTAAAAATGGTTCTTTGTTTGGAAGAACATGCCAAGGACATGTCTCTAGCACAAGCATGAAAACAAGACATTGGTAATCCTGATAAGGGGAGATAGAAGGTGAGCTCATGACTCATATGTTCGCCAGCTATCTGAAGGTTAAAAAGGACATCCCAACAAGCAATGAGCCACAAGAAAACTTTGGCTTCCAATGGAAATAGGAGGAATTACCCGAATATCTGTCCCAGGTCAATGGACAATTGAATAAATGATTAACATAAGCCTCCCAGATATAACATATATAAACAGACTCTCAAGAGAGGAAAAACACATTTAAATGCAAGAGAGGTTCTCAAGGTGGATCAGTCCTGGCTCCAGCCTAACATCTTGATTAGCTTAAGTAAACTGAAGGCAACAGAAGAAACCGCCACTTCCAACCCTCACCAAGGAAAAGATATCAGCTTCCTGATACTTTAGCCAACTCCAGGAGACAAAGAACAAAGAAAAGATAACTGCTGTTAGCAAACAGACAAAGAATATCAATTCTAACCATTGAGATCAACTTCACCCATCCAATTGTTTGATCCAGGACCAGTTAGCCGCTATGAAGAAACTATCACTATCAGCCACGGAGATCAGCAACCCCAGCTTCCCCCATCCATTTGTCCGATCCAGGAACATTCCTACCTATTATAGAGTGCTTGTCTTCTCTCCCTATTTATGGAATGCTGCTTATTAATAAACTACCTTGAAATCACTTATGAATCCTCGACTGCCTATTTTGGGTAATCTGTGACTCCTGAATCTTAAAATCTTATATGAGGAGGAGAGAGTGGGAGGGAAGAAAAAAAATTTGAATTTTCATAGTGCTTTTCATGAAGCATGAAAATGCTTCATGTCTCAGGATGCTTCACAGCCAATTAAGTGCAGTCACTATTGTGATATAGAAAGGACCTATGTAAATGCAAATCTTTCTTTAGTGCTAAATTAGCAACTGTTTTCACTATGACCTGGATAAAGTTTGCCCAAGCTCATTTCAAAATGATGATAAACATGTAAATATTTAGAACACAAGAGCAAGAGTGAGCCATAAGGCCCCTCGAGCCCCTTCCCTAAATCAGGGCTGATGAGTCTCCCAAATCTATCTAATTGCCTTGGTTCCATTATCTTTGTCCTTACCTTAAGATCTTTATGAGTTTTATTTTTTGTCACTTTTCCAAGGAGTTCATCACGACAGCATGTATTCGTCACAGTAGTTAAAGACAGCAGGATTTCCTCTGGGATGTAGTCATCCTGGAGACTTGCTGGTGGATGTTGATCAATGGCTTGTGGCTTATCCTTAAGTTTGGGTAATTCTGCAAAGACAGGTAGAAGAAACTAAAATTAAACTGTACACTGTCTCGGTTAGCAAATCAACCAGAAATTAAATATAAAAATTTTATGGGTGAGTAAACTTCGCTGTTGGGGATAACCTTGTGCCCCTAAAACATCAGAGTTGGTGATTCATGGTGCCTGAAGAGAAAGTTCCTTATTCATCTCAAAGAGACATGTCAACAATTCATTCAATCCTTTCAGTTGCCAATCCAACACAAAGTCTTGTTAGCACTGTCAATGCACATATAAAAAATATACAGTATGAAAAGTAAACGGTAAAGTGAATTAACTTGATATGTCAATCAATATTGAAGCTGAAGATAAGTGGTATATTAAATTGCCATATTATCATTTATATATTATATATTGTTGGATTTCTAAGACATGGAAAAAACACTAGATTCACAACCTTGTTTTGATTCTTTTTTTAAATTGACTTTTATGCAGATCAAAAATCAGATTTCTGCTACAAGTCACCTCCCTTTGTCTGGGAGCTATCCCCAGGAGTTTCAAGAACAAAAAGAATTACTTTTGCAGCTTCTGGAATTTCACATTTCATTGTACAAATCCCTTGTAAACAACCTCTTGTAATCAACGAAAGCAGAGGAACTGGCTCTCCCAACCTGAACTATCACAAAAGAGAGAGACCAAAAATCATTATACTGGCAGTGAAGAAGAAACAATGTAATTCTGGCCAGAGATGTCAAAACTGATTGTTAAACTGCATTAACCATTAATAGATAAAAACAAAATACTGGGAATGCTGGAATCTGAAACAAAAATAGAAAATGCTGGAAAACCTCAACAGGTCTGACAGCATCTGTGGGGAGAGAATAGAGCCAACGTTTCTAGTCTAGATGACCCTTCATCAGAACTGAGGTCAAAGAGAATCAGCGGAGATTTATACTATGAGGGTGTGGGGCTGGAATGTAAATGAGGATACAGACGGCTGAGAAAGTGCTAAAAAGTGTCCATTAAGTGATCAGAATGTGTGAATGGCAGAATGTTAAAGGACTGCCGGAGGAATGTGGCAGTTGCCCTGAAAGGAGAGGGGGGAGGGGGAGGGTGGGGAGGGGTCAAGAAGGAGAGCTGGAATGGAAAGTGAAAAAATGCAGGTGAGAAGGAAGGATGATAATATGGATGAATAGGATGAAACAAAATGGAACAAAATAAATGGAAATGGGGTGAAGGTGGAGGGGAGAGTTCATGCTCTGAAATTGTTGAACTCAATGTTCAGTCCAGAAGGCTGTAAAGTGTCCAATTGGAAGATGAGGTGCTGTTCCTCCAGTTTGCGCTGGGGTTCGCTAGAATATTGCAAAAGGCCAAGGACAGATAGGAGAGCAGGGTGCTGTGTTGAAGTGGCAAGTGACTGGAAAGTCAGGATCCTGCTTGCGGATGGACTGAACGTGTTCAGCAAAGCAATCACCCAGTCTACGTTTGGTCTCTCCAATGTAGAGCAGCCAACGCAATAGACAAGATTGAAGTGCTGCTTCACCTGAAAGGGGTGTTTAGGATCTGGGACGGTGAGCAGGGAGGAAAGGGGCAGGTGTTGCACCTTCTACGATTGCATGGGAAGGTGCCATGGGCAGGGGATGTGGTGTTGGGTGTGATGGATTAGTGGACCAGGGTATCCCGGAGGTGCATGCTTCACATGTACCTCCTTCAATCTGGTCTATTGCATTCACTGCTCCCAATGCCCAATCTCTGCTGGTAGATTTCATACTATCATTGACAGAAGACATTTACATTCGTGGCAGGTTACTTTTATTCATGAGCAGCATGCTAACTGTAGTAACATTACACATAGCATCAATCCACATACAATCCCTTTAGTACTTGTCAGTCAAAACCAATAAGCACTCTGAATGATTACAAGTTAAAATTAACATTGAGTGATATCTAGTGTTAATTCAATTCTAATAGCACACTAGGCTCAGTAAATTGCTGAGGATGACCAAGTTGATGTTCTATAATTTTGAGTTCAGCTGAAAAACTTCTATCCTCCGCAAACTTTCCTTTGTTGGGATACAGATCCAGGAGTGTCAAGAGCATGCATGCACTGCACCCAAAAAGCCATTCTTCATACACAAGATGAAATAATAAGCATTGGAAGGTGAGTAAAGCTTGGAAGCAATCACAGCAAAAGCTAGGCCTGTTCTCAAATCAAAATTGCTATTGGAACATAGTGGTCATAATGACTAGTAATCCAGAAGCCTGGACCAACAATCTGGAGACTCAAGTTCAAATTCCAACATAGTTGCTGAATTCAGGGTGACTGTGTGGAGTTTGCACGTTCTTCCCGTGTCTGCGTAGGTTTCCTCTGGGTGCTTCGGTTTTCTCCCACAGTCCAAAGATGTGCAGGTTAGGTTGATTGGCCATGTTAAAATTGCACCCTAATATCAGGGGATAAGCAGGGCAAATCCTTGGGGATACAGGGATAGGGCCTGTGTGGGATTGTTGTCAATGCAAGCTTGAGGGGCCGAATGGCCTTCTGAATTGTAGGGATTCTACGAAGTTAATCTCAATAAAACGTTAGCATCAGTAATGGTTACCATAGAACTACTGAATTGTCATGAATCACTGGTTCATTATTGCTCTTTTGGGAAGGAAATCTGCCACCCTTACCCAGTCTGGGCTATATGAAGACCTGATGTGGAGATGCCGGCGTTGGACTGGGGTAAGCACAGTAAGAAGTCTCACAACACCAGGTTAAAGTCCAACATGTTTATTTGGTAGCAAATACCATAAGCTTTCGGAGCGCTGCCCCTTCGTCAGATGCAGTGAAAATCTGTTCTCCAACAGTGCACAGAGACACAGAAATCAAGTTACAGAATACTAATTAGAATGCAAATCTCAACAGCCAGCCAGGTCTTAAAGGTACAGATAATGTGGGTGGAGGGAACATTAAACACAGATTAAAGAGATATGTATTGTCTCCAGACAGAACAGCTAGTAAGATTCTGCAAGATCAGGGGGAAAGCTGTGGGGGTTACTGATAATGTGACATAAATCCAACATCCCGGTTTAGGCCGTCCTCATGTGTGCGGAACTTGGCTATCAGTTTCTGCTCAGCGACTCTGCGCTGTCGTGTGTCGTGAAGGCCGCCTTGGAGAACGCTTACCTGAAGATCCAAGGCTGAATGCCCGTGACTGCTGAAGTGCTCCCCCACAGGAAGAGAACAGTCTTGCCTGGTGATTGTCGAGCGGTGTTCATTCATCCGTTGTCGTAGCGTCTGCATGGTTTCCCCAATGTACCATGCCTCGGGACATCCTTTCCTGCAGCGTATCAGGTAGACAACGTTGGCCGAGTTGCAAGAGTATGTACCGTGTACCTGGTAGATGGTGTTCTCACGTGAGATGATGGCATCCGTGTCGATGATCCGGCACGTCTTGCAGAGGTTGCTGTGGCAGGGTTGTGTGGTGTCATGGTCACTGTTCTCCTGAAGGCTGGGTAGTTTGCTGCGGACAATGGTCTGTTTGAGGTTGCGTGGTTGTTTGAAGGCAAGAAGTTGGGGTGTGGGGATGGCCTTGGCGAGATGTTCGTCTTCATCAATGACATGTTGAAGGCTCCGGAGGAGATGCCGTAGCTTCTCCGCTCCGGGGAAGTACTGGACAACGAAGGGTACTCTGTCCACCGTGTCCCGTGTTTGTCTTACATGAAGACCCACAGTTATGTTGATGATTCTTCATTGCCCTCTGAAATGGCCTAGCAAACTATTTAGTTGTCTCAAAACTGCTACAAAAAAACACAGTAAAATTAAATCCAGCACATGACACCGATCCAGAGACTGCATTTTAAGATGACAAAGGTACACCTTGTAAAGTCATCTTCTCTAACATCTGTGGTTTATGTCCAAATTAAGAAAGCAGTCCCAAAGATTGGTCAACCAACACACTGACATAGTCATACCTATAAGCCAACATCCCAGATACTTCCTTCAGCATCCATGGCAGACAGAGTTCTGATGTGGAGATGCCGGCATTGGACTGGGGTAAACACAGTAAGAAGTTTAACAACACCAGGTTAAAGTCCAACAGGTTTATTTGGTAGCAAAAGCCACACAAGCTTTCGGAGCTGCAAGCCCCTTCTTCAGGTGAGTGGGAATTCTGTTCACAAACAGAGCATATAAAGACACAGACTCAATTTACATGAATAATGGTTGGAATGCGAATACTTACAACTAATCAAGTCTTTAAGAAACAAAACAATGTGAGTGGAGAGCATCAAGACAGGCTAAAAAGATGTATATTGTCTCCAGACAAGACAGCCAGTAAAACTCTGTGGGGGTTACAAATAGTGTGACATGAACCCAATATCCCGGTTGAGGTCGTCCTCGTGTGTGCGGAACTTGGCTATCAGTTTCTGCTCAGCGACTCTGCGCCGCCGTGTGTCGCGAAGGCCGCCTTGGAGAACGCTTACCCGAATATCAGAGGCCGAATGCCCGTGAACGCTGAAGTGCTCCCCAACAGGAAGAGAACAGTCTTGCCTGGTGATTGTCGAGCGGTGTTCATTCATCCGTTGTCGCAGCGTCTGCATAGTTTCCCCAATGTACCATGCCTCGGGACATCCTTTCTTGCAGCGTATCAGGTAGACAACGTTGGCCGAGTTGCAAGAGTATGTACCGTGTACCTGGTGGATGGTGTTCTCACGTGAGATGATGGCATCTGTGTCGATGATCCGGCACGTCTTGCAGAGGTTGCTGTGGCAGGGTTGTGTGGTGTCATGGTCACTGTTCTCCTGAAGGCTGGGTAGTTTGCTGCGGACAATGGTCTGTTGGAGGTTGTGCGGTTGTTTGAAGGCAAGAAGTGGGGGTGTGGGGATGGCCTTGGCGAGATGTTCGTCTTCATCAATGACATGTTGAAGGCTCCGGAGGAGATGCCGTAGCTTCTCCGCTCCGGGGAAGTACTGGACAACGAAGGGTACTCTGTCCACTGTGTCCCGTGTTTGTCTTCTGAGGAGGTCGGTGCGGTTTTTCGCTGTGGCGCGTTGGAACTGTTGATCAATGAGTCGAGCGCCATATCCTGTTCTTATGAGGGCATCTTTCAGTGTCTGGAGGTGTCTGTTGCGATCCTCCTCATCCGAGCAGATCCTATGTATACGGAGGGCTTGTCCGTAGGGGATGGCTTCTTTAACGTGTTTAGGGTGGAAGCTGGAGAAGTGGAGCATCGTGTGGTTATCCGTGGGCTTGCGGTACAGTGAGGTGCTGAGGTGACCGTCCTTAATGGAGATGCGTGTGTCCAAGAATGCAACCGATTCCGGAGAGTAGTCTATGGTGAGTCTGATGGTGGGATGGAACTTGTTGATGTCATCATAGAGTTGTTTCAGTGATTGTTCACCATGAGTCCAAAGGAAGAAAATGTCATCGATGTATCTAGTGTATAGCATCGGTTGAAGGTCCCGTGCGGTGAAGAAGTCTTGTTCGAACCTGTGCATGAAGATGTTGGCATATTGAGGTGCGAATTTGGTCCCCATGGCTGTTCCGTGTGCAATAAAACCTGTGTTACCTGCGCCTGTCTGTGGAATGAGTTCTAGAGGATACCCCTTAGGAGTGAAGAATTTAACAAATTCCACCACCTGCCATGGTGGAATTTGAACCAATGTGCCTTGAACATTAGCCTGGGCCTCTGGATTATTCAGCCAGTGACAGTACCACTTTGCTGCTCAATATGCTGGATTATAATGTTACAGGTTGTGGTGGAATTCAAGGCTGCTGCTGCTGCCACGGTGTCTTTATATGCTCTGTTTGTGAACAGAATTCCCACTCACCTGAAGAAGGGGCTTGCAGCTCCGAAAGCTTGTGTGGCTTTTGCTACCAAATAAACCTGTTGGACTTTAACCTGGTGTTGTTAAACTTCAGACAGAGTTCTGGCAGGGCAGACCCAGTCAGGAGGAATTGGGTGTCCTCAACATTGACATCAAATCACATTGACATCAAATCACATTAGGTTTCATGACGTCAGACTAAACATGGGCAAGGCAACTTCCTTTTAATTACCACAGACTGCCCTCCCTCGATTGATGAATGTGCATTCCTCCATGTTGAAAAGCATTTGGAAGAAGCACTGATGGTAGCAAACACACAGAATGTAGTTTGGGTGGGAGACTTCACTGTCCATCATCAAGAGTGACTTAGTAGTTCCACTACTGACAAAGCCCTGCAGGACATATGTGCCGGATTGTGCCAGTGGAAGATAGTGAGAGACCTAACCTAAGGGAAATAAATAATTTATTCTTCTTTTCCCTGGTCCACCTGTCACAGATGCATCTGTTCATAATAATATTGGTTGGAATATCAACGCACATTCTTCATGGAGACTTTCTTGTCCTCACACTGAGGACAATCACCATCAAGTTATGTGGCGCTACCTCCATATTTAATGGGATAGATTCATAACAGGTCCTGCAACTCAAAACTGTGCATCCATGAGGCAGTGTGGTCAATAAGCAGCAGCAGCCTTGAATTCCACCACAACCTGTAACATTATAATCCAGCGTATTGAGCAGCATAGTGGTACTGTCACTGGCTGAATAATCCAGAGGCCCAGGCTAATGTTCAAGGCACATTGGTTCAAATTCCACCATGGCAGGTGGTGGAATTTGTTAAATTCTTCACTCCTAAGGGGTATCCTCTAGAACTCATTCCACAGACAGGCGCAGGTAACACAGGTTTTATTGCAGTCTTACTCGCTCCACACGCCAAACGACAACTGCCTTCTTCGGGCAGATCACTTCACACCCAGGGTCACCTGACCCATTCCCTTAAAGGAGCTATGCTAACACTCCTTCCCTTTCAACAAAAATTCCCCATTACAGCAACAACATTTTAAATATTTACATACATTACACATTGATTTTGTTTACAGAATTTTCCAATACATTATGGTTCAGTCAGAAACTCCAAAGTGTTTTCTGGAGCCCACCTGGATCATAAGTTTTGCATCTTGAATTTGGCTAGTATAAGCATGATATATTTCACCTCAGGTATGATTCAAATGACCCACTGGGGAGCTTTTACCAAACAAAGTTTAATTAAGAATATGTATAGTGAACTTGTATGGAAAGAAAATTAATAATAGTCATAGAGGTTTACAGCATGGAAACAGGCCCTTCGGCCCAACTTGTCCATGCCGCCCCTTTTTTTAACCACTGAGCTAAGTCCCAATTGCCCGCGTTTGGCCCACATCCTTCTATACCCATCTTACCCATGTAAATGTCTAAATGCTTTCTAAAAGACAAAATTGTACCCATTTCTACTATTACCTCTGGCAGTTTGTTTCAGACACTCACCACCCTGTGTGTGAAAAAATTGCCCCTCTGGACCCTTTTGTATCTCTCTCCTCTCAACTTAAACCTATGCCCTCTAGTTTTAGACTCCCCTATCTTTGAGAAAAGATATTGACTATCTAGCTGATCTATGCCCCTCATTATCTTATATGATCTATTAGATCACCCCTAAGCCTCCTACGCTCCGGAGAAAAAAATCCCAGTCTATCCAGTGTCTACTTATAACTCAAACCATCAAGTCCCGGTAACATCCTAGTAAATCTTTTCTGCACTTCTTGTTTAATAACTTTTATCAATTACAAACAAAAACAGAACAACCATGATAATGTGTTATCCTTAACAAATATATCTAAGATGTTCCAATCAAACCAAAACCTTCCATAGATAAAATCCTTTAAACAAGTTCAATGCAACAAAGTCTAATGCTCATGTGAAATTGGAATTGGGTCCTTTGGTTGGAGAATTGAAAACCCTCAGTCTTGTAAGTTCTAGTAGTCCTCCTGACACACCCAGAACAGTTTGAATCTGGAACAGCCTCCCAGAACCCCAGATAGACTCTGGTCAAGCCATCAACAACAGATTCTCCCCTTCAGAAAGGCAAGAGCTTGTTTTCAGGTAACCAGTAGAATTTCCAAATGAAACAGGAAGCGAGAGAAACACTTCTTTTCAGTTTGCTGTCCCTTCTAAAAATTAAAACCTGCAGCACAGAACTGAAAATGAGAGAGCTCCTCTCACCTGACCTGCCAACCAGTTTTCCTCCTAACAATGCAGAGTCATAAACATCCCAGAGTACAAGTAAACAAACCCCATTTCAGTAGCAATAAAAGAACAGGGGCAGCACGGTGGCACAATGGTTAGCACTGCTGCTTCACAGGAACCTGGGCCAGGGACCCAGGTTCGAATCCTGGCTTGGGTCACTATCTATGTGGAGTTTGCATGTTTTCCCTGTGTCTGCATGGGTTCCCTCCGAGTGCTCTGGCTTGTGCCACCGTGCCGCCCGAATACTAATTAACAAAGTTATTTTCCTGCAATTTACCTAGAAATAGCACCAAATTTATGTTCCAACTAGTGTATCCAGCTGGCAGTTAGGTAACTAATGGAACATTTTTGTTAAAACATTGGGTGACAACCTTGTAAGCCATTTAGCAGTGAGAAACCGATATGCTTCTGAACCAATGATTAATTATCCATAAACAGACAAAGCACACGAACATGAATACCAACTGTTGGAAGGTAGAATCTAATTTAACAGATGATATAGCATTGTAGAAAGTGTAATGATGGCATGATGGGAGTGCCAAAGGAATTGGAAATGTGTAAACTGCCACGCTGTGAAGGTGCTGACCTAAACCGTGCTGCTCTAGTGAACAGCCAAATGAGCATAAAGCACGTCTGCAGATGGAGTGGAGGGAGAGAAGCTGTCCCTTGGCTGTTGTGACAAAGTTTTCTACCAGCCTGGTCAGAGTAGCACAACATGCAGATTATTCATCTACAGGCTGTATGCGGTCCTCAAGAAAAATTTGGATTTGTTACATGGCCCAGAAAAATTAGTATTTCTTATATCCACCAAAGAAATTACTGCATTTCATCAGGCGTTCAGCCCACATTTTTTCCACCCTCCTATTACAAAATGCCCCCTTTTTTAGATTATGCAATTGAATCCGAAATTTACACTTAGAAACCAGCTGTGTAAACTATTATTTCCACAAAGAATCAGTTCAAAAGTGCTGGTACTTCTAAATTCGAAATAGTGAACTGTCATGCTTGGGAGTTTTTCAAGAACCAGTCTTCTTCTTGAAGTCATTTAAAAAGGATGAAATACTCAATTAACATGGAGATAATCTCATTTTGCACAAAACAAAGTCAATGTAGAAATTGGCCTTTTTGTAACATATAACTTTGCGCCTCTAGGTATTGCAGGTATGAAACAAGCTTTGACAATAGAACAGAATTCAGAATAATCACTGACATAGTTCTTGGGAGTGTAATCTTATAATATAATTCTTGGGAGTGTAATCTTATAATATTAAGGGAAACAGATCAGGTTAGTAGAGAGAAACTTTTTTACACTTGTTGGGAATCAAGGACTAATGGCAGAATTAAAGCCAGACATTTCAGGAGGGCAACTGAGAAATTAAGAAATGCCTCTTCACACAACTTGGAACTATCTTCCACAAATGACAATTGATGTTAGATCAAAATTTAAATCTGAGTTTGTTACATTGGTACTGAGGGATATGGGGCTAAGGTGAGTAACATCGCATATTCAGCGTGTATCATTTACAAGATGCACTGCAGGAACTTATCAGGTTTCTTCAACACCTCACAAATCTACAATCTGTAACATCTAAAAGGACAAGGACAGCAGTTGCAGGGAACACTATCATCTCCAAGTCACACACCCTCCTGAATGGGAAAATATCGCCATTCCTTCATTGTCACTAGGTCAAAATCCTGGAACTCACTATCTAACAGTGCACTGAGAGAACATTCACCACATGGATTGCTGTGGTTCCAGAAGTCAGCTTGCCACCACCCTCTCAAGAGCAATTGGGCAATAAGTTGGGCTTCGCTGGATAATGATCAGTAGCGGGTACAATAACTGTCTTTTTTCTCCTGTCCATAGACCAGCTGCTCTGTCTGTGTCCTGAATTAAATCAACTAATTCAACTGCTACATACTGTAAACCAAACCTTGTTTAGTCCAACACCGGGTTGAATCAATACTCATTAGATTTCCACGTCTAAAGAAAAGTACTGAAGAAAATCTAGGCATAGGAAATGATAAATCTTTCAAGAAGTTTATTTAAAAGTGATCAGGATTGAAACTTAGTTCATTACATTCTTGTCTTGATACTTAACAAGCTTCCGAGTTCACGCTTCACCATGCACCCACCTGTTTGTTGCTTTAAACACGTGCAAATGTCAGAGTCTGGCTTGTAAGTCTCCCCAAATGTTGCTCCATCGCCATAACAAGCACATATGTTCAACATCTGTTCAGATGTTGGAGTGGACTCTATAGAAAGCAAAGCATAATTGTGGCTTTCATTGACTTCCAAGTTGTCTTAAATCTTCATTCTATATGCAGAGCAGACATTTAAACGGAAACAACAAGCACATTGAAACCCATTTAATAGCATGTAGTCGCTAATTCCAGTAAACTGAACATCGCCCTCCAAAACATTAAACCACTTCCTGTTCAGTATTGTGTGATAAACTGCTATATAAATTCAAGTGTATCTCATATTGAATACTTTCAAAGCATTTCACAGAATAATTGACTTTTGTTATGTAGAAAAACACTGCAGCTATCCTGCAATAAAAATGTGCTACAGATAGCAATGAGATGAAAGACTTATATTTTTGGGTGATCAATACTTTTGTCAGGTAAGAACATAAGAAATAGGAGCAGGAGTAGGCCATCTAGCCCCTCGAGCCTGCCCCGCCATTCAATAAGATCATGGCTGATCTGACGTGGATCAGTACCACTTACCCGCCTGATCCCCATAACCCTTAATTCCCTTACCGATCAGGAATCCATCCATCCGCGCTTTAAACATATAAAAGGATCAAGTGATATGGAACAAAGGCACGATGGAATCAAGCAATTCAGTTCAGCAATTATCTAATTGAACAGTCATGCTAGCTCAAGTGGTTGAAAGGCCTATTACAGTGTTTACAATTAAAGCATTAGACACGACACCAATCTCAACCAAATCTGACACTATTCAGAATGCGTCACTTCACAATCAGATGGTTCGACTCTTATACTTTAAATCTTGTGGATAGTAAAATGATTCGCCAAGTAAAAGACAGTCCAAAGGAAAATAATGCTGCAGTATGGAACAAATTATCTTCCCCAGCATATTCTGTCTGAGAAGACTCAAGCAGGTGGGGAACTTCTTTTGGTAGTAAAACTATCGGTGGGAGTGCGAGCGGGCGCGCGAGGCGGGGGGGGGAGGGCGAGCGGGCGCGCGAGGCGGAGGGGAGGGCGAGCGGGCGCGCGAGGCGGGGGGGGAGGGCGAGCGGGCGCGCGAGGCTTGGGGGGGGAGGGCGAGCGGGCGCGCGAGGAGGGGGGGGAGGGCGAACGGGCGGGCGGGGGAGAGGCGGGCGGGGGAGAGGCGGGCGGGGAGAGGCGGGCGGGCGGGCGGGGGAGAGGCGGGCGGGCGGGGGAGAGGCGGGCGGGGGAGAGGCGGGCGGGCAGGGGAGAGGCGGGCGGGGGAGAGGCGGGCGGGCGGGGGAGAGGCGGGCGGGCGGGGGAGAGGCGGGCGGGCGGGGGAGAGGCGGGCGGGCGGGGGAGAGGCGGGCGGGCGGGGGAGAGGCGGGCGGGCGGGGGAGGGGCGGGCGGGGGAGAGGCGGGCGGGCGGGGGAGAGGCGGGCGGGCGGGGGAGAGGCGGGCGGGCGGGGGAGAGGCGGGCGGGGGAGAGGCGGGCGGGCGGGGGAGAGGCGGGCGAGGCGGGGGAGAGGCGGGTGAGGCGGGGGAGGGCAGGCGAAGCGGGGAGGGCAGGAGAAGCGGGGGAGGGTGCGGGAGGGCAGGCGGGGCGGGGAAAGGGAGGGCGGGAGGGCGGGGAGGGGGAGGTGGGCGGGGAGTGGGGAGGACTGCGGGGAGGGGGGGAATGCGGGGAGGGGAGAGGGCGGGGGGGGGGAGGGCGGGAGGGAGGGCAGGCAGCGGGGAGAGGGCGGGCAGGGGGGGAGCGTGGGCGGGAAGGGGCGGAGGGCGGGAAGGGGGGGAGGGCGGGCAGGGGGGAGGGCGGGCAGGGGTGGAGAGGAGGGCGGGCGGGGTGGAGGGGAGGGCGGGCGGGGTGGAGGGGAGGGCGGGCGGGGTGGAGGGGAGGGCGGGCGGGGTGGAGGGGAGGGCGGGCGGGGTGGAGGGGAGGGCGGGCGGGGTGGAGGGGAGGGCGGGCGGGGTGGAGGGGAGGGCGGGCGGGGTGGAGGGGAGGGCGGGCGGGGTGGAGGGGAGGGCGGGCGGGGTGGAGGGGAGGGCGGGCGGGGCGAGCGAGGAGGGGAGGGTGGGGATGGGATGGCGGGGCAGGGCGGGCGGGGAGGGTGGGGTGGGGGCGAGGGCGTGCGAGGCGGGGTGGGTGTGGCGGGGCGGGGCAGGGGAGGGCGTGGTGGGTGGGGGGGCGGGGCGTTGCAGGGCGGGGCGAGGCAGGGGGAGGGCGAGCGGGCGGGCGAGGCGGGGGGAGGCCGAGCGCACGGGCGAGGCAGGGAGGGCGAGCGCGTGAGCGAGGCAGGGAGGGCGAGCGGGCTGGCAAGGCAGAGAGGGCGAGCGGGCGGGTGAGGCAGGGAGGGCGAGCGGGCGGGCGAGGCAGGGAGGGCGAGTGGGCGGGCGAGGCAGGGAGGGCGAGCTGGCGGGCGACGCAGGGAGGGCGAGCGGGCGGGCGATGCAAGGAGGGCGAGCGGGCGGGCGAGGCAGGGAGGGCGAGCGATGCAAGGAGGGCGAGCGGGCGGGCGAGGCGGGGAGAGCGAGTGGGCGGGCGAGGGGGGAGGGCAAGCGGGCGCGTGAGGCAGGGGGAGGGTGAATGGGCGCACGAGGCAGGGGAGGGCAAGCGGGCACACGAGGCGGGGGGAGGTAGCAGGCGCACGAAGCGGGTGTGGGCGAGCGGGCGCACGAGGCGAGGGAAGGGCTGTCAGACTTTTGAATGGACTTACCTTGCACTAAGTTGATCTTTCGCTACACCCTCGCTATGACTGTAACAGTACATTCTGCACTCTCTCATTAGCGTGCAAGAAACAATACTTTTCACTGTATGTTAATACATGTGACAATAATAAATCAAATCAAATAAAAAAACAGGTTTATTTGGTAGCACGAGCATTCGGAGCACTGCCCCTTCACCAGGTGACTCATCTGATGAAGGGGCAACGCTCCGAAAGCTCGTGCTACCAAATAAACCTGTTGAACTTTAACCTGGTGTTGTGAGACTGCTTACAGTGATTATTCGGAAGAACAGCAGGGAGTCTTCCTTCAACAGTACAATGGAAATACATGAACTGTCCATTCATCTCAACGTTGTTTTGATGGTATTACATTTGTTTCCTAAACAAGAGTGATTGTACTTGGAAAATAATTTCTTAGTTATGAAACGCTTTGTAACATTCTGGGAATGTAAAAGGAAATAAATAAAAATTATTTGCTTACCTGTTTGCTCCTTCACGAATTCGCAAACAGTTAAAGATAACTCAGTGCTATCCTCGTTAGATTTTTGCATGACGGGAGGAGCATCGTCACTAACAGGATCGCACATTTCCAACAGCTTTCCAGTATTTCTCGTGAAAACTATAAATAAAATGAATTTTCTAATCATCTCAATAACAACTTTTTTCTATGCACAAAATGCAGATTTGCTCAAGTTTTTTGGGGTTTTGTGAACTCCTTAAATGCAGATTATGCAGTTGTGTCATCCACTAATGATATTTAAAATGTCTGCTTCAATACTTCACACAAAAATTGTCGATTGCAATGAAAAGAACCTTAATATTCAGATTTAGGAATGGTCTAAACTGAATTTCAAACTCATGCCCTTTCTGTCCCGAGCTCTGTCCTTATTTCGTTCTCCATATTTCCCACCTCCCAACATTTATCTCAGCCAGTTTACCACTGAAATCTTATACAAGTCTTTATCACCTCCAAACTTAACCACTAACACATTCCTCGCTAACCTTGCATCCTCCATCTTCTTGAACAGGTCTAGTGCTCACATTCCACCCCTCATCAAGTCACCTCAACACACTCTAACCTACATTGGCTCCTAGTTCCATAAAGCAGGATATCTCAGTGGCGGGCGCTCACCAGAGAGTTCAAAGAAAACTAGCCACAAAGATCTAGCGATCTGTTGGCATTGATTTCCTTATTCCCGACTGCTTTTTAAACGTGTCGCCAAGTCTGCGGGTGATTTGACATGCCTTGGTGCGCTTTAACATCCTTCGTTTTACTTTAAAATTTCAGATAGCAAAATACATTATGCTTCAATTAAGACAGACTAGAAATTTTATTTAAAAACTATTTTTTAAATGCGGAATTTATCACATCTTTGGCACAAATATGAATTAATTGCCCCTGGAGAAAATAGTTCGAAATAATTCCGAAAAAAACCTTATCCAACCAAATGTACCCTTTGCAGGGAGACTAACGGCAAGAGAGGGAATTTTGGGCAAAGTAATTGATTTACCCATATGGATAATTTGGGAATGCCTCAAATAGTTCAATCTCTGATGAATGGTAGATTCACTGATAATTCTGCATCGGTGCCGACTCCAGAACTTACACTAAGATTTTAAAAAACAACATACTGCGGATGCTGGAATCTGAAACAAAAACAGAAAATGCTGCAAAATCTCAGCAGGTCTTGACAGCTTCTGTGGAGAGAGAATAGAGCCAACATTTGACGAAGGGCCATCCAGACTCGAAACGTTGGCTCTATTCTCTCTCCACAGAAGCTGTCAGACCTGCTGAGATTTTCCAGCATTTTCTGTATTTGTTCCAGGGCTTCTGTCAGTTTTAATGGAATGGGGACGACAAACCCTAACATCATCATCATTGAAAAACCAAGGCCAAAAATGTGAATCCTCATTCTTGCATTTATCCACAGAATCCGCACAGTGCAGGAAGGCATTTGGTCCATCGAGCCTCCGAAAGCCTCGGTCTACTCCCCGCCCTAACCCCGCGCATTTATCATGGCCAATCCGCCTAACTTTTGGCCTGTGGGAAGAAACCGGGGCACCCGGAGTGCAGATTTAAATCCCCAAAGTTTCTCTCCCACCCATCTCCTCAAAGTTCTCCACTCCTACCCCATCTCCAAACACGCCAGATTTTCCTGGCTCTGACCTATCCACCCCAGTCCTTTAACCACCCTACCTTCCCCAATTTCTGTTCATCTTAGAAAACTTTCTGAGGACCTATTGTTTTGAGCAAAAGTAAAGCAGCACAGAATTTCCAAACTAACGGTATTTTGTGAACATCCCCTGGGTGCCAGGCGACACAATGTGGCTCAGTAGGAGTTTAAGCAGCACACAAGCCCTGGGACTGCCCTGCCTTTCCAGTATTTCCTACTCTCCCTTAGTTTGACTTCTGCACAACGATGTGAAAATATTCAAATATGAATGCATTTCTCGACGGCATCCAGAGCCGGCACCGATCAACCCCACTGCAGAGGTTTCACTCGATTTATTTATAAAACTGCGGTTCAGCAAGGCGCTCGCCACCCGCCGACTGGAATTCAATTAGAAATTCAAAATACCATGAAATAATTAATTTTTTTTAAAAACCCACCAAGTGGGAGAATGGAGAGTCAGTGAGCTGATAGCGGATAACCCTGGGGGTAAGACTTACAGCAACTGCAGAGTCCGCTCGCCGGGCCTGGCGCAACTTCACTCACTCCGCTGCTCTCGGGCTGCACCCTTGCCCGTTGCTAAGGCCGCTCTCGGGCTGCACCCTGCCGGTTGCTAAGGCCGCTCGCGCGGGATTCCGTCCGTTGCTGAGACGACAGGGGAAGGGGCAGGGCGAAACCGTGTGGTTACCAGGACAACAACCACAACATCACTCTCGCGCACGGTCAGTTTGATTTTGAACATTGAGTATTTTAAGTTGCTGACAGTGTTTAATTACATTGGGAGAGGAGCAGCAGCAGCCTGAGCCTGTGTATTATGGTAAGAAGTTTAACAACACCAAGTTAAAGTCCAACAGGTTTATTTGGTAGCAAAAGCCACAAGCTCCGCAAGCTAGTGTGGCTTTTGCTACCAAATAAACCTGTTGGACTTTAACCTGTTAAACTTCTTACTGTGTTTACCCCAGTCCAACGCCGGCATCGCCACATCATGTTTGTTATGGTCAGAGGGGAGGCTTTCTGTCGCGCTGGTCAGTGTGGGGCAGCTCCCCCCGCACCCAGAGCCCAAGACAACAACTAAACCAAATTTCACCTTTGACACGTCTCGAAACGTCAGCTCTTTTCTCTCCTTACGGGTGGTGCCAGACCTGCTGAGACTTTCCAGCATTTTCGCTTTTGGTTCCAGATTTCACCTTCATTTCTGCTCCCTCCCCAACAAGAGAAACGCCACAAAATGAGGATGAATAGGCACTGTTCAACACACTGAACTTTTTGACAGACTACCATTGTACTTTGCCTTCTGGTATTTTGAGTACCAGATTGACAATATCCCTTCAGTTTACTAATGAAATTGAATCCTACATCAATCAGCTTCAATTCAAGCTCTGCAAAATTTGAATTCATCTTTTAACTACAAAGCAACGATTCTGGATTTCGAACACTCATTCTACTTGTCACCTGCCCAGTCCCCTTCACAAACTACCCATTGACATATTTGCTGCTCCTCCCCCCCCCCCCCCCGCCAATGAACAAGGGTCCTATGCCTTGGCATGGTGTGTTACATTACAAATCCACCTCTGACCAGAACTCCTACATTAATGCTCCTCGAGTAATTTTCTTACTGGCAGACTCCAAGCAAATTAGGTAGAGGGATTGCTCAACAAGAGACGATGAAATGCTAAGCGTGGAAGACAAATGGAGTAAATCAGCAAATATATACCAAATAATATCGATTCACCAACTGCTTAACAAGTGCAAAAAGGAATCAGAAAATAAAAATTCCCAAAGGGAGAAATATCTGAATATCTACTGCAGTGGAAAGAGTGTACTAAACATTAAAATGCAATAAAAAAAACAAAGTGCTGGAAATAATCAACAGATCTAGCAGCACCTATTTTAAAAGGGGTCAGTATTGCAAAGTGTAATGTAATGGGAGAGCAAAGTAAAACAGCAGGAAGTTTAAGCCCCATTCACAACACTCCCAAGCAGTGATTGGCATTCCTGTCTATGAACACTGGATTGACATTCAATGGAGTATCACATTTAATATGAGTGAACCATAAAATCACCTCCCTAAATCCAACATGTCCTGTTTTTATTTAAAATTTCCAGCATTTTGCTTTTGTGTTAAATTAAAATTAATGCATTTATTGAGAATGAGATCACAACCTCCATTGTAACTCCATTTTTCCCATTTTCATTTTGGTTACCAAATAGGAGTTCTATCTTTTTAAACTTTTGTTAGCCTACAAATTCTAACTCATTTAATACTCAGCATTCTCACTCTGATGTGTTTCAAAGAACAATAAGATTCAGTCCTTGCATGAAATCTAAGTTCACCGGGAAAACTGGCTTCAGAGTACTTGGGCACCATCACACAGGATGCCCCGATCCCAACTCTTCTCTCCCCCCTCCCCCATCATCATCATCATGTTCTCCCCCCCATACCAACATGGGTCACCAGTATCGGAGCATCAGGACCCTCCCAATAAGTCCCCTGGCAGGCCCCCTTCATACATACAAAAATCACAAAATGGTTACAACACAAAAGGAAGCCACTCAGTCCATAGAACTTGTATCAGCACTCTGAACCAGCGTTTCACCTCAAGCCATTCCCCACCTACTCCATAGAGCATTGCATATGCTTTTTCAGATAATTATTCAATTCCCTTTTAAATGTCATGATTGAATCTGCCTCCTCCACATTCAGGCAGTGCATCCCAGCCCCTAACTTATATGCTGCATGAAAAAGGTTTTCATATCACTATTGCGTATTTTGCTAATTAGTTTAAATCTTTGCCCTCTTGTTCTCGATTCTTCCACTATTCTGTCCAGGTCCTTCATGATTTTGACTACTTCTTTCAAATCTCCCCTCAACCTTCAATTCGTTAAAGAAAACAGTCAACTTCTCCAATATGTCTCTGTAACCGAGATTCCTCAATGGAATAATTCTTGTGCATCTCTTATGCATTCTCATACCTTCATATTCTGCCAAGAGTTAAGCACCAAGGCTGAGGTTGAACCAATGTTCAATACAAGCTTACAGCATAATTTCCATTAAGCATTAGGTCTTCTTTGCTTTTGTACTCCATTCCTCTATTAAGAAAGCAAAGGATGTCTTATGCTTCATTAACCACACTCTCATCTGCTCTGCCACCTTCAATGATTTACTAGGCCATTAAGTAAGTCTGTTCCTGAACCCCTCCACAAGTTTCTCTCCACCTGCCCTCTGTTCCCTTGAACATTTTAAATCATCTTACCTTAAATTCCAGGGATTACAACCCAAGTTTGTGTAATGTCTCCTAATTTAACCCTTAAAAGACCAGGCATATCATTCTGAAAATCTTTTGAAGATTGAAGAAAGCTAAATTTCTCAAATTGAACTCTGTTCATTTCCATAATCGTCACAACAGAAATCTGTCGAGATCAGTGAATCAATTTACCGTTAAAAAGACCTGAATTCTTCCAAAACAATTGTTAAACCTCTGGTCATCAATTCAAAGCAATGAAGTAGTGTTTAGTGTGGATATTATGAGCAATGTAAAATGACCTTTTGTAGCAGATATTACAAGTAGATCTTGTTCGTGGAATAAATCAGAGTTCAAGATTTAATACTCAAGTCTATTTATTTTGGTAGGGTAAACTTAATTATTCAAATAACAGACTTCCATCCCTTCATTTCAGCAGGTTTCAATTTTCCTTAAGTTTCAGATGCTTCAAACCTGTTATTTGTCACAGAACTCCCATTGGAAACAGGTATAGGTTATGTATCAACATGTGGAATATGGAGCACAAGATAGATTCAACATTTTGTCACAATCTAGGCAGTGAAATGCATGTTACAATCTAAAAGGACTCAAGGCAATTAAGAACCAGAGACAAACAATTTTATTTGGATTTTAAAAGTACAACTTCCAAAAAATTACTGACAGTATCAAAAATGCCCTTTCACTTTAACAGAATAAGACTATAGTAATAGTACATATTGAAACTGCTGGTACATTGAACACTGATTAATTTATGCTATTATTTTATGTTTATTGCACTTTACTGACCGGCAAGAAAGACATCCAGATGATGGGAAGCAAATTCAAGTGCTGCCAACAACTTTAACCTCCAAATCAGCGTCTGATTTTATGATTCTATTTCAACACGAAGGTTATATTTCAACCAGCACTAATTACATACTATGAAGCGCCAGATATAATCTTGATGGCACCAGTATCTCATATCTTGGCAGCTTGCTCTCTAGTGATGCCACTATTTGTGAAGGTATTATACAGATCCAGTAAGCAAATCCTACCTCCAGCCAATACCATGACCCCTTCTGGAAAACAGCATGGCATCAAGCTGAGACCAAAATCAAACTCTATCAGGCACCATCCTCATCATCCTACTGCATAGTACGGAGTCCTGGGACGATGATGGGCATCACAGAGCTCTGGGACACTTCCAAAAATATCCGAAGTCCATGAGAATTTGATGGCAGGACAAAAGCTCAAACAATGAGCTCCAAACATTGTGCTAGGTTCAACAGCATGGTGACCACCCTCCAAAAAATCCAACTTGGATGGGCAGGCGATATCTCCCACATGGGTGACTCCAAAATCCCCAAGCAGATCTTCTATGGAGAATTATCTCAGAGCAAACATCAAAAGCAGTCAGTACAAACAAGGAAACCCTAAAAAGAAAGCCTGACAAAGTTCTGCATTTCAGGCCATCTCTGTTGGGAAAATACTGCAACTGATCAACCCACATGGAGACAAACTTGACATCGGCATGGTTCATAAAGATACATACTAGGAAAAGAGGTCAGAAGGTGGGAATTCCGCAGCACAAAACTCACTACCTGACTCCCCAAAGCCTCGCGAACATCTGCAAGGCACAATCTAGAATATTCTTCACTTGCTTGGTTAAGTGCGGCTCCAACACCACAAGAAGCTCAACACATCAAGGATAATGAAGCTCATTTCATTGGCACCCATCCATCACCTTAAACGTTCACTCCCTCCGCCACTGACATATAGAGGCAGCAGTGTGTACTATATACAAGGTACACTGCAGCAACTCAAAGTTCGTTAGAAAGTACCTTCCAAATTCATTCTACCACTGAGAAGGACAAGGGCAACAGAAGCATGGAAACATCATTACCTACAAGTTCCCCTCCAAGCCACAAATCTGACTTTATCGCAATACTAAACCACCATTCTTTCACTGTCACTGGGTCAAAACCCTGGAAATACCTCCTAGAACCCTGGGCAGCTCACCACTACCTCCGCCAAGGCAATTAAGGATCAGCAAGAAATGCTATTCTAGCCAGTAACACCTACATCCTGTGAAATGAAAACAAAATATTTTCAATAGAGCACTCAAATTATTTTAGCTAATTTCTAAGCTGTTTTTGTCACTGTTTTCTTAGTGAATAATTTTTATTTTAATACAGCACACACAGTAAGTCAATGGTTTGCATACCTCTTAGTTTCTAATATTTTAATTTGCATACAAGTTCAATTCAAGACATGCAGAGTTACACAAAAGATTTTTGAAAAAATAATTTCATGCAGTTCTTTCCTTCATATGACTGGCACGCGCACACACATAGAAAACATGAAGACCTGTATCAACATTTCCTTTAGAGGGGTGTTGTCAGGAAGGGAGAGGGGGCAAACATCAGTCTGGAGAAAAGTGTTCTATAAATTGCTACAATTATCTCAGTTCAAGACTGTCCCATCCAATATCAGAATATTTCCAAACAGAAATACAATGCCAATAGTGTCCATCTTTGCATTTTCATTGTTTGACCTGAGGAACAAGGTGTAGGGAGTAATCAGATGATGGGAAAGATTAACAATTTAAAATACAGGACAAATGGGAAAACACACTGGTGCACCATCAATTTCTGGCAATCGCTGCCAAGAATCACATTTTTTAAGATTGTCCTACGACAGAAAAATAAATCAGGGCCAAGTAAAGAAAGCAAGCCAGAGAGCTGGTAAAGCTATATTCTGCCACAATACTTCTAAACTGATTGCAGTGGCATTGACAAAGATTAAAAGGGCATTATTTTACTTCAGGGGTAGGCACCTTTTCCAAAAGAGGTGGATAAAATGGGTATAAATTATACATAGCCAGTAATTCGAAACTCCAAAAAATACGAGGAATGTGGAAGTGGAATCAAGGTTATAATGTTCTTTTAATGAAGCACAAACCAAAATACATGGGACTAAAAATTATGGAGAAGATGCACTATTAGAATAATGCAACAATGCTCAATTATTAATTTAAAATATCCAGGAATTTGCAGAGTCCAAGATGTGCCATAAATTCAGATTTTCTGCCAATTGTTGGCCAACTTGTGCTGTAATCTTATCAAAGCCAAGTAGTACCATTTCCCCTTGAACATTGTGGCAATTATGAAATTCTTCATTATATCCTGATGAATTAGTTCCATAATAGCCATTTAAGGCTGATTAATGGGGTTTTCTACCTCTAATTCGTAATGTAACTTATGGTCCTGATTGGTACTCAACTTTGGAAGCTTTTAACATGACCAATGAAATTGTGTAATCTTTTTACAGCAAGCAGTGAATTGCTCCTAGTTTCACTTTTGAAGTCCATTTTATCTGTCTTGGCAGTTTTTCCCCCCCACTTCTGTTGAAGAAACATTAAGAATGCACAACTACAAAACTCAATGCCGTCACTCATGCAAATGCAATTTAGATAGACCTCAATCAATTCAAAGCACAAGTAAAAGTGAAGATAATAAGTTACTTAGTTTGTTTGGAAAATAATTGGGTGTTAGAAAAAAGCTACATCAGGGGTGCATCTTTTTTTCAACATTCATACAAGTTCTATGTCAAATGGGATGGTAACAAGGTTCATATTGATACGTTGACAGACCTGCAATTCCCACCATACCTCAGAGGAGCCAAAAATGCATTACTATCACCTTCATCTCACAGCAATGGAAGATTAAAAAGTACAACACTACAACTTATACGCAATTAGAACTGAACACTCAGATTTAACAGTTTAATGACATCTCTCCCTTTTCTGTGTAACATCCAGAAAAAAAACTCAAGGGCAGCTTGCATATGGGAATATACCTGCAAGTTCCCCTCTTAAGTCACACACTTCAAACATGGAAATAAAGCAACGTTCCTTCATTGTACCTGTACCTAAATTCTGGAACTCCCTTCATAACAGTATGGATGTGCCTACATGAGGAGGGCTGCTGCCATTTAAGATGGTCGTTCTCTAGGATAATTGTTTGTGGGCAATTCACTTCCCATGAACAAATAAAAAATATCCAAAAATGCCACAATGCAAGTTTAAAGCAAAATAATCAAATACCTAACCACAACTGCACATATTAAACCCCAGCCTCACAAATAAATGCAGTTACCCCAATCCCTGCGCAAATGTTACTTCTGCTTGAAGCTGAGTAACTCAAAAAGCTTGCTGATTAACCAATTTTGAATTCTGTTCAAAATTCATCCTTTTTGTCCGATAACCTACCTTCCTCTCTGATTCTGGGGAGGATTTATCACTACACATTAAAAAAGTGTATAAATCTATTTTAGTTCTATCCATAATTCAGTATGTCAACCTCAAGGATGTGGCTGAAATAGTTTGTAGGTGATCTGTATTGCAAGATGATTGGAAAAACAAGCTCGTTATTTATAAGAAAGTTGTAAAAATATCAACTTTTTAGCCTTGGCTCAGTGGCACTCATCTGGCTGATTCAGCTTGATGAGTTCAAGCCCCATTCCAGAGCCTTGAGCACATAAATTGAGGCTAACACAAGGTGCTCTTCTTCAAATAAGATATCAAAAGTCCCCCTCGGGAGACAGCAGGAGTAATAAAGTCTATGGGATTATTTGAATGTGGCGGGGGGGGGGGTTAATCTACTGTCTTGCACAATATTTATCCTTCACTGACATTAACATATTAGACATGATCATGTACCTCACTGTTGCTTGTACAGCCTTGGTTGCAAAAGTTGACTGCTTTAGTTTCCCTATGTCACAACAATGTATACACTTCAAAATCAATTAATTGGCTATTAAATAGTTGAGTCATATGGAGGTAGTGAAAGATGCTATACAAGTGCAAGTCCTTTGCTTTGTGACAACAATTTAACTTACTGTTCCAAAATGACCATCAGTATTACATTCAAGGTTACAAATTACAAGAGTAGAAACATCCTGCATATGTGAACCTTGATGAAAACATTTCTGAGTTCTTGTACAATGTTTTCAGCTTAAGAGTTAATAGAAAAGTGAATACATTTTTACAATTCGCACAACTGTGCTGTACAGTGATGCATCAAACCAATGAAGTTGCATACAAAAAGATAAATGAAGCAAGAAGTGTTTGTCATCAGTGCAAAGTGATTTTGGCTTTACACTAACACAAAGCTTGGTACCACAAATTGGGTGGTAAGGCTTGAACACAAAGTCCCACACCTTGCTTCACTTTGGTATCAGGCCAGGCCAAATACCCCCAGAAAGACTTCAGGTTGCATTTACCCTCAAACTGCAGAATCCATGCAAATGAAAACTGCCTCACAACAATGCCAAGTTGAAGTGTACCATTCATTCCACATAAAACAGTCAAAAGATACTGATTGATGGAAGTAAATAATGCAAGGTAATACGAAGTGACAAGAACAAGGCTTGCGTAACTATCAGTATATTATCTACGTCACTTTGTGGTCCTGTTGCCTATCACAACAAATAGATAAGGAGCTACAAGCCTTTTAAAAAATAAATCAAGTTTCTAAGACATCGGATGGACAGCAAATTTCCAACTCTTTACAAACAGCACCCAAATAATTTAATTAGGTATCAGCCTTGTAAATCTCTCCCAGCTAGATATACAATTTAGCTTTACATTGCCAAAAAGGGCAATGGAGTCCATACTTCTATGAGTGCTCTTGACAAAAGTGGTATCAAATATTTGTGCTATAACACTTAGTGCCACATACAGCAGTATCTGATAGTTTTTTTTTTGCAGTGCGTAATCTGGAGTCAGGTGTTCAGATATTTTTTATTATTTTCTAACAATGTACATGCCAAAATGGCAGAACAGAAATCCTTCATTACAGTTTGTGGCATTCATACAATGTGGCCTGACACTGTCAATAATTGATCTATTTTACATATTCACTTAAAAATAATCTAATGTCTTATATGATTAAGACTAGAATGTTGATAGAGATTACACACTGAATAGGTTACAATCATATTTCAAATGCTTGACAGCAGGTTGGAACTTCAGGAGTAGTGAGCAGATCTTTCATCTTTCCAGCAAATTTGCTCTTTCATTAGCCAGCAATTGTGTTCAAAGTATGAACCAATGTCCTCCTAATGACTGTCATGTTTCACAGCAGTCAAAGCCCAAGGTTGTCTATTCAGCATCTATTACTCATACATTTATTTATTCAAAACAAAACATTTCACAAGGTTCTTTTCTTGGACACTTCCATTCTTCAGCTAACATATCGCAAAAAGATTGTGTACTCATTTTAATTACATCTTTGGATGAACTGTAGTATAAAATGCAATATTCATCTGTTATGTGCTTCACCTCTGAACATATAGGAATGCGTAACTACTCTTCAATACACTGCACTCCTTCAAGAGATTGGTGTCTCTCAAATCATAAAATGTCTTTGTGAAATGTCACGGGCCTTGGAGACAGGTAATCACTTGATGTGCACCAAACAAAAGTTCTGAGGTGTGTGTATTTGGGTGAGAGTGGAGGGATATTAGTATACAAATAAGGAATGATCTGGCATTAATACTGGGGTGTATCTATTTGGAGTAGGATACAGGTTGCCTTTCCCTACACAGATTTTGTTTGACAATGGTAACAAATAGATAATTTCTGAAAACAAATCTTTGGGGAAGAAAATGATTTACCCATTGAACAGCTAACTTTGCCCTCCTAACTGGAATATCTTGCAATCGAAAGTAACTCTGTCGCAAGTACAAACCTGCACCCCACTACGTAACACATGTTGACAGAAATAACATTTCACTGCAAGTGACTATTATAGAGTTATAGGTACCAGCCGAGATTCTATGCATCCCTTTGAAGTTAAAAACTGAGGACTTAACGGAGAAAGTTAGTTCTGTATAGCTGGACACATTCAGAGAAGAAATACATTGATCTTTAAATGCACTCTTTCTAAGTGGTCAGTACAGTTCATGATCCATACTAGCATTCACAGAAACAAACCTTTTGGCACAGGATTACTTTTCAATGCAGAATCAGAATGAAATGTGCAACTGCATTAGAAGACAAAACTAGCTAGGAATATATGGCAATCTCAAAAAAATATTAAGCAGCAATTCTCTCCAGCTTCTCCCTTGATGTAAAATCTAGTTAGTACATAGCGAACTACCAGGAAAAAAAAAAAGATTCAGGTACAAATTAATCCCCACAATCCTTTTATAATAAATATTGTTTTAAATCCCTTTTATTTTCCCATGGAAATCATTTAAAGGATAGCCACTTTTGGTCAAAAGGGAAGATCAGGGTTACTTTTTTTTTCCCCCACAATACTGCTTGGGTTGGTAAATAAGACATATCTGGGTGAGTTGAAATATCAGCTGCCATTCTTCTCCACTCCTTACCCTCTTCCTCCAAGACATAGGTGCCTGCAGTGTAACAGCACCACATGATGTTCCAGGCCAAGAACAAAGAACATTTCTTACCAGTGGTAGGTACTGGTTACAGTGTACAGGAGTAACAACTGCAGGACTACTTTAGGCTCATTCCTAAAACATTATGTGAGTCAAGAATATTATTTAAAAAGTCAGTCACTGGGGTAAAACTTGAAAATAACCTCCTATAAAGGGCCTTGAAAGTCAAAATAGTTTCCTGGATTATATAACGTGTACTGCTATATACACACTTACAAATATTACTGTGGGTATTAACCTTCTTTGGAGGGGAGGGTGAAGGGACTGGAAAATGTGTTCAGTCTTTATTCATCATATGTTTCAGTTTTTTTGGCTTCCAATCCAAGATTTCAAATAGTGGGAAAAAAATCCAGAAAAAATAATACAATAAAAATGGATACTAAATGTCACTTGTAATAAGCAGCCACCATTAACAGTTCCGCAGTTAACATATTCATAATTAAAATCCAATACTCAAGATATTATCACAATTTCAAAGCTAAGATTCAATTTTCCCCTTAAGCTTGCTATTTTGGTAGCCTTACTTGCCTGCACCTGTCATAATGTGTGTTCTTTCCATACTACTCAACTGCAGTACCACAAATTAAACAAAATTGGAGATGATCCAGCACCGAGGATTTTTGAATTCTGAACCCAACATCAAAAGAAGGTTGCTTTTATTAATTTTATTTTAAGAAATTCAACTGTTGCTGGTTAAGTGTGAATAAACTAGGTCAAGGCCTGCCAGGGCAGATACAGCATTATCTGATTGTTGCAGGATACTATCTAGGCAGGATATTCAAGGGCATATTCAATCCTATAATAAAACCAGATGACTGGCTGACAGTTGTCAACCATCCAGAACACCATCACTGACAACCATTGTATTTCTCAACTATTTGAGTTATCAAAGTGAATCTAACTTGATTAGTAAATGCACTGCCCAATGTGCTGTCCCATGGAAATAAAGAATCCTGCTTTCATTCCCAGAGTCATGAATTAGCAATTGGAATGGCAAAGTGGGTATTATACTTGGTCTTAGTGTAAAGAGAAGAAATATTGGCCAGGATTCTCTGTGGAACCTTGAATATCTGGATTAGGTACCAAAAGGTGATAGACACCCCTGGAACTCTACAAAAAACACCCCTGTGGCAGCATATCTATTATAGTGCTAAACTAAGAAATGATCTTTAAGCTTTTATTGTTACAAAATATTAAATAAAATAATAAAACACTTACAACTGCATCCAGTGGATGTGCAACAGTTTTTAAGGCATTATTCAGTAGTCAAGTATAATTTTCCCTCAATGCTTCAATGGGTGGGGGGGGGGGCAGGGGTGAAGAAAGAGAGAATTAATGATCCAATCCAAACAGCCTTGCCCATCATTCGGCATTCCTCCTATCCATGATGCAGAAGGTGGCTGCTTAATACAGTCGGTATAGCATTAAATTGGTACCTGGCCTGTGATTAATGGCTTGAAGAGAACACCTAACTCTATGACCAAAACTTAAGACAGAGGATGGAGCAGGCACTATCTGGTGCAAGAGAAACATTCATTTGGTTTATGAAAGGTGCTGCTGCATTCCGATAGAAGTGGTCCAAGATCCCAAGGTCACATCCATTACGAGTGCAGGCGACAGGTCCAGGACCGTGGCTTCAACAAATCCAAGAAGGAGGGCTGCAGAGAACAAATGTATTTCCAATTTCAAAATACCATTCATTGACAACATAAATGTGATCATAAAATTATCCTAGTAAGACAGAACAACATTATTTCTGGGTCCATCAAACACTGATATAAACATTCTGCCAATCAGTAAAAATATTTGATTTTCTTATAGATTTTAAACATGAACTGTGAAATCAAACAAAGTTAGTCAAACAAAGGCAGTTTACTTTCCAGCCTTACACATTACTCATGCAATCATTTGTTTTCAAACAAAACCATCAAGCACATCTAAACATTAGAACAAACTCTTCCAGTTAAATTTTAACCTAAGGACTTACATTAGTAAGAGGACAATTCTGCTGGGCATACCACTCTTGTGAATATAGACACACCAGCATGCCCTGGCCCAGAAACAGAGATGTCCACATCACCACATTCCATACAGGACCTTTCCGGCGATCATGCAGTACAAAATTGAATGCCACTAATAAAGAGAGGGGATATCCATTAACACTTGGAAAGAACATTCCAACATCAATATAGCAGTTGCAGACCATTAAATGCAAGTGGGTAGCTACCTAAACCAGAGCAATGCATTCACTGCTACTGCTCATTTCTACACACAACATTGAGAAGGCTTCAAAAAATGTAAATTGCCAAACATTCAATACTGGAATATTCAAGAGAAGAAGGGATGAATGTCAATGGTACAAAATAGTTTTCAAACTGACAATCATTAGGGCACTGGACTGATAATCCAGAGACCCAGGGCAATGCTCTGGAGACCCAGGTTTGAATTCCACCACGGCAGATGGCAAAATTTGAACTAAATTTTTTTAAAAATCTAATAATGACCATGAAGCCATTGTTGATTGTCTGAAAACCCATCTGGTTCACTAATATCCATTAGGGAAGGAAATCTGCCGTACCTAGCTGGTCTGGCCTACATGTGACTCCAGATCCACAGCATGTGGTTGACTCTTCAATGCCCTCAGGGATGGGCAATAAATGCTGGTCCAGCCAGCAAGGCCCACATCTCACAAACAAATAAAAGCAAACAAATACTGCACATCAAAAGACAAAGATGAATATTTTTAGAATGGTCATGATCGTGCCACAGTCACCTATGACTACAGGCACAGTCGGCCTATTGTAACGTTGTCAGCAGATAACAATATTGCATCATCTTAAACAAAGAGGGATAAAATTTAATTGCAGTTAAAGGCAAGCTGAAGGCAAGAAGCATCACAGTTCCCCAATAGCCAAATGAGTCAATGGGCTGCCCAATGAGAACTAAGGCAAGCAGCCTGGCAAAATTTAAGAGTTCCATCCATCATCAGCATTGGGGGTAATTAATTTCCACTATTGCAAAATAGGGGCATTACGACTGGACTTGGTGTGCATGCATGTACATGTTTTGTTGCGTTCATTGATACCAATATTCTCAATGGTAATTCCAAATGTGTGGACATTGAGCAAGAACAAAGAGTTAAAAGCAAACTACTAAAAATCTACAAATTCACAGGCCAACATATTTTATGTGCTTAAATAAACATATCCCACTGATAAATGATCAATTCTTAGTAATGGCCGAGCAGTAGACTTAAAAGACTAACACAAAAATACTTACTTCCAAAGCACATGAACAGGCAGAAGAGGACTGGATAGAAGAAGCCAAAGCAAATTGCCAACACATATTCGTGAACTATGGCAGACACTGTGAAGACAGACAACATTGCAGCAGCCCTAAACCGGTGGGTGAATAACTGGCAAGAGAAAATTTAACAGGGTTAAGTCAAGTTTTTGAAAATAAATGAACATTAGAAATTTAATAAATTGTGATCAAACTACAAGTTAAAAACAGGACCATTAATCTCATCAACCAGGGTTATTCGAGTGTAATCCAAAAAATGCCTGCTTAATCAACCTGGTTCCAAAACCAACTCTAAGTGTGGCCTCAGCCTTTTCCCAATATATGACATTTGCTGCATCACTCCACAAGATTCATTCTCCCTTCATGATAGAAGTTAACATGGAAATGCTGAAGTGCCTGCTCTCTGCACCTCTCCCATCCCCTTTCCAACATATACCGGGTCTGCTGCTTTTAATTGATGTGGAGATGCCGGCGTTGGACTGCGGTAAACAGTACGAGTTTTAATTTGTAATTGATGCAGTGTACTGCTTTAAAACTACTAGATTATCGACATTTTTTATTCATTCATGGGATGTGGATGTCACTGGCTAGGACAGCATTACTTGTCCATCGCTAATTGCCCTCGACAATTAGGTGATGAGCTGCCTCCTTAAACTGCGGTAAGAAGTTTAACAACACCAGGTTAAAGTCCAACAGGTTTATTTGGCAGCAAAAGCCACACAAGCTTTCGGAGCTGCAAGCCCCTTCTTCAGGTGAGTGGGAATTCTGTTCACAAACAGAGCACATAAAGACACAAACTCAATTTACATGAATAATGGTTGGAATGCGAATACTTACAACTAATCAAGTCTTTAAGAAACAAAACAACATGAGTGGAGAGAGCATCAAGACAGGCTAAAAAGATGTGTATTGTCTCCAGACAAGACAGCCAGTGAAACTCTGTGGGGGTTACAAATAGTGTGCCATGAACCTAATATCCCAGTTGAGGCCGTCCTCGTGTGTGTGGAACTTGGCTATCAGTTTCTGCTCAGCGACTCTGCGCCGTCGTGTGTCACGAAGGCCGCCTTGGAGAACGCTTACCCGAATATCAGAGGCCGAATGCCCGTGACCACTGAAGTGCTCCCCAACAGGAAGAGAACAGTCTTGCCTGGTGATTGTCGAGCGGTGTTCATTCATCCGTTGTCGCAGCGTCTGCATAGTTTCCCCAATGTACCATGCCTCGGGACATCCTTTCCTGCAGCGTATCAGGTAGACAACGTTGGCCGAGTTGCAAGAGTATGTACCGTGTACCTGGTGGATGGTGTTCTCACGCGAGATGATGGCATCTCTGCAAGACGTGCCGGATCATCGACACAGATGCCATCATCTCACGTGAGAACACCATCCACCAGGTACACGGTACATACTCTTGCAACTCGGCCAACGTTGTCTACCTGATACGCTGCAAGAAAGGATGTCCCGAGGCATGGTACATTGGGGAAACTATGCAGACGCTGCGACAACGGATGAATGAACACCGCTCGACAATCACCAGGCAAGACTGTTCTCTTCCTGTTGGGGAGCACTTCAGCGGTCACGGGCATTCGGCCTCTGATATTCGGGTAAGCGTTCTCCAAGGCGGCCTTCGTGACACACGACGGCGCAGAGTCGCTGAGCAGAAACTGATAGCCAAGTTCCGCACACACGAGGACGGCCTCAACCGGGATATTGGGTTCATGTCACACTATTTGTAACCCCCACAGAGTTTCACTGGCTGTCTTGTCTGGAGACAATACACATCTTTTTAGCCTGTCTTGATGCTCTCTCCACTCATGTTGTTTTGTTTCTTAAAGACTTGATTAGTTGTAAGTATTCGCATTCCAACCATTATTCATGTAAATTGAGTTTGTGTCTTTATGTGCTCTGTTTGTGAACAGATTTCCCACTCACCTGAAGAAGGGGCTTGCAGCTCCGAAAGCTTGTGTGGCTTTTGCTACCAAATAAACCTGTTGGACTTTAACCTGGTGTTGTTAAACTTTAACCTGGTGTTGTTAAACTTCTTACTGTGTTTACCCCAGTCCAATGCCGGCATCTCCACATCCTTAAACTGCTGCAGTCCCTGTGGTCTAGGTACATTCACAGTGCTATTAGGGAGGTAGTTCCAGGATTTTGACCCAACAACAGTGTATTTCCAAGTCAGGATGGTGAGTGACTTAGAGGGGAACTTTCAGGTGACGGTGTTCCCATGTGTCTGCTGCTCTCATCCTTCTAAATGGTAGAGGTCATGAGTTTGGAAGATGTTGTCTAAGGAACCATACAATGTATCTTGTAGATGGTACACCACTGCTACTGATTAACAGTTGTGGAAGGGGTAGCAATCAAGTGGGCTGCTTTGTCATGGGTGCTTCTTGAATGTTGCTGGAGTTGCACTCATCCAAACAAGGGGAGACTATTCCATTATACTTCTAACTTGTGCCTTGCAGATGGTGGACATGCTTTGGGGAGTCAGAAAGTGAGCTACTCACTGCAGGATCTGCTCTTGTAGCCATGCCACAGTATTTATATGGTTTGTGCAGTTCAATTTCTGGTCAATAACAATGTCGATGTAGCATATATATTGATGGTCATAAAAAAAAACTTGACTAACACTACATTACTTTAAAGTTGTACTGAATATTTTAATGCAATTAACCCTGCTGAAATTTTACTCTATTAAAGATTTGATATAAATGCACATTTTCAGCAATTATAAAATGATCTGAATTTAAAAAGTAAACATTTTTGATACGGTAATGCACAAAATCTTCAGAATGTCATGTATTTATTTAGTGGAGGGCAGTTGGGAAATGGTGGGTGAGAGGTGTAAACAGAGTACTTGTAATGGGGGACTTCAATTACTTGAACATAGACCGGAATAGCGGTAAAGGGCAGAGAGGGGGCAAGAGTTCCTGGAATCTGTTTCAGAAAATTTTCTACAGCAGTATGTGTCCAGTCCAACAAGAAAGGAGGCACTACTCGATCTGGTTCTTGAAAACAAGGTGGGCCAAATAGATTCAGTTTCAGGGGGAGCATTTAGGTAACGGTAATCATTGCATCATAAGATTTAGATGATGGTAGAAAAGGACAATGTGCAATCCAGAGTCAAAATAACTGTGGGAGAGCCAAATTCAATGGGACAAGCTGGGTCAGATAGATTGGAACCAAAGGTTCACAGAAAAACTGTTAGAAAGATCAGCCATGATGTTATTGAATGGCAGAGTCGGCTCGAGGGGCCAAATGGCCTACACCTGCTCCTAGGGAACAGAACAAGAGGGGACAAATTTCAGGTGATTTGCAAAAGTAGGAAGTGTGATGCAAGAAAAAACAGTTTCACACAACGGGTGGTTCAGGTCTGGAATGCACAACCTGGAAGTGCGTGGAGGCAGGTTCAATCAAGACATTCACAAGGACATTAGATGATTATTTTATTGGAATAAACGTGCAGGGTTACGGTGGAAAGGCAGGAGAATGGCACAAAGTCAATGATTATTTGGAGAGCTGGTGCAGACACAATGGGCTGAATGGCCTCCTTCTGCACAGTAATAATGCTGTGATTCTACAATGAATGTGGGCTGGTATATGTGCTGGTTATGGCCAATTACTTGAACTTTTGATACATTAATACAGCAGAACTAGAACTCTCAGCTGCTATGTACCTTGAAACAAAATCCAATTTGCTACCAAATTCTGCAGCCTCCCTGGGGTCAGGGATGTTACTGAATGGAGGGGGAGATAAGAGGTCATAGTGTACGTTGGTATAAACATCATAGGTAGAATGAAGGGATAGGTCTTGCATCAAAAATTCAGGGAGCTAGGCAGCAGATTAAAAAGCAGGACCTCTAAGGTTGAAATCTCTGGATTTTTCCCAGTGCCATGTGGTAACAACTACAGAAATAGGAAAATTGGGTATTGAACGTATGGCTCAAGAGTTGGTGCAGGAGGGAGGGTTTTACATTCCCGGATCATTGGGACTGTTTCTAGGGAAGGTTGGACATCTACAAGCAGGACTGTCTGCACCTGAACCAGAACGGAACCAACATTCTTACGGGTGGATTTGCTCGTGCTGTTCAGAGGAGTTTAAACTAGTTTGGGAGGGGAAGTAGACACAGGATGTTAGTACAATAGGGACACAGCATATTATAGTGAAGGAACCAAGACAGAGGGATTTCAGCCATGTTGAGTTCAGCGATGCTGGATGGCCTCTAGTTTAATGCTAAGAGTATTATAGGTAATACTGATGAGTTAAGGGTGTGAATTGAGATGCGGAATTGAGATATTATTGCCATCATGAAGATGTGGTTGAGGGAGGGGCAGGACTGGTAATTCAACATTCCAATGTGAGACGGGGGGGGGGGGGGGGGGGGGGTGTAAAAGGGTGGTGTCACCTTATTAACTAAGGAGTCAATTACTGCAGTAACGGGAACAAAATACAAATCTTTTACATTTTTCACATTGACCTGCAATGTTATATAGTAAAGCTATCCAAAAATCATCAGCAGTGCTTCAGGCTCCCTCTATTCTGTTGAACGGGATCCCTGAATGACAGACACTCTTAGCATCTCAACCCATCAACCAATGGCTCATCAAAAAGGATTTTTTTTTGCAAACTAGAATCAAGCATTAGAAGTCAAAGCAAGTGAACTTTGATCCTGGGAATAGCATTCCTCGGTTCCATTCAGCAGAACAATGGGGGCTGAAGTACTTATTAATGATGTTTTCCATAGTTTTATATTTGTCAACTAATGTGAAAAAATTAAAAACTGTACTTTATTTCTGTCCTCAACTCTCTTATTTTAGGGGCATTTTCTCACATGAATACAATGACTGCAAGTAGCTCCTTACCCAGAGGAAATCTTTATATGCATAATAATACAGCCAGTCATGAACCACTACATTCCAGGTCCGGTAATAGTTTGCAAATGATGTAGAATTCCACCAGTCCTGAAAGTGGGAGAGAGCAAATTTAAATCAACAATTTGGAAGAAATGTCTATTTGTATTCACAGAATCCCAACAGTGCAAAAGGAGGCCACCCAGCTCATCGAGTCCGTACCAACTCCCTGAAAGAGCTTCCGGCCCAGGCCCAAACCCTGTGCAACGACAATGGCTAATCCATCTAAACTACACATCTTTGGACACGAAGGGGCAATTTAGTATGGGCAATCAACCTAATCTTTGGACTGTGGGAAGAAACCAGAGCACCCAGAGGAAACTCTCACAGACACAGGGAGAACGTGCAAACTCCACATAGTCTGTGTGGAGTTAGCATGTTCTCTCACTGTGCTCTGGTTTCTTCCCACAGTCCGAGAGACATGCCGATTAGGTGCATTGGCCATGATAAATGCTCCCTCAGTGTACCCGAACAGGTGCCGGAGTGTGGTGACTTGGGGATTTTCACAGTAACTTGATTGTGTTAATGCAAGCCTACTTACGACACTAAAGAATAAATTAATAAATAAAATAGATGCTGCAAAATAATACATACACAGGTGCACTGATCATTATTTACACAATTTAATACCCTATTGCTTGGAAACATCTGGAAAATACAGATTTTCCATAGAATTCTCCCAATGCAACATGAAGGCAGGCTTCAGATGAAAATAGATGGTCATGGGGAGCAGCTCATGCTCAAAGTCTGTCTCATGATTTAGCCCACCCTCTCCCTCCCTTTATGAGTCTGTATTCAACAGGATCACTAAAATGCCACAGAAAAGATTGGGAAGGGAAGAAAGCCCAAAGCTTGCACGCTGTCATTCACTGTATTTGATTATGTAGCATATAAATGATAGTGATTTTATAAAAGCTCATCTTTTTGGCACCATTATCCATTTACAGGCAGCCTAGGAGAAGCTACCATGAGTATTCTGTGCCAGCCTCTGGAAGATGCCCTAACGTGATCAGAGTTGGTTTGGACTCTATTTGCCCTCACTGATAAAGAAATGGCCAAAATAAAAATGCATTGTTAACAGGAACTGTGGAAACGTGCATGAGCTTGTTTGTACTACTTCGATAAAACACCAGCATTGCAATCAATCATGACACACTTTAGTTTACAGACAGCACAATTAAGTCCTGTAATCTTGATTATTGGCGAATGTGCACAGATTTTTCACCTTGGATTAAAATCATCAAATGGAAAATATCTTGAAAGCTGTACACTGTATAGACAGGTATTAGGGATAATAGATGCTATTTTGTTTTTAAAAAGTGATCATACAGCTTACATTTTGCTGCATGGCATAAGACAGCTCATCTATTGTGAACTGAAGTGGAAATAAAAGAGCAAGGCAAAAAGTGACACCATCGTGCTCCTTTGGAGGAAATGATGACAATAGACACATTGGATGAACATAACAGGAAATTGGCAAACTATATTTCCTGGAAATATAAAATGTTAATGTAATAGGTTACCTTGTAGAACATCCTGTCAGCAAACTGCAGCATTTCTGCAAAGGCATTGAGCCAACAGTGCAGGAATGCAAAGAAAGCCAGGAACAACACCAACACACCTGAAACATACCAAAGTGCAGCTTTAGGCTCGTTCCAGAATTACCAATGTTACGACAAACAGATATTACCTTACTTTTGACAACCCTTCCTCTCCCCTCATTTCCCTTCCAGACGTTTTACCCTCAAGGACAATCCTTGGATTCCTTTGCTGCCAGGAGAGAAATAGGTAGGCTGAGTGATTGGGCATAAATCTAGCAGATGGACTATAACATGGGAAGATTCAAAGTTGTTCACAATAGCAGGAAGAATTTTAAAAAAGAGTATTACTTAAATGGAGAACGACTGCAGAACTCGAGAGGTGCGGAGGGATCAAGATATTCTAGTGCACGGGTCACAAAATGTTAGCATGCAGGTACAGCATGTAATCAAGATGAATCATGTAAATCATACTAATCCTTTTATTATATGAGTAAGGATGTTATGCTTGTTGTACAGGGCATTGCTGAGACCACATCTCCAATACCGTGTACACTTATTATCTCTATATTTAAGGAAGGATGTACTCAGTTTAGAGGAAGTTTACTATATTGATACCTGGAATTATTGATTTATGAGGATAGGTTGGATGGGCTGGGCTTGTTTCCCCTGGAGTTTAGAAGAGAGAGAGAGGTGACTTGATTGAAGTACATTAGATCCTGGATCGTATTGACAGATGGGGGTAAATCCAAAACTAGGGGGAGACAGTTTTAAAATTAGGGGTTTCCCTTTCAGAACAGAGTTCAGGAGAAATCTTCTCTCCAACAGTTGAGACTTTGGAATTCTGCCTCAGAAGGCAGTGGAAGTGGGGTCATTCAATATTTTTAAGGTAGAGGGAGAGGGAAAGGGGGCAAGGGAGTTCAAGGTTTTCATGGGTAGATGGGAATGTGGAACTCGAAATACAAACAAATCTGTCATGATCTTATTAAATGGCAGTGCAAGTTTGAGGGGCCAAATGGTCTATTTCTGCTCTTATTTCATATGTACGCAAAGAGAAATGTAAAAAAGACAAGAGACTGGTGAAGGTTATCAGGCAGAGGAGGAAAAAACCTCTTTTGACTGGGAAGATAACTCAAAAATTAAAAAATACATAATGTAAGGACCTGCATCAGACACATTTTGCATTGATATGGAGAAAGTTGCTGTCCAACTCCACACTCAACAAACATGGCTAAAAATAACACAAAGGAACAGAATAATCATGGAAACCACAAGCTAAGCATCATACAAAGGAAATTAAATATCCTAAACTGGATATTGGTGCCTCCTGCATCAGCCCTTCAGTTGGATTTAACAGTTGCACGACTAGGTAAAAGATGGCTGCCAATTGCATTTCTGACATCCAGCTTAGCCAGCTGCATATCACTCTGCCCCCCTCGACAACTGAAATTAGGCTAGGTGTGTTTGAGAGATCCAAACACATTGCTGCATCAATCTCCTGAATGTATTTTGGCTAAGAACTGTGTACACATCGCATCTTTCGGAACAAGCACTTCCTGCATTACGCTAGATGCTTCCACTTTCAGGATGAATGATTAAAGATAATCCATACCTGGCAAGATGGAGTTGAAGATGCAGAGAACCAGGACTTTCAAACTGAACGGCTCCCGGCTGATGTTTCGGAACAATGGAATACAGAGCCGCACAAAAATATAATAAGCATAAAACAGACAGCCCAGAACCTGAAAAACATAGCACGAGTTAGAAACAAAACATTTTTCCACACTACAATCTATTATCATACTAGAATGAGAACTATCTGGCTCTCTAGTGTGTCTACATCATATTAAAGAGTCAGCGCCATACTGAAAATGTAATTAAAAAGGTGGTAGATTTGCATTTATGTCACCTTGCCTCATTTCTCAGATACACAATGCCCCAGTGTGGAATGCTATGAGATCAGGTAGACAAACAACAGTCTGATTATGCACAAGTTCTGTTGAAAGGTCACAACTTGGAATATTAACTCTGCTTCTCTCTCCACAGACGCTGCCAGACTTGCTGAGTATTTCCAGCACACTCTGTTAGCAGGTGGGGAGGATGAGAGTAATGGTTGATGAAAGAATGTTGGTTAGGAAACCCTTCTTTGAAGAGTACCAAACATATTCAACATCCACCAGGAGCTTCAGTTAACAGCTAGTCCAAAGGAATTCCTCAGTCCTGTGTTAAAGTGTTAGTTTATATTATGAATTCAAAATTCTGATACAAGGCTTCTATCCCGACACAATCCTGCTGCCAATAGCTAGCTCAGGCCTCCAAAATAATATTTAAAACAAAATACATCTCAGTGACACAGTAAGGAACAAAACTTTTGATTTGTGGGGATGACGATCACTCCACTGCCCTTGGTCCCAGTCGAACAGCAACAAAAACAAAAGCTGTGCATAGCAAGATAGTAGCATGGTCACAACAGCAGGATATAATTTTTTTAAATTCACTCATGGGATGTGGGCATCGCTGGCTGGCGTTTATTGTCCATCCCTGACTACCCTTGAACTGAGTGGGTAGCTAGGCCATTTCAGAGGTCAGTTGAGAGTCAACCACATTGCTGTGGCTCTGGAGTCACATGTAGGCCAGATCAGGTAAGGATGGCAGATTTCCTTCCCTAAAGGACATTAGTGAACCAGATGGGTTTTTCTGACAATTGACAATGGTTTCATAATCAGTAGATTCTTAATTCCAGTTATTTTTCTAGAATTCAAATTCCATCCCTGCCATGGCGGGATTCGAACCCAAGTCCCCAGAACATTAGCTCAGTTTCTGGATTAATTGAATTGTGATAATGCCACTAGGCCATCGCCTCCCCAAAATTTTATATAGTTTTATATATACAGTAATATACAAAATCTCATGATGCTAAATAAAAAACATTTTTGTGTTTTACTGGATGAGTGTTAGTCACAACTGATGGCATCAAAAGCCCTCCCTCCTCCCACAATGTTATACAGCCTTGAACTAACAATAATTGTTTTGAAGTATGGTTTTGTATGAAAGACTCATTCTGTGCCTCATCACACAGCCCAAAAACATTAATCTATTTCTGTCCATATCAAATCATTAAAGCCCAAAAAAATTGCAATCAGTCGACGCTCTTTATAGTGCAATTTTGTTTTCATTCATGTATCTCAGAATTTATTCTATGTGGGCAAAACAGATATCAGAAGTTTGTTTATTTGTCAATTTCCAGTAGCTGTCAGATGGGCCCCTCTTCATATTGGTCGAGCACTGAGGCTCGACCATAATAGGGAAATGCTGCTGAGTTTGTCAAAAGTAACTTGGTTTTAAAACACTTTACCTGAGCAAATTTTGTAGCAACGTAGCTCCATCTAATTGTCGGATTCCTGCACCAAAGAAAGAATTTTCAGCAAATGATTTAATGCATTTTCCCTCAAATACAGAATTCCTCCTCAATTTGAAAGGAATACAGTTTTTCCCCCAATCAAAATAATTACAGTTGTTTCTTCTGAGATAGTTTCTTGAAACAGACCATAAACTGTTTTTGTCACAGGACAACTATATTAAAGCTGATTCCAGCTTCATCCATGCTGGGCACAGGCAAAGAATTGTGATTGTGTCTTGTACTCCACTGTATCTAACTAACAAATATCAGTTTAGGAAAAGATTGGGTTTAACTGTAACAAGGACATCACAGAAACAAACCACAATGAAGATAGACAGTTGCACACTAAATCTTGGGTGACTGGAAACCTTCAAAGTTTTGAAACCGTGAACCCAGTACCCGAGCAGCAAATTTCTATAGGATTTCTTTTACACTATGAAAGGGAATCCAGAACAAGAGAACAATCTTAAAATTATAGCAAGGCCATTTCGGGAGTGAAATCAGGAAGCACTTCTCACAAAAATCAAGAACTTACTTCAAAAGGCTATGGCTGAAGCGGCAATTTCAAATATCAATTTTAAGATTAGTAACAGTATCAAGCGGTATCGAGCAAAGGAAGGTAAAAGAAGTTCAGGTACAGTTTAGCCATGATCTAACAGAATGGTAGAACAGGTTTGACCAGCCGAATGGTCTACTCTTGTTCCTATATAAAATACAACTATAAATGGTAAGCAGATTACATATTACACCATCATTTATTAGGTCAAAAATATTAGCTGTTGCTCAGTGTATTTGCTTTTAGAAAACGTCTGACTGGTCTTACCTAGGATAGCTGTCCCGATATATAAGAGTAGGAGCAAAAAGAAAGTAGAGATAGTGGGAAAACTGGGGTATCTGCTGGATGCCACCTGTGACAAAGATAAAACTAAAAGATTAGCATTTTAATGAAACATTCAATACTAAGAAAGCAGCCTCTACAGATGCAATGTTTTCATCGTAAAATACAGTAAATAAACTGGATAGTGTAGAACAGAGGAATTACCAAGGTTCTAATGAAATATTATATTGGAAATCACAGTCCAGATAGGAATAGGTACAAGGCATATTAGAGCATTTGCTTCCTTTACAGTTATGAGCTAACTTGCTCACTTCAATCTTTCACAAAGCTCACAATAAGGGAGTCACTTTCTCACTTGGGACTAAAACTAAATACTTAAAAGCAGCAACAGTGAAACATCTATATAATGACTTAATTGTTTCAATTCTGGGAAGGTAAGGTTTCTCTCCATGACGATGAATTACATCTTCTCAGTCCATAATACCTGCCTGATTCTGCTTCAGAAATCAGATGGAAAGTGCCTTGCCCTCAGGTTCTGCTGTGCTATGGCTTGTTTGTTTTTTTTGTCCCTGTATTGGAGTCCTCACTAATTCAGTGAAGTATAAAGAGAATAGCTCTCTTTTAAAAACTGCCCTTGCTTCAAAATTGTTTATGACATTTCTGGCAAATTAATTTTCCCTGCTTAAATTTAGAGACATCTTGAAGGGAGAAATAAATCAGGAATGGCATCTGCACTTAACAGGTCCTCGAGATTTGTTGAATTATTTTGGGCTACCAGCTACATCTGCACCGAAGTAGTCATCCGCTGTCCCTCGATTTGAGGATGACATCTCTTCAGGGTTACAGATTTTACTCATGGAGCTTCATGTGAATGAATAGGTTGATTCTTTGGGCACATGGGGCAGAATATCACAGAAGGTAGTGGGATTCAGACTACAGGGTTTGCTTCTGCTCTTCTCTGCGGTCACTGCCTCATCAGTAAGATGTTTGGACTCAGTGTGACGCAGCTTGATGGACAGGTTGTCACCATTCTAAACAACTGGTAGCAACTCCTCAGGAAGGTCAATGCTACCACAGCACTTCAAGGAGAACATCTTGGAACATTTTCTTTTTTCTCCCCCTCGCCCTCCCCAAACTTGATCAAGTATTTCCACTGAGCTTTTCAGGAGATGCAAACACCATAACATGCTTTTTTAGTTTATAAATTACTCCCATATCAATCTAAAAGTACTGGCTTTTTCCTGTTTTGGCTCAGTCCCACCTCAATTTCCAAAGTGACAAACTATTCATGTTCACATTTCTTTGCTTTATTCAAAACAACTACTGGGACAACCATGCTCCTCTTCAGTCCTCTTGCTGCAGTTCTGGCAGCACTCCCCAGTGAAGTCCCACTTTTCACCCATTTAGTCCATCTGCAGCGTGTTATGGCTACAAGATGGACTGACATGGAGCAAGTCAGCTTGTAGCCAACTTTACTTCCGGAGGTGCGGGTGGGCAAGCAGACTGTCCTCACATAAAATGCAGCCTTAGGACCTTTGTGGACTTGCAAATGTTTGACAACAAAGATCTCTGCTATCATAGTTTGAAGACAGTTGAAATGGTGCAGTTAATCGAGTATTGGATTTCCTCAATGGATTTGAGAGAGAAGTGGCTACCAAAGTATGGGAAATGCTGAAAACATTCCCAGAGTCTTTGAATTAACACATATGGGAGATGAAATATTTAGCTGACCAGGTGAGAGTTGAAATGAGTTTTGTTTTAGCCACTTTGAAAGACATGAATTCTGTACAGATACAATTTCTTGGAAAGGGGGGAATGCAAAAGGGACATGAATTTCTGATGGAAGGGGGTTAAGTGGATTGTTCAGCAAAAATTATTTTGGAAGCCTCAGAGATAAAGCATCAAGAGGTGGCCAAATACTTCCCGAAATGAGGGAGGGGGAAATGAAAAACAAAACAAAAAAATTAACCAAGCAAAACAATGCCAGACAGACTCATTTTGCAGCCGGTACTACAGCAGCATTGGAACAAGATTGGGTATCCCATCAGCTGCACCCAAATATGGAGCAGGAGACAACACAACTCATTACCAATACATATCTTGATGAGGGTATTTCCATTGAGCAGTTCAGGACATGCAAACACTAGGAGATGCTTTAATATCTATCTGAAAGTCTTGGGTTCTCAGCTCAGTCCTATCTAGCCTCCAAGTAAAAAATGACAAATTAATCACACTCACTGTTCTTTTCTTTGTTTGATACCACTCTGCTAAAGTTCTCCCTTATGAAGGAATGCGCTTTCATCATCAAACGGACCTAATTAGATCAAACAGATTATCAGACATGAAATCAACCCAAATTATGTGGAGATATTATAACACACTTCACTTTGCATTCGCCTCCCAAGAGGCTGGTGCTTCTGGTGTCACTGACCACGAAATAAATTCTATCACTGGAATGGCAGGTGAAATTTTATCTGTTTGAATGGTTAGCAGGACAGCAAAATTGGATCACCAAATATGTGAAATCGACTGGTACCATTACCAGTGGGAAAGCTCCAAAATAATTTTCAAAGATCTGGAAGTTGTTAAAAGTTACATTATGAAATATGCAATTGGCAATGCTCAAACTCACATTCAGATCAGCTCACCAATTCTGCACAAGGGGCCACTAAGACTGTTGATCCTGCAGTACAAGAGGTTAGATGCTAGGAATTCTGTAGCGAGTAACTCACCACTTGACTCTCCAAAGCCTGTTCACTATCCACCAGGCACAAGTCAGGCTTGTGATGGGATACCCTCCACCTGCCTGATGAACGCAGTGCCAACAAAACTCAAGAAACTTGACAACATTCAGGATGTAGCAGCCAACTCGACTGGCATCCCATCCACCACCTTAAACATTCATTCCCTCAGCAAGTCAGTGTGAGCAGTTTTCAGCTTCAACTAAACTTCCCAGGGAGAGAGCATGGTCTGAAGTGAGTAATTAGATTAAAAAATGAAGAGCAAAATATTGCAGATGCTGGAAATCTAAAAAATATATAGTGGAAATATTCAGGTCAGAAGTTGTTCTGAAGTGTCATTAATCGGAAACATGGATTGTTTCTCTCTCCACGGATGTTGCCAAAGCAGAGTACGTCCAGCATTTTGTGTCATTAAAAATGGGATAGCTTTTCCTCTGGAGTTTCTGAAGCATTTTTATAGTCGATCAGACCCAATTTACAAGTCAGCAGAAACAGGATTGGACAGCATAAATGCAAAGAGCTGGACCAAAATCTGATTTACCAACATCAAAGACCCTATAAGATAAAACACCACAAAAAAAAAGCCCAAAGTCACTCACCTGTTCTAATATAACAATGAAGCGGGAGGCTGGAGGTAGACGGAAATGAATGACTGTGTAAACCGGGGCAGCCCACAGCCCTACTATCTGGAAAAACAAAAACAATGCACCATAGAACACTGTCTGTAAAACTTTGCGTTTCGAGGTCTGGTATCCGAATGCCCATTGCAGAAACAGTCCATATGGAATGAGGAGTGTAGACAAGAACATACAGAGCCAGGTGGAAATGACAATTGGAAACCTCCCAAAGGCATAAACCAATAGGTCGAAGTCAAGGACCAGCCTACAAAAGGGAAAAAAAAACACAATGAATGTATGCGATGCCTATCAAAAATCTGTTCACAGTATTATTGCAAAAACCGGTTCTTAAATCTACTGGTCAAGCAGTTCCATCAGCTTACCTCAACCTTACCAACACAACTTGGGAGAGACAAGAAATGCACGCCTTGCTGCAATGTAACATCCCAAGAATGTATGATAAAAATAAAGGAGGACACCTAAACCAATACACTTGAATTTCATGCCAACATGCATTCCATTCGATATTCTTACTTCAGCACCTCAAGCTGCACCAATTATCTGCACCCACGACAGGTCTGCAGTTGTCAACGTTTGACCATGATACTGTGTAATTCACAATACTATCATGAGCTACAATCTTAAAGAGGACTGTATAAGTTAACATAAACCATTACAGACAACTGCCATTGTATCAAATTTACGAACTGAAAAATTGATTTCCGCTACCCAAACTTAATACCAGTTTTATGGTAACATATAAAAATAATGCATTCACTAGAACGGGTATGTAGCTTCCACCAGTTAGTGGCTACATTGTCTGATCTGACACTTAGTCATATAGATCCCACCCAAGTCCTCTAGGCCAGGTCGACAAGTTAATAGAATGCTACAGCTGGCCTCAACATCCATTTTAAAAGCAGCATCAAGATATAAAAAGAAATTAACCTACAAGGTAAAAATAGCTGCCTGTATGAAGTGTAACAAACAAACTAACCCTCAAGCAAGTTACATGCCATTGTAGCTTGTGGTTTATAAGAACATAAGAAATAGGAGCAGGAGTAGGCCATCTAGCCCCTCGAGCCTGCCCCGCCATTCAATAAGATCATGGCTGATCTTGGCCTGATCCCTATAACCCCTAATTCCCTTACCGATCAGGAATCCATCTATCCGTGATTTAAACATATTCAACGAGGTAGCCTCCACCACTTCAGTGGGCAGAGAATTCCAGAGATTCACCACCCTCTGAGAGAAGAAGTTCCTCCTCTACTCTGTCCTAAACTGACCCCCCTTTATTTTGAGGCTGTGCCCTCTAATTCTAGCTTCCTTTCTAAGTGGAAAGAATCTCTCCACCTCTACCCTATCCAGCCCCTTCATTATCTTTTGGTTTCTATAAGATCCCCCCTCAGCCTTCTAAATTCCAATGAGTACAAACCCAATCTGCTCAGTCTCTCCTCGTAATCAACACCCCTCATCTCTGGTATCAACCTGGTGAACCTTCTCTGCACTCCCTCTAAGGCCAATATATCCTTCCGAAAATAAGGGGACCAATACTGCGCACAGTATTCCAGCTGTGGCCTCACCAATGCCCTGTCCAGATGCAGCAAGACATCTCTGCTTTTATATTCTATCCCCCTTGCGATATAGGTCAACATCCCATTTGCCTTCTTGATCACCTGTTGCACCTGCAGACTGGGTTTTTGCGTCTCATGCACAAGGACCCTCAGGTCCCTTTGCACAGTAGCATGTTGCAATCTTTTTCCATTTAGATAATAATCCAATTTGCTATTATTTCCTCCAAAGTGAATAACCTCGCATTTGTCAATGTTATACTCCATCTGCCAGATCCTCGCCCACTCACTCAGCCTGTCCAAATCTCTCTGCAGACCTTCTACGCCCTCCACACGATTCACTTTTCCACTTATCTTTGTGTCGTCTGCAAACTTTGTTACCCTACACTCAGTCCCCTCCTCCAGATCATCTATATAAATGGTAAATAGTTGAGGCCCCAGTACCGATCCCTGCGGCACGCCACTAGTTACCATCTGCCAACCAGAAAAGCACCCATTTGACACTCAGCATTTTCACTTGTTGAGCTCCTATTTAATGGTACAGGCAAAATTGTTTGGAAATATACTTGAGACGATGTTTGTCTTTACTGCCCTCACTTCTGTTCCCAAATCCTTACCTTCCTTCATCAATGAAGTCCATCACCAGTGTACTGACTATAAACAAGATGAGTAAAGCGATGAACATGTGATAGATGGTTCGGATGTGATTCACTTGGAACAGCTCACTGAGGGAGAGGGACAGAGAAAAACATTTACTTTGAGAACTGTTGCAATGCAGCTGCATTGACAAAACTTTAAGTGACTCACAGAAGGGAAAACAACACCAATTGCTTAAGCACAAGTTTAGAAATTCAAGATCAAGACAATTAAGCAGACAAGAGTTGAAATCAGATCCATTTCAATTTCCAATCTAACCTTGCCAATATTTGGTAGCTGTACTTTCTGCTGCAAAGATTTGTAAAATGACAATGGTGGGTCACCCATTTAAAAAGCATACTTACTCAAGTAGAGATCGCCGAGATATGAAATGCTTTCCCTTCTCTGGGGGTGCCCTTGTTTGTCTGTAACAAGATGCATTTAATTAGAACTTAACTTAATAAGCCTTCAATTACAATCAACCCCAACTGAAATAATGTCATGACTCAAGGTTAACATGAACTCATTCCCATTTCAGACGATAAATATCTATGTTACACTCTTTGTACACCTTACAGTATTCTTCATGCAACCATCTCTCCATAGATCCTGAAGAAAGCATCTGTTCTGGTAACAAAGAGTGCAGGGAGGCATCAAGGAGCAGCACCATGCATACCTAAAAATGAGGTATCAACCTGGCAAAACTACAACACAGGACTACTTATGTGCCAAACAGCATAAATAGCAAGTAATAGATGGAGCTCAGCAATTCAACGACCAATGCATCAGATCGAAGCTTTGTAGTCCTACCATACCCAGTCATGAACGGTGGTGGCCAATTAAACAATGAACTGCAGGAGGAGGCTCCACAAACATTCCCATCCTCAATGATGGAGGAGCTCAGCACAAGTGCAAAAGTAAGGCTGAAGATTCACAATAGCTTCAGCCAGAAGTGCTGACTGGATCATCCATCTTGGCCTTGTCCAGAGGTTCCCAGTAGCACAGATACCAGTCTTCAGCCAATTCAATTCACTCCACATGATATCAAGTGTTATGATTACAGTTCATGTTATAATTGGACTGGAAGATCCCAGATTGGAACCTGAACTTAAAAGACCATCATTTTTACTCTTTTTTAAAAGATGGAGGGCGTGTTACATGACTGCTAATTAGTTTTAACATTTATTCAACATGAAAAAGTTCATTATGATGCAATACTCGTTTAGTCCCGTATTAGCTTCACAAAACATATAGATTTTAAGGTTAACACAGGTGACAAAGTATACCCTTGAGTGACAATGTTCTCAGTAACATTCTGTCCCTTTAAACACACAGGCTGGCTGTGGTCAGACACCCTCCACTCAAACAAAAGGCCAATGCCACTCAACCAATTTTCCATCGAGTTCTTTCACAATTCCCCCCAGTTGACCGTTACAAGAGTTCCCAAACTCCACTCCTAAAAGTGACACGCTTTCAAATCCTTTTAAATAATACTTTCCCTCAGCAACTTCCATCAACAATTCGCTTCCAAATTTGACATCTCCCCTTTCAGGTTTCCTTTGGTTTGACTGTTGCACAAACTCTTCACAGCTGCTTTAACTAATCAAATCCCAGACTCCACTAAGATGACACCAAACTTTTGATTTCTCTCTCAAGTCTGCTTTCCCACTCTAAATCTGGTTACTTCAACTGTCTCTTTAATTTAGAATACTATCTGCTTTCCCTGAATTCTCCTGAACAGTGCCTTGTTCAACCTCTTGGGGTCTCTGTTCCCTTCATTCCAATCTTCCAAAGGCATCCTTTCTGTTCTAATTCCCTGGTTGCCTGGACTTTGTCTGCCTTTTTGCAGCCCCCTTATCCTGTCAAACCTTTCTTCTGGAAATGTTCACCCTCCAGCTTCCTATCTCCAACTACAAATGAATTCAGCTAAAATGACACTCAAAAGGCCATCCTACATTAAAAGGTGCTCCCAGTTGCAAAGCAACAAATTAATGCTTTTGCCAGCGGATTTACTTTTCACACTATAGCCTCTCTAAGCACAATGGGAGTACAGTTTGAATGGAGCCAACCCCACACATACAAACAGCATAATTCTAACTATAGGTTTACATTTCTGTTGAAGAAATTCATAGTAAGTTCGAGAAATTTCAAATAATCAGCAATTTAAGTCACTAATAAAGTACCAGCAATAAGTGAAGTGACCTCAGATTAGACGCTCAGTCTAACAGGGGAACTGTCTACATGAAAACAGTATGAACACAGTAAGAGAGATTTAACCAAGTATGAGATTTGAACGAAGGTTTTTGATTGAAACATGTATTTTGGTATTTTAAAATTTATTAGCTGTATTTTTTTTTAAATAACTGTATACTTTAGCCAAAGGCAGGCTGCTGAAAGGGATGATGGGATGAAGCCTTACCAGACAGAACCACATTCTTTGGAACAATGAAACCATAGAATGTGCAAGTTATCAGCAAAAGTTACTAGCAGTAAGATTCTCAGAGCCCCTTTATGAATAGGGTTGTGCATGCTGTCCAGATAAGCCAGGTCTTCTCAGACATGAGAATATCTTGTTCGGCCATTGACTTTTGTAGCTAAGTGTAGCTAAGTGTCAGGTTTTGCTTGGCAATGCAGGAAGAAACATCAGCAATAGGGGGAGGAAGGGTCCGGATGCTACGGACCAATGAAATCTCATGAGATCAGAGGGTAAAATGCAATTGGCTAAAGTATGTGACAGGTATTAACAACAATTGATTTGTATTGAAAATGACTGGTTTGTAACGAATGAAATGAATAATTGATCTGTACAAAGCATTGGAACCTCAGAGCTATTGGAATACTTCAAGGCCTTCTCTTCCAGAGAGGCATTGGACTGCCCAATACTCATTCTCCCATCGATCGTTGGTCAACAAAGATACGTCTTTAACCGAGACACTGGCTTTCATGAGCCTTTGCATTGGCTGAAGTCTTTGGCGATACTTGGCCTCCAGAAAACCCAAGGTTAAACCAAATTTCAACCACACTACTTTGAACATCCATCAACACAAATGCACGGCACTGACACAAATACCAGTTATGAATTATGTGAATTAGACAGTTTGGTGAACCTGAGGTTATTCTCCTCAGAGCAGGAAGGATGAGAGGAAAAGTTGGTAGAGGTGTTAAAAATTAAGTGGAATCTAGACAGTAGATAGCTGGTAACTGTTCCCATTGACAGGTTTGAGAACCAGAGGACACCAATTTAAGTTCATTGTGAATAGAACAAAAAGCAAGATGAGGAAAATCGATTATGATCAGGAATGCTCTAACCAAAAGGGTGGTGGGGGCAACTTCAATCATGGTTTTCAAAGGGAACTAGATAAATGCACAAAGGGAAATAATATACAATGTTGTGGGGAAAGGGGAGGATAATAGGACTTGCCAAGTTGCTCATGCAGAAAGCTATCAAGGACTGGATGGGTCAAACGGCAGCCTTCTGTGCTGTTGTATGACCCCTTAACTTTTGATGTGACCTCTACAAGCAACAATAGTATATATGCTCCTTAATTCCTTACCTGTGAGCCACAGTTGACTGCTCTTTATTCACTGATGAACTTAAGAAAGGAGAATCAGAGGAGTCCAGGGTGGTTGATTCATCGATCAGATTATCCACAAAATGGTTAAATTGAAAATCAAACTGCTTCAACAGGTCTGTCTTCATTTGCTATATTAAAAAGTTAAAAATGGAACATGTCAATAAATAGAATGCGTATGGTTTTAATGTAATAAAACTTCGCAGGTGTGTTATAAAGGAATATTTGACACGAGTCAAAAAAGACAATATTAAGGAAAATGGGCAAAAATTTTCCCGCAGTTAAGTTTCAAGGAATGTCTTAAATGAGAGCTAAAGGCAGAGAGGATTAGGGAGAGAAATGCAGAGCTTAGCATTTCAGCAGCAGTGAAGCAATTAAAATCGGGGATGACCACAAGGCTAGAATTCGCTAAATACGGTTATCTCAAGGTTCTGGGGCTGGCAGAGATTAGCTAAAGGGAGGGCAAGGCACAGATAAATATGAAAAGGATAAGAATTTTAAACATGAGGTTGTTGCTAAACCATTAGGTCAGCGAGCATAACTTTGTGCAAGAATGGACCAGGACAGAGTTTACAAAGGATAGAGCATGGGAGACCAACCAGAAGTACATTGGAACAGCTAAGTCAAGGAAACAAAAATAACAAATAGTCTCTACATGGAGTGTCGCACGCAGATCAACTGAACCATCATGTGAATATGATAATATACTGTCCACAAATCTTTCCCCTAATTCGGCTAAAGCATACATAGATATTACAGAATTAGCCATGACACTCCAAACAACCAATACATAATTACATCGATACAGCAGCACTATAGTGAGCAAGTTCAGGTTGCATATGGTGACAATTATTTCCAGCCCAGAATCGAAATGATTGGATAATTCCACCAACAATCACAACTGGAGACCACACTCCTGGAAGCATTATGCATTAATTCCCTACTAACTTAATTTTGCTGCCAAGATCACCCTTCTTTAAGCGAGAGATGTTCTTATATTTCCAGTCACGAATACTGCTGCAGTTCACTTGGACACCGGAAAGTTGCTACAGCAGTCAGTGTGTGTTTATGTAGACCCTGTTGAGTAAACAGAAGTTCACTGCGAGTCCAGCCACATATCCCACCCAGTTCCAACTCGGGGGCAAGTTTGAATGACCACTTATAGTCAACACTCAGAATGAGTAATATCACAAGACTTCAACCTGCATCAGTCATTTCCTGCAGATAGAGGAGATAACAGATGCTATAATTGGAACAATTTTTCTCTTCACAATCCATACCCTCACTTCTGAGTCAGGAGGACTTTAGCGCAAGAGGGTTGGAGTACAAGAATAAAAAAGTCTTGCTACAGTTACACAGGTCTTTGGTGAGACCACAGTTGGAATAGTGTGTATTTTGGTCTTTGCATTTAACAAAGGATATACTTGCATTGGAGGCAACAAAGCAAAGTTCCACAAAATTGGTCCCTGGGATGAGGAGATTGTCCTACAATGAGATGCTGAATAAATTGAGCTAACGTTCTCTGGTGTTTAGAAGAATGAGAGGCAGTCTCACTGAAATCGCATTCCAAGCTCACGAATGACACTAAGCCAGGTGAGAATGCATATTGCGAGCAAGCTGCAAAGCAGTTTGAAAGGGATTTTAGCAGACTGTGAGTGGGCAAGAACATAGAATATAATAACAAAGAACAAAGAACAGTACAGCACAGGAAACAGGCCCTTCGGCCCTCCGAGCCTGTGCCGCTCCTTGGTCCAACTAGACCAATTGTTTGTATCCCTCCATTCCCAGGCTGCTCATGTGACTATCCAGGTAAGTCTTAAACGATGTCAGCGTGCCTGCCTCCACCACCCTACTTGGCAGCGCATTCCAGGCCCCCACCACCCTCTGTGTAAAAAACGTCCCTCTGATATCTGAGTTATACTTCGCCCCTCTCAGCTTGAGCCCGTGACCCCTCGTGATCGTCACCTCCGACCTGGGAAAAAGCTTCCCACTGTTCACCCTATCTATACCCTTCATAATCTTATACACCTCTATTAGATCTCCCCTCATTCTCCGTCTTTCCAGGGAGAACAACCCCAGTTTACCCAATCTCTCCTCATAGCTAAGACCCTCCATACCAGGCAACATCCTGGTAAACCTTCTCTGCACTCTCTCTAACGCCTCCACGTCCTTCTGGTAGTGCGGCGACCAGAACTGGACGCAGTACTCCAAATGTGGCCTAACCAGTGTTCTATACAGCTGCATCATCAGACTCCAGCTTTTATACTCTATACCCCGTCCTATAAAGGCAAGCATACCATATGCCTTCTTCACCACCTTCTCCACCTGTGTGGAATGTGGAAAAACATGAGTTTATCCACTTTGGTGGGAGGAACAATGTGCAGAGTATTTCTTATACAAGAGATTAGAAAGAGTAGATATACAAAGGGAACTCATTGTCTTTGTCAATGAGTCACTGAAAGCTAACATGCAGGTGCAGGAAGCAACTAGGAAGGACTACATTAGGTTACATTAGAGTGCAGCAGTGGCGAGGTCTTACTTCAATTGTATATAACAATGGTGGGCAAACTGTGACCCAGGGGCCACAGAAAGGTTCTGACTGCGGCCCACAAGACATTTTTATTGACTGTTCCCACTGCAGAATCGCCACATTCTGCTGGTTTCCATCCACGCAACTTTTTTCCTGCCAGCATAACTGAAGTGATACACACAAAGTAAGGTCATATGAAGTGAGGTGTGTGTTGATTGCACACAACACTGAGAACACCATGCACTCCCTCTGCATCCAATTAAGTATAAATACATCTTTTGTTTTTACCACCTGAAGTTGATGACAGTTCGACTAATGTACACATTTTTCGATAACTTATGAAATGTTCGGTATGTATTAAACGCATTCAGTCTTATTCAAGGGTCACTGAGTAAACATGCCCGTTTTCAATCTTGCGACCCATCAAGTTGAAGGAAGGAAGGTCACTCATGTGGCCCACGCACTAGTTTAGATTGCCCACCACTGGTATAGAACCTTGGTTAGATTGCATCTGAAGCACAGAGCAATTTTGGTCTTCTTATCTTGAAGATTCATCAGACTTGTTCCCAGGATGGTGTTACTGTCTTATGAAGAGGACTTGCATTAATTATAACTTTGAAAAATGAGGGGTGATCTCACTGAAGCCTACAAAATATTTAAAAGGATAGACAGAGTAGATGCAGAAAAGATGTTTCCCCAGGTTGGGGAATCTAGAACCAAGGACAATTTCAAAAGAAGTGGGGGAGACACTTGGGATCAAGATGAGAGGAGAAATACTTTTAATCTGGGGTAGAGAATTCCAAAGATTCACAACCCTCTCTGAGATGTGGAAGCTCAGTCATTGGGTATGTTTAAAACAGAGATTGATAGATGTAAAGGGATATGGGGATAGTGCGATAAAGAGATATTGAAGTCGTAATCATACTGAATGGCACAGGAAACTCAATAGCCGAATGGCCTATTCCTGCTCATATGTTCCCACGAAACCAACAAAATCCTGAAGGGGCTTGACATGGTAAGCAGAGATTTTTTCCACTGGTCAGGGAATCTAAAATACGTGAGCACAGTCTTGGTTTAAGGGGCCAATCATTTAGGACAGATGAGGAATAATTTCTTCACTCAAAGGGTTGTGAATCATTGAAATTCTCTACCCCAAAGGGTTGTGAATGCTCTACCATTGAATATATTCAAGGCTGGGATTGACAGATATTTGGTTTCTTCGGGAATTAATGGATATGGGAAGTGAGTGGGGAAAATAGAGTTGAAGCCAGAGATGAGCAATGTTCGTCTTGAATGACAAAGCAGGCTTGATGAGCCAAGTAGTCTACTCCTGTGCCTATTTGTGATGTTAATATATTACCCTCAACCCTATTAGCTCTTATCTTACATGTTAATCTTATATGTGGCACTTACTGAATGCCTTGTGGAAGTCAAACTATACTACATTTGCTGGTTCTGCTTTATCTACCCAACAAGTTAAAAGTCAAGCAGCTCAGAGAAGGTTCACAGTCAGATTGTTGGGGGTAAAAGGATTGTCACGTGAAGAAAGCTTGAGCAGGTTGGGCTGAAACTCATTGGAGTTTAGAAGAATGAGAGGTGATCTTATTGAAAGTAAAGATTCCAAAGGGGGCTTGACATTGTTGATGCAAAGAGGATGTTTCCCCTCATGATCGTGATCTCGGGCATAGTTTCAAAATAAGGGTTCTCCCACTTCAGATGGCAATGAGGAGAAGTTTTTTTCTGAGGCCCATTGGGAAAGATAATTCCAAAGGCTAATGAGCAGTAGAAGCTGAGTTATCAAACATATTCAAGGCTCAAGTTAGATTTTGATGAGGAAGGAAAATCAAGGGCTATGCAGTAGGGAGAGGTGCACCAAAGTGCAGTTAAAGCCACAAACAGTTCAGCCAAGATCTTATTGAATAGAAGAGCAGGCGCAATGAGCTGAATGGCCTGCTACTAATTCCGACCATTTATTTCTTGGAATTTGCCGACTTCCAAGAATCTCAGATAATTTGGAAAATCATAACCAGTGCATCTACCATCTCTTTCAGAGAATCAGAGGATCTAGGCCATCAGGTCCTGGGGATGTCAGCTTTGAGTATCTTAAGTTTCTTTAATATTTTTCTCTCTGATGTCAATTACCTTGCATTCCTCACTCTATGTCCGCTATATGATTAGTGCTTTCTACAATGACGACGACAAAAGCATTTATTCAATGTCTCTACCACTTCCACTTCCTCCATGATAATTTCACATGTTGCAAGAAAATAGCATCTCACTGAAGACTGGAAGTTGAACAAGCAGTCTAACAGCACAGCGGAGTTGAATTGGTCAAGTTGGAGTGGAGGTAGAACTGTATCATTATGGTACATGTGAAAACTTCCATGTATTGACATGGCATGGCTTAGAGATAACACCACATGCATGTGAGGAAAAGGGGACTAAGGATAATTTTTTGGTGCACAGAACAATAGAACAGGGATACAAATTCCACTTATCAATTACAGTAATAAAGGTTCTAATTGACTTCCAGCAATATATGCACAATTTCACAACTCCATAATCTGTAGGACATAGAAGCACATACAAGAATACTTTTGGAAGCACATCTCAGGAAAGCATACAGTAAAAGTAGACTTCTTTCAAGAGCCAAGAGAAAATCTGGTCCAAGTTGGGGGGAAAATGATTGAAGATTTAAAATATTCTGTCAAATACAATAAACTGGTGATGCATGGTGAAGTACTGTTACAAACTTATCAAATATTGCGCATGCTGAATTGTTTTTGTTGTAATACTCTGCAAAATTAGCTGTTATAAATCTAATACTGTATACGACAAACACTGTCTATAGTTAACTTCCGGAACCAGAAAAGCTGGAACTGCGCCCTCTTCCAGCAGGGGATTTGACAAGGAACAAGCAGAGACACATACAGTACAGAGCAAATCATTGCAACACCAACATGTGACCAGGTTGAGCCACAAAGATGTCACAAGCCCCACACACAGAATCACGAGTCTGAGACAAGAATTATTTTGCTTGTTGAAAGGTACAGAAATTTTAAGTCAGACAGAAGACCTGGATATCTTTTAGATGCAGACCTGAGGGAAACGTGAAATCTAACAACTGTGGTATGAAGATATTTATCTTCTATGCCACACAACTTTGAAATAATTAGAGTTAAAGTGGTCTAGGAATAATGGGATGCCCGACAAAGTTGTGAAAGTGAAAATGTTAGTTTAATGTAGGATAAAGTCTCTGGATGTACAAGTTCATAGACTTTTTCATCCATGTATCATAGAATCCCTACAATGCAGGTGGTGGCCATTTGGCCCATCGAGTCTGCACCGACCACAATCCCACCCAGGCCCTATCCCTATAACCACATTTATTTACCCTGCTAACCCCCAGACACCAAGGGTCAATTTAGCATGGCCAATCAACCTAACCTGCACGTCTTTATACTGTGGGAGGAAGCCAGAGCACCCAGTGGGAACCCACGCAGACACGGGGAGAATGTGCAAACTCCAGTGACCCAAGGCCAGAATAGAACTCAGGTCCCTGGAGCTGCGAGGCAGCAGTGTTAACCACTGTGCCACCGTGCTGTCCTGTCATTTATCATGAAATGTTTTTTAACTGGAGCCTTTGTTCCCCTCCGCTTCCACCGCAACTTCATCTGCAACAGGAAATGGAGACAGCAATTGAAAAAAAGAGAGAACTATGTTAAGGTCAATGATACAAATAGCAATGGCCGTGAATGCGTGCTTCCTGTTGGACCATAGCATCAGACTTCTTTCAAAGAAAAAGCATTAAAGAATTATCAACAAGTTTTCTGCAGTCCAAATCTGATGCTTTTTGGACATTTATTACAAGCAGGACAATGAGCCTTTGAAGATTCAAGTTGTCAGAAGTCCCCATGTCAGAATGATAAGCATGTTGAGGCTTCATTAGCAAAAGGCACAAGAGATCCTCTCTCACAACTTGAACCATATAATCTTATAGCACAAGAGGAAACTATTTGGCCCATCATGCCTGTTCTGGCTCTTTGAAAGAGCTGTCTAATGTAAAGTGCACCCACCTTTTCCCCCCATAAATGTACAAAGTAGTTGTCTACAAGGTGATTGCAATGGTTTAGCTTTACTACCTTGTTCTTGTATTCAGTGCCCTATGATACTGTGCCTTTAAGAAAAGCATTTGGATCCTGTTTCGTGCAGTATCAGTTTAGTGGATTGTTTTATTATCAATGCTATTTTGTCTGTATCTGGCAGCCCTCTGTTGTTACTGCAGCAACATAATTGCTCCTAATTGCTAGGGTGTTTGTTTTAATCTGAGCTAATGCTGTTCTGCTGTTTTTAGTGTCTTGTCCTGGGGTTTTGCAACATAGGACTTAATTAGATAGATTGACCAGAAAATCAGGTGACTGGGTGGAACTAGGCTTACACAGAGGAATCAAGCTCAGTTGCTTTTTGGGAGCGAGAGAAAGACTCAGGGCTGCTGGTTCTTAAGTCTGGGGATCTACTAGAGACTATGTTTATTTCTCTGGAGCTCTGCTTCTCTGGAAACTGCAGTAGCGATCTCTGTCCAGGGCTGTTAAATTTCCAGAGGCTGGAAATCTAGCATCCATGTGAGCATATCGGTGCTAACTGATTCTAAAGAGGAGATTGATGTCCATGGGGGATACGGCTTACATTGGAACTACAGAGATAGCTAGCTGTTAAGAATTATAACTTGTCATGTTTAAGTATTTAATTTGGTAAAAGTTGTGATACTTATTTTTGTTATATTGTAACTGTGGTCTTAAAAGAAAGCTTGTTTTCATAAAATGGGTCAATTGAATCATTTGGGCGGCACGGTGGCACATTGGTTAGCAATGCTGCCTCACAGCACCAGAGACCAGAGTTCAACTTGAGCCTCGGGTCACTGTCTGCGAGGAGTCTGCAGGTTCTCCCCGTGTCTGCATGCGTTTCCTCTGGGTGCTCTGGTTTCCTCCCACAGTCCGAAGATGTGCGGGTTAGTTTGATTGACCATGCTAAATTGACCCTAGTGTCAGGGGGATTAGCAGAGTAAATATGTGGTGTTACGGGAATAGGGCCTGGGTGGGACTGTGGTCAGTGCAAACTCGAATGGCCTCCTTCTGCACTGTAGGGATTCTATGGATTCTATACCTGGAGCCAAATACCTCATGCCAAAATTCTAAATGTTCGCGTCTAGGTTAACTTCACAACATACCTTGGGAGTTTCTGATCTGGTCCCGAACTGCCCCCATTTACAAATTCAAGTATCACAGACACTTATTCAACTCATCAACATTTCCTGCCATTGAATCAAGATTTACAAACACCAACTCACCTCAAATAGTATAATTTAGATTACAGTCTATCCATGCCATTTCTCCCAAGTACATCACTCACACAAATCCAAATTAATCTGTCCACCAATTTCACCAGTCTATGTTCTCCTAAAATCTTTTACTACTATGTTCACTATTTACTGCATGGCTAAGGTTTGCATGACCAACCAACTTCAGTATTGTACACCCTGTACCCAAGTCCAAATCATTTAAATGCACAATAGGAAAAGTAATGGTCTCAATATAGATCCCTGACGGACCCGAACACATACTTATCCACAGTCAGAAGAATATCCTTTCACCACTTCTGACTAAACCTTAGCCCATATCATATCCACATTACCATTATCATTTTAACACTATGTGCTTCTATTTTCAAAATTACTCTGTCACAAGGTAGTTTAGCAAATACATTTTGCAAGTGCACATACGTCCATTATACCACCTTGATTAAGACTTATTTCAAAGAGCAGATTCAAGTTTGTGAAACATAAATCGCCTTCCACAAATTCATGCTGCCTGCCCCTTATTAACCCATGCTTCAAGTCAGGATTAATTTTGCCCTTGACAATCTCTGGTAGCTATCCCAACACTGATGTTCGGCTGATTGGCTGCAATAGCAAATTTATCTTCTTTTTTTGAACAGGGCTGCATCATTTGCAATCCTCTAGTCCTCTGGAATCATAGGAATATTCAAAGAGGGTTAAAGGATTATAGTCAGAACTTATAGCTCCACCAGAGCTTCCCTCAACAACACAGGATACATTCCAACTGAAACAGATGGCTGCTACCTCCGAGTAATACAAACATATTTAGCACCTCCTTTCTATTTATTTCTAACCTATCCAATATCGCTGTACCTCTAGCTCTACTACAACATTTAGATTCATCCTCTCATTTTGCAAATGGCAAACTTAACAAAGTTAAACCACAGTTTCAGGTTGGATCCACATGCATTTCAGGAAAGCCTCATTCACCTTCATCTGCCCATTAAGGTGTCTCTTCAAAAGTTGACTAAAAAAGATTAATGCAAGCTAGAATATAATGCACATCAATAGAAGAATAGATAGTTCTTAAAAATTTCATGTCCATCCTGCACCAAGTTGAACACATTTTGGAGTTCAGAACAACAAAGTTACTTTGAAGATAGTATTTGGACTATTTTCTTGTTTCTTATCTGACAATGTGCATACAATGACAACCTCTACTTGTCATAGCGGACAAAAATGACGACTGTGGATCAGCACATTTGCAGAGAAAATCAGAAACAGAAAGGTGGGGGTGAAAGAGGCAGGAGTCAAAGCCCAAGGGTCAAATTTGTTTGGCATTGGTCAGCATAGATGCCAGCACTGCTGCACGGATCAATGATATCAGAGAAATCCACAGTCTGCCCAACTTCCTCTCTATTTCTTTGCAACAGTTACTGAGTGCCATTGTACTGTTGAGACATTTTGTCAGCGCTTCTAATTATGCAGTCCTTGAGCAGTCAAGGATTACGATGTACACCCTTCAGCACTCAAATTTTCTGACAGAAAATCTGTTTCTTCGGCCTCAATTTGCTTTCAGGTCTATTTCCAGCACAGAATCAGAGTTTTATAGCACAGAAAGAGGTCCTTCGGCCCATCACATCTGCATCAGTCATCAAGCACCTATCTATTCTAATCCCATTTGCCAGCACTCAAAATACCATAGCATACAAAGGCAGCATGATGCACAGTGGTTAGCACTGTTGCCTCAGCGCCAGGGACCCAGGTTTGAGTCTCAGCTTGGGTCACTGTCTGTGTGGAGTTTGCACGTTCTCCCCATGTCTGCGTGGGTTTCCTCCAGGTGCTCCAGTTTCCTCCCACAGTCTGCAAGACGCGTTGATTAGGTGCATTGACCTGAACAGATACCGGAGTGTGGCGACTAGGGGAATTTCACGGTAACTTCATTGCAGTGTTAATGTAAGCCTTACTTATAACTAATAAATAAACTTTAAATTTCTAAATGCTTCTTAAATGTGAGGATTCCTGCCTCTACCATCCTTTATTGCAGAGCGTTCCAGATTCCCACCATCCTCTGGGTGGGAATGCTTTTCCTCAAATTCCTTCTAAATCTCCTGCCACCTGGTTATTGACTCCTCTAAGGGGAAAAGTTTCTCCCTACCTACGTTCTTCATAATTTTGAACATTTCAATCAGGTTCCCCCTCAGCCTTCTGTGCTTGAAGAAAACCAACCCCCGCCCAACCAACCTCTCTCCATAGCTGAAACCCTCCAGCCCAGGCAACATCCTGGCAGAAGAGACCTTATTCTTAAAGAGGTGCAAGTGTCTCTTTTTGAATCAGGTAGGGGGAACGAAGTGCTTTTTCCTCCTTAGAACTATCGTATGTTGTCACGGATTTCAATCAGCCTCACATTCATACTGTCAAGTCAACAAGACAGAGAAAATTTGGCTGTGTTCACATTCCAGCTACAGACATCTAACCAATGAAGTAACCATTTTTGCAATGTAAACATTTAAGCTGAAGTTTTAACAGAAGAGTACTCATGAGAAATGTCCTTACTCAATAGTGAAAATGTGGAAATAACTATCACGTGTGGTTCACAGGAATAGCGCAGATATATTTAGAAAAGTACATGAAGAAAGGATATATTAAGAGGGTGAAATGAGCTGAATTGAATGGAAGGACATTTGTGGAAAATATCAGCAGAGACAAGTTGGGACTGACTTCAGGATCCCTACAGTGCAGGAGGCCGCCATTTGGTCGATCAAGTCTGCACCAGAGTATCTTACCCAGGCCCCCCAGCTCTGCCCTGTCCCCATAACCCCATGCACATACCATGGCTAATCCATCTAACCTAAACATCTTTGGACTATGGGTGGAAACCGGAGCAATCCGGAGGAAACCCACGTAGACACAGGAAGAATGTGTGTGTTGGGTTTGCACTGTCACCCAAGGCCGGAATCGAACCCAGGTCCCTGGCCCTGAGGCAGCAGTGCTAACCACTGTGCCACCATGCCAACCTCTTCCCGTCCTGCAAATTTCATGCACCATATTTATAGTGATGGACTGAGCAAGTCAAAATTAGTGACTATGGCAGATAAAACTATTTTCAACATTGATTAGCAAGTAATATTCAAACTACACAAGTGGGCAATAGCCATCTCCAAACACCTCCCCTTGACAATTAATGGCATTACCATAGCTGATATCTTCACTATCAACAACTTGTGAGTCGCCATTGACTAGAAACTGAACTGATTATAAATGTTGTGGCTAGAAGAGGTCAGAGGTTGGAAGATTTGCAGGAATTAATGCACTTCCTGACTTTTGAGAGCCTGTCCATCATCTACAATGCAAAAGTCAACACTTCCACTTGCCTGGATGAACGGTGCTCCAACAAGCTTGACGCTACCCAGGAGAAAGCAGCCCACTTGACTGCTTATGGATGGGATGCCATTCTTTCCCTCCACCACTGACACACAGTGGTAACAGCATGTACCATCTACAAGACACTGCAGCAACTCCAAGGCCCCTTCAACAGCACCTTCCAATCCCATGACCCCTACCACTGAGAAGGACAAGGGCAGGAGACACATGGGAACACTGCTACCTGGAAGTTCCTCGACAAGCCACATACTGCGTGACTGTTCCTTCACTGCTGTGGGTCAAAATTCTGGATCACAGCAAATCCAGCACTCTGATGGATAAACCAGAAGGACTACAGCAGTCCGAAGCAGCAGCTCACCGCCACCTCCTCGACGGGAATCAGGAATTGACAACACATGCCAGCCTCGCCAGTGATACTCTCATCCCATCAACAGAATTGTTAAAAAATCAACCCACGTCATGGAAAAAAAACACAACCTTTGTGATGGCAAGTAGCAGCATCTATAAAGAATAGATGAACATGAGCTTCGGAGGCAGAGATCACTGAAGCAAACACTGGGTTCAGCACTGACATTTGTACAATATTTTAATACCACAGAGATTAAATGCAATGGTTTGTGGCTCTGGGTGACCCCAGAAACCGACACTACCTGAAGACAATTTAAACGTTGAAATAACAGATACTGCCACCCACAGCCTCCAATATCCTTGATGATCACAGAACTTTTGTTTGCCTGTCTAGAAGGAGATGCAGTACAAATACACGACCACAGAATAGAACCATAGAATCCCTAGTGTAGGAGACCGCTATTCAGCCCATCAAGTCTTCACTGACTCTCCAAGAAAGCATCTTATCCAAGCCCACCTCTCCGCCACATCCCCACATATTTACACCACACATCCCCCTAACCTACAAATCTTGGGACACTAAGGGCCAATTTAACACTGCCAATCCATCTAACCTGCACAACTTCGGAGTGTGGGAGCAAACCGGGGCACCCGGAGGAAACCCATGCAGACACAGGGAGAACATACAAACTCTACACAGTCACCCAAAGCCGGAATTGAACCCGCTGAGAGGTAGCAGTGCTAAGCACTGTGCCACCATGCTGCCTCTACGACCACTGCACATTCTCAACACTATGGTCACTTCTGAATTTTATTTTGCACCGGACTGTTTTTACAGCTTCTCAATCATTAACAGTATGACAACAAAACAAACCTCAATGCTTTGTGTATGTGACTGCATTTATTGAAAAGCCACTTGCTTGAAGAACTGAAACAACTTTCAACACATAATACTGTACTTGGAACATCAGAAAATGAACAAATTCATTTAACAACATTGAATTACCCAAACCTAGAAACAGCAAATCTGAACACAACTGGCTAAGCAAAGTCATGGATATTTGCATTAAATTTTCCTGGTGAAAGGGAAAACAGTTAAAAGTCAACTATGTTGGAACTCCGTTTAATCAAGGTATTGGAAAGCTTACCTCAGCCTTTTGCTTGAGCTGCATCTTTTTACTGATCACATGCTCAGCATCTATTCTTCCTGAAAGGAAACAAAAATACTTTTAAAAAAAAACTCAAGTGAGTTTCACCAGAAAAGATTGAATTGTGAAGCGGAGGGAGCGAAAGGACATGCTGTTCAGAGTAGTTGAAACAATTCAAGTGCAAAACAAACAATATTTCCAACTAAATTTCAGAAAATATTCTCTGCAATTGTGTCTTTCTGCCTTTCCATATCTAATGCTGCCTGCTCCACTGCCAGTTTTTTTTGCACGTCCAATTCTAAATAATGGCCTTTTAAGTGTAATGAATTCTCCCACAGGATCTCAAGAAATTGCAGAAGACCATACATACACAGCCTACTGCGCCTGTTTCACCATTCAATGTGATCATAATCCCCCTGGTTTCATGCTAACAGCACTTCTGCCATTTCACTCCAGCACGGGTGCCCATCTGCATGATAATCAAGACCTCCTGCCCAAGTTAGATTCCCCCCCCCCAGGATGTTTAAAAAATAAATGAAACCTTTCACTTTCTCTCAACTCTAGTGGCATCTTGTATTGGGCATCTTTCAGTTTTTCGTTGTTGTATCCAACTCAAAAACATTTCTGTAAAATGTTTGTTTTCACTTTATTGCAATTCAATGTTCTACCCCTTACCTCAATCTCACTGAAACCGGAGTTATTAAATCTCCAAATGTTACCTATTGCCAACGTAATCTGGTTGAGCTAGTGGTTCTACAGCAAAACAAAACTAAAGCCAAGCAGAGATTGAAAATCTATGTACTGAATATTAAAAAACAAAAACATAAATCAATTATTCCACACAGCTTCCAGTTACCAAAGACAAGTAGATCTGTGCAGACAAATCCAGCTCTCAATTCTTGTGCACAACTGTAAATGAGAAAGCAAGAGCACACAACTATAACTGTCACAGGTTTCTTGTTCACATTTACTGTCTACTGTCTTTTGTTAGCAAGCATCCATCTTTTCATTCCATTTACCTCAAGATAAACAGCTGAAAAGACAGGCATCCTTGCTCCCTGATCTAGAAGATCATGGCCATTGTGATTTGGCACAAATGTCTAACTAACATAACTGCAGCTGGGACAGCAGACATTTTATAATGAGCGATTCAACCTGGCTAGTTTCATACAGGGGGTTTATCCCTTATTCAATACCTCTCAGATCTTCCATCTTGGGGTATCAGTAAGTCTTGAGACCAGAACACTGGACTCCATTAAAAAAAAATCAGATTCCATAATTGTGAAAGAACAAACTGTAAATAGTCTTCTTCGAAACCTAATTTCGTATCCAAATTTGTATTCAAATGCTGACGATACAAAGCTAGGTGGAAAGGTAAATTGTGAGGAGGACACCAGACACTTCCCGATGCCTCAGGAAAGCAACCAGCATAATCAATGGCCCCACGCACGCCAGACATACTCTCTTCCACCTTGTTCCATTTGGAAAAATATACAAAAGTCTGAGATTACAGACTCAAGAACAGCTTCTTCCCTGCTGCCATCAGATTTTTGAATGGTTCTATCATCTATTCAGCTGATCTTTCTCTTTGCCCTACCTGTAACTGCAACACTATAACCTGCACCGTATCTTTTCCTTTTCCCCCATGTACTCAATGAACTGTATAATGGGCAAGAAACAATATTTTACACTGTATCCCAACACAGGTGACAATAAATCAAATTAAAAAAACAACTTATCACTTCCATAGCCACTTTATTCAGGTGTCAGATTTGGTTCAAGATAGAAGGTTGTGAGTTCTGCTATTTACAATCCATATTAATGACCTGGGTGATGAGGCAAAGGGTAACGTATCCAAGTTTGCATTCAATGCTGATGATACAAGCTAGTAGGAAAGGTAAGGTGCAAGACAAGTTGAGTAGGCAACAAGATGGTAAATGGAGTATAATGTGGGGAACTGAGATTACTTTGTTTTAAAAGGTACAAAACGCGTAAATGTTGATGCCCAGAGACTTGGGTGTGCCATTGGGATGAGAGGATGAGTGAATTAGATCTATGTTCACTGGAGTTCAGAAGAATGAAAGGTGATCTAACTCAAACATACAAGATTCTGAGAGGGCTTCACAGGGTTAACAAGAGATCTGGTTGGGGAAATCAGAAACACAGGGGGCAGTCTCAGGGTAAGGGTCAATCATTTCAGACTGAGATGAGGGGAAATTACTTTAGAAGGCTTGCAAATCTTCGGAATTGTCTATCCCAGAAGGGTGTGAATGCTCCATTATTGAATATATTTAATGGTGCAATAGACAGATTTGCCTCAGGGAATCAAGGGGTATGGGGAGCCAGCAGGAAGTGAAGTTGAAGCCAAGATCAGGCATGATTGTATTGAATAGTGAAAAAGACTCTAGGATTAAATGGTCCACTCCTGCTCCTATTTCTTGTGTTCTTTTCCCACTCCACAGATTTGAACACAAGGTCCAGACTGACACTCAGTGCAGTAAGGGTGTACTGCACTGTTAACGGTGTAGTCTTCTGTATAAGGCATTAAACCAAGGCTTTTTCATCCCACTCAAGCAGAAGCAAAAGATCCCAAAGTATTATTCAAAAGAATGGAACAGTTCTTGCCTGTGTCTTAATCAACCAACATCACTAGTAGACAGTCTATTTGGGTCATCTCATAGGTGTTTGTCAGACATTGTTATGCAAAAATTGAGTGCTGCGTTTCCTACAACACAATAGTAATAACACTTCAAATGTACTTCAATAGCTGTAAAGTACTTTGGGTCACACTGAAGTTATGGAAAATGGTATACAAATTCAAGTTATTTTTATTCCAAGCTTATGTAATTACCTGTCAAACAAGCATGCACATTTCAAGCTAATATCTGATGGTGCGACATACAAAACTCTACTTCAAATTGTTCTTCCTTGCTCCTCACTTTCCCCTCCTTCCCTAAAAACCCCTCAAGCTAATGGTCCAGATTTTCATAGTCAGCGCTGAAGCACCAATACTCAACCACTGACCTCAAAGATCTTGGGTTTCAACTCCACTAGGGATATAGTCTTTCCCAACACGAGTTTGAATCTGGCATCAAGTTAAGGGAATCTCCAAGCATCCAGTACTAGTGGTGACATCAAGCCTGATAAGTAGTCAGCTGATCACAGTGAAACACTCAAATGCACTAATTAAAATTAAACAAATAAGGTGACCGAGAAAGTGAACAAAATAAATAATTTTTGAAATATGTGCATGAGATTACAATAGGTGCGGAAATACCATAAACCTTTAAAGTTAATAAATTCCATGGAATTTATTATGGAGAAACTGGATATCCCACAAATATAAAATTAGCTTCTCCGGGCCAAGAAAAATATTTCAGCTGTAATTATAATTTATTACATCAATAAGAATCCTGTTAATTCTCATTCAAAAAATGGTTAAAAACTTTTTCAAAGGTTTTACAGCAAAGCTAACAGTTTCAGAAGGTTAGTTCTTAACAATCCAGTGAATTTCACTTGATTGTACTCTGGGGAACCTCAACAACATATTCTACAAGGAAGCATAAAACCACTGACAGCAGCTTCTCGATTTCCATATTTAACTGCATGTGTAGGGACTCCAAATGTTGCAGCAGGTTTCAGCAGATGATTTTGGTTTGATTTTTTGGCACATGTATTAAGAAACAATACTTTTCACTGTATAGAGTGCTATACAGACAAAGCATACTGTTCATAGAGAAGCAAAGGAGAGATGACAGAATGTAGTGTTATAGTCATAGATAGGGTGAAAAGAAAGAACATAGTGCGAGGTAGGTCCATTCAAAAGTCTGATGGCAGCAGGGACGAAGCTGTTCTCGATTCGGTTGGTCCAAGTCTTCAGACTGTTGTATCTTTTTCCTGACGGAAGGTGGTGGAAGAGACAATGTCCAGGGTGCATGGGGCCCTTGATTTTGCTGGCAGCTTTTCCAAGGCAGCGGAAGTGTAGACAGAGTCAATGGATGGGAGGCTGGCTTGTGTGATGGATTGGGCTATATTCACAATCTTTCGTAGTTTCTTGCCATCTTGGGCAGAGCAGAAGCCAAAGCAAGCTGTGATACAACAAGAAAGAATACTTTCTGTGGTGCATCTGTAGAATTTGGAGAGAGTCATAGCAGACGCGCCAAATTTCCTTAGCCTCCTAAGTAGAGGTGTTGATGGGTTTTCTTAACTATAGCATCAGCATGGGGGGGACCAGGACAGGTTGTTCATGATCTGGAAACCCAAAATGTTGAAGCTCTCAACCATTTCTACTTCATGCCCATCAATGTAGACAGGGACATGTCCTCCACTTCCTGAAGTCGATGACAATCTCCTTCATTTTGTTGACATTGAGGGAGAGATTGTCGTCACACCAGTTCACCAGATTCTCTGTTTCCTGTACTCCGTCTCGTCATCGTTTGAGATCCGACCCACTACAGTGATGTCATTAGGAAACTTGAAAATCGAGTTGAAGGGGAATTTGGCCGCACACTCATAGGTATGTAAGGAGTATAGTAGGGGGCTGAGGACACAGCCTTGTGGGGCACTGGTGTTGAGGATGATCATGGAGATGTTGCTGATCCTTACTGATTGCGGTCTGTGGGTTAGGAAGTCTAGGATCCAGTCGCTGAGGGAGGAGCCGAGCCCCAGGCCATGGAGCTTGGAACTAAGTTTTATAGAAATAATGGTGTTATTACCATTATTATTACTATAATAAATGGTTATAGTCTGACATATGTGTCTTTGTTATCCAGGTGTTCCAGGGTTGAGTGTTGGGCCAGGGAGATAGTGTCTGCTGTAGACCAGTTGCGGCAATCTGTGAACTGTAGTAGATCCAGGCAATTTGGGAAGGCAGAATTGATTCGTGCCACAGTTAACCTTGAGGCATAAAAGGTGGATTTTGGGGTTGGACAGAGAGAGGACATGTCCCCTTTTCTTCGTGCTTCTTTCAGCTTACATCCAACCATTGTTGTCCCGTGATGTCTTGCCCTCATCTTGTGGCTTGTTGCTTTGTCTTCTGGGCCTTTTTCCTCTTATATATTATTTGTGTTCGTTTTTTCTTGTGGGGTGGTGAATGGTGAGGGTACCCTTGTGTGACAGAAGAAAAAGGGTGGATCGGGGGTAAAAAACAAAGGAAAACAGGGTGGTGATCTGCTTCTGCCGTATTGGTTAGTTGGGAGAAGGTGGTTGTTGAAGTGGTGCGTGTTAGGGGGGGGCGGGGGGGGGGGGTTGTTAGGTTGGGGGTTTCCGTGTTTCCAGGGACTGGGGTGGATGTCAAAGTGGTGTGTGTGTGGGTTGGAGAGGTTTTTTGGGGCGTTCCCTGGCTGGGGAGTTTTATGTCTGTTGCCGAGTCAGATTCGTTTTTTTTCATTGCGCAAACCGTCCCCTCATGTCTCCCATGTTTCGGTATTCCCTTGCCGCTGCGTGGTTGGGGTGTTGGCTGCCTTCTCCATCTATGCTTCCCCTGGAATTCCTTGTACTCATCGTGATGAGGCTATCCTCAGTGTACGAGTTGGGATCCCCCTGTCCTGCCCTATTGTCCTTGTATTTCCCAATCTTTGTTCCTCTATTGCTCCCCTTGTGTTCTATCCTGTCATCCCTGTATTTCCTGTCCTAGTTCCACCCATTGGTCTCCCATGTCCATTTCGGGGAAAAGTTTGGTGTGCTGGGCTCTTGTTCTACCCACCTGTATCCCAATCCCTCCTCCTGTAGCCCCTCCTTGGTGCCCTAGGTCTGTTTTTGCCAATGGTTTGATGTGGTGGGATAGTACTGTATTCGTTGTGTCCCATACATGTTGGTATTTCATGTTGTGGGTGGGGGAAAGGGGGGAGGGGAGAAAGAATTAGACTTGTTTATGAGGGGGTGTTTAAATCCAATGTTGAGTGTTTGAGTTCATTTTGAGGGAAGAAAAAAAATAAAGGATGTTTAGACATTTATATTTTGTTCGGCAGGATTCTGTTTGCCAGTTGTGATGAGTTCCCCTTTTGATAAGGGTCCCTGAGATTCTTTAACGTCATGTGGATATGTGTTGTATTGGGATGGGCACAGTAAGAAGTCTCACAACACCATTTTAACCTGGTGTTGTGATACTTATTATTCTTTAAAATAATCACCTTTCTTGGGACGGGGTGATTTTTTAAAAAACTGGTTATGAGTCATCTTGTGTCCAGGGTTCTTTCCATTCTTCAAAGTGATTCAGGGAGTCTGGAAATTAGCATTTTTTTTTTAGGCAGCCCCTTTTGTTAGTTGTAACGAGTAAATCTGTGTCCAGGTTGCTCCCATTGTTCCTGATGATTGAAAACTTAAAGATTTGCATTTTCCCCAGACCGGTCTGTGGATTTGACCCAGTCACCAGGTGGTCAGTGTATCATCCATTTTATGAAGTCTCACAACACCAGGTTAAAGTCCAACAGGCTTATTTGGTATCACTCATGCAACTTGGCCAACATTGTTGACGCTGTAGGAAAGGATGTCCCGAGGCATGGTACATCAGTGAGACCATGCGGATGCTATGACAACGGATGAATGGACAGCACTCGACAATCACCAGGCAAGTGTCCCCTTCCTGTCGGGGAATACTTCAGCAGTCATGGGCATTCAGCCTCCAATCTTCAGGTAAGCAACCTCCAAGGCAGCCTTCAAGACACTCGGCAACGCAGCGTCATCAAGTAGAAACTGATAGCCCAGTTCCACACACAAGGATGGCCTCAACCAGGATCTTGGGTTCATGTCACATTACCTGTAAACCACCATTTGGCCCGGATTTGCAAAATCTTACTAACTTGTCCTGGCTTGAGAGAATTCACACCTCTTTAACCTGTGATTAACCCTCTCTCCACTCGCATTGTCTGTACCTGTAAAGACTTGATTACCTGTTAAGACTCGCATTCCAACCATTATCTTACAATTGAGTCTCTGTCTATATATGCCCTGTTTGTGAACCCAACTCTCCATTCACCTGATGAAACAGCAATGCTTTGAAAGCTTGTGATACCAAATAAACCTGGTGGACTTGAACCTGGTTGAGAGACTTCTTACCGTGCCCACCCCAGTTCAACACCGGCATCTCCACATCATCCATTTTATATCTCGCTTGCAGAGTTACACATTTATATTTTTGTTTAGAGGTTAATACTTCTCCGCTTGGATTAGTTCAAGCGTTCCAATAGGTTCCCGTGCATGTCCAATTATCCCTATTAAGGCGAGACTATATGCAATCCCCGGGCCATGTCTAAGACACTGTCTGAGGATCTTTTATGTGAATTTTGGGAGCAAGTCCAGGATCCAGTCGCTGAGGGAAGAGCCAAGCCCCAGGGCATGGAGTTGAGAGATAAGTTTTGTAGGAGTAATGATGTTGAAGGCTGAGCTGTAGTCACTAAATAGGAGTCTGACTTGGTGTTTTTGTTATCCAGGTGTTCCAGGGTTGAGTGTTGGGCCAGGGAGAAGGTGTCTGCTGTGGACCTGTTGCGGCGATCTGCGAAATGTAGTGGATCCAGGCAAGCTGGGTAGCCGAAATTGATTTGTGCCACAGATAATCTTTCAAAGCATTACGATGGATGTCAGAGCCACCGGACGATAGTCATTAAGGCTGCCTGGCTTTTCTTTAGTATTGGGATGAAGTTCATCTTCTTGAAGCAGACAGAGACCTCAGATTGGTCTAAAGAGAGGTTGAAGATGTCTGCGATTACCCCCACCAGCTGGTCGATGCAGGATCTTGGTGCTCGTCCGGGTACCCAATCTGGGCCAGTCGCTTTCCATGGGTTGACTTTTGAGAAGGCTGCTCTGACTTCTGCGATGGTGACCTCGGATACAGGCTCGGCCGAGGCTTCCGGGGTGGAGGGTGTGCTCTCGCTGACCTCTTGCTCAAAACGGGCATAGAATGCATTGAGCCCATTGAGGGGTGAATTGGTGCCGACGATTTTACATGATCACTGACTTTCACTGTCATGACAACTGCAAAACCTGGGATACCGTTTTGCTGCCAGATATTTATTAGACTGCAAACAGATCTGGAGCATGCATGCAAATAATTACAGGCTCACTGCCATTTACACTTTCTTTTACACAGAGCTAGAAGTGCTTCTATATAGAGATGTGCTCATCCTTCCATATTCTATTAAGCAGCTGGTTACATTGAATGACCCAAAATCTGACTCAGCACAGAAGGCTTAAAATAACTTCCCATCCAGGTTCTGAACTTCATTAGTACTTTTCATAACAATGTATTAATCAGCTCCAGCCAATCTCAATGTCAAATCATTAAATTAAAGCATTTTGAAATTCCAGGATAAATCATCAAATTTCAATCAACTAAAAACATTGCAAATATTTCAGATATTGGAACCACTGTTGAACTTTTTCATCCTGCATTTTAATGAAGATGATCAGTCCACTCTTTTAAGTTACAAAAATTAGGTTAAATTTAATCTTTATTACATTGTGTTAAAGTAGTAGCTGTTGCCAATCATGTAATACTAACAGGGGGGAAAAAATCAGAAGGATGGTCTTGGAGGAATTACAAAATCCCACAAAGAACAAATTAAGTCAGGTGGCTACCATTTCAATCTATAATGCAAACCGAGACTATTTGTGCATGGTAACTTCTCAAAACCAGCTTCCCACAGGTTAATAATTAACAGAATAATAGTCCTCTAACTTTTATACAGAAAATCTTGAGATAATCTTGGTCAGCATGCAACAACAAATTTGGAACAAGAGATACAAAGAGTGCCCAAACTAGTGCCCATTTTTCTTACTCACTGTTTTATCCTTGAACTTGGTTCGCCCATGGGAACAAAGAGGATCACTGTCCCATAGTTGTGACTCACTCATTTCCCAGAAATTTAGACTGCCTCCAATAAATTACGGTTGGTACATTGTGTTAAAAATGCTGCTATTGAGCTAAATAACACTCAAGGTTCCTCACCTTCCCCATCCACAAACAAAGCTAAGCTAATTTCATAAATACAAAGAAAAATTATGCATTTTTACTGCAAAGATAAAAAGAGGTTAATGAAAGAGCAGCTGCAGATTATGTAAAAAGATTACGACCCAATGAAACCATTATGTTAGAAACCACCTTAATTTGTCAGTGTATTATTGGTGGCAGTGCTCTCGAAACCCACAGTTTGCATTTTCTGTGGCATGCAGATGGAAAAGCATGTCACTTTCAATGTAACTGAAATGCGCAGGGTTGCAGGGATAGTAAGAAGTCTCACAACACCAGGTTAAAGTCCAACAGGTTTATTTGGTAGCACAAGCCACAAGCTTTCGGAGCACTGCCCCTTCATCAGGTGAGTGGGTGTTCTGTTCACAAACAGGGCATATGAAGACACAAACTCAATTTACAAAATAATAGTTGGACGACTCGCATTCCAACCATTAACTTGTAAATTGAGTTTGTGTCTACATATGCCCTGTTTGTGAACAGAACTCCCACTCACCTGATGAAGGGGCACTGCTCCGAAAGCTTGTGGCTTGTGCTACCAAATAAACCTGTTGGACTTTAACCTGGTGTTGTGAGACTTCTTACTGTGCCTACTCCAGTCCAACGCCAGCATCTCCATATCATTGCAGGGATAGGCCAGGGGTGAGCCTGGGGAGGATGCTCTGTCAGAGAGTCAGTGCAGACTTGATGGGCCAAATGGCCTCCATCTTCACTGTTGGGATTCTGTGATTCTATATGTAATTCAATCCAGAGTTCATCAAATTAACAAAAGATTTACGAAAGTAATTTCTGTAAAAATTATTCATGGCTTGCACTTTCAGAGCTTGACCAATGCCTTTAAATGCTCAGCAAAATATATCACATCATCTCAAATTAAGTTTATGGCAGAGTGGGGATGGGAAGACAATCTGAAGGGAGTACATGTGAAGAGAAGGATTATATCTTAGCCAAGTTAATGACATGTTCTCAATTCAAAGTTATAGACTACTCCATTGAGTGTGTACAAAAGCCTTCAGGAGGAATTCTCTGGTGCAAAAGTTACTCTATAATTAGAACAAAAAAGGTTATTTAAGAGAACTTTAAAACTTCTTTGAGGCCCCTTCAGGGCAACATTAAGTCTGGAATGGCACAATTTTCAATTTATTTTTCAAAACCAAATTTACTCTCAACATTCTAAAAGAAAATATTCAATATTGAGCCATGTCCAAACTTTAATTAATTGTATATGTGCATACTTTAAAATCTAAATTCAATATTCAGCCATATTTTAAGGTTATGAATCACAGATCATTTTCATGCATAGTTTTAAAGCACAAGGAACAGCCCATTTGACCCAAGATATCCATGCTATTAAAGTTCCAAATCAGTCTCTTCTCACCCTTAATCAACATAGCCTTCTTGTTCCTTTCTGCCTCAATATGTTTATTTAGTTTCCCCAGCATCAATACTGTTTGCTTCATCTACTTTTGGTTCAGGTTCTTCCCCTCCACTCCACAATCCCCCAACACCTCATCTCCATTAAATTGAGCTTTAAAGAGAAACTTCACTTCACCTTTTGCTCTAACACTTGCCGCTTTGTGCTATGGATTCAGTAACATTTAGGCAAACTGTGGAGGTACTGAGCCAGAGAGAAGGAAATAAAAAACATCTGTAGTGATACTTGAATAATGATTAAAAAGCAATTCCACTCTTCCACATTGGGTCTTTGAGTCTTTCAATCCTGTCATCTCATGAACGTGGATGGGTAAATATTTCAAGTAGGATTGCTCATTGAAGGAAGATCCCACCTGCAATGTTAACGGGTGTGAATGCGATTTCTCTAGCGTGCTCTCGTTTTATTCCAGATTTCCAGCCCATACAAACTCTATTAATAGCATTTGAAATTAGCTCAATGGCTTATGTAGAACTCCTCCCTAATAGTGTCAAATTAAATTGATTTTCTATTTAAAGCTAATCATCAGAAATCCTGCATGCTTGTAGCTGCACCGAGCATAGAGTAAAACTGGGCATGATGCTCTCTTTAAAATTCAACTACTGCATATCACGTTTCAACATTTTTTCCCCAAAGTTATACAAACCAGAAGGTCTCACATTTGATTTCTGTCCTGTATTATGGATTTCAGCTGGAGCAGAAGTATAAAAAATTAGCAATGAGTGCATACCCTGGGGTTGGGTTAAAGGATGGGAAAATAGGGCAAAAATTGATAACCGCTGGATACATTCATCAGTCAGCATCCACGTGCATTGTTAACATCCACGAGTGTGTGTGTGAATATATGAGAGAGAGAGAGAGAGAGAGAAAGTGAGAGAGAAAGAAAGTTTATTTCACATTGCTGAGCATTCTGCCCCACATATGCATAGGGGCACTGAATGGACAGTGGCAATGTTTGAACAACCTGCCTATAACATTGGCCATGCTCATAAGTAGCAAGTCATTTGGGAGCCAGCACAACTAAGCTGAGCTTTTGCTTCAAGCTCACTTTTTCTATTATAAGCAACAGATGAAAAATAAGACAAAACTAAAATAAAATTGACATTTGACCAAACAGAAACAGTAATTTGTAAATTAGGTTACCAAAATTCTCTTCGACTTTTTAAAATGATGTACAACCCCCAGGTAAAATGGAAAAGGTGATTCATTTTAAACCACTCAGCCATTTGAAATCCATGAATGCTACATCATTCAAAGAATACTGGTGTATAATTGTCAAGTAATTATTTTTGTTATTTGTTAAATAATGCTACATTTTTTGCTGGGGCAGGAAGGAGAAAATACAATGAAGAATTTAATTAGCAGTGACTAATGCAGTCCAAACGCTCACATGTCGAAGCTTTCAGGTTCCTTCAGCCTGACAAGTATTTGTCACACTGAGATTTGACAGGTGCCTCTGACAGGAATTGAAAATCTTCAAACTTGAGCAACAATTCACCTGCATTGTAAACCAATTCGGCCTGGTGGCATCTGTGGGAGCAGGGGGAGGAGAAATAAGAACTCAAACAGGACAGTTTAATTGTGCTGTTCTCAGTGTTGGTCTGCTGTTAAGATATGAAGTTCACACCTAAGAAAGATTGAGAAAACTCGACAGTTGTTTTGTATATCGATGCCTTCAATCATTCTACTGATCACAAACAGAACAATTACTGGAATCTTAGAAACACAAATGGTACACGCAGGAGTGCAACACATCAACAGGATGTTACTGATGGACATGGACTGTGTTCTCAAGTGAACACACATACATGGCATCAAAAACTTGAAAACTTGTGCAGAGTCAGAATTCAAGGATTATGCATATTTAAAGGCTAGTTTTTTATATTTCACAAGACACGTTAAGGCTGTCAGTTGCAGATTAATGGTCCCACCTATCCTACTGTTTTTCAAAGCAATTTGGAGACTGCTGCTGGCTAAATGAGCTCCAAACATCAGTCAAGTTACCCAACCTCATCACCCACTACTCTTACGAACGCTCCCCCCCACTGATGTGGGGGTGGAACAGAAACTACCGAGCGCAAAACTAGAAATGCAAGTTCTTGTGAAACTAAACATTAGTTTCGCCCAAATGACACTGTTAGCCTTCTCAACTGCAACAAGTAGCCAGGCAGTATCATTGAACTGCTATGTAGCCATGTCATTGCCAACAAAAACAACTGCTGAAAATTCACACGACATGCAGCTGCTGTCTTACTAATGCGACATTATGAAATTTCACACCCAATCGGATTGAATTTGTGCTGCACAAAGCTTTTTAAAAGAAAACTATACATAGCCCATGGCTGAAAACAGCAATGATGTGGAGATGCCGGCATTGGACTGGGGTGAACACAGTAAGAAGTCTCACAACACCAGGTTAAAGTCCAACAGGTTTATTTGGTAGCAAATACCATAAGCTTTCGGAGCACTGCTCCTTCGTCAGATGGAGTGGAAATCTGCTCTCAAACAGTGCAAACAGACAGAATCAAGTTGCAGAATACTGATTAGAATGCGAATCCTACAGCCAGCCAGGTCTTAAATGTACAGACAATGTGGGTTGTCACATTAACCATTTTTCACATTAACCACATTAACCAAGTTTTAACCAAGGGTTAAAAACCCACATTGTCTGTACATTTAAGTGCATTGTGCACTTTTTGTGCACTGTAATGTTCAACCTACATCATTAAAGCTCCTATTAAAACAGCTGGGGGGGAAAAAAGTCAAGAATATATTCTGCTAAAAATTCAAAATGCATTTCTTAACTTGGGGAGAGGGTAATGGGGAAGGGGTGAAGTCTGTGTACTGCATTTCATTTGTGCTAAAATTATTTTACATTAGCCACTTGTTTCTCGTGATTGAATGGGAATCCAGATGTTGCATTTTGATATTGCATTGTGTATATTTGTCATTAACATTTTTGGCCTGTTCTTGGTTAACATTTCAAAATAAAAGCAGAGCGTGCTGTTTTTAAACACATGGCATGCACTTCACTACCTCAGTTACTACTTATTGATCATCTGCTAAAATATCTACCATGGAGAAAAATGCCATTCTTTAATGCCATAAAAATGCCAGCAACTCAGTGATGAAAGAAGCTGCTACTGTGGTCAACTTGACCAATTGGAATAACTGCTCCAAGTCAGCAGTTATCCTGATTGCAGCTCCAGTGAGACAAAATGGTGAGCAGCATCCAACTGTGTACTGAAAAAACCAGTCAGTCTTGTGCAAACGAACACTCTGAGCAATCACAGTGATGAGGTCTGCACAGACTCCAGGAAAAGAAATCTTAGAAGCTGCAGGACGGTGAACTTATGGCACAATTGCAAACTTTAGAAAAAGCGAAAAAGTTTGCCACGGTTTGCACTGATGCTGGTCATGTTAATAAATACATATGAACTGCATTGTGTGTTTCCTTTTCTACTCCGCTCACAGTATTCAACTAAAACGGTGTCACCATAGTCACGCCTATGGCTGATTTGTGATTTCTATTCAACAACACTGTGCTTTGGGGGGGGGGTCATACATTTGATTTCTTACTGTTAAAAATATTTTTTTTGTTCATTCATGGGATGTGGGAATCACTGGCTGGACCTGCATTTGTTGTCCATCCCAAATCGCCCTTGAACGGAGTGGCCTGAAATGCCATTTCAGAGGGCATTTTTAAAAGACAACTACATTGCTGTGGATCTGGAGTCACATGTAGGGCAGACCAGTTAAGGATGGCAGATTTCCTCCCCTAAAAGGACATTAGTAAACCAGATGGGTTTTTAAATGACAATTGCAATGGTTTCATGGTCATCATTAATCTCAGATTTTTACCGAACTTTACTTTTACCATCTGCCACAATGAGATCAGGAAATGGAAGGGAGAGAGAAACTACGGAAAACTACAATTACCAGCAACGTGGTATTAAGCAAGTTATTGCGTCCAAGAGCTGACAAATCCCTAGGTCCGGATGGACTTTACCCCAAGGTCTTGAGAGAAGTGGCTAATAAAATGTCAATGCATTATTTTTAATTTTCCAAAATTTCCAAGATTCAGGGAGGGTTTCATTAAATTAGGAGATAGCAAATGTAACTCCATTATTCAAAGTGAGGGAGACAGAAAGCAGGAAATTATAGGCCAATTATCCTGAGATGCGTCATGGGAAAATGCTAATAGTCATTATTGAAGATGTTACAGCAGGGAACTTGGAACAATTCATGGCAATCAGGCAGAGTCAACAAGGTTGTGAGAAAGGGAAATTATGCTCAATCAGTTCACTGGAGTTCTTTAAAAGAGTCATATATGCTGTCTATAAAGAGGAACCAGTGAACATACTGTACTTAGATTTTCAGAAAACATTTGATCAGGTGCCACATTAAAGGTTATTACACAAAATAAAAGCTCATGGTGTATGGAGTAACAAGGAGATGAAAGGTTATTGGGGGTAGGCAGGGATGTGAGGCTAAAATTACAATCCGATCAGCCATGGTCTTATTGAGCAGAAGAGCAGTCTCGAGGGGCCAAGTGGCCTACAACTGCTCCTAATTCACACGCCCACATTGTCAAGATCTTGGAATAAAATAAAGATTTAAGAATTGAAATATGTAAAAAGTTTTCGATAAAACAATTAGATGAAAGGGGAATTGCTAAGAGAGCAGCTGTCTGGAGGTTTTTTGATATGCAAATTAGCTTAATAGCAGAGAAACACATGTTTGCGAATGCAACGTTTGGTTTGCGAATGCAACGTTTGGAACAATAGGGTGTAGAATTTTAGGTATTGCAAATTGAGAGAAGATTGTCTCCACGTGGAACCTTACAACTGTATGTCACACTTATATGCTAAAAGCACAATTTTCTACGGTGTTGTGAGGATAAAGCAGTATATTAAGAGCAGGGTTAGCTCTGTACTGAAGCAGGGGAGGACAACAGCTGAAACACAGTCATAACCATAGACTTGCCCAGCTGGAAAACAGAACTCTCCCAGAGCACTAAATTCTAGACTCCAAGCAGCTGGTTGAAAACTTCACAGAAACACTATGTTGAACTGATGGACTTCCTCATGGGCAGTGACTATTTGCAGTGTTTAGCTCAGAGTTATACTGTGTAGAATGTTGATTTGCTCCTTTGAAGTTAATAAGCATGGTTTTATTTGAATGCTAACAGCAAGAACTAATATTTCCTCACTGGCTTTCACATCTTTCCTCATATTAAATTAAATCGCAAAATACATATTTAAGGACCTGTGTTCCAACTGGCTTTGGGATACCCTTGCATCCAACATGAGCAGGGTTCTCAACAGTATGTACTAGCACAATATGAATTTCTCCATTTGGATCACAACATCATCAAGGAGACATCCAGCAAAGACTGGTGGATCCTGCAAATCTGAAATAGAAACACAAAACAGTGCCAGAACTGCTGGCCTTTCCAGCATTTGTTTTGATTTCAGACATCATTGGGTGTTGGTTTGCCAAACACCAACTTAAATCAAACAGATAAACTGCGGAATAATTGCTCAGAGCATGGATTATTTCTGTTATCTTAACTGTCTTCAGGACATATTTCTCAGCAATGCAAAAGCAAATCAATACTTGGAACCATTTGCCTGAAAAAGTGTGGCTGATTGCAAGTCACAGGATTGTTAAGAAACTGCTGGGTGCTGCAGTGCAAAGTTGGTAGAGCTGTTATTCTGAAAAATCAAGATTAAATGGGCTAAAATTAAATGGGTCCCTTCACCTGCACCTCCCTCATGAAGTTCAGCAAATAGCAAACAAACCTTCCCCTCTTGTTAATCTTTAGGAACAAGCTTAACCAGTAGAATTTCTATGACCCACAATCTTCCAGTTGCCACATTTGTCAACAGCATTTCTGAACATCTTAACATGAACATCACTGATTGTTGGTATTTACCCAGTTAATGGGCAACCAGAGAACAAAACTGCACCTTAAATTCTAACTCCGCATACAATAGCATCGATGTGGAGATGCCGGCGTTGGACTGGGGTGAACACAGTAAGAAGTCTCACAACACCAGGTTAAAGTCCAACAGGTTTATTTGGTAGCAAATACCATAAGCTTTCAGAGCTTGCTGCTCCTTCGTCAGATGGAGTGGAAATGTGCTCTCAAACAGTGCACAGAGACACAACATCAAGTTACAGAATACTGATTAGAATGCGAATCTCTAAAGCCAGCCAGGTCTTAAAGTTACAGACAATGTGGGTGGAGGGAGCATTAAACACAGGTTAAAGAGATGTGTATTGTCTCCAGACAGAACAGCTAGTGAGATTCTGCAAGCCCAGGAGGCAAGCTGTGGGGGTTACTGATAATGTGACATAAATCCAACATCCCGGTTTAGGCCGTCCTCATGTGTGCGGAACTTGGCTATCAGTTTCTGCTCAGCGACTCTGCACTGTCGTGTGCCGTGAAGGCCGCCTTGGAGAACGCTTACCTGAAGATCCAAGGCTGAATACAGGCTTTCATATCTTTATATGAACCAGGAGCACTCCTCGTCACAATGGATGTCTCGGCACTCTACACCAGCATCCCCCACGATGATGGCATTGCTGCAATGGCCTCAGTACTCAATGCCGTCAACTGCCAGTTTCCAGATGCAATTTTACAACTCATCCGCTTCATCCTGGACCACAATGTCTTCACCTTCAACAACCAGTTCTTCATCCAGACACACGGAACAGCCATGGGGACCAAATTCGCACCTCAATATGCCAACATCTTCATGCACAGGTTCGAACAAGACTTCTTCACAAGGACCTTCAACAGATGCTATACACTAGATATATCTATGACATTTTCTTCCTTTGGACTCATGGTGAACAATCACTGAAACAACTATATGATGACATCAACAAGTTCCATCCCACCATCAGACTCACCATGGACTACTCTCCGGAATCGGTTGCATTCTTGGACACACACATCTTCATTAAGGACGGTCACCTCAGCACCTCACTGTACCGCAAGCCCACGGATAACCTCACGATGCTCCACTTCTCCAGCTTCCACCCTAAACACGTTAAAGAAGCCATCCCCTACAGACAAGCCCTCCGAATACACAGGATCTGCTCGGATGAGGAGGATCGCAACAGACACCTCCAGACGCTCAAAGATGCCCTCATAAGAACAGGATATGGCACTCGACTCATCAATCAACAGTTCCGACGCGCCACAGCGAAAAACCGCACCGACCTCCTCAGAAGACAAACACGGGACACAGTGGACAGAGTACCCTTCGTCGTCCAGTACTTCCCCGGAGCGGAGAAGCTACGGCATCTCCTCCGGAGCCTTCAACATGTCATTGATGAAGATGAACATCTCGCCAAGGCCATCCCCACAACCCCACTTCTTGCCTTCAAACAACTGCACAACCTCAAACAGACCATTGTCCACAGCAAACTACCCAGCCTTCAGGAGAACAGTGACCATAACACCACACAACCCTGCCACAGCAACCTCTGCAAGACGTGCCGGATCATCGACACGGATGCCAGCATTTCACGTGAGAACACCATCTATCAGGTACACGGTACCTACTCTTGCAACTCGGCCAACATTGTCTACCTGATACGCTGCAGGAAAGGATGTCCCGAGGCATGGTACATTGGGGAAACCATGCAGACGCTACGACAACGGATGAATGAACACCGCTCAACAAGCAAGACTGTTCTCTTCCTGTTGGGGAGCACTTCAGCAGTCACGGGCATTCAGCCTTGGATCTTCAGGTAAGTGTTCTCCAAGGCGGCCTTCACGACACACGACAGCGCAGAGTCGCTGAGCAGAAAGTGATAGCCAAGTTCCGCACACATGAGGACGGCCTAAACCGGGATATTGGATTTATGTCACATTATCAGTAACCCCCACAGCTTGCCTCCTGGGCTTGCAGAATCTCACTAAGGATTTGGATCACAACATCATCAAGGAGACAGCTGTTCTGTCTGGAGACAATACACATCTCTTTAACCTATGTTTAATGCTCCCTCCACCCACATTGTCTGTATCTTTAAGACCTGGCTGGCTTTAGAGATTTGCATTCTAATCAGTATTCTGTAACTTGATGTTGTGTCTCTGTGCACTGTTTGAGAGCATATTTCCACTCCATCTGACGAAGGAGCAGCGCTCCGAAAGCTTATGGTATTTGCTACCAAATAAACCTGTTGGACTTTAACCCTGGTGTTGTGAGACTTCTTACTACAATAGCATCAGCATTAAAAGCAACCTGTACAAAATGCCTCCTGGAATTAAAATAAATAGTGTTTTCAGGTAGGTTAAAATACCGCAATGTCACTTGCATTTAAACATGGAATCAAAGAAAATCTCACCTTCCTATTCTTGCATTTGATTAATCTATTCTGTTCTCATATTTTCTTTCCAAATACTTATTGTTTTGTAGATGTTATACTCCCTATCCCAATAATCTGTAATAAAACATTTCACTCAAAAAATATAAATTCTCCTTCATTTTCAATGTTTCAAGCAGCAAAATCAATCTTTGTTTACCCTCTCAAAAACTTAAATTTTGAAAATTTATTACATCAATTAAAGGTCACCATCCCAAGGAAAATGGTTTTAACTTGATCCTTTTACCATTCTCACTATTATTCTAACATGTCTACCAGATGGTGAGTCCAGTGAGGTGCATGTTGATATTCTAAGGCATGTTGATACAGTAAAAGTGTTGGGTGTTTTGAAAAGCATTAAGGTAGACAAGTCTCCAGGACCTGATTGGATCTTTCCCAGAATACCCAAGGAGGTGAAGGATGAAATAACTGGGGCCTTGCACAAAATCGTTGCATCTTCTTTAGTCACAGCAGAAGTCCCGGAGGACTCAAGAATAGCCAACATGGTTCCTTTGTTCAAGAAGGGCAACAGGGATAATCCAGGAAATTATAGGCTGGTGAGACTCACGTCATTGGCAGGGAAATTATTGAAGAAGGGGCGGCACGGTAGTACAGTGGTTAGCACTGCTGCTTCACAGCTCCAGGGTCCCGGGTTCGATTCCCGGCTCGGGTCACTGTCTGTGTGGAGTTTGCACATTCTCCTTGTGTCTGCGTGGGTTTCCTCCGGGTGCTCCGGTTTCCTCCCACAGTCCAAAGATGTGCGGGTTAGGTTGATTGGCCAGGTTAAAAATTGCCCGAGAGTCCTGAGATGCGTAGGTTAGCGGGATTAGCGGGTAAAATATGTGGGGGTAGGGCCTGGGTGGGATTGTGGTCGGTGCAGACTCGATGGGCCGAATGGCCTCCTTCTGCACTGTAGGGTTTCTATGATTTCTATGATTCGGAGGGACAGGATTTACTCATATTTGGAAAAATATGGGCTTATTAACGATCGGCAGCATGGCTTTGTGTGGGGGAGGATGTGTCTCTCACAGTTTTTTGAAAAAGTGACAAAGATGATTGATGAGGGCAGGGTGGTGGATGTTGTCGACGTGGACTTCAGCAAGGCTTCTGAAAAGGTCCCTCATAGCAAGCTCATACAGAAGGTGAAGTCATGTAGGATCCACAGTGAGCTGGTAAGATGGACACAGACTGACTTGGTCATAGAAGACAGTAGCAGTGGAAGGTTGTTTTTCTTACTGGAGATCTGTGGTCAGTGAGGTTCCACGGAGATCAGTGCTGAGACCCCTGTTGTTTGTTACACGTTTAAAAATGATTTGGAGGAAAACATAGGCGCTCTGATTACTAAGTTGCAGATGACACAAAGATTGGGGTAGCTGCAGATCATGAGGAAGATTGCCAGAGGATACAGATAGGCTGGAGACTCGTGCAGGGAAATGACTTCGAATTTAATCCGGATTGTCGGGGGTATAGACTGGCTTCCTAATGTAATTTGGGATTCTAATCTATGGTGCTAATAATATCATTTCCTATAATGGAGTGCTTAGAATTGCTTAGCATATGATTTCCTACAAAATCCTCGTCTCAACTTTTACCAGAGGTCTATCTTGCGAATATATTGCTATTGTGAAAGGGAATCTGACACAAGGTTCACAAAGAAAATAGTTATCTTCACATCAGGTGGCTTCAATCACATGAAGAGCATGACCCAAATTGCAACAGAAAAGAGAACATGATTAAACTGCTTATCATTCTGTGCTTTTATCGACAACAAACAAAAAAAATGTTTATTTGCAGCTTAACGCAAGGTTGAGAGACAAATGATGAGTTCCGATTTTGCTTTCAGAGCACAAGAGCAAAGCTCATGTGGTAACATGATGCCAAGATAATGCTCAAGCTGATTATTCAAAGATAGGTCATTCACATGGTACATCAAATCCCATATAATTTTTATAAATAACTGGTAACTTGCACATCACCCAGCAGCAAGATCTGAAGTCAACAGTGAGATGGCAAACACTGAAGAACAGCTTTATAAGCAAGATACCAAAGCATCCCATACTTAGTTACTTTTAAAACTATAATGCATTTGGATAAGAATCTATCTTCTCTGCAATCTTCCAATAAGCGAACAAAAAATGCCAATCACTCCTATTCATAGAATTCCTACGCTACCTTAATTTCAGACATGTATTATTGTAGAACTACGGGTGCTTGAGCAGGTTCTGTACTGTACTGAGGTTGCTGAAAGCTTGAAATTGATCCCACAAATTCCAGAGTTCTGAGTCCAAATATAATTGTCTGAACATAGATTTTAACGGATTCCTGGGATATGGGAATAACTACCAAGGCCAGCATTTATAGTCTACCCCTCATTCCCCACAACTAGGTGGTGGTTGTGTGAACCTTCCATCATAAAGTGCTGCAGGCTTTATGGTTGACATGATCAGAAAATACCGTATCGACTTTTTAAAAATATCATTTACGGGATGCCACCACAAAATACATCTTCTCCACCCTCCACTGCCCCCCAGCCAGTATTCCACAGGGACCACTCCCTTAGTGACACCCTGGTCCACTCCTCCATCATCCCCTCCCCAACACTTTCCCATGCAATCACAGAAGGTGCAACACCTGCCCCTTCATCCTGCCTCACTGTCCAAGGTCCAAACACTCCTTTCAGGCAATGCAACATTTAACTTGCACCTCCTTCAATTTGGTCTACTGTATTCACTGCTCCCAATGCGGTCTCCTCGACATTGGAGACACTGCTTTGGGGAACACCTTCACTCAGTTCATCCAGTCTTCCTGTCACTTGCTATTTCAACTCACCATCTTGCTCTCTTGCCCACATGTCTACCCTTGACCTGCTGCAATGTTCCAGTGATTTTCCAATTCAACACATTACAGCCTTCTGGACTCAATGAGTTCAACAACTTTAGACTGTGAAATCTCTCCTCAACCTTGATCCCTTTTGTTCTGTTTGTCCCAGCACAAAACCCCCACCTCTCCCACAGGGCAATCTGTCTTCAGTTTTTCTCTCAATGAGCATTGACCTTTGTTCTCCCATTAACGTATTCTGCTATCTTGCCTTTATGCCACAATCAGCACCTTTCTTCTTTAATACTACCATTAATACTCCCTTGGTCATTTCCATTACATCTTTATCAATCTCTCCTTCGCATTCACCTGACCTTCTATTCGGCTCCAACTTCTCCATCCCCCTCTCTAACTAAATAATCCATCACATTTCTCTGAAGAATCAGATAGAATTAATGTTTTAAGTCTGTTACTTTCTCCAGAGATGCTGCCAGACCTGCTGAGTTCATTAAGCATTTTCTGTTATTTCAGTTTCTCAGCATCCGCAGTATTTTCCTTTTATTCCATTATACTCCTGATTTGTGTCTAGGAGGTGATGATGATTTAGGGAGTTAGGAGATAAATCATTCGCCAGAGAATACCGAGCCTCCACCTTGCTCTCGCAGCCAAGACATTTATGAGGCTGGTATGGTTGAGTTTCTGTAGGTCTTTCGAGACAGGAATAGTCAAATTTGCATTTTTATTCTCAAATGCTTTCGACCAGAAATAATAGCAGTTTACAGTTTGGCCAAAGTGCATCAGCTATTATTACAATTTCCACTGACTTCAAAAAATTTCCAATTCCTAATTATTAGCTGAAACTGGAGGGTTTTTCCTCACCATTACCCTCTTCACGACAGCGATCCAAACTGCCTCGTTCTATTCCCAGCAACTAGGATCGGAATTTCTGGGAAACATGGAGTCAAGCCATTTGTTTTTGGCATACCATTGCACTTTTAAGTATCAGCTGCACATCCCAGCTTCTTCTGAAAATCACCTGATTCCCAACAAGATGCTGGAATGCAGAATTTTTTCTGAATGGGCTATTACATAGGCATGTTTACAAGGCTTTAACTGGCTTGTTACTTTAATCTCAAGTTCCTTGAATCTTAAATTCAAGAATAAAACCTCATGGCAAATCACAACTGATTTACAAGAATGTTAATAATAACATACACAATAACAAACATGCAAAAGAATAAACAGAATAAAACTCATTTAAGAACAACAATATAAAGTTGCTGAACTGCAAACTTGTTTTGGACAAAATGTTATAGTTCAATGTTAAGAAAATGCTTTTCCCCTCCCCTTCCAATGAATAGCTCAGTTGATAAATGCACTACCTCTTAGGCTACCATCAGACAGACCAAATGTAGCCATGATCTCCAGTACGGATTGAATTCATTGACATCAGCTTGGGTGGCAACTGGGCCCAATAACCTGGCTCAAGGATGAACAAACATCAGCCTAACTTCATGCTCTTGGCTACTATCCAAGGGGAGAGATTCAGCTTTGGGGCCAATCAAAAAAAAAAATCCTATCCAAAGTGTTACAGTTCAAGTTTCTGCTAAAATAATTCACGTAAACGCTAAATTCAGTCCTCCATCAGTCAGTAATCTAATTTTAAAATCACTGAATGGTCTGAAAAATTAAACAACCATTTAATAGCTTCAGTGTACAGCTCATGAATTTTGTCATAAATTAAATGCTTTGATACAAGATAACTTTCAAAAGTTACCTCGTGCCTGCATACTAAAAAAAATGAAGAGCCTTCCTGAACCAATGCAACTAACAGAAACTTGCACCTTTCACGAGTGTGTTGCCTCTTTCATGAGCATTATCTAAATTGGCTTTACAAATGTTCAGAATTTCACAATAATTTGTGCTCATTTGGTCAATTTTGCATGGGCTACACTGGTACTCAAAACTGTAAGCCCTGCTGACTGCCGATAGAAAGTTTTGTGGAATGGCATCAAGAGAGGACAACAATGGGCTCAACTGTGATGATGCCACGATTTGCTTGAGATCATATATGAAGAGTGGCCACAATGGCAGGTACCAAAGAAGTCAACACAAGGTATTCTGGTTCAGGGTGGAGAGGTAGTAATCTGGGAAATTAAACCCAAAAAGGCCCTCAATTTAACAAAACAAATTTGCATTACAGCACACAAATTAGGGCAAAGTCCACCACATCGAATAACAAAAGTAACCAAAAGACAGAGAGAACGTAGCATATCAACTTGGGAGAAAAATATCTATGAAATACAAAAAATGTTTACAGGCATGCTGAATTCAAAGAATGCTTTTTTCACAGGAAACCATTCCACAAAGAAACATCCTGTTCAGAGGTAACAGTCTAAAATCATTTAAAGGCTCTGAATTATATGCAGATTTTGAAACTGAAAGAAACAAGCCCCCCCACCCCAGAATACATTCTGTGTCCTTGCCACCACCATCAGTGCTGCCTCCAAGTGGTTTTCAACATGGAAATGTACTCCGTCATCAGCTGAGGGGAAACAATAGGTTATCACCAGCAGCAGATTTCCTTGCCCATATTTGACTGGATGCCATGAGATTTCATGGGGTCCAGAGTTGATGTTGAGGTCTCCCAGGGCAACTCCATCCTAACTGTCTATCACTGTGCCGCCACCTCTGGTGGATCTGTCCAGTTGGTGGGGCAAGATATACCCCGAGATGATGGTGGTGGTGATGCATTGGACATTACCTGTGAGGGTGGATTGCATGAGCATGACTGTCAGGTCGCTGGCTCGTCAGGGACAGGTCTCCCAATTTTGACGCAAGTCCTCAGATGTTAGTAGGAAGGACTTTGCAGGGTCAACAGGGCTGCGTGTGCCTTGTAATTTCCAGTGCCTAGGTTGATGCTAGGTGGTCAATCTGGTTTCAATCCTTTTGGATTTTCTTGTGATTTGATATAACCAAGTGACTTGCTAGCTAACTTGGAGGACATTTAAGAGTCAACCACATTACAATGGGTCTGCACTCACATGTCGGCCAGACTATGATAGCAGATTTCCTTCCCTAAAGGACATTCAAGGAGTAGGTGGGCTTTTAAATGACAATATGGGCACTATTAGACTAGCTTTTTAATTTGAAATTTAGTAATTGAACTTAAATTCCACCAACTGCCCTGGTGGGATTTGAATCCATGTTGCCAGGGCATTAGACTGGGACTTTGGATTACTAGTCCAGTGACATTACCACTAACTGCTGCCTCCCCATAATTGGCCTGTTAACTAAAGGCAATGTTGTTAAAGTTAAAAAATAAAACAAAGAATTTAAATTTCAAGTTTGGTCTGTTTTAACTGGGCCAGATGAATGCTAGAAAACAAATATAGGCCAGATTTTGTTGTTGCAGTGCATTAAACATTTGCCATTGGTTAGAACTGTCCTGCACAATACAACTCAAAACAACTTTGCCCACAATATTGCTCAAAGTGAGTTAATAATGGAGAGGACAGGACAACCATCAGGTTACCTGCCTAAACAAGAAGATTTAAAAATCGGAAAATAAACAGGAAAAATTGTGAATTAGATGAAAAGCCAGGAGTAGAAAGAGGATTATAAAGGGAAAAGATTGGATCGAAAGAAAGCAAATTAATATAAATGAAAATTTAATGTTTGACATGAACATCTGCAAGAAATTCGAAATCTGAAGGGATGAGACTCAATTTATAATAGTTCATTTTTGGTGCCAGAGGGGTAACTAGCAGTCATTAATACTCAACTCACAGGTGAAATAAAGAGCTTAATGCCAGGCTACACTGATATGCAATTGTAAAGAACAAAGTCAAACGGACTCTCAGCTAGATGCCTGACAAGCTAAAAAGTGTCAGAATCAGGTTACATTCATTAACTACACCCAACTAGAGCATCTCAACATTTTTCCAAGGGGAGATATGAACACTGAAGTAGAGGGGTGGGAAGGGGAAACGAGGAAGGGATGACTGAACACAGTTCAAGAATAATCATGGATAATTCTGAGTAAGCATCAATATGTTTAAGGTGCCCTTCACAGAGAAAAATGTCCCAAAATGTTTCACAGAAGTATCAGACAGAAAATGGCACCCAGGTTAGGAAGGTTTACTAAAGTCTTACTCTCAGAAGTAGGTCTTAAGGACTGGGTTGTGAAATGGGAAGATAGAAATTTAAGGAGGGAATTCCAGAACATTGGCCTTCATCTGTCTCTGCCCTATGAAAAATACCCAAGAAGCCAGAGATGAAGAGTTCTTGGATTGTTGTAGGGCTCAAAGAGGTTACAGAAAAAGAGGGAACTGGGACCACAAAAGAACTCGAGCTAAAGATGAGAATTTTTTATTGGAGGTGTTGGGAATCAGGACAGGTCAGTGAACAGAAAATGGTGGCTGCACTAGACATAGCATAGGTTAGGACATGGCTGCAGGATTTTTGGATGAGCTCAAATTGTGAATGGAGGAAGATGGGAGATTGGTGAGACAAGCACTGGTACAGTTGAATCTCAAGTTAACAAATTAACGAACAGTGATTAACGTAGGGGCAGAGAAGAAAACTGAAGTGTTGTTGAAACAGAGTTTGAGAGGGTAAAAATTAGCTCAAATAATCCATTGCAAAGTAGGTAGTGAAGCCTTTTGTTAGGCTATCAGGAAAGAGGAGCCTCGATGGAGAATATTAATTTAATGCAAAAGCATCAAGTTGACATTTATGGGCTTGAATGATAAGCTAAAGCAACAAATTGTAAATCAAGTGTAAACATACCAAAAAAATGAATGCAATTGTAAGATAGCAGTGACTAAAATTTCCTGCAGAACAAAATCTTACCAAGTTATATTTACAAAAGGATTTCACTATAATACCCCTCCAGACTAAACACTGCATTCACAAACTGAGGGACAACACACATATCCAGGTTATAGAGGATAAAGGGTAAGAATTCAGAGGCTTGCACAATATAAACTCTGTGACTTGGACTCACTGCTTTGTTGCAAGCATGAGTGAGATCTGAGAGTAGTATATCTCAAGGGCATGAACTTGCATGAATCATTGGCAAGTGCTGATAACACAAAAACGTCCAAATAAAACCACTTATTCACAACGTAAGTGAAATTATTGGGGCAAATATGAAACAATGGAGATTTTAAACAATGAGAACAATCTAATGGAACTCACTGTCTGCTGACCTACTGTACATGTCAATTTACACTATGAACATTGATTCAACAATGCAAAATAAAACAACCAATATGTGGCTGCCTGAAACAGGCAGGAAATAGGTTGTTTACTGAAAATAAATATTGTAAATTTCTTTTTAAAAAATGAATCACTCCTGTCCTGATAGGTTTGGGGGAGGGACAAAATATTCCAGCAGTACTTAATGTATGAATAAAATCACCTTGCAAGCCACAAGCATGAACAGAAGTCTCATTGTACTAATCAGTCCTAGCAGAGCAGAGATCTAAAAAACATCAATTCCAGGATTTCAACCACAGACCAGGATTCTAAACCAGTGATCCATAATGAGGTTTCAAGGGGTCCCCTAAAACATCCAGGGAGTTATTAAATTAATTTCCTTAATGCTTTGTACTCAATTATCACTGGGAGTGTTGCTGTCAATTACAAGGTTCCTTAGAACCAATTACCTTTGTGAATAGATGTGGGGTTTACAAGATTGACAATCACCCCCAGGTCCTGTCAATGTCAAAGGTCTCAAGACAGCTTTTAATGTGTCATTACATTGAAGAGATCCACGTGCCCAGAGGCAAACGGTTGCCCAAGTGGATGAAGGATGTGATACTGCTAGTCCAGCCATACATTCACTTTTCAGCATCCAATGACGCAGAGACACAGGCTTCAGGGAACAATCAATGCCACGCTCATGGCAGCGTATTAAATAAAAGGATTAACTTCTGAATTTGAGATGGACATAGAGAAAACCACACATGCTGTAATCATTTCTGAGTGTTTTTTTTTAAAAATGAAACTTCATTTTAATTCTATTCACTAGACAAATGCCCATGAAATATTTTGCTAAATAAACCCATGTAACGCATGAGTGGTCTGCTAGGGACATTGATTGTCCGCAAACAGATTGACAAACATTGGAATGCAATTTTTTCATCTGTATCAAGGTGCAGCAAATGCCAAAATGTTTCATTTGAAAAATTTGGAATCACATTTTGTCAGAAATGAACATTGATTCCTGTTTAAATCAGTGACATGTTAAAACATTTAAATATTTTTTCAGCTTTAAAGTCACAAACCATCTCCGCGAATTGTCAATCCTACTTTTGCATCCCCCTATTTTGTTCTCATATTAATATTGAATGTTGAGGTCTTCAGTTCAACGGGTTGGGTGTTTCACCGAGTTTCCAAATGCAAGCAGAGGAATCCCAGTTTATCTTCCAGACTGCTACAAGCATGGGATTTAACCATTAAGGTAACTGGGAACAATTTCATAGTAAATAATGGTAATGTGACCATGTTGAAGGGTGCAGGTTGCCAATACCTAAAACTGTCAGGTTTATCTTAACACAGGTGCAGCTCTGCTTACAAAGACAAATAAATGTATTAATTAGTTGCTTCCCTGTTATACTTCCAATGAATAAGCACAGCCATTAAGAATTCTGCCAAGCATGTTAACAAAATCTTTTATTTCAAACAGATTTACAAGCAAAATGTTAGGAATTTGAAACCATAGAGCTGATAATAGCTAAATGACTGTGTAACAGGTCAAATACTCTTCGCCAAAGTCTACACTGTGACCTCAACAACCCAGAATTTATCATTTTTTGCAGAAATTATGGTCATTGTTTGCACTTGTGTAGTGCAAGTGTATTTGCCACTGAAGATGGCCATTTTAATTTACACCTGTAAATAAACGTTAAAAATAGCTAGTTACAGTCTAATGTTGCTAGATATTTTGGTGTGTGGGGTGACAAACAATAGTCAATACTCGAGGTCATATTTCTACTAACAACTGGGGACTTGTGCCAAAATTGGAAAATTAGTCAAGGAACACAATAGTCACACTCAAAATCATTTGAATCTTTCAGCTAATATTCAAGACTCCGCCATCACCATCTTCCGGTATGCCCTGGTCCACTAGTGGAAACAGCTCCACCAAAAGAGGCAGCACAATGGCATACAGTTGTGAGGGAGTAATGCTAGGAGTTCTCAACATTGACTGCTGCCCCATGTCATCACATGGCATTGGTTGCCATGGAAAAGGAAACATTCAGTTCATTAGCACCTACTGCCTCAATTTGCATGAAGTACTCAGGGGTGTAAGGGAACAAAAGTACTCGGGTGACTATACCAACTAATGACCAAAAATGGCTCAGTAGCATCACTGCTGATCAAGCTGGCCAAATCATGAAAGACATAACTGCCGACTGGGCCTGTGGCAGATGGCGAGAAAATCAACTTAAGGGCAAACCTACTTGACCTCATCCTCACCAATATAACTGTCACAGATGCACATGCCTACAACAGTAGTGATAGCACCGACCAACACACATTCTTTGAGCAGGCAAAGTCCCATCTTCACAGAGGGCCTCTTCCATTGTGTGGTCTAACACTACCATGCTAAATGGGATAGACTCAGACCAGACCTCACAGCTCAAAACTGGACATTCATGAGGCACCATGGATACTAGAATCTAATTTCTGTTCCAGCATATCCCTCACTTTTTCATTACTATTAAAGCAGAAGACCTTTTTGGTTCAAAGGTGTATGGGATCAGATGCCAATTTTGAAGTTACAATACAGGATTACATGCATGTTAAACAGCGGAAGCAACATACTACAGACACAACCAAGTGATCCCACAATGAATAGATTAGATCAAAACTCTGTCCTGCCAGATGAACGATCTACAATTAAACTGACCAGAGGAGGTGATTCCCTGAACAACCCATGACCAATGATGGTGGAGCCCAAAAGTGCAAAATACAAGAGTGAGGCAAACAGCAGAACTGTCAAATGGATAAGCCATCTCAGTTTCTACAAATGTCCCTATCACTGCAAATGCCAGTCTTCAGCCAATTTGATTTATTTCACATATACTCCAGAACTATTTGCACCTCTCGCCAAGCTACCACCTCCCTGACGAAGTGAAAAATTGTTAAGGTGCATCTCGTCCACAAAAAGCAGGCAAATCCAATCTGACCAATTATAACCTCATCAATCTATTCTCAATAATCAATGAAAGGGATGAAGAGTACGGTCAACAGGGCTTTCAAGCAGCACTTACAAATAAACTGCTCAATGTTCAGTTTGGGTTCAATCAGGACCAGTTGGCTCCTGAACATTGATAAAATAGCTGAACTGCAGAGGTGTGAGTGACCTCCATTATCAAAGGGAGCATTTGATGGAATGTGGCAACAAGGAGCCCTCGCAAAATTGAAGTCGATGGGAATCAAGGGAAAAATGCTCCCCCTGGTTGGACGGTCACCTAATCGCCAGGATACCAGTCCTGGGGCCCCTCAGGGCGGTGTTCACAAATACAGCCATCTTTAGAAGCTTCAATCAACTAACTTCTGTCCAACTGAGGCCAGGAGTGAAGATGTTCACTGATGATTTCAGTGTTCAGTTCCACTTGTTTCTCCTCAGATACATAAAACTATGCGTCTGCATGCGCAAGACCTGGACAAGATTTAAGCTTGGGCTGATAAGTAACATTCGCATGACAGAAGTGCAAACAATGACCATCTCCAACAGCAAACAACACCGGACCATCTCCCTTCGATATACAATGACATGACCATTGCTGACTTCCCCCACCAACAATTTTCTAGAATCACCATTGACCAGAGGCTTAGCTGGACCAGCCACATAAATACTGTGGCCACAAGAGCAGGATTTATGCAGCAAGAAGTTCACCTCCCGACTCCCCAAAGCCTGCCCACCATCTACAAGGAACAAGTTAGGAGTGTGATGGAACTCCCCACTTGCCTGGATGAGTGCAGCTCCAACAACACTCAAGAAGCTTGACACCATTTAGGATAAAGCAGTCCATTTGACTGGCACCCCATCAGCCATCTTAAATATATACTACCTCCACCACCGATACACAATGACTGCAATGCTCCAATGCTTCTTCAACAACATCTTAAACCGTGACCTCTGTCACCATGAAGGGCAGCAAACACATGGGAACAATACCACCTTCTCGTTCCCCTCCAAGTCACACACCATCCTGACCCGAGACAATAATCACTGCCATTCTTCGTTCACCGCTGAGTCAAAATCTTGAAACTCATTACCTAAATACACAGGAGGGTGGCGACCGACACCACATGGACTGCAGTTCAAGAAGAACTGCACCACCTTCAAGGACAACGCAAGCCTTTCCAGCAACAGCCACAAACCATGATCAAATTTTTTTTTTTAAAGTTTGTGTTTCAGGAGATCTATTTGAATTTTAGAATATTGGCAGAGGGATTCAAAGCAAAAAGGTCTACTTCATGTACAAAGAGCCTAATACTAATAATATTATCCAATATATGAGGCCACTGCAGCTAATTGGCAATCCTGATATGATTAGCTGACTTCTGATTTCATAACGAAAAATGAGGAATAGCTATAATTGTTGCACAAACACAGAAAATGCTGGAAAATCTCAGCAGGTTTGACAGCATCAGTGGAGAGAAAATAGAGCCAACGTTTGGAGTCTGGATGACCCTTCAGCAGAGCGGATTATTGTTGGGCATGTGATCTCAGAAGTCACATTGGGCGCGATGTTGTGCATGGATACTTTAACCATTTTTGTGCAGTTGATATCTTAATTCTTTACTTTATTGGTCAATGAAATAAACACAGACGAAGTCAATTTAACTGCATTTTGCCTATGTATACAAGGAGTTTCCTACTAAGGTTAGTGAAAGGTTAATACATTGTTGCCGTAGCAATTTCTATTGAACATTGCTTCCGACTCAGATGGCTCGTACAACTCAATTGATATTCACTCTCGCCACAAGTCATGTGAAATATTTTCGGCACCAGAATCTGATGTACACTCCACCTCCCAAAGCCTCCGAAACAAACAAAACCACCTTTGCCATCACCTCGCATTCTTCTCTAAAGATAGATGGTGATGGTGACGATGGATTTGAAGCTGAACGCCTCCATTGTGAAAGGGCCGGTACCGGAGGCGAGGGAGGAGAAAGGCTTTCCACTCACCATTACTCACTGATCGGACGTATCCATCACCGGGCCCCTCCGAGCTCCTCGCCCCGTCTTCGTCCAGCGATTTCGCGGAAACACGCCGGCCCCGAAGCGACATTCCCGTCCCACTCGCCATTAGCTTCCTGCCGCGGGAAGAAGAGCCAGAAGAGAAATCACCCACAGAAACAGGGAATGGAGCTTCCAAACAACCTCAACTCATCCAGCACTCCGCTCGAAAGAAAAATACAAGACTGATGGCCCGCTGGATACAGAAAATTGCGGTGTTGTATTAAAAACGTTATGTTGCAACCAAAAAAGTTCAGACAAGCCAGGGACCAAGGAAAACACGTCTTTTTAAAAAAAAATCAAATCCTTAAATATGACATGGAAAAGGGAAGTTAGTGGAGAATTTCAATTGACGAGCAGCTGAGCAGAAGAGAAACTCCTTGGCCTGGTGAAAGCTCTCTGTGTGGCCGGAAGGTGGCCCGAGTCCAGCACACAGGTCAGGGTAAAAGATGGGGGAAGGGAGGGTGAGTGAATGGGTCGCGGGGGAAGGGAGGGTGAATGAATGGGTCCAGTGATCAACATGAGCAGCAGTGCGGGGCTCCTCGTTGTATCCATTCTATAGTCGCGCGGCCACACTGTAGCGAGCGACGCCCGCTCCATTGCCACAGTGAGAGGCCAGTCTCGCGCTCACTCACCTGCTTCCTCCCCCCTTCACTCGATACAAATGTTGCAGCAACTCTCCGCGCTCCTTCCAAAAGACAACGTGACTGCCAGCGCGCGCCTGCTCACGCACGGGCTCACGTCAGTGCGCGTGCTTCCGCTCGGCCCCTGGAGCCCCTCAGCAACAATAGTCCAGGCAAGGAAGGAAAGGAGGAAGCATTTACTGTTATTCTATGAATCAGAGGGGAACGAGGAAAAGATAAAGCAGCAAAAAAAAAAGTGAGAATTAAATAAGCTGTCTCTTGGTCACTAAGATAAAGGCAAATCACTGCAGATGCTGGAATCTGAAACAAAAACAGTAAATGCTGGAAAATCTCAGCAGGTCTGACAGCTTCTGTGGGGAGAGTATGGATGAAACATAGAAACCCTACAGTGCAGAAGGAGGCCATTCGGCCCATCGAGTCTGCACCGACCACAATCCCACCCAGCCCCTACTCCCACATATTTTACCCGCTAATCCCTCTAACCTACGCATCTCAGAATTCTAAGGGGCAATTTTTAACCTGGCCAATCAACCTAACCCGCACATCTTTGGACTGTGGGAGGAAACCGGAGCACCCGGAGGAAACCCACACAGACACGAGGAGAATGTGCAAACTCCACACAGACAGTGACCCGAGCCGGGAATCGAACCTGGGACCCTGGAGCTGTGAAGCAGCAGTGCTAACCACTGTGCTACCATGCCGCCCTAAGGATGACCCTTCGTTACAGCAAATATGCAAGGAAGAGCAGCAAAGGGATTTCAGCACCATTGCCTCATTCACTGTTGTTCTATGAATCAGAGGGAACAGGGAATGAGGAAGAGATAAAGCAGCAAGAAAGGTGAAACTTAAATAAGCTGGCTGTTTATCAGATGTCTGCAACAATTGCCTTGCATGAATGAATATTGGGTGGAAATCGCCCCCAAAAATTCTAAGTGCCGAATTTGCATACAAACTGGAGTAAATTCGCTGCTTTTTTTCAGTGGGATGTTCAAAATGAATCTCCCACAGTCTGTGCATCACAGAGTGTCCTCGCGTGAATCACGCTGAAATTCAGTGGGCGGGGCCTATTCCTGCTGGCGAGGCCGGCAGCATAGCGCTGAGTGGGCCACTGCGCATGCGCCAATCTGTCAGTAACCTGCACTGCCAGCCTTCCGATTGCTGACCAGCCCCACGATCCTGCATTGCTGGCTGTGCGATCTTCCGACCCCCCACCGCAGCCCCAACCCCCCCCCCCACTGCAGCCCCAACCCCCCCCCCACTGCAGCCCTGACCCCCCCACTGCAGCCCTGACCCCCCACTGCAGCCATGACCCCCCCCACTGCAGCCCTGACCCCCCCCCACTGCAGCCCTGACCCCCCCCCACTGCAGCCCTGACCCCCCCCCACTGCAGCCCTGACCCCCCCCCCACTGCAGCCCTGACCCCCCCCCACTGCAGCCCTGACCCCCCCCACTGCAGCCCCGACCCCCCCCACCGCAGCCCTGACCCCCCCCACCGCAGCCCCGACCCCCCCCACCGCAGCCCCGACCCCCCCACCGCAGCCCCGACCCCCCCACCGCAGCCCCGATCCCCCCCACCGCAGCTCCGACCCCCCCCACCGCAGCCCCGACCCCCCCCACCGCAGCCCCGACCCCCCCCACCGCAGCCCCGACCCCCCCCACCGCAGCCCCGACCCCCCCCCACCGCAGCCCGACCCCCCCCACCGCAGCCCCGACCCCCCCCACCGCAGCCCCGACCCCCCCCCACCGCAGCCCTGACCCCCCCCACCACAGCCCTGACCCCCCCCTCACCATGGACCCGACCCCACCTACTGTAGACCCGACCCCACCCACTGTAGCCGCGAACCCCACCATCGTAGCCCTGAACCGCACGGCAAACCAACTAGCCCCACCCCATGCCGATGGCCAGCCCCAATTGCTGGCTTCTCTCCCTCTGTCATTGATCCCAAGTGCAGTGGGAACCCCCCCGATCCCAACCTATCTCCCCCAGAGGCCCCCCCCCCCAATGGGGAACCTGTGATTAAATGAATCACAGGTTTCCCATTGAAATCCACATTAAAATTGGACCTCGGGTTCTTCAGATATTGGTCACAGGAAAGTCCACTGTATCAGTTGAAATACTGTATGTGCAGTACTGTACTAATTGAAATAACTTGCAACATGACATTTCATTAAATATCAAAGAAATAACAGTATAAATTTAAATTAAATAACACTCACAGGTCTCTCTTCTCAGGCAGTAACTCCAGTCAACGTGTTCTGAGATGGCTGTTAAGTCCAAAGCACTATCTGAAGACTGTACCATATATGGAACAGACATTGCTTGGAGGGTCAGTTAAATTACTTCTTTGTTGAGGTTTTTGTACTCTGGCACCTTGACTTTGTCTCCACATGTTCCCAAAAGTCTACCTGCGTTCAGTGGCTTCTTCCATTTTGGATGGTCACCATGAGTCACTAGAATGTTTGACCTTTTCATGGATCCTTTAAGGACATCCCTAAAACATTTCAATGGAGGTGGCTTTGAGCAATTCGTGCCTCACTGCTGGGCTTGGCACAACTGCCCACCCCCTCCACCCTGATCTCACTACCCTTTCCAAAACCACAGCCACCCTGTTGACCGCCGACTGACACTTTGACCTGACCCAGCCTGATGACTCATCCACCTGACTATCCCCTCCTCACGGGGCCTGACTCCCTCCCAACTCCACCCTCCCACTACCTATCCTGAACCCCCCCAACTACCCATCCAACTGACACCCTGATCCAACCCACCTGACTAGCTACCTACCCCCTATCCTATTTCACCTATGTGTTTCACCTCACCATTTAATCCCTACTCACTTAACCACCTCCCCTTTTGCTCATTCACCCACTCACTAACGTTCAAACTGGACCTTTAAACTTACCATATGGCAGCTCATACGGTAAAAAGCAGGTGTATGTCCCCCTGTCTTCCCCTGACTCTAGTTCCCTGATGGAATTCCCTAAGAGATGCTGCAATGTGCATTTCTATGAAAGCCAGGATCAGTAGAAATGCACAGCAGCATCAAGTCAGGGAAATATATGAGCACAGCAACAATCGAGACGATCATTACTGCTGCTGTGAAGATCCGGGAGAGTGTGCATGCATAAATGTGCGAATTTGCAAACAGACCTTCACATCAGTGTCGGGAGATATAGTGAGGTCAGTAAGAAAGCATTTGTGAACAAATGACAATTGCTGTAATCGTCTCATTTTTAATCAGACACGTGATTCTGTTCTAGTTTTAGTTTCAGTGGCAAGTTTCAGGAAACCCATGCATGTGTGTTAAACTTAAATGCTGTGTGAAATTTCATTGCATTTCAGCAATTTAAATAATGAATCCTCTTTGAAGGGGGTTATGCACATGTAGCTGAAGCAGCCATGTTAATACTGGAGGGCAGCTCATTGCAACTGGCTTCTCAAAACATTTTTATTGACTTTAATAATCCAACCCACCTAAAGCCCATGCTCCACAGTATTAAAATTAAAATTGCATGAAAAGAGCAAGAGGTTGATTGATAGTCCGGTGGATAAGGAAACAATATTGTCTTGTACTAATCCACACATAACAGAAGGTCACAGACTTTGTGCAGGGCCAGTTGATCTCTCTCAGATGCTGAAAATGGTCTCATTCGTATTTGTTTATGCAGAAGTAAAATAGTTGTCTCTTCCTGGAAAGAACCCATATGCATATCAGATAGAAGAGAGGGTAGTTGAATGACAACTTGCATTCATACAGTTTCTTATCATAAAGATATCCTAAGGCTCTTCAGAAAAGCATAACCAAAAAAATGGTTGCTAAAAGAGCTGATGGCGAATCACAGGAGGGCATTCTATCTGTTAAATTATGAGGTTAACAAATGTTCTAGCTGCAGGCAGGGAGAGACAGACAATGTTATGGAAATAGGCAGTTGTTGTCATGGAGAATAAAGGGGGCCTAAAATTCAACTCGGGGTTGAATTGAATGCTGAGGATGCCAAATATCTGGTTAACCCAAGTCGCTGGGGCTAAGAATTAGTGGCAAGGATGCAGAGCAATTAGAGGAGGTTGAGGATGGTGGCTTTGGACTTCATAATGTTTAACTGAAGGAATTTGCAGATCATCCAAGACTGGATGTCAACAGTAGAGGGGTCACAAAAGGAGTAAAAGAGACAGAGCTGGATGTCGTCATCATATATGTGGAACCTGACCACATGTCTGTGGATGATGTCGTGATCAGGGTTGGGCAGGCATGGTTGTGGGGAGCAGATAAATGAGGAGGAGGTCAAAGATAAATCCTTGGAGAATTCCCAAGGAAATGTCACAGGTTTGGGAAGGGAAATCATTGCTAATGTTAGTTGAGTAAGAATGGAACCAAGCAAAGTAACCACACCAAATTTGGCGATGGTGGATAGCCATTAGAGGAGGATGGTGTGGTTGACCCAATCAAAAGCTGTAGGAGGAAAATTTTGAAATTTTGAGAGAAATCATGGATAGGAATGACAGCCTATCACTAGGCATCCATCAGTGAAGCTCTGAATCTGTTAGCAGGCAGTTGAGAGTGACAGGTAACTCCCCAAATTGGATTCGTGATTCAGGGGAGCAGGGGGAAATGGAGTCTGGAAGCAAAGATTATGCTCATTATTTTCCCAAAAAATGGAACAAGAGCAGAACGAACAAGAACAGATTGGTTAGACAGGATTCACAGATCACACAGCTAGTATCCTGTTGTGTATGACGCATGAATAGTGTCCTGTTGGGTAGAAAATTACACATGGAGCACTGCAGTTGAAATTGATCTCTCATGGTCTTTCCATTTCACACAACACAAACAATAGAAGAAGGGAACCGTGTAATAGGTTTTGCATCAACTACAATCAAACTGGAAATGTTTGACCTTCAAAAAAATACTTATATATATTTTAATATGCTGTAATGTGTATAACTATTAACAAACATCTTTTTCAATAAATTACTCCGCAAGTAAAATGCATCTGACTCAATTTTGTATTGTGAATTTCCTAATAACCAATGGATGGCACTGTCTACTAGTGACGGGTGCCAGGTATGAATTTCCGTCAGAGTTGGATTAAGAAATGCTTTCATGGCACGAGCACCCAATAATTTCACACGAATAATGATGACTCAGTGTGGATGACAGTAGGTCCACAGTCCTTGGGAAACAGTAATTTCGGAAAGTGTGAATACTTGAAGGCGACATTGGAAGGAAACAATATTCAGTGTGGACTTGCACCTAGATTAGATCTTCTGACCGGTCTGTGTTGAGGCATCTGATATCAGTTCAAGACAGCAATGGAGGGCTGCATTTGGCATCCCTGGATTGAAAATTGGAAATATCAGTGAGGGTTCCCACTCCTAATCGCTGATCAATATCACATGTGGGAGAAAGTGGGTGTGGAAAGGATTATACTAACTATGATGTCCCGTGCAGTTAAATAACCGGCCAACACGCATGTTCTAATGTTTACACATTAAGAATGGTCACCAGCCTGAGAGTTGCCCACTTAAAATGATCAAAAATCTACAACAGACCTATGGGATGGTCTAGAATGGAATGCTCAATAGAAACATGGATGAGATTCCTCAATGGAAATTGAAAAATGTGTGATTCTCACAATAATAAATAACCTGCTAACAAGATTGCATTCTTAGAAATTACATATTCCAACGTTATACATTTCATCACCAGGTCCATAATTATAATCAATTTATAATTTTTCATTAAAAAAGTAATTTCCCTTGCATTTACGTGACTCTTAGAGTTTCTTATTAAATTAGAATTGGTCCAAGAAATTTGCTGTTGATCAATAAAATAAATAACTGTGCAAAGTTGCTTGCCAACAGAATTTCCTGTTCCAGCATTGCAAATGTTTGGCCCCTATGTCAATGGTATCTTCTGAATAAAGGTTGACACACCCTTTTTCTCTTGGCTGCAGCTCTAACAACTTCGACCAAAGGTCACCATTACACACAGTAGAGATTAAAACTGCAAATGTTTGTCACATCTGGATTCAAATTGTTTTCAAGTCATGCACTCTGTATTGCAATGGGTTAAAGGATACCTAGTTCACTTCTAAGATCTGTCAATTAGCTGCCTGGAAGGGAACATCAAGCTCATATGGGTACTTAACCAAAGAACCTGGATAAAACAGTGTTTAAGTTTATTTATTAGTGTCACAAGTAGGCTTACATTAACCATAGAGTCGTACAGTGCAGAATGAGGCCATTCGGCCCATTGAGGCTGCACCGACCACAATCCCACCCAGGCCCTATTCCCGTAACCCCACACATTTACCCCATCAACCCCCTGACACTAGGGTCAATTTAGCATAGCCAATTCACTCAACCCGCACATCTTTGGACTGTGGGAGGAAACCGGAGCATCTGGAGGAAATCCATGCAGATATGGGGAGAAAGTGTAAACTCCACACAGACAGTGACCAAGGCTGGAATTGAACCTGGGTTCCTGACGCTGTGAGGTGACAGTGTTAACCACTGTGCCATGTGCATGATGAATACACCTGAGATATTGCAGTGGATTCAATATCTAAAATGAAAGGTGCGCACTGCAGGCTGGACATGAGAACAAATACTAACTAGCTCCAGAAAATGCAGCAAAATCTCAACAGGTCTGACAGTATCAGTGGAGAGAGGATAGAGCCAAAGTTTCAAGTCTGGATGACCGCTCATCAGGGCCGAATTTCACCTTTTTTGGCTTGTGTCCATGCTGCGATCAGGAACGTTTTAGTAAATCGTGCTACTCACCAATGCCACTAGGAAATAGTGGAGGCTGCTGTCTATTTAGCAAAGGGTAAAGTAGTTGCTGAGTGGTTAGTGTTTATCCTCCTCCAAGGAGTTATTGAGGTAACTGGGGCCCTTTTTTTAAGGTCAAGGGGGTTATAAGATAACACATCTGTCTGTTATGTTTAGTAATAAATTGACTCTCGTGGTCGAATGGGTAATCTGATATCTGAAAGAGGCACTTCTGCAATATTCCAGGGCACTACTCTTCAACTCAGTGGGAGTGCCCTCGATTAGTTCCACACTCAGCTATCAAATGGTAGCCAGACTATCTCCAATAATTGCTTCTCTTCCTGTCACGATGTTACCTCTGGAGCCCCAGATGGGTCTATCCTTGGCCCACCTCCTCCACTTCCTCATTTACACACTGCCCTTTATCGTAATATCCAAAGACAAGGGATGAGCTTCCTAACTCTGCTTCTCTTGACCCCTCCACTCCCTGTGTTCTGTAATTTTCTCCAGGTGAACATTGGAAATACAGAAGCCATTGTCTTCGGCTTCTACCACAAACGCAGTATCCTTTTCACTGATCCACTCATCCACCCCTGCCTCAGGCCCACAGAAACTGATAACTTTAAAAGAAATATTTGAATTCCGGTAAGACAGAAACGATCACACTAGATTTCAAGCAACACATTTAAAATTCTAATTGTCTTTAAATCCCTCAATGACTTCATCCCTATCTCAATACTCTTTTGCTCTATTTCTGGTCTCTTGTCCATTTTTGTTCGATCGTGGTTCTGTGAAGTGTTTAAAAATAGTTTTCTATGTGGAGGCAATACATAAATGCAAGTTGCTGTTGTTGTTAGTGTTGATGATTGCCGAGCCAGAATCTTTCAGTGAATAAAACTTAAGGGAAGTTGAGATGGGAACTCCACTCAACTACAATTAATCAGATAAATCAATGCCCAAACAGGTAGGGTAGTCCCTTCTGCACAAGCACGTGGAAGTCTTGCTGTTTGTCCACGTAAATTCGCCCTTCCGAAAAGCATTTCTATTTTAGCTGGTTAAAATCTAACAATATATGTACATTTGGGAGTTCCAAATGTACATATATTGCTCTCTAGGTAAGTGAGATGTGCCCTCTAGGGACAGATCAGAGACTCAATATGATGATGAGTTTTCCCACCGGCCTGACAAAAAAATCTTTGGGACCTGGAAGAACTGGGCGAGACCATCCAAAACACATTTACAACTAGCAGAGATATTTCTAAACTCTAGGGCCCTGGTTATGGAGACAAGAGGACTGCTTTAATTGATTGTCAGAATTATATCACACCGCAACATCAGCTAGTGCAGAACAGTGACATCTAGTTGTAATGTTGTGTATTACGGACATTTAAACTGAGCATAAAAAATTTGAACCACCTCTGAAAAATGCTTGTGACGTCTGAACTAAGGATGGTAAAATACCGAAAATCTCTAAAAGGCTGCTTCAGGTTGTCTGCTCTGGTACCCTAACTCTGCCTCGTGAGTGTCGGACTGCACTTTGAATTCAAACATCATTGTCTTCACTACATTTCTTAGAAGATTGTTTCAGACATTTATAATGATTTTTGTAAAAAAAACTATTTTAATTCACTTTGAATTAATGTAAGTTCACACCCAATGGTCAACTTGCCTAACCTTTTAATCCAGGGGTTTACACTGCCTATTTTAAGTTGCACAATCTCTGTACTAAACATAAAATCTATTGAATGGCTCTTGCCACTGTGTCACATAAATTTGCAGGAACCTGATGTTTAGCAGAGATTCAGCTGCAATAAAGACAGGAGATTGACTCACTCAAAACACAGAGTTAAAATCGGGCTCAAAGAAAAAGTGGATTGTTCATTGTTGCAGAAGAAGAATATCCCTCTATTTCCAAAATTATTTTCTTTAAAGGAAGTTGCAGCTTCCTTTTACTTTGTACTGCCCAGGTGTTGATGCATACCCTAATCCTAATACCCAATACAGAGCTGGCAAAACTACCAAACTGTTGAGAAGCCAAGCCACCCCTCCAGATATCTCTTTCTGCTCAGCATGATTTTGCCAGATTTTCCAACTCTTCCACAATTCAATAGTGACACTCAGGCTGAATAATGAGCTGCTTTTTAAATGAAAACAAAGAACGTAAGAAAGAGGAGCAGGAGTGGACCACACGATGCCCTGAGCCTGCTATGCCATTCAATACTTACAAATCAGGTACAGAAAAGAAACGATGAGGGAAAGAACATCTGAATTAAAAGGGAAATAAGAGAATGGTAAGTAAAACCTAACATTTAAACTGTAAAAATCTCTGACAACAATTTACTATGTGAAAGAATGAGACTCCACAGTTTAAATTGTCCCCTTTCTGGACTGGATAAGCAGTTTGATATTGTAGGAATTAATCTAGTAACTAATAAGGTTTTCAGTATCAGCCTGAACATTCTATAGTGAATTTAATTGGCAATTAAAATGACAACTAGATGTAGAGAAGCTAGAATAATAATGTCATAGCCTGGAATAAAGGCATTCAGTCCATCATGTCCATGCCAACTCTACGAGAACAACTCAGCCAGTCCCACTTTGCTGCTCTTTCCTGAAAATGTTCTCTCTTCAGGTGCTTATCGAATTTCCTTTTAGAAGTCATGATTGAATCTTCTTCCACCACTCTCTCAAACTGTTCATTCCAGATTGAAACCACTCACCGTGTAAAAAAGGCTTTCTTCATTTCACCATTGCTTCTTTTGCCAATCATCTTAAATTGGTATCCTTCAGTTCTCAGTCCCTCTACCTATTTAAACAATTTCTCTCGATCTACTCTGTCTAGATCCTCACAAATTTCCTTTTAACGTTCTTTAAGGAAAACAACACCAGTTTCTCCAATCTATCCACATAACTGAAGTCTCTCAACCCTGGAACCATTCTCATAAATCTTTTCTACATTTTCTCTGAAGCCTTCACATCCCTCTTAAAGTGTGGTGTCCAAAATTGGACACAATACTACAGTTGAGACAAAAGTGTTTTATAAAACTTTATTATAACTTCCTTGCTTTTGTACTCAATGCCAATGATAAAGTCCAGGATCCTGAATGTGTTAGAATCATAGAAAATGCATTGCACAAAAAGAGGCCATTTGGCCCATCATGTCTGCACTGGCCGAAAAATGAACCATTCAGCCTAATCACACTTTCCAGCATTTGGTCCATAACACTGCAGGTTACAACACTTGAGGGGCATATCCAGACACATTTTATCTGGGTTGAGGTGTTTCTGCCTCTACTACCCTTTCAGGCAGTGAGTTCCAGACCCCTACCACCCTCGGTGAAAATATATTTCCTAATCTCCACTCTAATCCTCATACCAATCACTTTAAATCAATCCCCCCAAGTCACTGACCTCTCTGCTAAGATAAATAAGCCCTTTCCATCTACTCTATTTTGTACATCTCAATCAAATCTCCCTTCCGCTTCTTCTGCTCCAAGAAGACCAACACCAGCCTATCCAATCTTTCCTCATATCAGCATTTTTCCAGTTGTGGCAAAATCCTTGTAGAGATAGATTCTTGATCAATAAAGGGATCAAGGGTTACGGGGAGAAGACAGGAGAATGGGGATGAGAATCATATCAGCCACGATTGAATGGCAGAACACACTCGATGAGTCAAATGGCCTAATTCTGCTCCTATATCTTATGATCTCCTCTGTACCCTCGCGAGTGCAATTTTATTATTCATTAATCAGTCATGGATCAGAGGTATTGCTGGCTGGCCAGCATTTATTGTCCATCCCTGGTTGCCCTTGGAGGGCAGTTGAGAGTCAATCACATTGCTGTGGCTCTGGAGTCACATGTAGGCCAGACCAGGTAAGGGCAGCAGATTTCCCCCCACAAAGGCCATTAGTGAACCAAATAGGTTTTTCCGACAATCGACAATGGTTTAATGGTCATCAGTGGATTCTTAATTTCAGATATTTTTTATTGAAGTAAAATTCCCCACCTGCTGTGGTGGGATTTGAACCTGGGACTCCTTAACATTAGCTGCGTTTCTGAATTAATAGTCTAGTGTTAATACCACTAGGCCATCGCCTTCCCTGAAATCCTTTCTGTAATGAGGTGACCAGAACGGCACAAAGTACTCAAGTTGTGGCCTAAATAATGCTTTATATCGCTTCAGCATAACCTCCTTGCTCTTATATTCTATATCTAGGCTAATATAGGAAAGAATTCCACATGCTTTCTTAACCAACTTGTTAACCTTCCCTGCTACCTTCAGAGATATTTCTTCCAAGGTCCCTCACTTTCTATACAACTCTCAGTATTCTCCCATTAATTGTGCATTCCTTTGCCTTGTCCACCTACCCAATTGCAACACCCCACACTTCTCCAGGTTAAATTCCATTTGCCATCTTTCTGCCCACCTGACCAGTCCATTGGTATCTTCCTTCAGTCTACAGCTATCCTCCTCACTAACAACCATGTGGCCAATTTTTGTGTCATCTGCATGCCCCGTACATTTATATTCAAATCATTGATATAAGTGACAAAAAGCAAAAGAGCTAGTACTGTACTGAGATAAAGACAGAATATGCTTAAAAACACAGCAGGTCTGGCAGCATCTGTGGAGAGAGAAACAGAGTTAATGTTTCAAATCCAAATGATTCTTCAAGCTGAATGAAGGTGAGTGTGTGTGTGTTGGTTTGGGGGGATGGACATTTGGGGGGAGATGGGGACGAGAGATGGTGACCAGAGAGAGATATAGGACTTTGGAGGAAGAGAAAATTGGTGTAAGAAGGAAGTAAATATATAAAATAATGTTTTAAGTTAGTTTAAAAGCAATGAAATATAGCATTGTAAGTTGGACAAATGTCACTTGAATTTTCAATCAAAGGCACTGGAACTCTACCGCTCTGCCCGCCACCGAATTGGAGCAGGCGAGGGGCGGACAACGGAAATATTTGTTGACCTCAGGTGGGAATTTCTCGCTCGAGCGAAGCCGAAAAATCCCGCCCAATGTCTTTATAATTTTTTTATGGGATGTGATCATTCCTGGCAAGGCCAACATTTATTGCTCATCCCACCTTCTTTACCTTGAGGACATGAAATGGGGCTTTTGAATCTACTTTGATGGACTCAATAATCTGAACAGTTTTAAATAGACTCAGTTGTTGAAGGAGACTCAATACTGAAATGTTAACTTTACTGTTCACCTTACAGATTCTGATTAAGCTGTTGTTTGCAGCATTTTCTGTCTTTGCTTTTAAATTTCAATGGTGAGTTGGTGAGTTTGAATTAGATGCGAAACATTTTAAAATCTTAAAACATAATTGTTTTGTCTTTGGCTAAGCAGAACAATATACACTGCCTTTGCATTTCTTGTCTATGAAGATTAGATAATCTTGCATACCATCCATACTTACGGCTTCATTCTGTCATGTCAGCCTTATTTTCCATATAAATCCTTTTAACCTTTTATTTACACTATCTTCCTTGTTGGTCCTGATAACCTCTGATCTGACCATGTTAGTGGAACTGAAGTCACTACAGGTCAAACTGAACATTTAGAATTCACTGTTGAACAGTCACAACAGACAAAAAGCAGCACCATATGTTTCCCCAGATCTCATTAATGCTGATGTTTAGTAATTGTTTTTAAAGCGCTGACTTTCAGTTTTCTCTGACACCCAATATGAATCCAGCTGGTTTACAAACATGATTGATATTGCGCATAATTTCACTGGTTATTTATTAAAGGACCACTCCAGGCAAAAGTCACATTAATCACACATTCAGCCTTAACTGATTATTTGGCAATTGCTCAGGAAAATACAGTCATTTTAAAATTACATGTGTGCTAGATAATTGAGTTTTGAATTAGTAATGTCACTGCTGTACCAGGATGATTAAAGCTGTCCATACAAAACAGCAGAGTTTTCAAAGTTCAATCCTTTCGCGGCACTGAATTAGTGAGGCAGTGCCTGTAGGCCAGGGAGGGAAAAAATCACGTTCATGATCAGTAATCACCACCCATTGTGTGCAGTGTGACTTGAGCTGAGAAGAGAATCTGTTGCAACTTTTCCATGTGGTTGACTAGTCTGCTGAACAGTCACTGTCATGACTTATACTTGAACAGTAACCACAATGCAATGAGACAGAATAAAAGCAGCTGTGCAGAGTGCTTACGTCTCCTCTGTCAAAGGTGCTGATTCATGTAGGATATAGTTCGGCAGGTGCCAGCAGTTATCTGGTAAATCAGCCATGTGACCCTCTTCATGTGTGAGGCTGGATTACACAAACAAGCTATTCAACATATTTTGTCTCATTCTTCCACAAAACAACTGTATTACGACTTTCCCACCCCAACTTTTTGGTTTCCACCTCCACTTCCTATTTTAACAAAAGACTGCACCTTTGGCAATACAGTATCCGACACTATTACACAGACTATTACAATATTGATACGCTCCAGATACTTTTTTCCATGTCCAATGATTGCAAAGGTAGCCTCTGTAGGCAGGCCCACAATTCCATTATGAATTGACACTTGATTTTATACAAAATCGGGGAAAGAGGTGTGATGAAGTATACAGTGTAAATTATAGGTTAGCCCCATGAACAAAAGAAAAATAACATTCTGGCAGACTGTATATCTGCAGCTATAAGCCTCAATTTAGGTTTATTAAGAAATAAATTTAAACTGAAGCAAGATCAAAGCACACCATATTAAATGAGATGATGATGTATATGACTCAATATCTTCCAAAACCATAGAAGTCTAAAATCATAAACAATTCCTTGTGGTACAGTGCACTTTTACATGTTGATGAAATGCGATTATGAGAAAAAAAACATTTGGCTCCAGCCATGTAAACTATTGAACTAGCAAAAGGCTCTAATATACATTTCCCTGTCAGGAAAACTCTGATTGTGGACCTGTTAGTCAACATTATTGCTCGTGTCGGTTCTGGCTTGGTTGGTCATTTCAAAGTCAAAAGGTTTTGGGTATAAATCCCCCTCCAGAATTTGAATGTGAAAATCAATGTTGACACTACAACGCAGTAGTGAAGGAGTACACACTGTTGGAAATCTTTTGGATGAGATGTTAAAAGGAGAACACATTCAGGTAGATGTAAATGACCACTTGTCACGATTTTGAAGAAGAGCAGAGAAGTATCCCTCAATCAGCATCACGAAAATAGATTGATTGGCTATTCGCACATTTTATGTGTATTTGTGGAAACTGGCTGCTGTGTTTCTGATCAGACTTCTAAAGTACTTCGCTAGCTGTAAAGTGCTTTGGGACATCCAGTGGTTAGGAAAGATACTGTATAAGGGCAAGGCTTTCTTTTTTTCTCAGCTACAACAGAGCTACACTCCAAAGATTGGTCAGAAATCCAAAAAAGGTTACTTCTATCCCCTTCTCCCAGGCTATTAATCAAGGTTTTTTTATATCGCAGATAAACCATACTTAAATATTATTCCTCCATTTCTGAGCTGATTAGTTGCCGCATCAACATGTATGTTTCAGATTGTCTTTTCTCCATTATTCTCCAGTCAGCAATGAGCTGAGAAAAATTTAATATCCCATAAGTTGTCTTGGGTCATCTGTATTTTCTCTTAAATGTAATTAGAAGCTTCAAGAGAACAGAAAAATGTCAGTCATACAAAGTGTATAAATTGTGAGCCCCAGAAAGTTGGAGCCTGATAACATTTGGTGTTCCATCAAGAATGGTTGCTCCAGGCTATGCAGTAATCAATTTGAACTGATCAATCATTAAAATATGGAGTATTTTATGATTCAAAATAAGATACGTCACCAATTAGTTGCAGATGGCACTTCTGACAATTCTGCATTTCCTGATGTTGTACTCCAAAAATCCAGCTGATAAAAGATAGAACTGAAGCCAATCTTTGCATCCATTTATAAGATTTATTTGCAGAGATACACATAACAAGCAGGCACCTCCTAACTCAACATTCACAGTTTCAGTCTTTGTCTATTTATAGGGGCACTAAGTGAATGCCCAGTTAATGTTCACTACCCATATGCAATGAAACATAAATCATATACAATTAACATATTATTTTCTCTCTCTCTTTGAATAAAAAAAGTTGTAAATACAGTGTAAAAGTTCAAAACAAATTAGATCAAAAACCTCTATGTTCTATACAAAGCATTATCTTGTAAGACATTTCTCCTCAAGTCCCTAACAGTTTCTTCATACATTCATTTTTTTTGTAAAATAATCCAACTGTTGATGACTTACACCTACCCACTTAATTTTAGAATTTCCTTTCTTTCCAGTTTTGTTTTAAGCTAGCAACATCAATCCGTTACCTGGAGCCCAGAGTGGTCGGGAACATGCTTCATAAATCAAGAACTATGTTGAAAAATTGATGCAAGAGGGAATTCATTAAAATGGGGGAATGAGGTGCTGCATTTTATTCTTTTTGTTTTTTGTCCAATACCTGTTGAGTACTGGAGAAAGAGGGAATTGTTTCACTGGGATGAGCTCCACATAAACTAGTGTCCTGGCACCGTATAACTGGCGTTGTGGACAAGTAATAGTGCCTTATTGAATTAGATCCATGGAACGAATAGCAGTAAAAAAACAAAATCATACACCCTTAATCTGCATGTGTGAAGATAGACAAACAAGTGGCAAAAATAGTGATAAATGGTTTCAATCTAATTGCCATTACAGGGACAAGATGACAATGTTGGTAAAAAATTATTCCAGGGTACATAACATTTCAAAATAACTTAAGACAAAGAGATGGAGAAAAATATTTTATGTGCATTAAGATCTTACAAGAGCACATCGGAAACAGGTAAAAGCAAAGTTCTGGAGCTTGGTCCACTGGGCATTGCCAGAAAATTGGGACCAATTTGCTCAGGGTGTGCATTGCTAATAAAAATTTTATTTTAATTGTCTTCAAATAGTTTGCTCAACCAAACATCTGTTGTTCCCTGCAGGAGTTCATTGCAAGTATGTGACTCTACCCTGTTCACACCAACAAGGAAATGGGGAAAAATCATGACACGGATAAATGTGTCTTGCTTAGTCACATTAATTTCTTGTTTCTTCTTCTGCCGGCAGAAAAAGAGGAAAAACAGGAAAGTTTTCTTTCCGCCCTGAATCACATAGCCTATTGGCAACATTTTTCTGTTGTCTGCTTCCCTCTGGCTGTTTAGATGACGGGGGGGGGGGGGGGGGCGGGGCGATTCTCCCAGCCCGCTGTGTTGCTCTAGCAGCGCAGCGGGCTGGGAAACTTCAGTGGAGGCCGTTTAGCGGGCTTTGCACTGGGCGCCACAGCCTTCGTGTGTCTCCAGGGCCCGGATTTCCGGCGTCATCAACTCCGCACTGGAAATAGGCATGGAGCTGATTTAAATATTTAAATTCGTATTTGAATCCTATTAGCAGGCCCAGTCTGAAGTCTCTGGGCCCGCTGGCCTCTAACCCCCTGCCAGGAGTGGTTCACTCCAGTGGGGTTTACAATAGCTCCCCACTAACAGGGAGACAGCAGCCCGACCCTGCTGGCGTGAAGGGAGGCCATAGAGGCCCCCCAGGAGGTCGGAGTAAGGAGGGGCACCCCATGGGCATTGCCAGTCTGCCCCCGGTACTGTCCAAGGCGCAAAGTGGCAATGTCCACCACTCACCATAAGCAAATTGAATCCAAAATTGGCTTAGTGGCTGAATGCAAAGAATGATGGTTGAAGGTTGTTTTTATGACTGGAAGCCTGTGTCCAGTGGTGTACGCAAGGACTGGTGCTGCATCCTTTGCTGTTTGTTTTGTACATTAATGATATAAGTATGAAAGTCGGAAGTATGATCAGTAAGTTCGCAGGTGACACAAAAATTGGTGGTGTGGTAAATAGTGCGGAGGAAAGCCTTAGATTACAGGACGATATAGATGGGCTGGTCAGATGGGTAGAACAGTGGCAAATGGGACATAACCCTGAAAAGAGTGAGGTGATGAATTTTGGGAGGACTAACACGGCAAGGGAATATACAATGAACAGTGGGATACAAGGAAGTACAGAGGACCAGAGGGACCTTGGGGTGCATGTCCATAGGTCCCTGAAGACAGTGGGACCGGGTAAATAAGGTGGTTAAGAAGGCACATGGAATGTTTGCCTTTATTAGCCAAGGCATAGGTTATAAGAGCTGGGGAGTTATGATGGAGCTGTATAAAACACTTGTTAGGCCCCCAGCCAGACTACTGTGTGCAGTTCTGGTCACCACATTTTAGGAAGGATGTGATTGCACTAGAAAGGATGCAGAGGAGATTCACCAGGATGTTGCCTGCTGGAGCATTTCAGCCTTGAAGAGAGGCTGGTTAGGATGGGATTGTTCTCCTTCGAGCAGAGAAGGCTGATGGGGAGACCTGACAAGGTGTACAAAAGGACACAGATGAGGAAGAAAGGAAAAAATGTTTCCCCTTAATGGAGAGGTCAATAACCAGGGAGCATAGATTTAAGTAATGGGCAAGAAAATTAGAGAGGATTGGAGGGAAATCTTTTTTCATAGGGTGGTAGAAAGCTGGCTGCCTGAAAGGGTGGGAGAAGCAGGAACCCTTACAACATTTAAGAAGCATTGAGATGAGCATTTTGAATGCCATAGCATACAAGGCTATGAACCAACTGCTGGAAAATGGGATTAGAATAGATGGATGCTTGATAGTGGCACAGACACGATGGGCCAAAGAGTCTCTTTCTGTGGTGTAAAACTATCACCAATAAATTAATTTACTGAATGACTCCAATGAAAAACCAGTGGAGATTTTACCTTTTATAACTTTTACTTTAACAAAATTCTCATCATCATTCTCAAGTAAACCAAATACGTGGAGTTTGCACATTCTCCCCATGTCTCTGTGGGTTTCCTCCAGGTGCTCCAGATTCCTCCCATAGTCCAAAGATGTGCAGGTTAGATGGACTGGTCATGCTAAATTACCCATTAGTGTTCCAAGGTTAGATGGATGAGCCACGGTAAATGTGTGGGGTTACAGGGATAGGGCGGGAACGAGAGCCTGGATAAGATATTGTCAGAGAGTCGGTGCAGACTTGATCGACTGAATGGCGTCTTCTGCACTCTGTGATTCTATGGACATTAAGTAAACATTGACTAATTGGCAAATCATAACCAATATTAATTATAAATTGCACATTAAATAGCAGACAAGTTCCTCCTCAACTCAGTCCTAAATCTGCTCCCCCTTATTTTGAGGCCATGCCCCCTAGTTCTAGTTTCACCTGCCAGTGAAACAACTTCAATGCTTCTATTTTATCTAATCCCTTCATAATCTTATATGTTTCTATAAGAACTCCCATCATTCTTCTGAATTCCAATGAGTATAGCCCCAGTCTACACCGTCTCTCCTCATAAGCCAACCCTCTCAACTCCGGAATCAACCTAGTGAATCTTCTCTGCACCCCCTCCAGTGACAGTATATCCTTTTTCAAGGAGACCAAAACTGTACACAGTACTCTAGGTGTGGCCTTACCAGCACCTTATACACCTGCAACATAACCACACTGTTTTTAAACTCCTTCCCCCAAGCAATGAAGGATAAAATTCCATTTGCCTTCTTAATTCCCTGCTGCACCTGCAAACCAACTTTTTCTGATTCATGCAAAAAGGACACTCAGGTCCCTCTGCACAGCAGCATGCTGCAATTTTTTTACCATTTAAATAATAGTCCATTTTGTTGTTATTCTTACCAAAATGGATGACCTCCATCTGCCCTTATCCATTCACTTAGACTATCTATATCCCTTTGCAGACTTTCAGTGTCCTCTGCCACTCATCTTAGTGTCATCTGCGAATTTTGACACACTACATTTGGTCCCCAACTCCAAATCATCTATGTAAATCGTAAACAGTTGCGGTCCCAACACTGATCCCTGAGGCACACCACTAGTCACTGATCGCCAACCAGAAAAACACCAATTTACCCCACTCTTTGATTTCTGTTAGTTAACCAATCCTCTATCCATGCTAATACATTACCCGTAGCACCACGCACCTTTATCTTATGCAGCAGCCTTTGGTGCGGCACCTTGTCAAATGCCTTCTGGAAATCCAGATACACCACATCCACAGGTTCCCCATTGTCCACTGCAAACGTCAAACATGACCTGCCCTTCATGAACCCATGCTGCGTCTCCCCAATTTATATCCAGATGTCTCACTATTTCTTCCTTGATGACAGATTCGAGCATTTTCCCTACTACAGAAGTTAAGCTAACTGACCTTTTATCGACCTCCTTTTTTAAACAGTGGCATCATATTTGCTGTTTTCCAATCTGTGGGAACCACTCCAGAGTCCAACGAATTTTGGTAAATTACCACTAGTGCATTTGCTATTTCCCCTGCCATCTCTTTTAGTACCCTGGGATGCATTCCATCAGGGCCAGGAGACTTGTCTACCTCATGTCACCAATTTCAACCACAAAGTCCTTCAAAGCTCTAATCTTCCTCAGATGAAATTCCAGCTCCTTTCCTTCACAGATTTAGCCACTGATTCTCATCAGACAGCAGCTGCCCCTCAAACCAAGTCCCACTAGTACAATCTTTACCAAAATAGCGCACTTCTCCAAAACCTTCTCAACTCTCCTTTAAACAGTCTCAATGGTGTGGATCCACCAGTGTTAGTTTTGTCCAAACTGTCAGTGACAACTCTGTGACCTATAAGCTTGTTCTGCTTAATCAGTTCCTTTAAAGTAACTGAAACAGTTGTAACCACCTGATATTTCCCTTCTTCCTACTCCCTGATCTTGCCTTTGCATTCTCCTTTTTCAGCTGTCACCACCTTCTCTCTTGCAAACCAAGTCAAGTAGGCCTATTTTTGCGCCACACCCACCTGTGTCACTTGGGCTTATTTTCATACCATTTTCTTTCATGCTATCTGGTCATTCATTGCATATATCAAAGAAGGATATTAATCTCTTAGTCCCTCATCTTCACCTTTGTTACTTCATAGACAATCCCAGTAGTTGCCAAGTATTTTGAGACAAGCCTTTCTCACAGGACCATTTAATGATACAGCTCTTCACCTGCAGTGGCTTCTTGTTCTCATTCTGCTTCTGTGCGATGGTTTCTATTGTTACAGGCCATTGCTTGACATGCTAATGGTGGTATTGCAGCCTCCCAGCACAGGGTTGTGCACAACAACACCAAGGCCAAGCAAGAGACTCTCTCCTTACTCCAATTCGTCAGAGCCCCAGCCATAGTAACCAGGCCCAGCCACCACCATCAGAAAGCTCATTGCCTCACTTGACTCTCCTCAGACTCCAATTGAGGAGTGCGACCAACGCTCTTACCCATGAACGCTAAACAAAATGGCACTGGCTCCAGTCCACTAATCATATTCACAAAGGTAATCTGAAAAAAAACATCACAAGCAATAAAATGCCAACTGAAAGAGCATCAGGAAGATGGGAGGCAAGAACTAAACAGAGCATGAGCCTCAAGAGAAGGAGTCATAGTAACCGATTATTTGACCAGATGGCGAACCAAAGACTGAATGTGACCAACGGAGAATAGTTGGTCAGAAACGTTAGTAATCAACTGAGATAAGCAGAGATCCAGCACCAAGGGAAGTCAAGATGGTTCGAGGTTGGCACCACCTTGTCAAAATTGAGAGTGCTAGAGAGAGAAATAACGTGGGCGATTCTCCCATCACGACCCGCAACTTTTCTGGTCGGTCGGGATGGGAGATGCGTGTTGTCGGCCTTGTTCCGGGATTTGCGCATGCGCCGGGAATGCATGCGCATCTCTCAGTGCCGGAGAACAGTCGGAGTCCAGACCACGCTGGAAACCAGCGGGAAGACATGTAAGTCATTTGAATCTTTTTTTAATGTATTTTAAATATGTTTTACATTTCATTATTGGGAACTTGCCAGTCCTGATTGAATCTCCCACCCCGCCAGGAGTACTTCATTCTGACAGGGTTTAGAGTAGCTCCCCACTTTCGGGGAACTAGCTGGAGACCCCGCCAGAATAAAGGGGGGCAATCGGGGCCCCCAGGGGACTGGGCGTTGGGGGGGTGTTGCCCCCTGGACATGGACACCCTGGCTGTGCCACCCAATGCCCCTGGCACTGCCCAAGGGGCAAAGCACCCATGCCCAGGGGGCACCTTGGCACTGCCCATCGGGCATTGGGCAGTGTCAAGGGGGCGGAGCCTACTGTGGGCAGGGCCCAGGGGCGATCGGTCTGGGATGGAGGGAGGGCAGTGATTGGGGCGGGCTGGAGGGGGGGGGGGGGAGTGGTCTGCTGGGGGGGCCTGCCACCCAGGGGGTCACTGGTGGGGGGGGGGGGGGCGGTCTGCCGGTGAGGGGGGGTGGGGGGAATCACCACTGTTGGGGGGGTTGGGCTGGACATCAGGGCACTCCGGGGCGGGGGTTCAGGGCTGGCCCAGGAATTGTTGTGGGGGCCACGATCGGGCCATGGTGTGGGGGGGGGGCGCTGGAGGAGCAGCACTGAGGGGGTCCCGGGCTGGCCAGTGATCGAGCTGGCCAGCAAATGGAGAGACTGACAGATTGGGACAACTGCGCATGCACGGAGTTCCAGAACTGTCGGACTCCAGCGTGAATAGGCCGTGCCCCCCTGGATTTTTAATGATATTCACGACTGGGCCCTCTGCAGCGCACAGAGTGGGGAGATTCAAGTGAAAAGTTGAACTGACAAAACAATCGTGATCTAGACCAGTTTTCCCCCTAATTCAGCACTTTTGGGAGAATCGCCCTCAATAAGTGTAACTGTACACATATCGTACATACTTACAGAACAGAAAGAATTCAACCTATACTACCTTCAATGCAAAACAAAAATCACTCCAATTTCAGTTATTGCGCTCCAGTATGCAGATTCTGCTTATGTTTGCACTCATTCAGAAACTGAGCTTCGTGTCATTGTTGGCTCCTTCTCCAAAGCATATGAGAAAAAGGGCCTTTCACTAAGCACCCAGAAAACTGAGGTCCTCTTCCAACTAGCTCCCACAGCACTATACCACCCTGACATTAATTAAGACCATCGACAAGATCCAAAATGTGAACTATTTTCCATATCATGGGGGCTGCCTCATGACAAACGCTGGCAGGCAACAAAATCCAATGTGCTAATTCAGCCTTGCCCAACTGATGAAAGAAGTACAGTATTTATGGACCAGGATCTCAAACCCAAGACAAAGGTTGTTTGGTGATGCCTGTCACCAGCCACTCAAAACAAATGGTCTCCTTGGAACTTGATCATCGCAGGAGACTTCCAGGTGAACAATAGAAATGCTTCGGGGATGTTCTCAAAGCATCCCTGAAGGTGTCAGGCATCCCCACCAACTCACGGGAGTCCCAGGTTTATGACTAACAAAATAGATAAATTTCATCATGAGAGACTGTGTCAGGAATATACTGAAGCAAAACTGAGGTGTCAGATGTTACAATGAAACCAATGACAACATGCTGTGGTGGTCAGCTGACCCAGTAGAAATAGAAAGCAGATGGTGATTGGGGGGGGGGAGATTTTGTGGCCCAGGACGTGGCGGTGTAATGAAATTTCTTTATTAAACAGGTACTTTGATTTACTTTTATTGCTTGCTACTGGAGTATCCTGACTGCTGGATGAACATCAGAAAGAGCACACAAACTTCTTAACAACGTGTCTACCCAACCCTCCAAGTACAAACTGCCCTGCATGTGGCAGAGTCTGCAGATCATGCATTGGACTTACTCAGCCATCTCAGAATGTATCAAACCAGAGTGAAAGTAAGTCATCTTCAATTCTGACGGACTGCGAAGAAGCGGAGTGCCTTGTATTTGGCTAATCAGGAGACCTGTGTGCGATTATTGGAAAGCTGTGCCACATCAACAACAGGGCAGATATTAAATTAACTTGAGTAATTCGTAACCAAATACAGGATTAATTGCAGTTGTAATTTAGAAAAGTAGAAAATGGTTAAAACATGTTGGACCAAATCTTGCCAAAAAAAACCAAAGAATTGACGATGTACACTTTTACTAATAGACAAATTGGACAGCAAGTTCAGCTGAAGAAGTGTTGCAAATCTCCATAAACATCTGGTCGAGTTGTCTGTGACAGACGGCAGCTCGCCTTCAACCTCCTTGTTATTTTTAATCCTTTTTATGAATTGGATTCATACATTAATTGTATATTAAACTCATTGCAGAAAGTTAGGGCTTGAACTTATCATCAGTGAATCAACTGATATAAACATATCAATGTTGATATATTGGCAATCAATCTCTCTCACCCAGAAAGTAAGCAATTCAAGCTGCTGATTCTCAATCCTACTGACAAATTCTTCCAGATTTCAAAACTTCACATTTTAACTTATTTCCTTACTTTTCCTGTCTCATTTGCTTGATTCTTAATCCAATCTTTAATTCTCTTCCTATATTTTTTTTGACTCCAGTTTACACTTTGCCATCATTCCCTGTTTCTTTCTGAATCCTTAAATCTCATTTGTTAAGGAGATACACTATTGGTCCCACTATTCACTTTGGTCCCAGGACTCATTGCCCCCAGTTTCAGCTCATTCCTCTAGAAGTTATTGCCCAAATTCGATTCCAGCTGAAGGAACATGTTTAACTATGCACATGAGCTAACCTACAATTATATAACTCTTCCCTTTATTTTTGGAGATTGTCTTGCGCTTGAAATAGGCAAGTTGTAATATCTGCCCAACTTTCAAAGTGGGAGAATTCTTTTTCTTTTTCCAATGTTCTCTTCATTTCTTCTGAAGGTGCTGAATCTTGTTGGGCTGTGGTTTCAAAAGCACTGGTTATCACATGTGCCATATTCAAATCGTCATTGTTCACGAGGGAGATTGGACAGTATCCGGTATGGGCCACAGCCAAGCACAATCTTGTTTTATTTCTCTTTTTATTCAGTTTCTGGAAGAAGTCAGGCTTTCTTCCAAATGAGCACTTAGGAGCCGTCACTGGCTCGGACACTACTCGCTGACTCATTGATTTCCTTCATTTGCTAAGAATGCCTAGTTCTATAAAAGACAATTATTACATAACTGATGCAGCCTGAGTACTTAGCTCTGTTCTTGGTTTAAATTCTAAGCAAATTGCCACTGCTTCAGCTGACCAATTCTTCTTCTTTCGGGAATCTTGGCTGATTTGTTGCTTATTCTTTAACCCAGAAGTACTGAGGCCATTTGCAGGACTCCAACTGCTTCTCTGTTGAGATATGCGAACTCATTCCAGACCAGGAACCAGAATGGATCTTTATGGTTTCGTGTTACATAGAACATAGAACATTACAGCGCAGTACAGGCCCTTCGGCCCTCGATGTTGCGCTGACCAGTGGTACCAATCTAAAGCCTCTCTAATCTACACTATTCCAATATCATCCATATGTTTATCCAATAACCATTTGAATGATGCCTTCATACAATGTGCAATCAAAGTTAACATTGACATCAATAGGCCCATTTTGGAGAAAATTTACAGCCCGGTGGGTGACAATTCATTGCACACCAGGAAGAGAAGCTGGCAAATCCCACTAGTCCCCTCACAGCTCTGACTGAGTCCATCTGTGCCTCATTGCTTACCATTAGATTTGACTATATATTTTAACTTAATCTGAAAAACATTGTTTTGATGTACACAAAGAAATATACATTGCAAATATGATGGTGACTTTCAACAGTAAAAACTGACGAATCACTATCAACTTGATTTCACTACATTAAGTGGAGAGCCCGAATCTGAAACTAGCTCTCAGGAGGAATAACTGGTCCAACTATAGAGGTGACTGTTGGTGCAGAGTTTGCACATTCTGTCTGTGACTGCGTGGGTTTCCTGCTCTGTTTTCCTCCCTCAATTCAAAGGTGTGCAGGTTAGATTGATTGGCCATGATAAAATTGCAGTTTAGTGTCAGGGGAATGAGCAGGGAAAATACATGGGTTATGGGACAGGGCCTGGTTTCTTTGAACACCATCTAGCACTGTAATTTTACTCATCAACATACTGTGAGTTTTCAAGCCATGATGAATTCAAAATGGATGAGTTTGATGTTGTGTCAGAGATGTGTGTATCCTTTATATTTGAAAATCAAGAGCAGATATGCATGATGCCTCGAGGTTCAGGTGTCATCAGAATGAAGCTTGATCAGTTTACAGGTCTGCCAGTTCATCTGCATTCAGTAAAAAAACTTGAGAAACAGTAATTTCCAGGGTTATGACCCCATTGAACAGCCAGAGAATACTCCAAATGCAAAGTGGTAGTGAAAGCATCATGTTAAATGGATATTGTTATTTGAGGGATATTGGTGTCACTATAGACAATGGGACAGCCTTAAATTCAAACCTGCAAGGGTAAATACTTGCAAAATTTCATGCTGTAAAGAGAGAAATAAATAAAGAAAAAACACTAAAAGCATATCAGTGATGGAAAAGAAGAATAAATTAGTCACATTAGTCCTCTCTGTTTCACACAATGTAAACAGCTTGTCATTCTAACCACATCTGTCTTCTGACATGAGCAGACAGTTCAAATACATGACATATAAACAAAAGTTTCAGATCAAGGATCTGTCTGATTTAGATAATTAAATGCCAGTATGGAATTATTTTGAATAATACAATTGTCCTCCTGAGGTTTTGTTTAAGTATAAAAATTGTCTGTCTGTGCCGGAAGATAATTAATGGCTGAAGGCTAATTGGTACATCTAAATTCAGCCATATGCAATCGTGTGCCTGACCCCAATTGTTCCATTTGTTTCTTAAATATTTTTGATGTTTCGCCTCAGGTTGATTTTGTGTGTTGATCACACCATTCTTGATCTTAGATTTACATGTTACCAGTTTAATCGTTCCCCCCTTCTCCAAACCATGGAATTCAGTTTAAATAAATATTACATTCCCTTTAACTATCTGATATGCTTTCATTTACAAACATTTCTTTGTTTAAAAATGTCCCAATTTCTTAAATGAAACAACCTGAGCTTATTACAACTTAAAATCGGTGTTATTTCTTGTATTTACTGCCTCCGATGCCTCAATGTCTCACTGTATCTCAGTGACTACTGGTCACAGGATTCAAAATAAAGCCTAACCAAATGACACTACAATTTAGTTATGATTTGCAGTTTTGTTTAACATCCTACTGTTTTTTATGGAATGATACAACTCAGGATGTCATTTTGCACACTGCCGGCTCTTTGAAAGAGTTGTCCAATGAGTCCCATACCCCTGCTTTTTCTGCATTGCCCTGCATTTTTATTCATCATGTGGAGATGTGGTAAACACAATAAGAAGTCTCACAACACCAGGTTAAAGTCCAACAAGTTTATTTGCTACCAAATGCTACTAGTGCTACCAAATAAACCTGTTGGACTTTAACCTGGTGTTGTGAGACTTCTTATTCATCATCAGGCATTTATCCAATTCCCTTTTTAAAGTTTTTTTATTGAAGCTGCTTCTACCACCCTTTCAGACATTGCATTTCAGATTTACTTCATTTTAAAAACCTCAATTATGTCACCTTAAACTCTAATCTTCTCCAATGAAAAGAAGCTCTAGCTTTTTGAGACTAACTTAAGGCTTTCAAGGTCTGGTAGGGATATCTAAACTGTACCTAAGGGGTTTTCCAAACTCCTCTCCAGCCTCGTCAACATTATTATTACTGAACATGGATTGTGTTTCACCTGCACCACCACAGCTCTGAGTTAAACAAAGATCCTTTCACATTGTTTGCCAAAATGTATTCTAAAAATATTGGTACATCACAGTGTATAATTTCCATTTAGGATGTCATTTTCTCAGACTTTGAAGAATTTGTTAAAGCAGAATCTTCCTCCCAAATTCATACTGGCTCCTACTAATTAGGTTGCTAGATAAAATATCACTAAGTTTACTTCTGATAATTAATTTGATTAATTGTATGGATGCAAATGACTGATTGTTCTGTAATTGCCATTTTATTTTCCAGCTATTTCGAATAACCAGTCACAAATCACTTTGCTTTCCTTCATCAACTGTCTTTCAGCTCATTATACTGTTGCTATCACACACCTGATACAAGATGCCACTATGTTTCTTCTGCTTTTTTCAATGTAGTAAGAAGTCTCACAACACCAGGTTAAAGTCCAACAGGTTTATTTGGTAGCAAATACCATAAGCTTTCGGAGCACTGCTCCTTCGTCAGATGGAGTGGAAATCTGCTCTCAAACGGTGCAAACAGACAGAATCAAGTTGCAGAATACTGATTAGAATGCGAATCCTACAACCAGCCAGGTCTTAAATGTACAGACAATGTGGGTGGAGGGAACATTAAACACAGGTTAAAGAGATGTGTATTGTCTCCAGACAGAACAGCTAGTGTAATTCTGCAAGTCCAGGAGGCAAGCTGTGGGGGTTACTGATAATGTGACATAAATCCAACATCCCGGTTTAGGCCGTCCTCATGTGTGCGGAACTTGGCTATCAGTTTCTGCTCAGCGACTCTGTGCTGTCGTGTGTTGTGAAGGCCGCCTTGGAGAACGCTTACCTGAAGATCCAAGGCTGAATGCCCGTGACTGCTGAAGTGCTCCCCCACAGGAAGAGAACAGTCTTGCCTGGTGATTGTCGAGCGGTGTTCATTCATCCGTTGTCGTAGCGTCTGCATGGTTTCCCCAATGTACCATGCCTCGGGACGTCCTTTCCTGCAGCGTATTTTTCAATGTAAGCAGGGTTATGCAGACCTAAGATAATATCCCAAGACTTTGACAATTAAAGAGATGATGTCTTGCAAACTATATTCAATATTACAACTTTTGGATTGTTACAAACTATTTTGAAAGAGGAATCTGATAATGATGTCCTGATGGTTTCATCAATTTTGTACGTAGCTGTGTCTTTGCAGTGTTATACTTACTGATAACCTCCCTCACAAAACTCAGTGAAGCCAAGCTTGGTTCATAGACTAAAAAAAAGAAATTGTTGAAAATACTCAGCTGGTCTGGCAGTATTTATGGATAGGGAAATGGAACTAATGAAGGATCACAACCCAAAATGTTAACTTTTTCTCTCCAACAGTACATTTTCTGTTTTTATTTCAGATTCCTAGTATTTTACTCCAGGCCCCAGGAATGATCACTGTTAAATAAAAACAGCACACGCGGATGCTGCAAATCTTAAGTCAAAACAGAAAATGCTGAATGAACTCAGCAGGTCCGGCAGTAACTGTGGATGTTGATAAGTGTTAAACGTTGCCTCATTAATTAGGTCACTTAAAGCATCATTCAAGGCTCTTTGTTTTTTAGATAGATAGCACAAATAAAAATGATACCGGGCTGAGGGAAAACAAGTCTTTCATTTCAAAGGCAAATGAGTAACTCTCATTAAAGTGTTACATCTGCGAAGGACAGAGTGCAACATTTTGGGAGCTTCATTTGCTGCGAAATGCTATGAATTTACCACAGGTGAAATAAATCCAGATAAACTCAGTTGAGGCCTAATTAATCTGACTCCAAATCCTTCCCACACCCTGAAATTTAGAGTAATCCAGGTCACAGATTCCAGAGCAAGGCGAAGGTTCTTTCAAAATCAGAAATTGCCATTTAAAAAGTTCACGGAGTTGATAAATTGCCATGTGCCACCAGCGGCGGAATATTGACGCAGAACAGAAACAGCACAGCTGCTTGGAGGACCAGTGGCAGTGGAGCAGCTTGGAGGACCATCTGGGAAGACCAGTGGTAGCAGAGAGGCTTGGAGGACCATCTGGGAGGACCAATGGTAGTAAGAAGTCTCACAACACCAGGTTAAAGTCCAACAGGTTTATTTGGTAGCACAAGCCACTAGCTTTCGGAGCGCTGCTCCTTCATCAGGTAAGTGGGAGTTCTGTTCACAAACAGGGCACATAAAGACACAAACTCAATTTACAAAATAATGGTTGGAATGCGAGTCTTTACAGGTAATCAAGTCTTAAAGGTACAGACAATGTGAGTGGAGAGAGGGTTAAGCACAGGTTAAAGAGATGTGTATTGTCTCCAGCCAGGACAGTTAGCGAGATTTTGTAAGCCCAGGCAAGTCATGGGGGTTAGATAGTGTGACATGAACTCAAGATCCCGGTTGAGGCCGTCCTCGAGTGTGCGGAACTTGGCTATCAGTCTCTGCTCAGCGATTCTGCGTTGTCGTGTGTCGTGAAGGCCGCCTTGGAGAACGCTTACCCGAAGATCAGAGGCCGAATGCCCGTGACCGCTGAAGTGTTCCCCAACAGGAAGAGAACACTTTTGCCTAGTGATTGTCGAGTGGTGTTCATTCATCCATTGTCGTAGCGTCTGCATAGTCTCCCCAATGTACCATGCCTCGGGACATCCTTTCCTGCAGTGTATCAGGTAGATGACGTTGGCCAAGTTGCAAGTGTATGTACCGTGTACCTGGTGGATGGTGTTCTCACGTGAGATGATGGCATCCGTGTCGATGATCCGGCACATCTTGCAGAGATTGCTGTGGCAGGGTTGTGTGGTGTCGTGGTCACTGTTCTTCTGAAGGCTGGGTAGTTTGCTGCGGACAATGGTCTGTTTGAGGTTGCGCGGTTGTTTGAAGGCAAGAAGCGGGGGTGTGGGGATGGCGTTGGCGAGATGTTCATCTTCATCAATGACATGTTGAAGGCTCCGGAGAAGATGTCGTAGCTTCTCCGCTCCGGGGACGTACTGGACGATGAAGGGTACTCTGTCCGCCGTGTCCCGTGTTTGTCCTCAGAGGAGGTCGGTGCGGTCCCTCGCTATGGTGCGTCGGAACTGTCGATCGATGAGTCGAGCGCCATACCCTGTTCTTATGAGGGCATCTTTCAGCGTCTGGAGGTGTCTGTTGCGATCCTCCTCATCTGAACAGATCCTGTGTATACGGAGGGCTTGTCCGTAGGGGATGGCTTCTTTAACATGTTTAGGGTGGAAGCTGGAGAAGTGGAGTTATTGTACTACCACTGGTCCTCCATGGGAAGCCAAGTCTCTGCAAGACGTGCCGGATCATCATTATTTTGTAAATTGAGTTTGTGTCTTTATATGCCCTGTTTGTGAACAGAACTCCCACTCACCTGACGAAGGGGCAGCGCTCCGAAAGCTAGTGGCTTGTGCTACCAAATAAACCTGTTGGACTTTAACCTGGTGTTAGAACATAGAACAGTACAGCACAGAACAGGCCCTTCGGCCCACGATGTCGTGCCGAGCTTTATCTGAAACCAAGATCAAGCTATCCCACTCCCTATCATCCTGGTGTGCTCATGTGCCTATCCAATAACCGCTTAAATGTTCCTAAAGTGTCTGACTCCACTATCACTGCAGGCAGTCCATTCCACACCCCACCACTCTCTGCGTAAAGAACCTACCTCTGATATCCTTCCTATATCTCCCACCACGAACCCTATAGTTATGCCCCCTTGTAATAGCTCCATCCACCCGAGGAAATAGTCTTTGAACATTCACTCTGTCTATCCCCTTCATCATTTTATAAACCTCTATTAAGTCTCCCCTCAGCCTCCTCCGCTCCAGAGAGAACAGCCCTAGATCCCTCAACCTTTCCTCATAAGACCTACCCTCCAAACCAGGCAACATCCTGGTAAATCTCCTCTGCACTCTTTCCAGCGCTTCCACATCCTTCATATAGTGAGGTGACCAGAACTGCACACAATATTCCAAATGTGGTCTCACCAAGGTGTTGTGAGACCTCTTACTGTGTTTACCCCAGTCCATTGCTGGCATCTACACATCATAGGACCAATGAGAGCAGGGAGGCTTGGAGGACCATCTGGGAGGACCAGTGGCAGTGGAGAGGCTTGGAGGACCATCTGGGAGGACTAGTGGCAGTGGAGAGGCTTGGAGGTCCATCTGGGAGGACCAGTGGCAGTGGAGAGGCTTGGAGGACCATCTGGGAGGACCAGCGGCTGTGGAGAGGCTTGGAGGACCACCTGGGAGGACCAGTGGTACCGGAGAGTCTTGGAGGACCATCTCGGAGGACCAGTTGCTGTGGAGCGGCTTGGAGGACCAGTGGCTGTGGAGAGGCTTGGAGGACCATCTGGGAGGACCAGCGGCGGTGGAGAGGCTTGGAGGACCATCTGGGAGGACTGTGAAGAGAGCGCCTCGTTGTGGCTCGGGACACAGGCGGTTGCAGTGGGACAGCGGGACGGGGGCGGATACGCAATCGGGGGGAAGTGAGCGGTCGCTGTCTTAGGGCTCCCCGTCCCCGCTGTCTCGCCGGGGGACAGCGCCTTGCGTTAGCGTTAAAGAGACAACAACGCCCGACCCCCTCCCTCCCCTCTCAACACCGAGGGAAGGGGCCCGGGACCCGGCGGCGAGTCGACCTGTGAGTCTACACCGGGAGAAGGGGGTTGCCGGGCCGGGCAGAGAGCTACACAATAACCCCGCCGAGCAGCAGGAGAGGACAGCGAGGGAGGATGTAAAAGAAAACGGCTCCGAGAGAGCGGGATTCGGGGTGGACGCTCTTGGAAAGCCCGCGGATGGGGCAGCAGCAGGCCCGCGTCGGCGGGGCTGTTGGTGCGGGTGGAGAGACGGTCCAGCCGGGCAGGGGTAGGGTTGGCACAACCAGGCCCGGACACGGGGGAAGGAGGCGAGAGACAGCAGTTAGGGGCAGTGAGGCCGCCTGTAACATCTTCACTCACCACGGTAAGTCTGCGGTTAATATCGAGGGAAACGTATCTCGGGGCCAGGGCTACATCCGACTGTCTTGAATTAGAGCACAAATGTAGGCAAATCCATTGTTTATATTTAATGACATTCTCCTCTCTCTGTTGCTTGTTTTGTGTAAAACAATGACAATCGCACGAACATGACTGTGGCCCATCTCTGTTGGTGATTGCAGTAAAGATTTTCCAAATGACCACAACGAATGGAGCTGTACGAATTTATTCCCTTTCGAAATCTAAACGCTGTTTATCCCACCTTTGAGCAGTCAGTAATTTCACTTGAATCGTTATTTATGATGAATTTCAGTTGGGTATGTTTTTGGGACGCACGCAGGGCTGCAGGTCAGTGTGACTGGCTGGCATGTGAGAAACAAAATTCAGGGTTTACATTGTGGTCCAGATAATCCTGAAACATTTTCAACAATAATATGGTGACCTTCATGCATATGTATCTTCATGAAGACTGCCTATTTCCACCACTGCAGTAATCCTCCATTTACCCCCATCATCTTATCCGCTCATGAAACCTTCATCCATGCCATTGTTAATTATGGACTTGATGATTCTAGTGCACTGGTGCTACTCTCCCTAAGATGCAACCTGCATCCTAACTCGCACCAAGCTCCATTGATTCATTGTCCTAAGTTCACTGATCTACGTTAGCTCCCAGTTAAGCAATGCCTCAGTTTTAAAGTTCTCATTCTTGTTTTAAATTTCTCCATAGCGTCTCTCTATCTATAACTTGGAACCCCATCTCCCTCTTGATGTATCTGCACTGCACTTCTGACTTGTTGAATATGCCTGATTATCATCACTCCATCACTTATGTCCGTTCCTTTAGCTGCCTGGGTCTTAAGTTCAAAAGCTCACCATATTTGTTTTTCTTTCCTTTAAAATGTTCTTTAAGACCTATCCCTTTGGCCAAGCATATGACTCTCTTCCTGAATATCTCCTGGTTTGGCTCGGTGGTCTTGTAAAGCAATTAGCAATGTTTTGTTACATTTAAGGGGCTAACTAAATACTGGTTGTTCTGTATATTTTGTTAACATCCTTGAATTATTGAGATAAAGCATGTCAATGTTATTTTACTGATTAAATTTGTTTCGAGTATTAATTTTTTGTGCAGTTTCATGGTGTGTGTTGTGACATAGAATGGTTTTACTATAGACTTACATGGCAAGGTGATATTGAGAATCGAGGTAAAACTTGTGTAGGGCACCCGTGCTGCTTGTGTGTCTGAGAAGCTGATTGAGACTTTCAGAAACTGAGATAGTGGAGAAAGGCCAAGTGGACGTTTCGAATAGTATGTTGTTGGGTCTTGTTGAGTCTGTGCAGTGGGTGTCAGTGGTTTGCAGGATTACTTCATTCTCAAAAGTATTATTTTCACAAAGTTGCTGATATATCCAATGTTTTTACCAAGTTGTAATTCGCCTCAGCTAAATGTATGATGTAAAATGTGCCTTATTTAAAACTCAATAAGCATCTGAGTTAGAAAAGGGAAATTCGGATATATAACTCAAGTACCACAGTGATCCTGGAATTCCTTTTTTTTTCATAACTAGTGTCCTGGTATGTCGTCTCATGAATTTATTTTGGTTTATTCAGCAATTTCTTTCTTAAACCTGCTTTCCTCCATTTATTCTTGATCTCTCGATAAATGGCAAGCAACATTGCTTTCAAATTTCTATGAATGCCATGAAAACAAGTGACCCATAACAGCAAATATTTGACTGCTTTATTGTGCTGTTTTTACTTAGCCCTTTGCTTGTGGGAAGAAAAAACTTTGCTTTGTTCAGCATGTAATGGCAAGGCTGCTGCAGTTGGACATTTGAGTTGTGGGATAGAAAATTGTTAATGTATGTCCATGTCCAAATATGCTGGCACAAGGCTGTTAATTGATCTTGTATTTTTCTGGAGGAGGGAATGGCAGATGTTGTCACTCCAGTGCCTGTAGTCAATATTGCTTAGTAAGTCACTGATGAGGGTGCATTGCTGCTGACATTCAGTCCTGTCCAAGAAAAAGCAATGGCAGAAAAAAAATGGAGCAGCAGAATTGAGGGGTGCAGACGCATCCAAGAGATATTGGCTACATAATGGTGTTTTCTAGCAAAAATTGAAAGCTTTTCAGATGACAAATGACAATTTGACCTTTATAGCTTTAGTTTCCTTGATGGAGTGGATTGATGATAGCATTAATGAGGCAGATCAGGCTGATCAATGCTGGAAAAAGTAATCACAGTTTATTTGGAATAATGCTCAATTTGTAATGGACAAGGTTTAAAACTTGTACATAATTATTTAGACAGGTTGGTCTTGTGATTTCTGTCATAGTTCATTGAGGAGGTGAGGTGGGCAGGCCCCAAAGGAACTGGTTTCAATAAGAAAGCTTTCGTTGATCTTGGCAGTCCTGAGTTAGGGAGGAGAAAATCTTCTAAGGTTTCCAGATTGGCCGAGGATAGGATTGCTGGTATTTGTTGCTGACCAACTCTGATCTAAAGAGACAGCTAAAATGCTAAGCTTTTGAGACATTTAAACATTTTTATTGTCACTTTAGCATGGCAAGATGCATGCTTGAACGGACCATTTTGTTAACAAGTTTTCAGTGAAATGACTGGGATGGATGGCTGATCTGCATCATGAGAGTATGATGGGTTTGGAGGGTGAGGACAAGTTATGCCTGAGGGACTGAACACTAGCTGTAACACATTTTTTAAAAATCCAATTCAATCAAATCAAGTCCAATTCAGAGTCTCAACAAGTGAGACATTTCCGATCCAAGCTGACAAGACAGGGCTCTCACCTCCTGTCTTGGGCTTGATCTACATGATCCAAGCTGATTGGAGTAGGCACCTTCTCCAAGGCTTGATCTCATTTGCATCTTAGCCAAAGGGCCGAGATGCCGGTTTTAAAAATTGCTTCAAATGAAGCTAAAATGTAACCTAATGACTTCAGCCAAGTACAGCATGTCAATACTACACTTGATCTTAGCCAAAAGGCCGAGAAGCTGTAACACATTGGACTTTGTACAGGTTGATGGGAGGGATTTGGAATGATTTATTCATATCGGTGAGTTTTAAAGTGCAACTGGATGAAACCTACCCGAGTGATGCTCATTTGGATGATGTAATTGAGTTAGTTTATGGTGACAAGCACGGGCCTGATTTTTGGATGAAAGTGGTTTTTGTTTGCTACAAACTGGTGCATGTTTTTGGAAGATTATTTCAGGTCACAGTATTATTGCCCCTAGATTAGTTAGTATCTCTTTTACAGAAGTATTTGTCAGATTGCTAACTAAACCACAAGCACTCCTACAATGTTCATGGTTAGGTTATGTTCATTTTTTTATTACTGAGAATTTTAAGACAATATAATAAATGTAAATCCGCAGACACATGTGGTCTGTTGCAACTCAATCCCCATCTGTCCATTGATTTCACAGTGATACCATGCATTTGCCCAAGAATAAACCAGTCTCTGAATGGTTAAGAGCTGCAGATGTGTATCTCAGCATTGTCCTTTGGTTATTGTTTGTTGCGATTCTTTTTGCCCATCCTCTCCAACTAGAGTGATCTCCTTTTACCTTTGTGGGGCTGAGCTCATCTGGAGCACGGCCTGCTTAGTTCAGTGTTGTGTCCATGTTGGGTTGTGTAGTAATTGAGCTGCCAGGGTGACTTTACTGTCCACTGTTGGGCAACTCATGTAAAAATGCTTCTGTTTTCCATCTCAATTTTTTATTTGTATGGATGTTAGCTGCATTGCTGAATCTTCACAGCAGGGTCTTGCATTTTACATGGGCAGAGTGAAGGTTTTCTCAGCTTTTAGCTGTAGCTGAGGTATGTTTTAATTAACTATTTGGAGTGAATGGCAATTTTGAAACAGGCCATTTACAAGTTAAAGTTTATTTATTAATCTCAAGTATGCTTATATTAACACTGCAATGAAGTTACTCTGGTGCCTGTTTGGGTACACTGAGGGAGAATTTAGTATGGTCAATGCACCTACCCAGCACATCTTTCAGACTGTGGGAGGAAACCGGAGCACCCGGAGGAAACCCACACAGACACGGGGAGAACATGCAGACTCCACATAGACAGTGACCCAAGCTGGGAATCGAACCCAGGTCCCTGGTGCTGTGAGGCAGCAGTGCTAACCACTGTGCCACTGTGCCACCCACTTTGGTTGTCACTGCAAGATGCAACATGCATGATGAGGCTGTGTGCGCATACATAACCTAGGGAGGTGTGTACAATTCTCAACTACCCTCTGAAATTACCTTGCAACTGAGTCATATTCAAGAAGTTGGCTCATCATCTTCTGAAAGGCAGTTGGGAATGAGCAGTAAATGCCAGCTTTGCCAGCAACACCATGTATTAAAAGCAAATATGCCATGTTACCATGTTTCTGGGCTACAGCCTGGGAAACAGAAATGCTTAATTGAGTCCCTCTTGTTTTCCTTCCTGACACTTCGTTCTCTTCCAATGGCAAGGTTAAGATTAAGAAGTCTGTGTGAGGAAGTGAAGTGATCTACTTGGAACTCTGACCATAAGCAGTTATGTTTTTAAAAAATAAAGAATCCACATTTATATTGCACTCTTTCATGTTCCAGCTCTGTTCCAAATACTTCAGCCAATGAATAATTTTTAAAGTGCAGTTATCCTCTTATAGACAATCTTTATGCGAATGATCAGGTTGTCTGCTTTGATGTTTGTGGAGTGAGTGTTGGCTGAAGCACCAGGGCAGCCGCCTGCTCTTCGAATAATGATAGCCCAGGATCCTTTACACCCCTCTGAACTTGCGAACCAGACTCTGTTTTAACATTTTATCCAAAGGATGCACCTTCACCTTCCGTTGATCAAGCCCTGGAGTGAAGCTTGAATCCGCACCTTCCTGATTTGGATTCAAGGAGGTTAGCTGAGCCAAGCTGAGACATGTTAAAACAAGCCCCTGTGTAGCTGCTGATTCAGGCATGTGACTTGATATAGCGTTGCATGAATTTTACACATTACTCGTGCAGTGTTAATTCTCAAGTCTGAAAAGAGAGAGTGTTGGAATCTGTATGGGAACAAACCACCTACACTACTGTTTACTTCAAGCTTATATCCTCAGTCGCAAACAGAAGGTAAGCTTGCTTTGCAAAAGGAAAATACTACAGTTTTGAAAATCTGAAATAAGAAAAAAGAGTAAATACTCAGCTGGTCAAGAAACACCTGTGGGAGGGAAATAAACATTTCAGGTTAATGATCTTTCATTCTGAATCAGAAACATGAACTCTTTCTCTCTCCATGGATGCTGCCTGACCTGCTTAGCATTTCCAATATTTTCTGCTTTTCAAACATTTAGCTATGTAAGTTATGGGTCTGTGCATAAACCGAGAAAAGTGTCAAATGGGCACTTGCGCAGAAATTTAGCGTCGCCTCACATTGACGGTAGCCAAGCTCTTGAGACCGAAACAGTGGATAAAATTGATACTCATCTCAAATGACTTGGGTTAATTAAGACTAGTTAACATGGATTTAAGCATTTATGTGTCCCAGGCCGTGACCCTAACGCCTGGCCTCATGGTGTGTTTGTTTTAATGCAGGTGCTGTTGGCAAGGCTGGCATTTGCTGCCCATTCTCAACTGCTCTTCAGAAGATGATGAGCCAACTTCTTGAATATGAGTGACTTGTGAGGTCATTTCAGGGGACAGTTAGAAATCATACGCACCTCCCCTTGTCATGTGCGTACACAACCTCCTAATGCACGTTGCATCTTACTATGGTTACTGTAAGAATAAAAAAAAGTTGTTCATCAAGCTTTGGAAATGCAAAATATTCATGATACAGAATAGAGCAGTAGAATTTTGTGGTATAGTCGGAAGCAATTTGGACGATTGCCCCCTCCCACTTGCTGTAGAAGCTTTTCTCTTAGTTCAATTTCCGCCACATAAATGACATCCCCACAGCATTTCATTTTTCCGTTCCTTATGTTTCTTTAAAGCAGTTATTAAATTTGTCAGAAGTAACTTGCTTTCTACACTATTCTTAATTTGCTCAAGTCATTTGAGATGAGTATCAATTTTATCCACTGTTTTGGGCTTTAGAGGCTTACCTACTACTAATGCGAAGCTAATTGACTAACTACCTGATTTACACTTTTCTCTGTTTATGAACAGATGCACAACCTGCATATCTAAATGCTCGAAATTGTCACCAGAGCATCTGCTTCTCTTGTCTTACCTGAGAATTTTGGGATGTGGGCGGCACGGTAGCACAGTGGTTAGCACTGCTGCTTCACAGCTCCAGGGTCCCGGGTTCGATTCCTGGCTCGGATCACTGTCTGTGTGGAGTTTGCACATTCTCCTCGTGTCTGCGTGGGTTTCCTCCGGGTGCTCCGGTTTCCTCCCACAGTCCAAAGATGTGCGGGTTAGGTTGATTGGCCAGGTTAAAAATTGCCCCTTAGAGTCCTGGGATGTGTAGATTAGCGGGTAAATATATGGGGGTAGGGCCTGGGTGGGATTGTGGTTGGTGCAGACTCGATGGGCTGAATGGCCTCCTTCTGCACTGTAGGGTTTCTATGGTTTCTATGGTATGCAATTAAGTCCCAATACCTTTTTGATTTTTAAGCCCCACTAATTTTTTTGTCATCTCTCTATCTATATTTGTCTTGCCTAACTACTCCAGCTTCTCCATCTTTCTCACTATGCAGCTTGTGTGAAAACTGAGGCAAATGACTTGTAAAAGGCTGAACTAACTGAAACACCAAGTAAACTAGTTTCATCTTTTGTCTTGAATTAGAGAGATAGGGGAGACGTTGGCATTGTGGCAATGTTACTAGACTAATAATCCAGAGATTCAGGCTAATTCTCTTGTGATGTGGGTTCAAATCCCATCATGGCAGCTGATGGAATTTAAATTCAATTAATAAAGTTTGGAATTGAAAGCTTGTATCAGTACTGGTGACCATTGATTGTCAGTAAAAGAAAATCTGGTTCGCTAATGTCCTTTAGGGAAGGAAATCTGTCATCCTTACCTGGTCTGACATATATATGTGACTCTAGACCCATAGCAATGTGATTCTTAATTGCCCTCTGAAATGGTATAGCAAGTCACTCAGTTGAAGGGCTATGAGGGATGGGTAACAAATGCTGACCTTGCCTGCAATGCCCACAATCCATCAAAGAATAAGTAAAGATTTATGCTTCAAATATTTTGGCTTTTGCATGGTTATAGACTTTTTGCTATTTCCCCTAATCTTGTCTGACAATCATTCTTTATTCTTACCGTCTGAATTTTATTTTGCTTGCCCATTGGATTTTCTTTTCGTTCGCCCGAGCTTTGTTATCTTTTTATATTTAAATTTCTGTGCTCATCTAAGGAACTCCAGCACTAACTTTTCTTCTAATTGGAATATGTTTAATCTGTACTCTAATCATCAGCTTGATCAATTCCTATTTTTCTGTATGGTTTTGGTTGCTGGTTTTTCTTCAGTAAATCTGGATTAGTTCCATGTTTTTTCTGCTCAAGTATCTTTTCTCTGTTGCTTTCATTCATGTTTTATACTGCACAGAATTTTGTGCGGTTTGGTTTTTTTCTTGATATTCCCCTACCTTGCATCGCTGACTTGGCTCACTTTGTTGCCTGGAACAAGATACAGCCGTGTTGCTTTCCTTGTTGGATTAAAAATATACTGAAATAGAAAGCTGTCCCGGACATGTTGTAAATACATTATTCTTACCCCCCACATTTCTTTGGATAATTCCATTCATCCATTATTACAGTCCCGTTCCTGCATTTTTCTCTTAATTTGTCTACATATCTCTAATTCTATATCTCACGATTATTCATTGGTTAATAATATACTCCCAACAGAGCAACACTATTCCCGAATTCTAATAAAATCTATCTCTTTTTTGAAAATATATTTTTCTATTGAAGAAGGAATTTGGTGTTGCATGATTTAATTTTACAATCTTCTTGCGATTTTAGCACTAATTTAAGTAAAGTTTCTGTTTATCCCAGCAGTGCATCTTGAGCCCTAATTCAATAAGAATTCACAACTGTGACTTTTTCAATTCTTATATCAGCCAACCTATAGCTTTTCTGAATGGGATTAACAACTGTTTTATTCTAACTTGTGACCAATTAAAGGTAATTTTGTTAATAGCTGTCCAAAGTGATTTGAAGTCGGACTCTTCCAATTGTTAAACAGAGAGTAAAGACTTTAATCCCAACAGAGATTAGAACATCAGCTTCAAAAGTTTAAAAGTTAGTGGGCTGACCCACTGCACCAGATTTTTTTGAGTCTCCCAGTTACAATGTCTGCTTTAATTTTCAGTTCCCCTTAAGTCAGGGTCTAATGATGGTAGACAAATTGATTGGCTTTTAAGTGTGTGTTTTCTGTATTTCCTATGAATCTCATTTAGAAAATAGCCTTGCAACATGCCATTTTCTCAAGGAATTTTATGTTACTGAGTATTTTCTTCACATTGCTTGTCTTTTTTCCTGTCATGTGACGACACCACAAATTGGAGATTCCACGCCCAAGAAAACATGCCAGAAATGCCTCCGAATTAAATTCAGAGATTTAATTGTGTTTTAAAAATCTTGATATATTTGTAAGTCTCTTAGAAATTTGTGCATTTTGCTTAGGTTAACCATTTTAACTTCATGTTTTGACTTCCTTTTAATTTCTACGGTATTTGTGGATTTTTAGTTTAATGTAATGGATATTAAGGCATAAAATACTTATTAATTGTGATTAGCCTAAATTTGATCAATGGCAAGTGGCATTTTAGGATTGTAAAAGGCCAAAAACCTTTGAGAACGGGATTTCCCCATACGACATTGGAGAGGTATGAGAGTAGCAAGTAACCTTAATATCTTCATACAAATTTTAGCGAGTAATCCACTGAAGAATATAATTTATACAAAATGTACTTCCATGATTTGTTACATTACTGAAAAGCTTAATTTGCAGACATAATGAGGTCCTAAAGGATTGCTCAGAATCACCCGTGGGTTGGAGTGTAGAATAAGATGATAGGACTGAATAGTCTCATTAGCGATAGACAACATGGTTTTGTACGAGGGAGGTCATGCCTCAAATTTGGTTGAGTTTTTTGAGGAGGTGACAAAAATGATTGACAAGGGAAGGGCCGTGGATGTTGTCTACATGGATTTTAGTAAAGCATTTGACAAGGTCCCTCATGGCAGGCTGGTGCAAAAGGTTAAATCTCATGGGCTCAAAGGTGAACTAGCTAGATGGGTACAGAACTGGCTTGGCCATAGAAGACAGAGGGTAGCAGTGGAGGGCTCTTTTTCTGATTGGAAGTTTGTGACTAGTGGTGTTCCGCAGGGCTCTGTACTGGGACCTCTGCTGTTTGTGATATATATAAATGATTTGGAAGAAGATGTAGCTGGTCTGATTAGTAAGTTTGCGGATGACACAAAGATTGCTGGAGTTGCAGATAGTGATGAACATTGTCAGAGAATACAGCAGGATATAGGCTGGAAAATTGGGCGGAGGAATGGCAGATGGAATTTAATCCAGATAAATGTGAAGTGATGCATTTTGGTAGATCTAATGCAGGGGGGAGCTATACAATAAATGGCAGAACCATCAGGAGTATAGACACACAGAGGGATCTGGGTGTGCAAGGCTAAAGATCCTTAAAGGTGGCAGCACAGGTGGAAAAGGTGGTGAAGAAGGCATATGGCATGCTTGCCTTTATTGGATGGGGCATAGAGTATAAAAGTTGGCATATGATGTTGCAGTTATATAGAACGTTGGTTAGGCCACATTTGGAATACTGTGTCCAGTTCTGGTCGCCACACTACCAGAAGGACGTGGAGGCTTTGGAGAGAGTGCAGAAAAGGTTTACCAGGATGTTGCCTGGTATGGAGGGTATTAGCTATGAGGTGAGATTGACTAAACCAGGGTTGTTCTCCCTGGAAAGACGGAGGTTGAGGGGCGACCTAATAGAAGTTTATAAAATTATGAAGGCATAGATAGGGTGAACAGTTGGAAGGTTTTTCCCAGGTCAGAAATGACAAACACAAGGGGTCACAAGTTCAAGGTAAGGGGGACAAGGTTCAATACAGATATGCGGGGGACATATTTTACACAGAGGGTAGTGGGGACCTGGAATGCACTACCAAGCAAGGTGGTTGAGGCAGGCACGCTAGGATCATTTAAGACTTATCTAGATAGCCACATGAACAGATTGGGAATAGAGGGATACAAACAGCTGGTCTAGTTAGGAACACATCATCAGTGCAGGCTTGGAGGGCTGAAGGGCCTGTTCCTGTGCTGTATTGTTTTTGTTCTTTGATGACACCAGAAGGGCGGAGGTGATGTCATAAAACACAAGTGATACTTGAGTAGTTTGCCATTCTTGCAACTTCTTGGCATGTTTTAATGAAACATACTTTCAACATTGTTATTTTGAAAGTGTTCAGTGGTCAAGGACTGGTACCAGGAGGAACCCAAGGTTGGAACTTCGGGCATGCTCTTGAGTAATAATAGCAGTGAGGACTATTGAATCAAAGTGGCCAAAGAAAGGAAAATGTAATTGGAGTGCATGCATGGAGGAATAAAGTTTGCGCTTAGGTGGACAGTTGAAATGGAAGTTGAAATGTCACTTGAACATGATGTTGAAGAAAACAAGGATTCAGCATTTTTTACCTAGTGTCCTGTGACTGACATTTTCCTCCTCATACGTGGATATTCTATTTGGTGCGTGTGAATTCAGAAAAGTCTGAGTTAGAAAAAAAATAGCCACCTATGATCTGTAGAAAATGTTATCTTCAATATTGTCACTTGTTCCAATTTTTGATAGTTGCAAGACTAAAAAGAAAATAACAGGACTGAATTCCTGCTACATAATTAGAACTGTGGTGTGAAAGCAAGCAGGAACAACTTGCACTTACATAACACCGTACAAATTCGCAGGACTCTGCAAAGTGTTTCAAAGCCAATTTGTTAATTTGGAAGCAGAGTCACTGTTGTGCCAGCAAATATGGCAGCCAATTTGTACTGAACAAAATCTTGCGTGTACCCCTGAGGTAACCAACCATCTAATCTGTTTGGTGTTGGCTGCGGGGTGGCCAGGCCGTCTGGAGGATCCTCTTTTAGTGTCATGGCCCTATTGTGCCACCTAAACAGGTGAGTCCTGATAATGCAACATGCCCTCAGTGCAGAACTGAAGTATCACTCTAGATATTTTGTTCAAATCCTGGAATGGGCTTGATCCCATAACCTCTGACTTCGGAGAGTGCTATCATTGAGTCCAGCTGATGCCAAATGCTAGGTATTGTGATGTAATGTGAAGAGCTTCACATTTTATGTTGAGAATTTGGTCTTTTCTGTGGTGTTCACCAAATAATCAACGTGCTTTTGTTCAAGAATTATGAGTAATATAGGTGACTCATAATGCAAATGTTTATTATTTATCTAAGTCTTAATTGTGCCAACATATTATTTATTCGTAGTTCATCCAATCCTTTCCTTGCCTCATGTCATTGTATACATGAACTTTGAGCAAAGGTTGCTGGATAGTGGTAGGGGTAACCAACCTTGTCTTTTTTTTTAAATCTCCCCAGCTCAGATATTGAGTTCCAGCTAACTCAGTAGAGAATTTGAACCTGGGACTGTGTTCGATTTTGTTAGAGGTGATAAACTTGATTTCTCTTGTTACTCTCATACCTCTCCAATTGTCGTATGGGGAAATCCCGTTCTCAAATTGTGAATTTTTCCAGCTTGTGTTGTGTTGGTGAATAACTGATTCTTGGCAAAATAGGTTAATGTACATCTGAGAATGAGTTAACAATTTTAATTGAAAGATCCAGGTGATATAAGTACCTATAATAGAGATTGAGTAGTTTGTAATTGTCATCTGGATCCTGCTGTTCGGATTTGCCTTATAATTACTCCCATTGTTTATTTTAAAAATCCTTTCACTATATGTGAGGATTTCACGCCGGTCTGGATCCTTTTCTGTGTGCTGGCATCTGCTGCCTATGAAAGTACTGACTGCATACTTCATCTACCATGCCAATCTGCCCACTGCCGGATTAACTGTTCTCCTGCTGGGTAGTAATCTGCAGTTGATTCTCAGGAAATTAAGGAACAATAGAATAAAGAAATTGTATCTAAACTTCATGATTTTGTTGCTAACATCTCGCACTTTAATATAGCTGAAATGCGTTGTTCTGTATATGTTAGCTAGTCTAGTGAGAGTGTGCAATAGAAAGGAAATTGCTGATATTTGTCATCTTGGTATTGTGCGCAAATTTTGGCAAAAGATCAAACCAATTTACAAAAATAAATGTTAAGTATGTTCTTAATGGGTTGTCCAAAACTGTTTCATATGTAACTCTGAGGGAGTGGTATACAACCTTTTCCAGGCAAGCGACTGTCACAGCTTGATTTAAGCTTGGATGCACTATATTTCCTACCTCATGTGACGTGACATTTTTAAGTACCAAGCAGTACATTGGATCATTAGAGTACTTAAATAAATTAGCAAAGTTTTCAGTGTTGAGAGAAAGCACATGCTCTTGCTTGTTCCCTAACTTACAAAAAAATCACCAAGGCAGTAGAACTCTTGTCGATTCATTTGCTGCCTGCCTGGAGATTGCACTCCATAGATGCCTGATAACTGTAACCATATTTCCACCACAACCAAGTTCAGCCCAATAGATTATATCAATTTCATTACATTTTCTCCTGGTATCCTAAATTTTCTTTTTCAAATGTTGGTGTGCATTTTTTTTTACAAGTCTATTAAAGGGTTCTGCTTCCACACCTGGTTTTCATTTTGAGTAGATATCCATGTGATTTTAGACCACTTGGGGATTTTAAGCCGTAATGGATTAGTATGTTATATAAAACACACACAAATCAAAGGTTCTAAAGTGTCATTATCTTTAATAATTGTTCTAATTGGTTTGGCGGTATCCTTGTTATTCAACGTTCATGTCAATTTTAAATTGAGTTTGGGTTCTTGCTACAACTTGAGTCATTTCTAGGGCAGGACAACATATTAGAAGTTAAAAATTATAATACTAAATAGTGTAAATGATACTGAATAGTGTATAATTGTTAACAGTATTATGATAAATGTTGTGCTAAGACTTGCACTGTAGTTTAGTGAATCATAACATATGCAATGTTGTATTAAAATGTACAGAAGTGACTGCAGCTCTGAGAAATGAGTGAGAAGGAACTTGCATTTAGTGCTTTTCAGTCCTCAGGATATCCCAAGGCACTTCATGACCAATTAAGTACTTTTGATGTCATCATTCTGTAGGCCAACTCGAGCCAATTAGTGCACAGTGAAGCCTTGCAAGCAAGTTGAATAATCAGATCACCTGTTTCCATGGTAGTCAATGGCCAGATCATCATAAGTCCCTTGATGATTTTTCAATAGTTGCATGAGGTCTTTTACATCTGCCTGTGCAGATGGGGCTATCATTTAACATCTCATCAAGAATACAGCATCTCTGAATGCAGAATTTTCTGAGAACTGGACTTGTGCTTAAGTATCTGAGCGGACTTAAACCAAGCACCTTGTAAGTCAGAGGTTCAAACATTCTGACCCAAAGCTGACATGGTCATGTTCAACAAAGAGACTGCTTATAAATCTTTACGGTTGTTTTTGTCTACTGGAAGTAATTTACTTGTTAACTAAATACAGTTTAGAGTTTCTCTGTTCCCCAGGATCTTAGCCAAGTGGACATTATTTACTTATGAACTTTTTCAACTGGTCCATCTTTCACCAGATAACAGTGGACAAAGCTCAAGATGAGAACCCAAGCATTTTTTTGTCATGCCTCATATATGACTTGGAGCTATGACACCAATTGAAATGTCCCAGTTGCCTTCAACTGAGATATGTTAACTCTGCTCTATTGAAGAATAATTTGGAACCTTTCTGGTTGGTTGCAATATATACTGTCCATAGGATGTACTGCAGCAAGCTAAGAATCATAGAATGACCTCCTTCTGTGCTCTAACAATTCAGCTCGTAAAGTCTGAGCCAAATTCTCAAACTCTTTACAGTCCTGTAACTTATAGGACATCATTTCAAATTGCCAAGTGCCTTGCCTTAATTTGCTATCTTATATATGTAGCACTATCTCTGCCCTTTGGACTTCAGGTAATGTGATTACGTATTTTCAGATGAACATTATATTGCAAACTGGACCAATGTTAGTACTAGAATTTAAATGTAAATCGTGAGTGTGTCAGTCATGTTTGTTCATTTTCAGAATGTGGGCATTGGTAGCCAAGAGCAGAAGACTTCAAGTTGTATACTATTCTGCAGGAACATGTATTGTTATTCCCTTATCACTGAATCAATAGCCTAGAGTTCTTACAGATCACCATGGGGTGAGCATCAGGTGAAGGATTACATTGGTTCATTAAGAAAGTTGAAAATTAGAATTGGACATGAGCAGTAAGCATGACCTTGTGGCATCCATGTTGTGGTTCAGTTATTAACTCATTTTGAGTGGAGAAGAGACAAGCTGAAGCACTTGGCAATTTGAAATGATGTCAGTTACACATTTATTTTCTTCTGTCCCCTCAGATTTAAATATTTTGCTTCTTTGTTGGCTTTATAATGTCACTAGTATGACATTTGAGTGAAATAGTGGCTGGAAGCCTTTTTATTTTATCTTTTGCCTTAATTTGCTATCTTACATAAGAAGCAGTAACTCTGCTCTTTGGACTTCTGTTCCTGTGATTATGTATTTTCAGATGAACATTATATTGCAAACTGGACCATTAGAATTTAAGTGTGAATCGTGTCAGTCATGTTTGTTCGTTTTCAGAATGTGGGCATTGGTGGCAAGGCCAGCATTTATTGCCCATCCCTAATTACCCTTGAAAAGTTGATGAGTTATAACTGAGAGGCCTTATCAAAGCTGTTGGCAGTCAGCAACATGGTTCAGTTTAGAGTCACATAGGCCAGGTGGTAACAGATTTCCTTCCCCAAAAGAGATTATTTAATGATTACCAGTCTGATACTAATTTTTTTCAAAAAAGTTTATATATTCTCTGCTCTGTGGAAACCTCTTTGTAACCAACGACCAGGAGGTTCCTTGGATTGACCTGTAAACTCAAACAATTATTTTCTTTCCACATTGGTTCTTGCCTCATCACAAAGCAGTGATTAGATTTTACCAGAAAGCAATTCACATGGGCCATACTGAACAAGGAGATTGTTTTCAGTCGCAGTCAGATAAGTGGTGGAGTAAGTCAGTATACTGCCCTTGCATCTATTTGGCCCAAGCTTGAATCATTGCCTGACTAAAAGGTTGAAAGCTTCCACAATCTTCCAAGTTAAAGATTTGCATTGAAATTCGTTTTATCATCAACAGAATTCTAAGTTGACCTTGTTCAAAGCTCCAGTTTCAGGAATAAGTCAAATCAAATTGGGATTCTTGTTCAGAAAGGTGACAAGGGTTGTGGGAATAAGGACAGTAATCTTTTGATATTGGGGCTAAGGGTATAAGGTACTTTACCCTGACCTGTGCTTTAGTTAATCCAAGAGTGCTTGACATCAGTATTTGGGTCCTCTAGTTTAAATGTAACACCTCTTCCTTGGTCATAAAAATTCAACACTATTGTTTTTTTCTGTTCTTAGAAAAAGAAACTGGTTCTGCTACGTAATGAAATTAGGATTTTTATCCTTAGCATGTTGATGCAGAGAAGTAAAGGCCTTTCCGGAAATAATATGCTGCTTCTCATTGTTTTTGCCCAGAGGGCTTTGAAGGAGAAGTGGATGAATACTTGGAGTAAAAAAAAATTGTAGGACTGTGGGGCAAGAGTTAGACTAAATAGAAAGCGCTTTCAAAGAGCCAGCAGAGATGTAATGGGTCAAGTGGCTTCCTCCTGTGCTGCGTATTCTGTATAGGAACTCAGAAACCAGCAGAATTCACTTGATGTGTGAATTTTTTATTTCTAAGGCTCCATTCATGCACTGCAAAACAGTGGCATGCACGGAGTTGTACTGCTATAAGTTTGAGTTAAAAATAGCTGAGCACTGTATGCGAGTCCAGACTTGGAATTGGCAGGTCATTTGACAGTATCCATCATAAGGGTGCCTGACCCTGTCATTGCATAATGTCCACATGCATTTGTCCACGCCCTCCAGCAGGGATCACTGTTCAATCATGTTATAGATGTATATAATGTAAATTGGGGTTTGGAGTGAATCCTGCCCCTTTAAGACCACTGGGGATTAGCACTTCCTAGTGTGGGGCCTGGTCTTAGATCTGACTGTGGAACAGTGCACACCCAAAATAGAGCTCCCAGTGTTCAAGTTATCAAGTCTACCTCATGGTTCTTTAGGCATACATAACATCTGGTGCCTAGGCTGCTTCACGGTCTACATATTCTACTGGTGTTCCATTCTGCGAAAGGAAAGGGGATTGAGCATCTTCCTAGATTTCATAGGGGGGTGCTGGAAAGGAACTGAAGTGTGGCAGCCCTATGAAGAATAGGTAGGAGTATTCTGACTGCCATTGCTTCGCTTGTACAGTCCACGCAGGGAGAAGCTAGTACTTGCCTGGGAGCCAGCTGAAAATGTCGTGGGAAGCGATCGCAGAGGGGACTCAACTGCGGTTGATGGTGGGGAAGGCGTGCTAACCATGGTCGTCGAGGGAACGGCTATTGCGGGAAGCGGACGTCAAGGGGACTCTGGCTGCTGGCAACAGCAGGAGGCGGCTTCGGGCCTAGACTCGTTGGGCGGGAAAAATTTCCGCCATCAGCAAAACAAAATGGCCAGATTTAGTGCCATAGGCCCCTTTGACAAAGAGGCAGAGAGTTGGATACCTTGGACAGAGTGCTTCTGATGGCCAATAACGTGGGTGTTTACCTGGTTGTACCGGTTTTCTTAAGTACCTTGGGGAGCAAAACCTTTGTTGTTTCAAGGTGCTTGGTACAACCTGAAAATCCGGCTGAGGATATTTGGCAAGAATTCTGCGATATATTAAAATATCACCACTCCCAAGCCATTGAAGATTGCAGAGTGTCAGATTTTATAAGTGAAACCAACTCGAAAGGGAGCCCATTGCTCAATTTGAGGCAACTCTGAATTTCAGAGACTAGCAGAGTGCTACGAGTTTAGAAACTTATGCCAGGATGCCTTATGGGACCAGCTGGTTTGTGGCCTCTGGCATGAAGCCATCCAGCGAAAGTCATCGGCCCCAAAAAAATTACATCACAACTTTCATGGAGATAGCTGCCAGAGAAGCAGCGCAGTTGGGTGTCAACGCCCAAGTCCACAAGGTAGCAGAAACCCCGCAGAGTTTGGCACTGCCAGTGGAATGCCACTGATGTGGCAGGACAGGCCACAGAGAGTTGAATTGAGCCCCAAGTGCAAGTGAGTTGGTCATACTGCCTGGAATTGCCAGGTGCAACTAAGCCCAGAGAAAGCAAAACAAAAGGCAGAGTGAAGCCAATCATTTCTAGGTTCTCCCTTAACTGAAAGGGAAAACTGTGAAAATGGAAGTTGATAAGGGGCAGTGGTGTCCTTGGTGCCCAAATCAGTGTCCAGGGAAAAGTTGAAAGCCTGCCAAGATCACATTTTGAAAATAGAGCAAGTGGTACCCCACACGGGTTATGTACTGGTGAAGGTACAGTTGAAGGATCAATGTGCAGAATTACCACTATGTGTAAAAGGCAGCTATTCTGCGTTTTCGGACGCTCCTGGTTGCAGAAATTTAAGTTGAACTGGGGCATGGTTAATGGGATGGGGGATTCAAACACACGGTTACAAGCCATTTTGGAAAAATGTAAAGATGTCTTTCAAGAAACGTTCGAAGAGATGAAGGTTGTCAAGGTTAAATTGCAGCTGAAGCCAGATGCTTGTCCAGAAAATTTAAAGGCACATTTGGCAGCATACAGCATTAAGCCTAAGGTGGAGGCTAAATGAGAACAACTGGTGGATCTGGGCATGTTGGAAAGAGTGACCATCAATGAATGGACCACGCTTATTGTTCCAGTTTTGAAATCAGATTGGCGAGAATTTGTGGCAACTTTTAAGTAACAGCAAACCCAGCCCTATGTGCGAACCAGTACCTGCTTCCCCTCATTGAGAATCTTTTCAGTGGCCTGGCAGGAGGGAAAGAAATTCCCCAAAATGGACCTATCACAGGCCTATTTGCAGATAAGGGTAGTAAAGGATTCACAGCCACTGCTAACGATAGTCACACACGGGCCTGTTACACTATAAGTGGCTTCCTTTTGGCATTATGTTAGCTCCAGCTCTTTTCCAGGGGGCCATCGACCAAATCTTGAGTGGATTGGCAGGAGTCCAGTGTTACCTGGTTGATACCTTGGTTATAGGTTCGACAGGGGAGGAACATTTGAAGGACCTGGAGAACACCTTGAAGAGGTTGCAGGAGTACGGCCTACAAGTCAAAAGAGAGAAATGTGAGTTCTTTAAGGACTCGATTGAGTACCTGGGCCATGTAATTGACAGTGATGGTGGGTTACACAAGACATCTAAGAAGGTGGAGGCCATCATGAATGTCCAAATTGAGATTATTTTGGGGACTCGATGACTGGCAAGTTTGTTCTGGAACTGGTGACAGTGTTGAAACCAATGTACCAGTTGATGGGAAAAGGGCAGCCATGGAAGTGGACTAAAAGATGTGAGTAGGCCTACCTGGCGGTAAAGCAGGCTTTGAAGAGATTGAAAGTGCCAGCTCATTTCAACCCAAAGTTACCGCTGCATCTTGCATGCGACGCCTTGCCTTATAGGATTGGGGTTGTCCTGTCCCATACAGTGGGAAGAAAAGGCCCATCGCATTTGCTTCAAGATTGTTGCCAAAGGCTGAGTAAAAGTATGCGCAGGTGGAAAAAGAAGGCTTGGGCATCATCTTTGGTGTCAAGAAGTTATATCGCTTCCTATATGGCAGGCATTTCGTACTTCTGACAGACCATAGGCCTTTGACATCTATCTTGGGGTCGGACAGGGAATACCATCCATGGTGGCAGCTTGATTGCAATGGTGGTCATTGGTGTCAGCCTACTGTCTCAAAATCTGGTACTGCCTGTTCGAGAAACACGGCAATGCAGATGACCAGTCAAGGCTGCCTTTGCCTGGGGATAAAGATGCACCCAGCTGGAATCTGAAGATAACGTACTTCACACGGGAAAATAAAATTCCGGTAACAACTAACCAGGTGTGGAGCGCCATTCAGAACGATCCGATTATGAACCAGGCAGTGACCTATCCCTGAGAGGGAGATTGAGGAATAGAAACCACCTGGAGTTTCGAGCCTATATGTCCCCAAGATGGGAGTTGTCTGTATTGGATGAATGTTTAGTATGGGTATGAGAGTTATTGTTCCTCCATTGTTAACAGGAAAGGTACTGGAATAGGTGCATCAAGGGCACCGAGGGATGGTATGAATGAAAGAAATAACATGAAGCTATTTTTGGTGGCTGAATGTTGATGCAAAAACTGAAGAAAAAGGGATCGTGTGAGTCCTGCACCTTGCTAAGGAAGGCGCTGCTCTTCATCCCTGGGAAAGGCCCCAGTCATCGTAGCAGTGAATCCATATTAACTTTGGTCCAGTGGAAGGGTAAATGCTCATGGTGGTCGTGGATGTCCACTCCAAGTGGTTGGGGGTTGTGGCTATTAAGTCCACATTGGCGGAGTCAACACTGGACAAACTTGATGAAATATTTGCTTGGTTTGATAGTCCAAAACAAGTGGTCAGTGACAACTGACCCTAGTTTGTAACACAAGACTTCGCTGAGTACATGGAGCACCATAGAATCGCACAGGAGGTCGGAACTGTATCACGTGGCGACGAATGGTGGCAGAATAATTTGTTCAGACCTTGTGACGGGAGGGGCCACAAGAGTGGCAGATAAACAACTATGTGTACCTCAACACAACAAGTCGGTACTCGCCGGTTTTGTTCTGGCAGGAATAATAGTTCGGAGCGGAAGTGTATACTGGTTGCCATTGTTGCACAAATGGGACCCTTGTCTTGCACACTACAGACCAGAGATGAGCTGGTTTGGAGGAGACATGCTAACCAGTTGGTCACAGCATCATATCAAAGATGGGAAGCCCCACAAATAGCAGAACTGTCCAGGATGGCCCCATTGGTATTCCCCACGCCAGGAATTTGAGTCCGAATTGATCACCCCAAGGGAGGAAGCAGCATCAGTGGCATCAACCAGTTGTGGCCCATTGAAGAGGGGTCCCCATGGTGAACGGCGGGATCTTGCAGAATCCCTGGAGGCCACTTCGGAAAAGGTTCCTGAAATGAGGAAACAGCCTATATGAAACCGCCATCCCTCAATAGATTCTATGCCCATGTGAACAGTCTGAATGGACTTTACATTGGGGACTGTAGCAGTTTGCAATACCCTGTATGTATGTTTCTGTATATGTTTAAATTGGGGAAGTGTTGGATTAAAGGGGGTGGAGTGTAAAAATGAATATAATGGAATTTGGGGTGCATACTGCCCCTTTAAGAGTGTAGGTGGGGGACCCAGTTGTGCAGTCTTAGATCTGACTATGGAACAGTGCACACCTACAATAAAGAGTGCCCAGTGTTCAAGTTACCAAGCCTGTCTCATGGTTCTTTAGGTACCATAAGTTGATAGGTGCATACATAACAAGTCAGCATTTACAAGTGAGAACCCTGGCACTCCAATTTACCTCAATTTTTCTGAATTCAAGATGGTGCCAGAACGAAGCAACTTCTTGCAAACTGTGCACAGCATACCCCGTAATTCTATCTTTTACTCTTGTTCTATGCTATGACTGTGCCACTACATTCTGCACCCTCTCCTTTCCTTCTCTATGTACGGTATGCTTTGTCTGGTACACAAGAAACAATACTTTTCACTGTATACAAATACATGTAACAATAATGAATCAAATTACCCGTCTTAATTTAAAACCAAATTGACTGAGCTAGAGTACAGCACTGAGCTCGGTCGCAGTTCTGCTGAAGTTAGTTAAATGATCGTAGCTGGAATGCTATAGGGTGATGCTCCTCGTCTTGGTGTTTTAGACTTTGCAAACATCACCTTGGCCTTTGTTTGCTAGTGAGAATTTTTTGGGTTATCATTTAATTCAGATTGAGGTTCTTCTACCTTGTCCATCACGTTTGTGATTTCATGTGTACATTTTTTGATGGAGTGTATGCAGTGGATCACCATGGGTCGCAGGATGTTGAAAAATGGTCACCAAATATGATCCCCAAAGATCGCCTGACCTTTTTTCCATTTTCTCTCCGGGTAATTTGTTCTCACTGCAGTACAGTGTATGACCACATGAGGCAAGGATAAACAGGTCAGTGTGTCTTGTACATCCCCTTTGAACCAATTTTCTTTTCTATTCTAGTAAGCTGATTACAGACAGGGATCGTTTTGTTACGTGAAAGAGAGGGCCGGAGACAAGTATGAAGTGAAGGTGGTATGGGTTGCAAGGAATGGCCATTGGTATGGTAAAAGTGGGTCACCAGAAGGAAGTTTGGGAAAACCCTGGGGTAACCCTGTTATGAAACTGTTGGAATTTTCATTGAACCGTGTCTAATTACGATGCATTCTGGAATTCATAAGTTCATTTATGTGTGAATTTGGACTAGAAGTTCCTTGAGTGAACAACCCCACAGTTCAACAGTCAGATAAGGAACCAGAACAATAGATAAAAGCAAATTACTGCGGTTGTTGGAATCTGAAACCAAAGGAGAAAATTTTGGAAAATCTCGAAGTCTGGCAGATGCTGCCAGACCTGCTGAGATTTCCAGCATTTTCTCTTTGGGTTAAAGAACCAGAACAGGTAGACTGGATAGCCTGAACTGTGTAACCTCAATTTAGAATGTGTGGGACCAAAGCACTTCTCAGTTTTGGAATTTTCTAGGTTATTGAATATCATTAGAATAGAACATAGAACATAGAACATAGAACATTACAGCGCAGAACAGGCCCTTCGGCCCACGATGTTGCACCGACCAGTTAAAAAAAAAACTGTGACCCTCCAACCTAAACCAATTTCTTTTCGTCCATGAACCTATCTACGGATCTCTTAAACGCCCCCAAACTAGGCGCATTTACTACTGATGCTGGCAGGGCATTCCAATCCCTCACCACCCTCTGGGTAAAGAACCTACCCCTGACATCGGTTCTATAACTACCCCCCCTCAATTTAAAGCCATGCCCCCTCGTGCTGGATTTCTCCATCAGAGGAAAAAGGCTATCACTATCCACCCTATCTAAACCTCTAATCATCTTATATGTTTCAATAAGATCCCCTCTTAGCCGCCGCCTTTCCAGCGAAAACAATCCCAAATCCCTCAGCCTCTCCTCATAGGATCTCCCCTCCATACCAGGCAACATCCTGGTAAACCTCCTCTGCACCCTCTCCAAAGCCTCCACATCCTTCCTGTAATGTGGGGACCAGAACTGCACACAGTACTCCAAGTGCGGCCGCACCAGAGTTGTGTACAGTTGCAACATAACGCTACGACTCCTAAATTCAATCCCCCTACCAATAAACGCCAAGACACCATATGCCTTCTTAACAACCTTATCTACTTGATTCCCAACTTTCAGGGATCTATGCACACATACACCTAGATCCCTCTGCTCCTCCACACTATTCAAAGTCCTCCCGTTAGCCCTATACTCAACACATCTGTTATTCCTACCAAAGTGAATTACCTCACACTTCTCCGCATTAAACTCCATCCGCCACCTCTCGGCCCAACTTTGCAACCTGTCTAAGTCTTCCTGCAAACTACGACACCCTTCCTCACTGTCTACCACACCACCGACTTTGGTGTCATCAGCAAATTTGCTAATCCACCCAACTATACCCTCATCCAGATCATTAATAAATATTACAAACAGCAGTGGCCCCAAAACAGATCCCTGAGGTACACCACTTGTAACCGCACTCCATGATGAATATTTACTATCAACCACCACCCTCTGTTTCCTATCCGCTAGCCAATTCCTGATCCAATTTCCTAGATCACCCCCAATCCCATACATCTGCATTTTCTGCAGAAGCCTACCATGGTGAACCTTATCAAACGCCTTACTAAAATCCATATATACCACGTCCACTGCCTTGCCCCCATCCACCTAAGAATGTCTAACAAGTTTGTGAACCAGATATAAATATGTACCTGAGACAAAACATGCCAAAACTAAGAATATACAAAAGTGCTCATTTGGATGAATGCAGTGGTCTAGAATAACATTGAGCATCAACAGTTAGGCAACACTTTTTAAAATAACTGTTCTCAAAGCTTGTAAATCTCCATAGTATATATTTGAAGAGACTTGCAGTTATCTCAAGTTCTTATATTATCTGTACCTTCCGCACCAGTGCTTCCCAAACTATTTTCCAATGTGACCCAATTTTAACTCTGACATACAGTAATTATCCTGTCCCCACACAGAAGAATCAATCCCCAAGTTGCCAGTGCCTGCCCTCCAGCCCAGAGCAGTGAGCGTGTTCAACATGTATGCATGCAGGAGCAGTTGGACAAAAGAATTGAAACTTTTTTGAAAAATAGTCTGGACAGCAGGTGCTTTGGGATTTTGGAGTTCGGAACTGGGGAGGTCACAGTATATCTAGTTCATTAACAGGACTTAACGCAAGCTTTGGGCATAAAAAAAGTGGGACAAACACAAGACAGGAGAAGGGTGGGATAAGGAAATGATGGAATAAAACTCAGGCCTGAGTGATCAAGGACAAAACGTTTATGTGAAGGTTCAGGAAGCTAATGGCAAGTAAATGAGATTAAAGGCAGGGTTTTCATCCCCACATTTAAGCAAATAACTCAATATTTTATAGGTCATTTCAAAATAAAAGTAAATCTTTAAAGAAGAAAGATCCTGTCAATCCATCCAGGGTGATCCCTGGAACAAGATATAAAGTTGAGATTTGGGAAAGTTCAGTAAGCAGTAGGGAAGAACTCTCAAGGAAGATTGTGGTCCAACACTCTTGAGTAGTTTGCTTTGCCATTTTACTGACTTGGGAACTTAGCTGAAGTATTTGAGCTATGGCTGGGGGAGGTGTGGGACACACTCTGTGCATAGAAATCATAGAAACCCTACAGTACAGAAAGAGGCCATTCAGCCCATCGGGTCTGCACCGACCACAATCTCACCCAGGCCCTACCCCCATATCCCTACATATTTTACCCGCTAATCCCTCTAATCTATGCATCCCAGGACACTAAGGGGCAATTTTAGCATGGCCAATCAACCTAACCCGCACATCTTTGTGCATGGGAAGGTTTTACTTTGTTTTCAAACAGGTTAGTGAATTTGCATTTGTCTTCAAGGGCTTGTAGGTCATTTACTGACTTTGATTTGTGTTGCTGGCAGCATCTTCAAAAGGTTGGATGGATGTCCCTGCTTTTGAAGAAATTGCTGATTCTCTCTCCGAACTGATTCTGCAGTCTAAAACAAGATTCACAAAGATGGCAAAAGTTTTCCTATCTGTTGGTCGGCACGATCAAGTGGACATTGAATTTGATCGTGAGCATTTTGAAGTACTTCGAGGATATCCTTGCAATGCTGTGTTTTATTCTTGTAGCTTCAGCTATTTGGATTCTACCTTAGCGTGAGATTTAAGGGAGAGCAGATTACATTGTTTCAGAGGTAAATCCTTTAAAACCTAATTGTTCTTCAGATGCTACCTAACCTACTGAGTGTTTCCAACATATTGTGTTTTTGTTTGATTTCCAGCATCAGCTTTTTGCTTTTCATTTGGGAATCAAATGGTCTGGTATTTTCTTGACCTATTTTGTTGTCTCTTAATTACTTTGGGGTAATGAGGTGCAGTGGAGGAGTTGGTCAACTATCCAGGGATAAATCTTGTTTTAACATCTGCTGAAACAGGAAGATTTGCATTCTGTTGAATATTGCTTTTTAGTTGCATTTTGAGTTACTTTGCAGCTCATTGTATATACTGCATATACCTGTCAGAGCTAATCTCATTTGTATTGTTAAGTCTTTTACGCATTTGGGGTGATAGTTCCTCCAAGTTTGATTTGTTTAAAAGCTTCTGCTCTCCAATTGCACCTTTTGAGTGAAAGCAGTTGTGTTACAACGTAGCATCAATTATGTGAACTGGTATCCTAGCTCCTAGTGCTTTGTCTTTTTGGAATCTGTGTCTGGACAATGAATTGGGGAACTGAATGAATTTAAGTAGCAACAACTTTGCAAAGCATAACTCTTCAGCCATGAATTGGAATAGGTGTATAAAATGTGGCCCCTAACAGTCAATTTTGCCTTTATTTTGGACTTGCTCTGATAAAATACTTTTGACGGTGTTGAAACTCCTGCTGTTAACCCAGAGATTGCCGTATAATTCCTTTACCTTGATGCATTTTATTTGAACTCCGTGAGCATAGTCTCTGGCAAAGGTCTGTATAATATTTGACCACAAAGACAAATGCTGCTTATTACAGAGAACTTGTATGAGTAATGGACTACTACTAATAGAGTCCTCTGCAGTAAGTAGCATTTGTCTTGGTGTGTTTGAACTCTGTCACATGGCATGCTGCCGACATAAGAATACCAAGCTTTGTTTATAAAATGTCCTGAAAGTGATACATCCATTGTGTTTCTTGCTGTTTGTTTTGGAAAAGTTAACTACAGAGTCCTACAGGGCAGCTGATTCCTTCAAACCAGAAGTTGTTGCTTGTTGCCTATTAATTTTTGATTACTTGTTCTCCATTGTGAATTGAAGGCTATGCTCTTCCATTAAAATGGGTATGGTATTAAATTAAGTGGCTGTGTCTGGAAATGGAATTGTATTTTTGTCATTCGAAAGACTTGGCAGTATATGATTACTGGAATTAATCTGACTAAAATAAAAACATCTATATCAAAATTTCACCAGTAATTTTGCTGTTTTTGCGAATGTACACTTTGTATTTAGTAACCACTGAAGTGAATTATCTGGAAATGCAATAAAGTTCAGTCACAAACTTATTGATAAATGAATGTAATGGAAATTGAACTTAATCCATTTGATGTGTATTAATATTAAAAGCTCAGATTAAATGTTAGTGCTGTACTGCAGTGCACCATACAAGTGGTGAGATTGGATCCTTCTACTTGGTTGGCAGGATATATTCCCAAACAAAACTAGCTTAATTTTCTTTCCTGCCTAGCAGAGGGGAAGATTGTATTGGACACTGCATTTCATTCGGCATTTTTATATTGAAAGGATATCATTCGTGTGGTGTTTATGTCAGCGATCACAATCTAAGGCAAGGTAGTTCATGGGTCTCGTTAGGTCACCACTTAAAAGAGGTGGTGCAAAGCTTGATGTGGAAGCTTTTTACCCATCATTTGTCTGACATGGGTCTCAAATCGATGTTGATTCGGCCATTGATTTTTGGAATGATGAATGCAGGAAGAAAGATTCTGGAGAAAGGTCCTTTCTTCATATCTCTATTTAAGTCCTATCTTCTTGAGCGTCTGCTTAATGTGGTGGGTTTACAGCGGTTGTATGTCCTATAGCTTGGCTGGAAAGTGGCATGTGGGTTTGGGAGAAAAATAAATTGGGAATGAGAACCAAAGAAAAGTGAGAAAGTAAACCTGATGGAACCATCCACCACCACCAATTCTTCATTGGGATGTGCTGTGCATAAAGAAATTGAAGTTATTGCAGCAAGCAGCTCCCCCTGGACTGGAATTAGAGACTGCAGGAAAAAAGTTAAATAATTGGGGAACTTGTCTAGATGTGCCATCATTTCTCCTTTTTAATAGGTTAGATCAGTGCCCACCTACAATGTAGAAAGCAAATAACATGTTGGGATGTGTCTGGGAGATAATTTTGAGCTTACATGTGTCTCCAGGAGAACTGTTTTCCATTTTGGCCTGTTAAGAAAGATGGGCCAAAGAACAAAACAGTAGTGCGTTTGCCCTTTTCTTGAGCGGCATGGTGGCATTGTGGTTAGCACTGCATTGTGGTTAGCACAGAGCCAAGGACCCAGGTTTGATTCCCAGCTTGGGTCACTGTCTGTGTGGAGTTTGCACATTCTTCCCCTGTCTGCGTGGGTTTCCATTGGGTGCTCCGGTTTCCTCCCACAGTCCAAAGATGTGTGAGTTGGGTTGATTGGCCATGCTAAATTGCTCCTTAATGTTTGGGAGATGTCAGGAAGATTAGGAGGGTAAATATGTGGGGTTACGGGCATAGGACCTGGATGGGATTGTTGTTGGTGCAGACTCGATGGGTCAAATGGCCTCCTTCGCATCTGTAGGGATTCTGTGCCGTGAAAACCTTTAGATGCGCAGATCGCCTCTGCTGACTGGCAACAGACAAACATTCCTGGACATGTAATGCTGACTTAAATGTAATGCTCACTGTACTGATATGCTAGAATCATAATGCTACTTTACATCCAGAAAGCTTTGTGTGCAAAGAGGCAAATAGTGAGGCCATTGGAAATCTGGGTCATAGCTGGTGGTGGATGAATATAGGCTATTGTTTGGTACTACCAATCACTATTGTAATGTGAAAGCAACTTTACTGATGGATGTGCCTTGTTGCTGTGCCATTGCTTTTATGGTTATTTCATAGCAATGGAAAACCTTCATTGGAGAGTTCTGTCTACTTTGGCACAATAACATTTTCCTCAGTTGACCTGGTTCCAGACATCGACTCAACTTCCATAGTTCTGAAAGGTGATATTGAAGTGAGTAAATCAGAAGCACTATCTTCCTTTGTCCCTACTTCTGGTTTTAACGCTTATCCAAATCCCCAGCAGGCAGTTCAGCTAAGACACAAGCTATCTAACCTTGGCATGGTGCCTAACCCGGATTGGATGTGGGCCGAAAGAAAAGTGGCAGAGCACGAAAAAAAGGGGACAAGTCCTCTCTCTGTCCGACCCCAAAAAGTTAAGTTAATTCTTTCACCCCAGTTAGCTTCTTTACCAAGCCCACTTTTATCCTGTTAGCTTGGCTGAAACCCTAGTCCACATTTTCATTACGTTAATGATATGCTGTTCTAGCTGACTCTCTGCCTCAATCCTCCTCCTTCAATTTATCAGAAGTGTTGCGGTTCTGGTTCCCCACCAGCATCTCGTTCTGAAATCCCTTAACCCATGCTCTTCAAGCTCAACTGATTTCCTGCAGCTTACTGAGTCGACTTCAAAATTCTTATTCTCAAATCTCTCCCTTCTCTTGTTCATCATGCCTTTATGCGTGTTCCAGGCGCCTCCATTTACAATGTCTTTTCCTGAAACGGACTTTTTCTCGATTGTTATTTCCTTTGATCCACCAGCTGTTCAGCTGCTCTTCTTGCGCCTTGGAAAACTCCATCGAGTTCCCTCAACCCTTGCTTTATCAAACTTGCAGAAGCCTTTTCTCTGTGCCTTTAGATTTCTCCCAATTTTAACTTCCACGTTTGTTTAGTTATCCAAGTTTTGAAATGTCTCCTTGTATGCTAACGCTGCTATACAAATGCAATTGGTTTCAGAATTGGTCTGACTTCGGGTTCAGTGAAAGTGGGGGCTTTTGATAGTCCCTGGACAAATGATTGGAAGGAAAGATAAAGGAAGGAAAATATTTTTTCTAAGTTAAAATGTGTAATTGCTTCAGGCAAGATGTGGGGGCGGGGGGGGGGAGGTGGTATTAGTTACGCTTGGGCTGTCCAGTTAATTTTCTTTCTTGTTGTATAATTTGCAATTGGTAATTTGCGATGAGCCTTTTGTGTTTTTTTTCTGTTAAGATTTGTAAAGGAGAAAACTAAGTAAATTGGTTTGTTTATGTTGCAGTGTGCTAATCTAAGATATAAACCAAGTTGTGAATTGAAACCACAACTCAAAGAATCACGGAGCTTGGCTAAAGATGTAAACGTTGAAAAAATGTTTCTTAAACGGTAAAATTGTCTATAAGTACAGTCTGCAGTTCTGTGTAACAAAATCACCATTGAGGTTAGCATCTGTCACGTACTCGCTGGCACTCTCCCGTGGGTGATCTTTACTGGTTCTGACCTGAGTGAACTGTTTTCGATTCTTGTATACAGAGACCCCAATAACTAGAAGAAAAAGTATTGCTGCAGGACATTTGCATGCTATATTTGAGACAAGGATTGAAAGTGGCTCATTTATCCAGAAAACTTTTTGGAACAGGAAGCAGCCTCAGCAAAGTGCAAAGTTTAAGGTCAGGATTAACAGTTGTGGAAAAGTTGAACAATTTGAGTGTTTTTTTACATGCAGTGACAAAGCTGGGTCCCGTTCTAAACTCCATAACTCGTCAATTCTGCTAACTTCGGTAATGGCCATCAGCAAAGATTTTGAAAGAATTCAAATACCAGAATTGTAGGCGGAACCTAAAAAAAACTGAGAGAAAAGTTTTGTGCTGAGGTGGTTGCAGTCGAGGTTAACTGTATTGGAACTTCATAACCAAAGTGGAAGTTACAATCTTGGTTACTGAAGAATGACTGGGTAAAATGTTCTGTCCCTTTTATGAGAGAGAAACATTTAAACTGACAATCCTAGAGACTTCTGAGCAAAGTGAGATTTGAACAAGAGAATGGAATCACAACGGCAAACAGGTAGGACATGTAGGAGGCAAAATTTCAAGCTGACCTATGGGCAGGAAGAGGAAATTGGCTGACTGGCAGAGATGGTGAAGATATGCAAAAATCAACTGGAAAATTGTTTCCTCTAACTCGACCGTGAATCCCATCTTTTATGCTTGCGTTATTACCCAAAAAAAGATCAAGAGGATGGAAGCTTTCATTGCTGAGTTCTTTTCATGTTATTGACTTAAGCCACTTCAGAAGACAATTTGAGTCAACGATGTTGTTGTGAAATCAAATGGATGCCAGACAGATCTGGTAAATGAACAGAATACTTGAACACACACACGTCAAGTATTACCATTTTTTCACCAAGTGAATTGTAGTTCCCTAGCCTTAGTAATGTCACTTGTCCTTCAAATAAAAAGACAAACCTTGCAGTTGATGAAACAAAATTAATCCAGGGCTGATAGTATAAGATTATTGCCAATAAGTGACCTCCAAGTCTCCAATTTTTTTATATTGCTTCATGATTTTAATATTTCCTTCTCAAGGTCTGGACATTACTCAAAGTTGATATTTATTGCCCATGTTAGCCTGGCAAGGTGGTGG